>NC_136856.1:32702316-33302316 GCF_951799975.1 Gobius niger
GATTATTTTTCATTCACTGGGTGAGAGAGGTAATGTCTTGTTTACAGATAGAACATTTAAGATATAGTTTGCAAGGGTCTCAATGTAAATATTATAAAACATGGTCATCCTTTATTGAATTTGTGGAGAGTTTGCCATTAACTGATGTATGACTTTGTGTGGCTGACTGTTTTGACCAGCCATTAAAATTGTTTCAAAGTTTACATGATATGTGTACACTGCAGCCTTTTTTATTTATTTTTTGGGGTCAGGATGTTGTGTTATGTTTTGGTTTGTTTGTGTGTTTGTTTGTTTGTTTGTTTGTTTGTTATTTGTATTTATATACATAATTGGATTGCACGATATGTATGTGTATTAAACCGAAAATGTTTAAATAAAGTAAAAAAAAAAAAATGGACACTGTATAGAAGGGGTAGGCAACATCAGGCCCAGGGGCCAAATTCGGCCCTCCAGCCTAAAACCTTTGGCCCCCAAGAGAATTTGTGTTTCGGCCCTTGGTGTTTTGGCAATGAATAAAATCGGCCCTCCATGACAGAAACTTGCCTACCCAGTGTGGTTGACGTGCAATAAATGGCCACTGGTTATTATTATTAAAAAGCAGCGCTGCATTCAGCCCAGGCTTGTGCCTGCTTGGCCTCGTAGATGCCATAAAAACAAAACAAATGGGGGTAAATATGGTTTGTGTTGTGTGTAAGTTCTGTGCCCTGAGATGAGGCGGACTGCAGACAGAATGAAGCCTGACAAGCTGCAATGACGGCACGAGCTCCAGAACTTGAAAGTGTTTGATAGACATTCTGGAAAGCACAGACATGAAAGAATCACCTCAGTGCATCCTGTGGTTAACAGAGCTTCAGAGACATCCATGTGTAAGAGTTCAGCTATAACAGTCTGTCTGCTAAAGGTAAGCCTGGGCTTTCATTACTGATGAAGATGGAACTTCACAAATCTTTGCATTGGACTGTCATCATGAATCATGAGTGGTTTATTTGATCAGATCTTTGTGTCATTTTTGTGGATAAATGATATAAATGATACAGTCCAGCGTTATTACAGTAGATGTACAAAACTAATACTATTGTATTGTACTTGTTATTAATAAACCATTCATTTGTAACTTCAAATTTGTGTTGCTGTTGTTGTTGCGTAATGAAGCTGTCAACATTGTCACACCCAATACCTGCATTATATATCATCTACAATCTAAGGAGAAATTTCCAGACACAGACACGCAAAATGTTATAGATGAAGTGTCTAAAGCAGGAGTTTTCAACCGGGAAGCCGTCCCAGGAAATGTACAATTTATATGACAAATCCAAATAGGGATGAAGTGATAAAAAATCATTCAATTTGATTGTTGGAATTCATCTGTAACCCAGAGGTTTCTGCATGAAGAAATACATTCAAAGATTAATTTGATAAAGCATTTTGTCCGAGGGGGTGTGGCTCTGTGGAACACGTTTGACAAAGCAGAGTGAGTTCCCATGGAAAGATTGAAACTGTTGAGATTTTACCATTTCCCTGACTTTTTATTTGGCTTAAAGAGTCCCATGGACGGCTGAGAAACATCCTCTTAAAGTCTTAAATCTGAGAACCAGGCTGTTTAAATGCCCAATTAGCGATAGCGATCGATCAGAGGCAAACGCACGCGGGGTTTAAAAATGTGTCAACAATGTTTTTCTTGAAATGCGGTTGTGCTGGCACCGTGAGAGGGGAGAGGAGTATAAGACTGATAGGGGAGGGGTTTGGTCTTCCTGCCTTGCACTTTTCTGTATATTCTGAAACATACTGAAAATTATTATATTGACTTCAAGCAGGACATGTTTTATTTGTGTTGGAAGTAGATATTTTTTACTAATCCAAGTTAAAACAGTGCGAATTAGGCCATTACTGTATCGGTTTCCTCACCAGCCTGGGCTAAAATAAGGAGCCATGAAGAATAGAATCTGGCAAGAATTAAAGGAATTAAGCCTTACATTGATTATAATTTTTAAGATAATTGTGGCCAACATAACCTGGATCATCCTAGCAATGTCCCTGAATTAGTACTATAACAGCTGGGAGACATACAATCCTGATCAAAAGCTAAAGACCATTTGGAAAAGTAAGTGTTTTATTGAAAACAAGAATTAAACTGAAACTCCTTAAACGGACTATACAGAGTTTAAAAATGTTAAAATTAAGTATTTTCCTCCCCCTGCATGTTCCAATAATGTCCTAATGTGTAGCACAGATCTCCAACCAGTACCTCGGCAAGCTTCGCCAGGTCGCTCGCCAAAGACTTTCTACATCTCTACACGCTTGATAACTCAAATTTTAGATGCAATTTCTGTTTGTTCTGGACATGCTGAACACAATCTAAGAGCAGTTGGTTCAATATAGTAAAATATAAGGACTAAACTCAAGTGACTTTCTTTGAAATACCATCTTGGCAAGCCATTCTTCTGGGCGAACTCCAGCTAAGTTGCGTTTTTGCACATAAGTAGCTCTCCGATGTTCATATTGTGTAAAAGTAGCTCGTCGGGTAAAAAAGGTTGGAGACAACTGATGTAGAATGAGCCCAGACCTGTTCACCGCAACTGCCTCTAAAATCCTGCACTGTCACTCAAAAAGGTGTCACTTCGGGTCGAATTGCCGTCATGCACGAGATTAAAGGGATATTTGAGGATTTTTGACATAGGGCCTCATTTCCTAGTTATCCAGAGTGTTGCTGATTTCTGGAGATATTTTTTTTTGTAATTCATGCAGTTCTTATGTTTGAAGAGTTTCGTGGCGCTGGGCTAATGCAAGGCTAGCGCATTTCTATGGTATCAGCTAGCCTGCATTAAAAACAGTCTGACACACTCCACAGTGCGCCAGACTAACCATATAAATGTCTGTGTCGATAGAATAATTTTTGGAATACAACGGACCTTGCATCACATGAACGACTGCATTATGAGGGACTATTTTCTAGCAGATCACTCCGCCGCTGTGTAGCTTATACAACCACAAAGCAGATGCTGCTCAAATATAAGGTATTTTAAATGCAAAATGATTAAAATTATTGTATCGACACAGACATTTATATGGTTAGTCTGGTGTTATAAGTGATTTACCTCAGGTGCACTGTGGAGCGGGTCAGACTGTTTTTAATGTAGGCTAGCTGATATCGTAGAAATGTGCTAGCCTTGCATTAGCCTAGCGCTACGAAACTCTCCAAATATAAGAACTTGAATTACAAAAAAATTATCTCCAGAAATCAGCAACACTCTGGATAACTAGGAAATGAGGCCCTACGTCAAAAATCCTCAAATATCCTTTTAATATAGAAGGTGCAGTTACAGTATGACCTGAGGTGGCAGTAGTGAGTATAAAATGGCTAACTTGCATCTAGCCCCTTTAAGCATTATAGACTCTCACAGGTCAAACTAAAAACTTTATTAACCCATCGTGAGCTAAACAACGTTTGTGTCTCAAAAGAGAAAGAACTACAGCGTCCGCTCCCATATCTTTTTGTTGCACATGGAAGTTCTACTTGAAAGCTTGTGGCTCCGAAATGACAACACAGGCACGGCTTCTTAAAGACGGGCGCTTTACTTGAGTTTATGCCGTGAAAACTGTTGGACAGGACATGAAATACAATTCTTTAGACATAGTCCAGTCACAGATAAAATAACGTATTTAACAAAATGGCTACCTTGCGGCCGCCTGCCACTTCGGAGGTTCTTGGGCAGCAAATATTTCAGTCTTGGGCATACTAAACAAGCATACAATAATTAGACCAATGTACTTCACAAATATACATATAATTAGACAGAATATAAAACAAAAATACCTTGTGCAGCTAGCTAATTGGCCTTGCTGCTGCAGATGGCTAGGTCAAAGTCTTTTGCATGTCTGGGCGAATGCAAATCTCGCAGCCTCTTATAGTAAACCAAAAATCTCGATCGCGATAGTTGCGGTACAAAAATAAAAATACTCCTTTGGCAAATTAACGTATCTTATTTATAAAATGTAACATAAATTCACAACGTGAGAGACAGTAAATTTCAACAAAAAATATTAACCCTTAAAACAAAAATACTAAGTGCAAGTCCTTTCAACGACACTTACACTTGTTAAGATCCAACCATGTAAAATGTGAATTTTTGCCATTTTTCAACTGGTTTTAAACTTTTCATCGGGAGTGTACGATCACAAAAGACATTAGGGCTATAGTGCAGATATAACAAAATGGGGAAGCACATGTAGGGGTGGCCCAGAGCTGAAACGGTTGACAAGCACTCTTCTAAAGTAGTTGTAAAGGCTTGGATAAAGCATAATGGAGCCCAGCGCTTACATTAGCATCACAAGTCTGGCTACTATCCGCCCGTTATTGTTCTACTTTTTAACTAATGAAATGCTCGCACCCTCTGCAATAATAACAATACAGTCTCTGCTCACTATTATTTATTTACTTCCATGCACAATTACACAAAAGCTCTCGAGAGCGATCCAGAACCGTATCCCACTTTTGTAAATGATCAGATTAGATAAACACTCTCCATACTTTATCAATTTCCACTGTGAGTGGAAAATACCTCATGCCTGCAGACACAGCCCGCGTGTGCAGACGAAGACATGTTTTACAATTCCGCATTCATTATCAGATAATCTCATTCCGCTCGTTACTGTGATTGGGAATGTTAATGTGTTACGCTGATTATGCAAATAGGGAGCCCTTCTGTGAGCAAAGTTCCTGTGTGTGTTTTGCCGTTTTGCATGTGAGAGTAGCTCGCGTCGCGCATAAGTGACACAGTTAGGGAACAATGTATGGAAACACGTCCCCTAGTTGGAGGCAATTGTGTGGATGGTAAACACCAGAACACCATGAAGAGAAGACCTCATTACAGTTTAGATGATGTGGCCGAGCCCGACACGCGGGACGCCGCAGGTAAAAGAAGGCATGGGACGGTGTTAAAGAGGGGGTATTATGCTTTTTTCAATCACATAGCACCAGTCTATAGCACACTACAATGATGACGAAACCTTCTGTTGGTCTGTAAATGCAGTAAATTAGAATAACTGCCTTGTATAAAATTGCTCTCTCAAAATGGCTGTAGTGAATGTCTTGAAATAGGCCTCTGTCTCTTTAAGAACCTCTGACCCTTTCCGACACGCCCCCTCCACACGCTGTCTGTGGCATCAGTGGGGAGGGGGTTCTGCTGAAGAGCAGTGGTTGGTTACTCGGCTGGTGACGAAAGCTCGGAGGCGTCTCCAGGAGGTGGGGGCGTTCCTAGGAGGACTCAGGCAAACCTATCCCTAAAATGGCCGCCATCAGAGTTTTTACAGATTACTCAAAAAATACGTGAATGTGCCAAGGCAACACTTCAGGCATGTTTTTAATGAGGGAATGACATAATAACATGATGTAAAGCTTGAAAAAGTCGATTTTGCATAATACCCCCCCTAATTGCAATTATTTATATTATCGCAATAACTATCAAACAACTTCTGACGGTGTAATGAGTTTCCTATGATGCAGACAGCATCTTTGATATTGCCCATATACTGTATGGTCATGTTCAAAGCAGCCAGAGGGAAAACAAAAAGAGAAGAAAAAAAACAGAACTTGCTCCCATTTCTCCACCATTACTTTAACGTTAGCAACGAGTGACGTTTTTCATTTCTACTGAACAATTTGCGGTGAATAAAACATCTATGTGGACCTGATTTTGGCTTGACTTAAGTGGCGTGTGATAAATATGTTTATTGTCGGCCAGAAAAGAGAGGCTTTCTGCGAACAGTAAAGGCGATACTTAGGAAAGAATCCTTCATTCCAATTGCAGTATCTGTCCTTGAAGGAATAGGTCACCGTTTTTACATACTGAGATATGTTCTTACCTTAGCTTTTTGGGAGTTTTGACCTGTCTGGTCTTCACCCGTGCCTTCAGTCACGTAAACACAGCGCAGGCGGCGTTAGCATTTAGCCTCTCCCCCTCTCCACTATAAAAGGGGGAACTATATTGTTAGGCGTAATAATACCAGGAGTAGTTCGAAATCCACGCAGTAATATCTTCACTTTACTGTGCGGATGCCAAACTACTCCTGGTGTTATTACGCCTGACAATATAGTTCTCCCTTTTATCCGTTTAGAAAATCCACATTGTTTATTTTTGTGTAATTATACTTTGTAGTGGAACACTTCACGTAACCATATTTAAATAGGGAAAACGTGGAAGAGCTTGGTAGCTTCTATCTTGACCAGTTTTGGAGCTATAGTGGAGAGAGGGAGAGGCTAAATGCTTACGCCGTCTGCGCTGTGTTTACGTGACTGAAGGCACGGGTGAAGACCAGACAGGTCCTAAAGAACTCGTCAAAGCTAAGGTAAGAACACATCTCAGTATGTAAAAAACGGTGGCCTATTCCTTTAAAATGGTAAATGGACTCAACTTATACAGCGCTTTTCTACCGTCATCAGGCCCAAAGCGCTTCATAGATCACGAGATGACCTGGTCTACCAACTGCGCCACTTTCGCCCCGTCCTTAAATAGTATTATGAATAAACAGGCTAATCGCAATGCGGCTAGTGCTGACGTCCACATCAGCTTAAAAATACACTCACTGAGGAGGCTGTGCTCCAGTTAAAAACATTATTGTAAGGAAAATGCTTCCATGTCGCCTCTTTAGCAGTATCACAACTCTGCTAAAGAGGCGACACCACCAAACTCAAGCCAAAATCAGGTCCATGTGGATGTTTTTTTTTACAGCAAATTGTCCAGTAGAGGGGAAAAAGTGCCCTCGTTGCTAACATAAGCACATGTAGCATGAAGCTAATGTTAGCCTCCTGGTGGGCATTGTCCGTTTTTTTTAATGTGCAACTCAGGCCTTCAAAAAAACACAACAGGACGCCAACGAGATGTGGATGTTGTGGCTAACAAAAATGCTAAGAAAAATGCTAAAAGCAAAGTAGTTCTTGGAGCCTTTATTAGCACAAGAGGACAGCGTGGAGACAGCCACAGGAGAGTCTGCCGGTTTAACAAAGCAGCTAGCTTTTATACCACAGAAGCTGCCTTATTTGGTCTAAAACAGAACATTCTAACCAGGGCACCAAAATAGATGTCCTTAAACAGATGCCATGCATACAACAAGTGGACAACTGTAGTCTAACTTTATTTCATGGTCACTCAGGTCAAAAGGAGGTCACAGGAGAAAGCAAAGAAACAACTGTTACTTCACTTTAAGTTAAGAACATATTACATTTAGAAAACTGCAAACAACAAGAAACATATTTCCACAAAGACTAAAATAGCATAGTCTGTCATTGTGAGGGCTATACTACCGCACTGATGTTTAAAGAGGCTTCACATGCTGTGAAATACTTCATGTTTATGTCCCAACTTGTGGTTGTGGTTTGCACATGGACAACTTTACTCAACAATGACCATGCACATATTTCGGAAGTGAGGAATTAACTGCCTTCTTTTCCTAAAACACAATTAGAATTAGTATTTATTGTCCCACCCCAAGGTCAGAATTCTGACCAACTCAGTTAGAATTAAGATGTAAAAATGTTTTCAAAGCTTATGAGGAACAGAAACTTTATGTTCAATCATCAACTCATTTCGAGTTAGTTTCTTGGTACAGTGAAAGTCCCATACAGCCCCAACTTTCCACTCACCACTATCTGCCATTGTGAAACTTTTGGGAAAAGAGGAATTTAAGTCCAGCCTAAAAAAAGAGTTTAAAAAAAGTTCACCTTATAGCTTCCTTTATATTAAAGCATGTCACCCCTCTGTCCGCTTTTCCCTCATGTCACTGGATTATTCATTGTATTTCATAACTACTTCCCCGAGTTCAAGGTCAGCCTGGTTCTCAGTTGAAACGTGGCAGAAATCGTCCGGTGACTGTGCACCTCCGGGATCTTCTCCCTTCTCTCCCCACATGAACAGACTGTCCATTTCTGAGCACTGAGCCCCGCTGCATAATGATCCCACTCTTATCCAGGGACCAGGCATGAATTTTTCATCAACATCCGCCTCAAAGAAATCAAACATGAATCTGAGTTAGAGGAAAAGCCTATATGACTAATTGGTGTGGGGAGAAATCGAGGGAGGCCCCCGGTGGTTTTCGAAGACTTAGAAGGGTGTCGACGCCAGCGCAGTGTACGGTCTGTGTGCAGTTAGTCTGGAGAAACGGCATGATAGTGAAAAGTGCAACAAAAATGTATAATCACATGAAAGCACTTCATTTCTGATTCTAGCTTGTATAAACATACAAATGTCTCATTGTTTTCTACAGAGAAACATGTCCAGTACAGCTGGGGCTGAATGTCATTTTAAGTCAGATTATGAGTCAGACAAATGTGATGTGGTCTGTTTGTTCCCAGTGCAAGTCGAGACAGCTGGCATGGCACGACGAGAGACGAGAGCATCGCTGCACTGTAATTAAAACATATAAAACAATGACATTTTAAAACTTTACCAGATTATCTTTTGTAAATAATATGTTATTGGACCAACTGTAATGTGTCAGTTATTGCAAAAAGAATCCAAAGAAGGCGTGAGGACCAGAGCGGGGGACAGTGGTGAGTGACAGAGTGTGTCTCTTTACCACTGGAGCTAAAGTCCCAATCTGACTTTTCTCATGAAAACTTATTTTCTTTCTTTCTTTGTATTGTTGTGTTACATTTTACTTTTTAGGGGCAATTTAGGGGCAATGTTTTATCAATAATCTTTCTATTCTACCCAGAGAAAGGTCTGGACATCCCACCCTCCATCTCCTTTGCGGCTCCAAATTTCATTTCCACCAATGCGTCACACGTAGATAAGTCATTGGCAGAAATTCCTTGTTCAACAATCAAGATGTCATCAATGACCTTTGTTCAAATTTTCTCCTATTGGGTTTAGAATGATCACATATACAGCCTTAGCCTTATTGTGTTGCCTTGCAAGGACTGTGAGGGTTTTTTGTCCGATTCCTTTCTTTCATTGGTTTACCTGTCGACAGAAATTGTCTTTATTTGACAGCAAGCTGTATGTGCCAGCCTTTAACTGCTAAACCTAATTTTAAAGGTTTTTGGTCGAGTACTGCCAGGTTTTGTCCTTGAAAAACAGTAATAACAGTACATGTTTTTCCTGTTATTCTGAAGAGCCACTCTCCGAAAAGAGACTTTCTCATTTGCAAACGTTCCTGTATTATCATTTATTTGCCCGATTCTAATTCCCCAAGCTACACTCTTACTAGTTTGATGGAAATGAGCCATTTTTCATTGTTCAGAGTGTTACCAAGTGCCATGTACGTTCATTAACATCCTCTGCCCCAACCCAGACGCTAACAGTGTTGACAGGTTATTGAGGGCATATGGCATGCACAACTTCCACCTGACAATTCTGTCCATCAAATATTTGGCCTAATCAAAATGCATTGAGGACGAGCGCACAATCAAGACTGTGAATTGGCCAAATGTTGACGAGATCCTTCCGGCCTTCATCACGCTCCATTCGGCGAGCCCTGAGCCCCTTCAATCAGCATCGGCAGTGCATCGTGCACTTTACATGACCAGAAGCAATCAATGGCCCTATATGGAACTGCATTTAAAAAGACACACACAAACAAAAAATAAAATCAAACACACAAGTCATCTCCGGTCCCGTGGCTTGGAGGAGCAGCGCGGTTTAATCACAGAGAAGCACATCTGAACAGTTAATGGAGAGAGCAGACATCTTGTAAATGTCCCTGCGAACATTACGACCAGCGCTGATGGGGTTGTTTGTTCCGGCGCCCCAATGAATACAAATGCAAAACAGCAGGATAATGACGCAACTAAACGCACATTACCAAAAGCCCAATAACGCCAATGAGGGACGGGAATGTTCAATAATAGAATTCTGCGCGAACAATTCACAGCTTTCCGAGGCTTATATTTATGAACCAACGCTGCAATAAGGGCATCAGCCAATCCGGCGACGAGGTCGGAAGTTGGAATGAGTTAGGAAGACGGACAAACAAAAGATTGGCAGGTTCATGATTTGCGTAATTGGGTGCTTATTGTGTTTGGTGTTGAAATGGTTGCATAAGAGATTGCCAGATGATTTCCCAAGGATTAAAGGTGTAAAGATGACTATCGCAGCCTAATAAACAACTGACAACAACTAAGAACTCATCATTAATGGGAACAGTTAATGTTTCTGCCTTGACATTGCCCTAGCAAGCCACACTTGCATCATTAACATTTGGGGCGAGTTTAATGTCCTCCATATAGTGCATTTCTTCAGAAAATATTGCTATACATCCATGGGGTCATCCCACACCAACTATGTTCCCAAGTTTCTCAGACATGGTTGATGAATGCATACTTTTAACATTTGGATTCATGTGAAAGTCTTCTTATGCCATGGTTATGGTTTGTGCCCATTTGAACTGTTGTGTCTCAGGGATTTGTGAAAAAAGGGATACAGGGCACTTTTCCTGCATTGGAAATGTTTCTCGTCACATTTTCTCTAAAACGCCTTAATTTAAAGGACTAATTCATTGATAAAGTATTACAAAACATTGCATGTTTCTTTATTAACACAAGCATGCATGTTTGAGTAATGCTTGAATCTTCTGCGGAAGTGACGTGTACTTGCGACTTAAATGAAGCCTAGGCATAAATTCAAAGCTGGAAGACTAATTTTAGCGTCACCTACCTCCAGCCAATGATCGCGTCTGCGAGGGTCACACCTCCACCTCAGCCTATCGGCGCAGAGCCACACTTTTGTCGCAGTCAATCATCGCCCTCCAGCGTTCATGGCTCGTCCGCTTGCCAACTGTGCTGTGACACGCCTCCACCCCTTCACCGCCTCTTCTATCCATGGCTTCTCCCTTCTACATCCTTCACTGGTTTCCCATACCACCACCAGTGTCCATGCACTGGGGAAGACATCCCTAACGATAACCTATCCATCCATGCCAGCCTTAATCCATGTCGATGTCTCCTGCCAGGGATTGCCAAAAAATATATGTCAATAAATGTTTCTAATTGCTGTTTTTGTCACTTTTTGAGTCTATCCAGGTTGAATTGTCTTCATCTCCTCTGGGACAAAAGACGACAATGAGTTGCTTCCATTTGGTCTGGTCTTGGGCAGTGTACTGTGCCTCGTCCCAAGTACCATCCTCTTAATTCCTCATGTTCGTGGTTTGGATCATAGATGGTGACATACCTCTCTGACCTACTGACTGCACCATCCCGTCAGGACGCTGCTTTCCTCTGGTCAAACATCTCTGGTCGTGCCCATGTCCAATTATCAGAAGTTTGTCGATCATTTAAGGACCCAAGCTCTGGACCGTACTTCCCCCTGAGCTATGGCCCATCTCTGAAAAACAAGTCTTAAAGGCAAGGCAAGGCATGTTTATTTATAATGTGCATTTTGCACACTGCACCTATTTACATCATGGCTGAAGACACACTTATTTAGACTGGTCTCCATTTGGTTGTTGAAAGGTGCTTTACAAACAAACGTTGATTGATTGATTAAGCTGAGCCACCACTATGTTGTTCTTGGGTGACCCTGTTTCCTCTTTCCAGGTGGTGTCCATCTGAGTCCTAATTGGGAACAACAAGTCCAAGACATGTCCAAGCCACTGTAGGTGGCAGCGTTTACTCTCCTGTACAGGGTGGGGCGTGGATATGTTCTTTATTGAAAATGAAATCAAAAACTGTGCACGTTTCAACTCTTTATTCTTATTTTTTGCCTGTCATGCTGTCGTTTATGATGGCAAACTAAAATGGATGTTAGTGTCGCTGAAATGGCAGCATTGCAGGAAATAAATACAATTCAAATAAATTAATTAATTTTTTTCATTTCCGTTTCTCAATTGTCCCTCAAACTGTGGCTGGGGGAGGCGGAGGGAACAAAGTGTCCTGCCCAGTGGCACAATAGCAGTATGCTCTTGAAAGCATAATACACATAATTTAAGCTAACTAAAGATAAGCTAAGCTTTGCAAATCAGCTTCTTTTCTTTCTTCTCAGAGACTTCACATCAATAATTGCAGATGTGAAGATGTAATTACGAGCAATAGAAAAGCCTGTTACATGTGCCTTTCACACTGACGTGTGTGGGTCGTCTTAAAGTCTCTATATACTATATGTAATTGCCATCGCGTACTCGCTGAATGCTCTTAACCTTAGGCCCAGATTCCACATCTTCCGCCTGTTCGCTCAGCTCCACTCCAGACGCCTCCGAACAGCATCAACGCCCACTCCTCTTCAGTCCGGCCCGGTCCTCACTAGCGCTGAGTACCATTCGTTTTTATTTTTATGTTTCAATTCCACTACTTTAACGATACTGCTGCTTTTCAGTGCCAGTGCCGTAACTGTACTTGTTTCAACATCTGTGGTGGATAAAAGTATCGTTCAGGACGCCCTAAAACAGCACAACAGAAAGCAACACAGGCCTCAGCAGCGTCACATGCAACTTCATTTTTTGAGCAGGATTTCCACTTACGCGGCGATAAAAAGAGAGAAAGGATATTATTACTTCCTGAGCTGCAGAGACAGATCCACATCATGACACTGTTTTCTTTCAGCTAAAGTTTGCTCAACTTGAGCCGTGACAAAACCAATTTCACACGTCAAAGATCTGTTGCACAGTGAGAGCACTCACTCTGTCACCGATCATTTATGTTTGGCACAAATATCCTTCAAAGTAAATCAAAGTCATCTTAAAAGCATCACAATGTGTGAACAGGCTCAATACAACAATCAGGAGGTGTCTACTTTTTAAAGGGTCTCTGTACCAAAACTGTCAAAGACAAAGTGAGCGCTCACTTTTCCACAAACAACCTTTGATATTCTGCAGCAGGAGTGTAAGTGCTCTGACTTCACTGGTCTGCCCGTGCGCTAAAGGTAAAGATGTCTTTCTTGTTGTCACTACATTGTGCTCTTCTCTTTGTCTAAGAACCCTAGTTTCTTATTCAGTCCTGGTTTAGAACCGGTGTAGTCTAAATTCTGGTTTAGTCCTGGGTTACAACCGGTTTAGTCTAAGTCCTGGTTCAGACCTGCTGCAGACCATCTCTAATAATGATAAAAAGTTTTAAAAATAATATTTTTTTCTCGAGTAGGTACAGTTTAACAGTCCTCTCCGCAGACGCTGCAGGTCCGAGTTTGTGAAATAAAACTCCTAATAATATAATCAACTTTTCAGGGGCAGGCGAGCTGTAAACTCTGGTCACAGAGGAAGCTAGATCACTTCTTTCACTCACAAGTTTACTTCTTCCCAACTCCTGCAGGCGACAGAGAGAGGGCCAGAAAAAAGCTAGGTGAATGAGAGCAACAGAAGCTTAGTCAGTCATGTGATTGTTTTTGTGATAGCAGACTCCTACAGAGTGGAAATACCAAGGTTGTATTGTGTAAAATGGTGACATTTTTGGTCAAAATAAATTCTGTGTCGGGGTGGATCGGGCGAGAATGTGGAATCTGCCAGTAAATGGTCGAATAACGGCTCTGTCCAATGGCAATTTATTGTAGCTGAAATCAAAACTCAACTATGCAGAGAGACAACTCTTATTTTGGAGAATGCAAATGGAAAAGTGCTACATCGTATTATGCTTTAATCAGGCCTTTGGTTGAGATTCAAGCCTTTGTCAAGTATAGCTGACGACTCTGAAAGCCTTTACTTCACTGTTTTGTTACTAGTAATTACATGTGGTAATTTGATGTATATTTCTTCGATTCCCAAGACATATTTTGTATTTCAGATTGGAAAGGTTTAAATAGATGTTAAGGATGGCATTATTAAAGTCCTAATGGGCAGATTTACCCTAAAACTGAAAACACACGTTATGCCGACAATCTGAGGCATTTGGCATTCGCAGTGAAGCACTTGACTCTTTAAAACTGACATTAAGCAACCGTTATGTGGCACAAAATGACAAAGGGATGACAGTAATTACATTTCAAAATAAGTAACTGTATTTGACGCTAGAGACGCAACAAACCCTTGGCACCTTAATGTTTGTAATGAATATGTTTTAAATAGGTCTCTCCTGCAACTGAGATGATTACGAGAAGTGATTATGATGCCATATGGGAGCTTTTGTCAGTTAAAAGCAGTGAAGGATTCACAGATAAATACTTGAAGTAGCCACGCGCTAACCGACGGAAAACGCAAGAGAGGGAATGTGTTTGGCAAAAGGCTGCTTACAGGCTAAAGTTGCTCAATTAGGGCTGTGTTGATGCTCTTACCATACGTTAGCCTGGGAACACACATGCTGCTGTGTGCGCTCGAATCATTTTGGACTTGTTGAGCACAAATCCCGTATTTAACAAAAAAAAAAAAAAAAAAAGTAAGTCCCATTCCTGTGCGGAGTTATGATTTTTTTTTTTTTCACTAAATAACCTGTATATTCATTCCAGCCACTAGGGGGCAACTTAAATAAATAAAAAAGAATTCCACAAGTGTCCAGCAGGGCCACTGACATAATAAGAGATCAGGAATAAACAACACATTGGGCCCGATCTTGTGCATCAAAACGGAGACGATAGCGTGACATTTTGCGCTCAGTCGGGGCGCACTTTGTGATCTTGCCACTCCAGACTTGGCGCATTTAAGTGGGTTGAGACACACACATTTTCCTCCAACCAGATCGACTCCGCGTCCAGGAGAGTGGTTGTGTGGGAGTGGGGGGTGAACATGTGCTTTTGTTTTGCTTCGCGTTCACGCCAAGCGCGAGCCGATCCGCGCCACAGCGGACGCTGTAGCTCTTTTTCTCTCGAGACGTGAACATCGTTTAGCTCACGATGGGGTAAATAAAGTTTTTAGTTTGACCTGTGAGAGCCTAAGGCTTAAGAAAGAACGCAAGCCAGCGCAATGTAAACGAGGAAGTGAATGTCAGCCGTGTTTCCATCAGTGCAGTCACCTCCTCTTGTGACGCCCCCTCACAGGTGGCGGAGGCGAATTGCACAGATAGCTCCGCCACTCGGAAAATAATTCGCCAAGAGCCTGCGCCGCCCCGTGCGCCGCCACAAGATCTGGCCCATTATGTTTAAGGGGAAACGCTGCAGGTGAATAGGGAAAAAAGTTTAAATTCACAGATATCAATTTGAAACTTTTGCTGTACATTACTGGCATAAATGTGAGAAAAAAATACATTGCAAGTGTTCTGTCATTTTATGTTTTCATATAAAAACAAGGTGTTTTATGCCTAAAAATGCCCCAAATTTCCCATGTTTTTGGCGACGAAATCTGAACGGATTGAGCTACACTTTTATTGATGAATGAGTCACCCATGAATTTTTCAGAGGGGATTTTGGATATCTTGTTTAGTTTTAAAATATGCTGCTTTTAGTGAAAAGATTAGAAAGATCGATTTGACTGTCAAAGACTTTTTGACATTCAAAACTCAATAAATCAGGCTAGGAATCAGATATTAAAAAAATATCATGAAAAAATCTTCAAAATATTGTTCAGTCCAAGGCTGGAAAATTTGAAGTCTTTTGGTGCTACTGACGTGGAGACAATGTCGTCACAAGGATTGAAAAATGTGTTTTGAGAAAAAGGCCCTTGAAATTGCGTTGTCTTGTATGAATCTATGGGAAAACATTGAACCAGCGCAATATTTGAACATGTTATTGTGACGATTAGGTATATTTTTTGTATGGCCAGAAACCTGAAAACTGAAAATAAAAATAAATGGAATACATGTGGCATTTCAAATGAAGACAAATTGTGATGACTTGATTGCTATTTTTGCAAACCACTACAGCTAAACAAACATGTGCCTGGAGTCAAGTGTTGATCTTGTGGATATAGTCGTAGGGACGACTGCAGACTCGTAATCTCTACTTCACAATAAGGCCTGCTGCATTCTGGTCTGGGTCATACAATTCAATTATGCTAGAGCCAACACGGCCCAGCCCACCATCACAGTCAGGAACGATTATGTGGCCCCCAGAGAAAAAGGTTTGAGGACCCCTGCTTTTTATTCAAGCTAAAGAGTTTAGCTTGAAGGTTTACAGCGGGTACGTCATACGTCATCAGATACGATGATACGATTGGCTATGGCTACTGCAGACGCATGATAGACATTCGTAGCGCCCAATAAGCGGCTATGAACAATCATAAACCACCCCTCTCCTACGAGAAAATGAATTGGTTTTCCCCAGCCAGGCTAACAATAAGTAGCAATAAGCATAAACTGAGTTTCCAAAAGTTACTATGGAATGGAAACTCATTTGTATAACGCTTTCACATGACACAGGCCACACAAAGCGCCTGCACACACCTGAGCCAACGGTCCCCATGTCCAGCACCATTCATTCACGCGCACACACATCATTCATCCTGGTCTATTGTACAACCCATACGCAGACACAGGGAGAACTGCCGACAGGAATCAAACCCGGGACCTTCTACGAGTGCTAACCACTGCGCCACCAAATAATTAACCAAATGTGAATTAGTCAGTGTTATGGAAATCCAACTGTATATTATTATATGTTTATTGTAATCATATTACTTATGTTTTAAGGACAACTGACAAGTACGCATTGTAACCTTTGTACAGCTAAAGGACACCTGCTCGGACACCTGCTTGGCCGGGGTCAGGACATCTTATCTAGAATTGGAGACAGGGTGTTTGTGTCCTTGTGTGGCAACGTTTGTCTTATACATTTCGTCAGGGTCTCTGAATGTCTTAGGTCAATCTGACCCATTACTCCATTGGTGCATTCCATAATCGTGTGATCATTGTGCTGTCTTTGTGTATAAATACTGTGAACTGTGAACTGGTCTTCAGAGCAGCTTGTATCCAGGTACTTGGTGTGTCTCCATATGCATATGTCAAATAAATCGGCACGCTTGATTCATGACAACTTCTCTCTGGTCTTTATTTAATATGGTCTCAATATTTACCATAACATCAGTCAGTCAGACAGACATTGTAAGAAATATTTCTGAAAAATGCAAAGGCACAAAAGAGTATGGCCTAGTTATTAATACAAACCTTTCCCCCTTTTCTTTAAACAAATCAACACGAAAGCTAGTAATAACACCTGCTATAGAAGAAGAAGAAGAAGAAGAAGAAGAAAAAGAAGAAGAAGAAGAAATTTTATTTATATAGCACCTCTCACAGATAAAATCACAAAGTGCTTCACAGAGAATCACAGAAAACATTACAGAATTTACATAGGAACAATCACAGCATTGTCAACTAAAAGCTCGTCTGAAAAGCAGCGTCTTCAGCTGCTTTTTGAAGGAATCAACAGAGTCGGCTGTACACAGCGACAAAGGAAGGTCATTCCACAATTTAGGAGCAACGGCTTCAAAGGACAGATCACCTCTGGTTTTAAAGTGGGTTCTTGGGACAGTGAGAAGGTTCTGGCTCGAGGACCTAAGGGTGCGACCCGAGGAGTAAGGGCACAGCAGGTCAGATACATATCTGGGAGCCTGACCATGCAGCGCTCTAAAAGTCAAAACTAAAATTTTAAATTCAATTCGAAATTTGACGCGGAGCCAGTGCAACGAGGATAAAATGGGAGTAATGTGTGACCGTCTGCTAGTTCCTGTTAAAAGCCGCGCTGCAGCATTTTGAACCATATGAAGACGATTCAAAGCAGGTTTGTGAAAACAAGTAAAAAGGGAGTTACAATAATCTAAACGAGACGAGATAAAAGCATGAATCAACAATTCTAGATCAGAGTTGGATAAAATTGGCCTCAACTTGGCAATGTTTCTCAAATGGAAGAAACAGTTTTTCACCAGGTGCCTCGAGTGGCTGTCAAGAGACAAAGACTGGTCAAACCAAACACCAAGATTTCTGATGCTCGACTGAACCGAGGAGCCCAGAGAACCAAGGTGATTTAAAATCGAGGGGATTTTCTGTTCTGGAGCAATAATCAAAGTCTCAGTCTTTTTAGAATTCAGCTGAAGGCAGTTTTCATGAAGCCACAACTTTACACTTGAAAGACAATCCATTAACTCTGACAGTCTGTGCATCTCTGACTCCTTAAAGGAAAAGTACAGTTGAATATCATCAGCATAGAGGTGATAAGACACATTTTAAAAACGGCTGATGATTTTTCCAAGAGGGCTAATGTACAACAAAAACAAAATTGGCCCCCAGACGGATCCCTGAGGAACACCATGCAGCAAAGGACTGGCATCATAATGTTATTTATACATACAGAGAATGTCCTATTGGCCAAATAGGACGTCAACCACTTCAGGACTGTCCCAGTTATACCAAAGTCAGTGAGTCTTTGTAGCAACAATTTATGATCTACAGTATCAAAAGCTGGAGACAAATCAAGCAGGATCAAAACTGAAAACTGACCGGAGTCAGCAGCCATCCGGATGTCACTTGAAACTATACACTTTCTTTTCTCTGTAGCTGAGTTTTAGTGATGCACCAAACACAAAATGCGGTTGTGACATAAAACAGCATAGAAAATCCTTTTCAAAATAATAATGTCAGTGTATGTCAGACCAGTGCTCACAGAGTAGCCATGTTGCGATATTCTCCCAACCCTATCAATTCAGACCATTTACCACACAGGATGACTCACTTGCAGATGAAACAAAAACTTTTCTGTTGTTTTTTGATGAGGAAACACATGGTTAAAGTTACCATGAATAGGAAATACTATGACGCAACTCAATGGCCTAAAGCAGTGTCTGTACTTAATAGCTAACACCGGAATTAACATTTCACATTTGATCCTATAAATTATAATTGGTATGGGCTTTTGAAAATGCAGGGGACACTTTTGGATGCTATCTATTTTCCAAAAAAGAAATCCAGGAAATCCAGACGCTTCAGCAGTAGAAGGGCAAAGGCACCAAAGTGACAAAGTGTGCTTGTCGTCTGATTCCGAAACATTAGCGGCGGAGACAAGTGAGGGCACCACTTGGCCTGGGTCCAAACCTTCTCGTTTGGCATTTTCTCATTTTGTGCTCCGCCGGTCTCCAGTCATCTGTTAATCTTCCCCCGACTCATCCTGCATACCTCCATCGCAATGCCTTCTGTTTGCAACGCGAACGGAACACAAGCCCTTCTCCGCACACAAACAACGTCTCATGAATCCGCCGCCACGTCCCGAACCCAACTGAGCACTTTGTTCTCTCCGCTTTAATGCCGGCACAGGCCCAGAATAATTGCCAGGCTGTGTGCAAAGACGCAGAATGCAAAAGGAATAAAAGTTTTGTTTCAACTAAACACATTTGCTTTATGCCGCCGTTGTTGTGGAGACGCTCAGATCTTATGTAAACCACGGAGTTGAAAGCAGAGGGAATGTGAGGGAGATATGTTTAAAGATACTCAACGGTTTGGTGGAATAAACAGTCTCGGATGGCAGCAAACAGAAGCAGCTTTTGATATTAGAACAAAATATATATCACACATACTGCCATGAGGAAGGATGTGATGATGGAATTCAAGTTTAATAAGAGAAGTAGCCTGTTCATAGCTGACACAACTACGAAGTATGCTGGATAACACTCTTGACTTCACAAAAGAGAAGATCCTTGGCTCAATTCCCAGACTAGGGTCTTTTCAGTTTTTAGTTTAAACAATTTACTTTTCCTTGATCCTGGGAGCTCTGTGGTCGGAGTCTTCGGGCCCCTGGTGGGGTCTCTCAGGGCAAACTGGTCCTAGGTGACGGGTCAGACAAAGAAACCCCTTATGAGAGACCAACAGGCCTGAGAATCGTGAGGCCGTCCTTCTGTGGACCCACCACCTGCAGGAGGAGCCATAGGGGCGGGTGCAACGACCCGGCAACGGACAAGTGGAAGAAAATGAAGGGATGGATGGATGGATGGATGGATACTTTTCCTTTAATTTCAAACATGGCATTCAAAAAAGAAATGTCTTGACGGGAAGCGAGAGAGACATAAAGTGAAGATGTCCAAACACAACCAGTGATAACTCCACAAAGAACAAAGTGACAAGGCTTTGACGGACCAGAAACTCTCTGTCCGTCTATGTGAGCGTATCGGGCAAAAATGTGAAAATGCCCACTTTTGCTAAAGGTTTTGCTTGTGGGTGATCCGTTGCCTTTACCTGTCCTGCGTCTTTCTTTGTCATCGACGCAGACCAGGGAGCGCTGGGGAAGGTTTGAAGCCAGGACTGGTGGGAGAGAGGGGAGCTGATGGAGTTTGTCGATTGCCTGGCCTGCCAGATGCTCCTCCTTTCTGTTCAAAAGAAGAACCGTCTGGGCAGCTGATGGTTTGATCCACATCGGTCTAATCATGCACCAAGAGACGGAAGCCGCCACCTGTCACCGCCACGCACTCTTTTTGAAAACATTTAAAAAAAATTCAAATCCCCGAAATCGGAGCAAGTTGGAAGCGTTTTTGGAAAGGCTTCCTGTCGCTTGTTGCTGTGACGTATCCAGCGTTTTTCTGATTGGTTGATGCCGTCTGTCAATCACGCCCACCGGGAAATCGCTGAGATCATGCTTGCTCGCAGACTATGGCTGTGTCCGAATGTCCACACTATCCCCTATATAGTGCAATATATAGTGGTCACACCATTTTGTAGGGGTGAGAAAAAAGTAGTGCACTCAAAATTTCCCACAATGCATCTCGAAAAGTAGTGAGCATCGATGGTCACTAAACGGGTCAATATAGACCACAATGCATTGCGAGAGTCGGAGAAGAGCCTGACAGCGACAGGTCTTTGAACTAAACAACACGACTGAATGAAATCAGCTGTTTCAGTCGTGTGTTGCGTCTTTCTCATGAATAAACAACCTAAATATAAACGGTTACGGTGAAAAGATGCTAACGTTAGCTGCTAACCTTTAGCTTGAGCTGTTAAATGACCCACAGCTTCCTCTCGAATAATCCAAGCCATTCACGTAAAATCCATGTTAAATATAAAGTATTTGACTCATATTTGTCCATAAATATTCCACTGTCTCTGAGATTGGTTGGTCTTTATCGCAGAGATACTTTATTCCCGGAGTTCAGCGAACTTTTAGCAGATGTAGTCACTCAATCTGCTGGCACTTCGGACACCGGGCTCTGACCTACTTCGGCACGTCTTTGAGCTAACGCTGGAGTTATCTTTTTCTTTTTTTTTTGTGATGATAGTTTGAATTTTAATTTAGATGTCACAATGTCTGTAAAAGTGCCAAAACAGCCGTTCTGTTTCATAAAATAAACGTTTGTAACAATAAATAATTTCAGATAAAATGCAGCTCGGAGAAAGTAGTGGTGTAGTGAATGAGGGATTAGGGACTAGGGTGGACATTCGGACACAGCCTATATGTCTTAAGGCAAGTTCGTCGATAGTGAGTGGAGGGAGGACTCCAGGATGAGCCGGCTCTGGGTTTTGAGTCCGGAGGAAACCACTGCTCGACGACAGTTTTACATAAATCCACATCACAGTGCTTCTTATCATCGAGAATATTCACTACTTTTAGTTCTTTTATGGTGACTCTAGAAATTGGAGCATATGCAAGGAAGAAGTTGTGTATAACTGGGAAATAGCGCATACATGCCTTTTTATGCCGGTTCCTGTTGGAAAATCCAGGTTTCTCATTTCTGGAAAACTGCTATTTTCGAGTTTCTATAATTTATAAACTGCTTTTCTTTGATCACAACAAAAGCAGAATATCAGAGACTCCCGATAATAACCGAGAAACTCGAGTGCATGTGGACACTCACTGATGATCACTTGAAACCCAGAGTATTCATCTGCTGCTTCGTGTAACATTAATACAGCGGCTCTGTCTCTCAGTGTTTCTTGGACCACGGTCTCTAGATTTCAAGTTCACCTGTTCTTGAACCTTTAGGAACTAAAAAAATAGCAATATACGTCTGGATTGTCGATTTAATGCAGCTCCATATGAACGGTTAGTGCGTGGTGCTCATAATATTGAGGCTGTGAGGTTTGATCACTGTATGGGCCAGTTAAGAGACACCACTGCTTTAAAGGAACAGGCCACAGTTTTTCCATACTGGGATATGTTCTTACCTGACTTCAGACGAGTTGATACGTACCTGTCTGGTCTTTGTGCGTGGTAGCTTCCAACTTCACCCCCGTTTGGAGCTATAGGAATATACTGGGAGAGGCTGAATGCTAACAACATCTTTGGTCTTTGTGCGTGACTGAGGTATCACAGTATGGAAAAAACTATGGCATGTTCCTTTAAGCTCTAGGCTACAAGATCTAATGCAAGGTTATCCAGTAAAGTTGGTAGTAAAAAAAACAAAAAAACTGCTGAATATAAACTAAATGAATAACAAACACAGTTTGCATGTGTATGTGCCAAGTTACACTATAATTTGACGTATTAAGGGGAGACACGGCAGGTGAAAGTATTGATTTTTCACGCAGTAGTCGAAGTGGAGATTTTTATATATTTTCCTCCCTTTACATCTTAGTTTTCATGTCAGAGTATAAAAATAACAAAACTTACCCCGCATGATGTTTATTTTATGATGTTTTGTCCGCCTGCGAGGCGCGGGCAACCCGGAAGTAGCTGCTGCGCCGCGTAGAAAGTCCGTCTTTCAAGCGGGTTTTCATTCATATTGACAAATTTTACATCCACGTGTCCTGCTAAGGGTCCCCGTGATGACGCTTTCACCCAAATATGGTATTCCTCCTACGAGACGCTGGTGCGGAAAAGTCGGAGAACGGGCCGCGCAGGCGTTACAAAACTTCAGAGCTGGTGTTCACTGAATGAAAAAAAGCCGCACTCGGGCAACGAGGAAACCCTTATAGAAGCTCCCACAGACTCCAAACTTTCCAGTCTGAGACCTAACAATATTTTGAAGGTTTTTACAGACACATTTTTTAATATCTAATTCCTAGCCTGATTTATTCAACTTTGAAACCAAAAAAACAGGCGGAATTTGAGTTTTTACTGATTTTTTCACTGATGATTAGTTTATTGAAAAACTAAACAAAATATCCCAAATCCCCTCTGAAAAAATCTTAGTTACTAATATGTCAATAAAATAAAACCATACATTTTAATCTGGCTCAATTCATTATTTTGATTTCGTTGCCCAAAATATAGACAATTTTGGCCATTTTAATGCTCAAAATGCCTTATTTTTATGTGAAAACATAAAACGACAGAAAAAGTGCAATACATTTTTTCCTCATATTTATATCTGTAATGTTCAGCAAAAGTTTCAAATTGACATCTCTACATTTATTTTTTCCCCCTATTCACCTGCAGTGTCTCGCCTTAATGGTGTAGCTCTCTACTAGGGTTGAACGATGCGGCAGACCGGCCAATATGTGAGAAATAAAAATATAAAAAATTCAGCAATCAATATTTCTGAAATTCAACAGAGAGTTACTGAACCTACTTAACCTAAAGCAGTATTATTTACTTAAGTCGCTACTGCCGGGGTTAAAGTAGCTGCTGCGCCACCTCAGCCGATGTAGCGAGTTTGGTAAATATTACTTTTATAGCAGTAGGTACAGCATTTTTGGCTAATGGGCCTGATAAATAAGTATGCTAACAACAGTAACTGTTGAGTTTCAGAAATATTGACTGTGGGTTTTGAAGAGTTTTTTGTAGTTTCACGCACATCTGCGGACCCGGAAATAGAGCTGTGACGTCACAATTTAACAAACATTAATGTCCAATGGAAACCCGTCGGACATTAAAAAGCTTTGTGTCATAATGAAGGCCTTAAATTGGATTCAAACTGGGACTAAATCTAAACTGCTTGGAAAATAATGACTTGGACTAATCTGGACTAAAATACTTTCAGCTACATTTTTTGCTGAACTGATTTCCTCAAAAGTTGCTTGTTGTGTCCTATTTGTGGCATTAGACAATATAGAATTTGGGCATGAAAAAAGCATTAAATTCAAATGCTTGCCTCCAGTTTCACTTCACACAAATCTTCCATTGTCTTGTTTAAACTCAGAAACAAGGTGCTGTTTCTGTCAAAGAAACGGCTGTAAACTTGTCGATTATAAAGTCCCATGACGATTGTTGAGAACGACCAAAGTAAAGATTGCGATTTCCATTACATTTCCATTAATTCCTGCTCTCTGCCATCCTTTGTGCTGTGCAAATGAAACATTCCACAAAGTCCCTCTGACCAGCAATGACTACATTTTTGTCCATTTCAATACAAAGATTGGAACATTTCCAATCTCCCCCGGTTCTGATGGGAATGATTGTCGGACCTTTCAGAGAAATAGATCTATCAAATACACATGGCTCCTGCTTATATTAGAAAACTCTATTTGCAATTACAGATAAAGACAAACAGGCACTGCACCAACTACTCAAGAGGTGAAAGAAGTTCTGAGAAAAGTTCTGCTTTCAGCACCAACCTGAGAACTATATGAATATGCGCTGACAAGACAAAAGGTATCTGACCATCGACTCAACAATTAGCTTGACTATTAGCCCTGCTCCCTGTGACTCCAGACTTTACACACATCATTAGCGTGGCAATCAAACATTTGTAACGGGCACTTGACGCACAGCATTGGACATAATTAATAATGTATCAATCTATTCCACCTTCATTTACTCCCCGATGTGCCCAGCAGCATAATCACAGTTAAGGCACTTTTAATCAAGATTAATTAAAGCTGGGCTAATTTGGAATTCGCCGGTGCACACCCGGAGGATTTACTTCCATAATGAACCTAAATGGGTTCCAGCGCACCTCGGCGCCACTTGAGGTAGGCCTGTTCGCTGTAATGGATGACACCGATTGTATCGCATCTCTGCATAACAGGACTGTGGATGCGTTGGTTATTGGAGAATTATACAAAGCCAAAGGTGGGCAGGTCGGGCACTCACCTCACAGCAAGACAAATTAGTATACAAACAAACAAGAAGATCCATCCATCCATCTTCTTCCACTTGTCCGTTGCTGGGTCGTGGGGGGCAGCCGTCCGAGCTGCCCAAATCACATTGCACCAGCCCCTTATGGCTCCTCCTGCAGGTGGTGGGTCCACAGAAGGACGGCCTCACGATTAAGCGGGGCTGTTGGTCTCTCATAAGTGGCTTTTGGACCGCTCTTTGTCTGACCCATCACTTAGGACCTGTTTGCCATGGGAGACCCTACCAGGGGACACGAAGCCCGCGACAACAGAGCTCCCAGGATCATTCGGGCGCTCAAACCCCTCCACCACGATGAGGTGGCGGTTCCAGGAGGGGAAGCAAGAAGATGCTGTGTGCAACACTCCACTACTGCTCCAACTAGTCTTTATCCGTAAATCTGCAAAAATGTGGGATTTCGTGCACCTCCGGAGAAGTGTTGTCAGCCTATTCTTGCAGAACATCTGTGGACGCCCTCCGTCATGGCAAAGGCGCAGGTGCAGCACTATCACCTTGTGTCCTCACTCCTTTCCCGACACAAAGTCTGAACTTCCATCTGTGTCTTTGGCCTAAAAGGTTTCCAACGCTACTGACCAGTGATCACCGACTTGATTCTCCTCTGCACCAGTGATCACCAAGCGGCGCTGTGGGGATGGGGTTGGAGGTACACGAGGAACTGATGCACTCGGTCTTTGTTCAGAGAGTGTCCGTGCGTCTTGCGCTTTGCCCCAGAGATGGTCAGATGTGCGAGACAGATCTGCAGACAAAGGTGTAGGCCGTGCAGCTGCCGTCTCTGTCCGGCTGTACAGTAGCTGCAGAGGACAGGTTCATTCTCACTCAGGGAACACTGAATGACCGCCGGGGGGGCCACGAAGAAAAGAATTACATAAAGTCTCAAGTTTTTATTGTGCATGATGCTCTTCCAGCTAAACCCAACTAACTTAATTTGATAACGGCGGGCAGTCAAATTAAATTATTCATGTTATTGTAAACACATTACGTTAGTGTTCCACAAAAGGCACTGACAATGAAAGCATTTTGCCGAGGACAATGGCCCTGTGTATTGTTGATACATTAAACAATATTAGACGCTCAAGTCTCACTATCCTTGCATACGAAGAGGGGCAAGTGACCTCTGTGCCTGACGGCCAAGGACTACAGATGGAAACTAGCTATTTAGCTCTGATCTGGTGCCGTCATGTGTCTCTATGAACTTAATGTGTCTGCACATTGTCCCTAAAATAAAGATTAAAATAAGTAAAGTAAGTGTGGTTTGGGCTGTACTACAGATGTGATATTACCGTACAGCTAAGGTGGCTAAATAGCCCTATGAAGCCATCAATTCAAGGTGCATGACCCGTGTTGCTATTATAGTACAAGTAATAATAATAACAGTACTTGTAAGAATAACCTGATTTCAAATTCCAAACTTGTTTCTTGCTCTCAGACCCCCCCACACAGCCCCGTTGGAATAGGTCTTTTCCACTAGTAATTCCTAGCCAGCCCCGTCCCAGTTCTACCCATGCCTCCACTGGCCAGACCTGGGTCAAAAAACAGGGTCAGCCAGGTACAAGTTTTAGGACCAACCCTGGGCCAAAGCACACTGACAATGAACAGACTGCTCTCAGCCTCTGATCAACCACTAGAGAGAGGACAGCCCTCGCAAAACCAAGCAGATAATACGGGATTTAATATTTCACAACATCATACCGCTGCTGAAAAAGGTGATTTAGCCAAATATAGCCTTTACCCGCTGTGGGCACAACTTTAGCTGGTGTTAGCATAGTTATCTGCTCTGGTCCCAAGACCCAGATCCAACACAAACAAAATCTTACCCATACCTAACTACAGGAACACAATTCATTTTTCTGTGAGCTTACCAGGGCCTGGAACAGGATCCCCTTCACCATAAGAACCATACAGTCACCTGGTGTGTTCCTCCTTTTGTGTTCATAATGTGATGTCCCGCACTTTCAGGCAATGACCAGCCAACGTGTAACTTAAAGGAATAGGCCACCGTTTTTACATACTGAGATATGTTCTTACCTTAGCTTTGACGAGTTCTTTAGGACCTGTCTGGTCTTCGCCCGTGCCTTCAGTCACGTAAACACAGCGCAGACGGCGTTAGCATTTAGCCTCTCCCTCTCTCCACTATAGCTCCAAAACAGGTCAAGATAGAAGCTACCAAGCTCTTCCACGTTTTCACCATTTAAATATGGTTACGTGAAGTGTTCCACTACAAAGTATAATTACACAAAATTAAACAATGTGGATTTTCTAAGCGGATAAAAGGGGGGTCTATATTGTAAGGCGTAATAATACCAGGAGTAGTTCGAAATCCGCACAGTAATCTTCACTTTACTGCGCAGTAATCTTCACTTTACTGTGCGGATGCCAAACTACTCCTGGTATAATTACGCCTTACAATATAGTTCCCCCTTTTATCCGCTTAGAAAATCCAAATTGTTTAATTTTGTGTAATTATACTTTGTAGTGGAACACTTCACGTAACCATATTTAAATAGGGAAAACATGGAAGCTGTGCGCTGTGTTTACGTGATTGAAGGCACGGGTGAAGACCAGACAGGTCCTATAGAACTCGTCAAAGCTAAGGTAAGAACATATCTCAGTATGTAAAAACGGTGGCCTATTCCTTTAAGGGTGCTTTATTTATTAACAATCTGCCAAAGAGTACCGGCTGCTGTTCTGGCCGCAGCTCACGCTCAACACACCCGAACACAGTCAGAACACACAGAGAACTCACTTCTTCTAAAAGAGCACACTACACTTTACACATGCTCACAGCGCCCCCTGGTAGCATAACAGGTAAACAACACTACACATAATACACAGCTATTACAATCTGTTTTTGTGACGAGTGTTCAGATTTGCCTTGGCACCTTTGAATAACTCCATAAACTCCATCCAAAGGCATTATTCATCCACATTGTTCTCATCGTGGTTCCTTCAGTCATGTGTATTCTAACGTGTGCGTCCGTGGGAGCACCGCGCACAATAACTGCAGTCCGTTGGCAATGGAAATCCTTCACGTGAAAAACCATACCCATCCAGTGTCCTGCGGCCAAACAGCGCTCAGTTGAAGTGTGCTATGTGGGTAAACGTCATTGGATGCAAGTCGGTGCTAAGACTGAGATATCGGGTGGTAAAAAGCAGTTGTGATTTGTGTCTCCGGCCCAGAAGCCATAGCTTTACGAAAATTCAACCCTTTCTTTTGAATTGCCCGCATCATGACATCTCTACATCGCCAACACGCACACAGCTATATCTCTCTATATCTGCTGCTTCTGTATGATCTCTTACTCTCACTGCGTTTGTCGGAGGAAAGAAATCGAGTTGTAGACCTTTCCCCATTTCGAGCATTACGGTGTCTGTGTTTTTCAGAGCGGGTCAGGAGCTCATGTCATCACCACTCTCTCTGTTCTGACAACGTGTGGTGTCAGCGGAGATTGCACAGGTTTGGCCGTCGAGGATATAGGTGGAGGATAATAAGAGTCTGAGAAGTTGGATCTCCGTGAGGCAGAGGGGGGGGGGGAGTGCAGGCAGCACCCCCTCAGGGCTACACTCTACACCCCACAGCTACATCAATCACACAAGCGAGCGCATACAGACAACACAGAGCCGGGAGACAGGCTCGCTGACTGAGAGAGGAGCAGGGAAGAGAGTAGTCAGCTTTCTCCTGCTAAACTTAGACTTGACTGGAATCGTCGTCTTGGGCCCACGGAATAAAGGCAAAGGTTAAAGAAGTCTAGGGGTGATCATGGACTCAGAGTTGAACAGCCACATTAACATCAGCAACTTTTTAACCATCTAAAACACTGAATTTCTCCCTTCTGGTCAATGTTGAAGCGAGCGGGACATAATAATCCGCCTTATGGGTCGACCCGAGTCACCCCTAGTTTCACCTGCGTTTACTTCAAAGTTAGTTCAGTCCGTGTTCACACGAGCCCGCACCAAACGTCCCAATGTTCACTGAACTTATTCCCATGACAACGGGCATCGACCTGTCAATGTGCCGACACGCACGCAAGTACGTGCACACCTCCCTGACAGTGAGGCTGATGTGCGTGAAGCGAGGAGAAATGCACTTTAATCGGCTCATGTAGAGGAAAGTTTTACTGCAGCAGGGAGGGAAAGTCGGGAAGGAAAGACATACCTTGACGATTTGAAGTTGATCCATTTTGACTCATCCGAGCTGTAATCCTCCAGCGGCTCCTTGTAACTGCATTGTTAAGTTTCTACTTTTGATAATGTTACATGTGCGGAATCAACTCGGAGAGAGGAGGCGGACTTAACTGAATCCAAGCGTCTTGTCTTCCGGGTTGGTAAAATACCCCCAGAAAATACTGACATTTCTCATAAAAATGAGTACTCCATAGTGGTAGAGGTACAATATAATCATAAATGCCTATAGTTTACTTTAGAATTGCTATAATAGCATGATATAGTCTCTTTAACCTCTTTACTCCCGCCTGAACCGAGAGCATTTTCTCCAGTTCAGCTCTACCCAAATCCTGTAGGCCAGTGTAACACCTCATTTGAAAGCTAAGATCTACAAAACTCATCTAAATGGATCTTTTTCCTCATGTCATGTCATGTTTTTTGTCCTTTTTTTTTTCATTTTTTGTTATTTTTTGTCACATTTTTGTCATTTTTTCGTCACTTTTTTATCACATCTTCATCATTGCTTTCGTCTCAGTTCTGTGGCTATTTTCACATTTTCTATTTTTTTTTTTTTCCCCAGAAGCTTTTGGATTGGGGTAAAGCCAAACTGGAGAAAATGTGCTCGGTTCAGGTGGGAGTTAAGGGGTTAAATTCACCAGATTGGCAGGATCCTCTTCCTGTGCCTTCCCGTTTGTTTGGCCGAGTGATTCCCTGGGCTTGACCTGCCAGGTGCTGCAGCATTGCGGTCTCCGGAATGCGACAGGACTGGTCAATTACCCCGTCGACTAAAACGCCAAAAAATTAAATTGCGATTAGATTGAAATTAGATGAATTGCCCAGCCCTGTGTTCAGGTATCGGTATCGTGAACCACATACCATTTAAGTACCAATATTGAATACAATTTAACAGTACTCAGCCCTAGTCAGAGCAGACAACTTTCCCATGTAATCCCCACCAGGCGTGAGTGCATCTCCGCTCTCGTCTGTACCCTGCCCGGCTGTCTCCCGTGTCCCAGGCGTTGATCGCTTCATGTTTTCTCCGAGGTGTGCTTAAATAAATTAGGCCTTCATCGACGACACACACTGATTAAACTACTATCTCTAAGGAAAGTCTGATGTGGACAATAGTTTGGCGAATACAAGTGAACAAAGGGGAGTTGATTCCAGTGGTTCAGGGGTGACCTGATCAAAATAACCAGTCTGGTGCTGGTGTCAGTGGATTGTCAATCAGAGGTTCTGAATCTGTGGGGCAGGGCTCCAGAAAGTGGACATGTTTGGGCCTTTGAAGACAAACTAACTGGACCATAAGAACCACTCCGACTGTGGTAAAGGAATGGTTAATGGTTCTCAAACAGGACCATATTGAGGTCATTATGTTCCAATAATACCCCGCTCTGGTTATTGCGTTAAAGGAACAGGCCACCATTTTTACACACAGATATGTTCTTACCTGAGCTTAGAAGAGTTGATACGTACCTGTCTGGTCTTTGTGCGTGCACTCAGTCATGCAAAACGACTTAAGATGTTGTTAGCATTTGGCCTCTCCCAATGTATTCCTATAGCTCCAAACGGGGGTGAAGTCAGAAGCTACCACGCTCTTCCACGGGCACAAAGACCAGACAGGTACGTATCAACTCGTCTAAGCTCAGGAAAGAACATATCACAGTATAGAAAAAAACGGTGGCCTGTGCCTTTAAACTGTTTTTGACAGTATAGTGGGACGCGTCCAATGGGGCCCTTTGTGAAACTTCAAGAGAAATGTAACACATCCATGGTCGCAAAAGTAGCTTTCTGCAGTGCGCAACGGGACGGCCATATGGTCAGCCAGGCTATACTGTAAATGTCTTTATTTCCAAATCATTCGATACGTCCCACAGGGAACCTCAACACCAGCTTGGCTTTTGTTTGTTTCTCAAGGCCACCATCTGCAAACTGTCAATATTTAAATTTGTATCTGCTTGCTTTAAACATTGTAAAAGTGGGTGATTATTTTGCTGTGTCATGCTGATATAGGTGTCTTGTATTTCGTGAAAACTCTTGGAAAACATCTGGTGAGTAAGAGCTAGAGGCAGAACTTAGTATGAAAGGGACTGGACAGAGACTTCCAATGATGGGAGTCCAATGTAGACTCCCATCAATAAAGTCCAATGTAGACTCCCATCAATAAAGTTTTTCAATTCTATTCATCAAATACTTGCTTGATGTTGTCATTTTTGCTCTGACATTGATCAAATAAAGACTTCTTCGAACGGAACAAGAAGATACTTGAAGAGGAACCTGATCCTGAAATGGCGCAAGTCAACCAGCACAAGACCTGCTGAAAAAATATGCTAAAAAAATGCATCATTCATGGAGGAAAGAACGCAATTGTAAAAACAGAAGATCATTGGAAAAGTATCATGAACTATCACAAAGGAAAAGTTGTACACTATAGAACTCATCCCATACAGACTAGCCGTGAAAAAACAATCTCAAAGTTAAAGAACATGAGAATAAATGCACCCAAGCTAGAAAAATGTATAGATGGGCCGAAGAGATGAAAGAAAAACAAGACTTTAATGAGCTGTCTTCAACTCTTGTAATGAAACCAACAGATGGAAAACGGAAGGTGGCATTCGCAGACACAGAGGAACTCCCAGAACAAGTCCCAGAGCAATTTACAGCAGGCATTTATCCTCAGCGGTAAACATTAGAAAACATAAATATGACACCCGCTCTCAGACAACACACGGCCACCATAGAGCGTCTGAGGACACTGAAGAGGAAGGTGACCATGGTAAGTCACCCAAAGGGACACAATGTGAAGGATTAAACCCACGTCCAGAGGAAGCGCTGCGCAGTCACCTGAAAAAACTATAAGCAGCAACGCAAAATATAGCCTGAATGAGCATTCCTCTGCTTTAGCGCCATCTAGCGGTTACAATGTTCAGTGGAGATTTATGAGGTGATTTTAGTTCTTCGGTAGGACAATTAGTTCTTGTTTTATGAATGAATAAAGTCCACCTGCAGCGTCAAAATCTTTGATCAGAGGTCTGGACCTCGCTCGAAAAAATAACTTTGTTCCTCTCTTTTTCCGTGGCACGAAATCAGAGCAGAGTCCAATGGTGCTGGTGACATATTCCCAGCTGCTGAAGATCCTGAGATATTGTGTAGGAAAGACTCTGCAATTGTGGCCGAAAGTGAGACCATTTCTCAAAATGTCACCACCATTATCATAAAATATAAGGAGTATTCTTTCTTATTTGCGCTTTGGTGTGGGACATATCTGTGATTTTAACCTGTGGCTAGTTCACGGTGTAGCTAGCGCTAGCTCGACTGTGGTCCAGGTCTGTGGTAGCCTGGCCTTAGCCATCTGTAAACACCGGTCAATTATAATTTCCCTACATGTACGTCTGGGCTTTATCTCAGTGGCTGCGTTACATCGAGTGACTTTCTACCTACCATTCAGCGAGCGGGGGAGGCGGGTGTTGTAGGTGACGTCAAGCATTTGCGCCGATTTGTGGGTTGTAGTTTGGCAATGGTGGCGGATACGAAAGTCATGGAAGCTCCTTTGTCCGTCTTGGCTCGGCTCCCAAATATCCAGAAATTAAAATTGAAGCCTTGGAATGTGCAAGGAATGTCTCCAAGATTTATAATGGCTCGCTTCAGTCACTCAGGCGCAGCACATACATCACGACCAAACGCTAGCAAAAATCAGATCCAATTGTTTCAAAGGAGTTCAGCCCTCCCTCCTGATAACGGAGCTCAATTGAGAAGTTCCAGACCCTTATACAAAACGAAGTAAGTACGAGGGTATGGTTAAACGAGGCTGGTAAACTCTGCAGTTTATGGCCCGGCACATGCCCTGGTACACCGGTAACCAGCGGGGTCCGCACGGTGCCTGCAAGCAGCCACAGTGTGAGGTTACCAAGCAAGTTTCCTTTGAATACTGTGTCGCTCCTTTCTACGCACTCATTTGCATAAAGCCACAATGCAGTTTTTGAACTACAAACTAGCTCTAACAAGATATCCATAATCCCCTCTGAAAAAATCTTCGTAAGCAATGTACCAACAACACCTGAACCATTAATCTGCAAAAAAATATTGTACGTTTTGGCATAAAATGTCCTATTTTTATAAACAAATGTTATAGAAATACAGCCTCGCCTGATTTGTTAAAATATGCAAATTAGTTGCATTGTCTCAGCCCACAATTAAAATCTGACATCATATTTGAAATCCATGACAATTTTCCTTTTTCGATGTGAATTTGGAGAATGATATTTGGGGAAATGGGAAAGTTTGAGAACAAAGAAGCTGAAAACTGTACCACTTTTTATTTTGATCGGTCCAGACCATATCCTATAGTTTTATTGAAGATTGATTTCACCAAAAGTGGCCGAAAATGAAAACCGTAATGCTCATGACTTTGGAAGTAATTGATGTCTTTCAAAAATCCAAAAAGCCAGGCAGACTCTTGGAAAACATCTGGTAAAGGCCAGTCCGTGAGTAAGAGCTCGAGGCAGAGCTCAGTGTAAAAGGACTGGACATAGACTTCTAATGAAGACTTCCATCAAATACTTGCTTGATGTTACGTGTCATTTTTGCTCTGACATTTATCAAATAAAGACTTCTTTGAACGGATACATTCTTCTGAGGTTTTTTATGTCCCGGAGACGGAGGAACTCACAAAACCTCACAACAGTCGCCGAAGCTCTTTGTGTTAACTCTTGAAAAGCAAGAAAATCCTTCTTTATAAGTCACTCGTGCTATTTCTCACGCGTGTCCCCTTTTCATCACTTGCTGTATTTTTATTTCTTAAAATGCTGGCACAATTTCTCAAAGGTCACAGTAATTCAATTATTTTCGCCACTTATCTTTTGTAGGGCATGAGGACAGAGGAGGACTGGAAATTTGTGAGTAAATGAAAACAAATGTGGTGCTTTTAAAAAGGACAAATCCAAGACTGCAATAATGAAACTGCTATTATGACACTGGTCAGGATTCTGTGATGTTCATCTACAATATTTTGTCAATTTTCTCTAAAAATACTGAAAATTCTTTGTATTTCTTGCATGAATGTATCAATGCTGTTCTTACTGGTTTTAAAGCCCCTGCAACAAGTGCATTCAATGGCAATGTGAGGAGGCAACAGAGGCAACAACAGAGGCTCGGAGGGAAAGTTTGGATGTGTTTTGTGCAAAGTGAAGACAGAGGAGGCCTTTTCAGAGCCAAAAGATTCACAGAGAAAGGAAGCTGCTGTTTTATGAGATAAAGTAAATCCCAGAAACATGGCGCGGATGTCGTTTGTCGTAGCATGGGGTAAGTAATGTCTTTTCTCGCTAAAGCAAAGCTCATAAACATAGTCGGCGCTCGCAACACGGATAAATAACAGGCTTGTTGTCATCATTCACTGTTATTATTCTGTTATTTCTGGTAAGCAAAGGCTGTACAAAATGAAGAGATTAACCAGCTAGTGCACGCCATGAAGCCCAGCCTAACCGTGAGCCAGATGGCAAAGTGGGAGACACAATTATTTTTAATTTTATTTATTTATTTGAGCATACATTTTGCCCAGAAGGAGTAGGCTGAAGCAAAAGCTTATGAGCGCCCACCCCCAACTCAAAATGATCAAACTTTTCATTTCACACAGGACAATCAATGTAAACAAAACAACAACAAGGGACAATAGCAAAAAGATGAAGAACTCGTTACCTTTCAGAACAGCTTATTGACGCAAACCAAACTCACCACCACTGTTTGTACTGTACACATATTAAACAGAACCAAACACTATAACAAGAACGGTCTTGTTTCCTGTAAGATCCCTACAAAGCAAAGTATGGACATGAGCACAATGGACGATGTGCATGACGGCAAACAGGAAAGGAGAGAAGACGGTTTTGGGGAGGGCTCGGAGTGCGACGCAGTGTTTCACCCATGGCCGTACTTGTAAGAGCTTTTTCGTGTGTCTGAGAACCAAAAAGGACATCTTCCCAATGTTGCTTTTTCCCCCCCCTGAAAAACGGGGAGATGCTTGCAATAAAAAAGTGTCTGTGAAATCTTAAAAAGCATGTGCAGGTAAGGATTAATTTTTCATATAATTTAACTTGCTCCTCGGGCTTGGATTTAGGCTTAGCTGACTGAAATTTCGTGTCTGTGCAGATTTGTCTTGCAGCATTATTTGATCTACATTTCCTACTATTGTCAGTTATGGATGTAAAATAATCTGTATAATGTACTGTACTCGCGGAGCTGTCGCTAGAGCGGAACTAGCTGTGCCTGTCACTGTCGCGGAGCTTTGCCTGTCGCGGAGCTTTGCCTGTCGCTGGAGCGGAGCTAGCTGTGCCTGTCGCGGAGCTGTGCCTGTCGTGGAGCTTGGCCTGTTGCGGAGCTTTGCCTTTCGCTGTCGCAGAGCTAGCTTTGCCTGTCGCGGAGCTAGCTGTGCCTGTCGCGGAGCTGTGCCTGTCGCGGAGCAGTGCCTGTCGCGGAGCTGTGCCTGTCGCGGAGCTGTGCCTGTTGCTGTCGCGGAGCTTTGCCTGTCGCTGGAGCGGAGCTAGCTGTGCCTGTCGCGGAACTTTGCCTGTCGCAGAGTTGTGCCTGTCGCAGAGCTTTGCCTGTCGCTGTCGCAGAGCTGTGCCTGTCGCAGATCTTTGCCTGTCGCTGGAGCGGAGCTAGCTGTGCCTGTCGCGGAGCTGTGCCTGTCGCGGAGCTGTGCCTGTTGCTGTCGCAGAGCTGTGCCTGTCGCGGAGCTTGGCCTGTCGCGGAGCTTTGCCTTTCGCTGTCGCGGAGCTGTGCCTGTTGCTGTCGCAGAGCTGTGCCTGTCACGGAGCTTGGTCTGTCGCGGAGCTTTGCCTTTCGCTGTCGCAGAGCTGTGCCTGTTGCTGAAGCGGAGCTAGCTGTGCCTGTCACGGAGCTAGCTGTGCCTGTCGCGGAGCTGTGCCTGTCGCGGAGCTCTGCTTGTCCCGGAGCTTTGCCTGTCGCTGGATCGGAGCTAGCTTTGCCTGTCGCGGAGCTGTGCCTGTTGCTGTCGCAGAGCTTTGCCTGTCGCTGGAGCGGAGCTAGCTGTGCCTGTGGCTGGAGCGGAGCTAGCCGTGCCTGTCGCGGAGCTGTGCCTGTCGTGGAGCTTTGCCTGTCGCGGAGCTTTGCCTGTCACTGTCGTGGAGCTCAGCTTTGTTACTTTCACTAAACCTATTCCTCTTTCACATTGAGCCAAATGTTGAGACACACCAGTTTCTCCACATTAGCAGAGGAGAGGGAAGACCTCCTTTTCTGGACCATATGTCCTGAGAAGGAGAGCAGTCTCTCACAGGGCACAGTGGTGGCAGGAAAAGAGAGATATTTGGGGGCAAGGGGTGCTAGTTTTCTAGTATTAGTCCTTTCTTTTCAACCACCACTTCAGAGGGCATTCATCCATCTTTTGATTCTGACTTGTCGCGGTTCAGCATAAATTGGATGGTGTCTGTTTCTTCGTCAGTGTTTGAATCAGATGATGCTTGTAAGAAAATCTTCCTCTTCTTTGCTGGCACCTCTGTTGTTTCAGGAGTCTGGGGGCTTTCTTGCTCTTTCAGTAGCTCTGTTAAACGCCACACTTCACCTCGCTCAGAATTTGGCAGGCTTTTTTAGTCTTTTCTTGAGCCAGGTGAGATTGGCGTTTTGAGGTCTTCAGAAAAGGCCTTTTTTTTAACCGGACTATGTTCACCGGATCATCTTCTGCAAGCTCCATGACTCTGAAGAGGTGGTACAAGGCAGACAGAACAGCTGAGCAGGAGATGTAGCGCTCCCCACCCAGTGTCTCTGTGACACGTAAGTCTGTAAAGAGAGGGATAATGTGTTAACTCATTAACCAGCGCACTTAAAGACATGGAGATCAAATCAGAACTACAACAGGTCTTAAAAGGCTCTCAAATTGACCTAAATGTGACTGAATTGTGTTGTGAGTTTAAACCAGGCCTAACCCAGAAAAACACCTAACCTAAATGTATTACTAAAGCATAAATGAAATCATCCCTAAAATTCCAAAGGGCCCTCAGTACCACCCAAAGAATATACAAGTATCACCAGGTACAGGTACCACAATTTCAGAGCCACAGGTCTAGGACAAATTGTTCATATATACATTCTAATAAGAAATAACTTAAATAACCCATAAATCAATATGCACCTGCATGGTTCTAGAATCTCTGCCAACTTCTTCAGCTTTGCAAGCTCATCTTCGGTGAGCATGGAGATTTTGCTGTTCTGCCATACATGTCTTGTTTTGCAGGACTCATTTGATCATCTCTAAGGTGGAGTTCCACCGAGTAGGCACATCTTGAACGAGGGAGACTTCTTCTTGATCAAGTGCCACTTGTTGTTCATTCAACTCTCGAGTATTGAGTGGACTATTCTTGAAGTGACCAACCATTTTTCGGCATTTGGCCAAAACTGTGTCAAAGCCACTATCCTGCAGTGCGACATTGATGACCGCTGTATAGTGTGTGCATTGCAAGGCAGGTGTTCACAGCTGCTGTCATATTGGGTGCACTGTCTGTTCCAAGTGGTGAGATCTTTTTGTCTATATTCCATTTACGTGCAATTCTTTCAAAGTGCTGCGCATAGGCCTCAGCATATTGGCGCTCAATGGATTCTCACCGTTAAAGCAAACGATTGCAGACGGCAGTCATCGTCAACAAAGTGAGCTGTAACCCCCAAATAGTTCTCATTTCCACATGAAGTCCAGTGAGCTCCAGTTAGGGCGACAGAAGGTGCTTTGTGCAATATTAAAAAAAATTTGAGCCCTTTTGTTGTACAGCGTGTTGATTTTGGAGAGAACCGTTTATCTGACAGGCAGTTTATATGTGTTGTCTCCTGTTGCAATTTGAAATACCTAACGCAATCCAACATCTTCAACAATATTTGTAGGGCGGCAATTTGTAGCTATCCAACAAACAATTGCATTTGTTATCTTGACATTAATATGTTTGGAAAACGGTCAACCTCTCGCACCAAATCTCTCCTCCAGAGTTGTTTGCCGGGGTTCACTGGGTCCGCCTGATGCCGTTGCCGAACCCTGATGTTTCACTCGTAGATGGCATCTTAAGGAAGAATTACTGCGGTGGTAATTAAAACCCCCTTAGCAAAGCATGCATATAATGTTTGTTTTGTCCACATCTATTCTGGCAATAATTTAAAGCTAAACTGTCCATTTAGAACCGTGTGTTTTGTGTTATTCATCACTAGCTCAGGCTGTATCAGCATTAGCCATATGAAGCTGAAGTGTGTCTTCTTCTGTGAGACAACGGCACACTGGGTGTGTACGGCACAGTACTCTCTAGCCTCTGCCCTGTGGGGAGCTTAGCCTTGCAGATCTGCGCCATGGGCAGGAGCGGTGGCACAATTAATTGATTGTGTGAGTTATATTTAATTAGTTAAATTTAAAAAAATGACCTAAATGGGTAATGCGGTAATTGTTTGGTCTTTTTTATACTCTGACATGAAAACTAAGATGTAAAGGGAGGAAAATAGATTTAAAAAATCTCCACTTCGACCACTGCTTGAAAAATCAATACTTTCACCTGCCGTGTCTCGCCTTAATGCTCAAAGAGTATATTTTAATGCTGACACGACTGGTTTTCCAATAAAACTTTCCTCGTATTGAGAGAGAAATCGTTCAGGTCTGAGGAAAGTGGGACTCTGTGGGAGTTTGTTCCATTTTTTACGCCTTTGAACGCTTAAACGTAGCTCAGCCTTTGCACTGTATTATTTATGTTCAGTGTGAGCGATGCAGAGATGAGCCATGTTTCCCATAACTTTGATTGGTTCATTAGCCATACTAGTCACTACCATACAGGTAAACAACGGCATCATCAGCATACATCTGTATGTCCATCTCACTGCACACTGCTTCCAATAATCTACACCAAGTAAACCAATCCAAACCAGTCAAAACTTCTCAGATCAACATGCACTTTAAAACCAACTCAGACCCGCTCATGTAGATAATCCTTGTTTTCAGTACTTGTTTCAGAGAAACAATCACTTGAACTACAGTCAGTTTCAAATCTCCAGTGGCAGAAGAAATGTACAATTAAAGTGCACAAAGCCATTCCCTTTTCAAATAGCTTTTCATCCCCAAAGGTCATGAGCCATTTCCTCAATCGCTGTTGGCTGTAGAAATCTCCCACAACAAATCTGTGTGGGAAAAGGCACAAGTTTTATTTAAAAGTTAATTACAGACACTTTTATTAGATATGGCTAATGGACAGTTGGTTAAATTAAAAATCCTACTGCAATTACTGTTGTGTGGAAAGGAGGGTGCTTCAGCGTACATTAGCCTCTTATTCAGAGTAAAGAGACTCTGAGTGGGCTGGAGTTGACCACAGTTTGTGAATGCAGGAGGCGAGAGCGAGGGAGAGCGAGAATTAAGCCTGAGCCCGGCACGGTCTGGATGGAGTGGGAGGTCAAACTGTAGGTAAACTTCTGAAACTGCTGTTAGACATCGTGGTCCTCAGTTCTTTCATTTAAGCTTCATGATGCAACCTGACCTGCTGGTTACAAACCACTTGTCATTTGTTACGACTTTGTTGGAGTTTGTTTTCCGCGACTGCAGCACAGAAACGTTTTCATGGTGAGGCGTCTTTCCAATATTGCAGCGCTCACTTCTGGAACGACCTGCCGGAAGAGCTCAGGGCTGCAGAGAACGTTCATGTTTTCAAGAGCAGACTCAAGACCCACCTTTTTAGCTTAGCTTTTAACTGACATCTATTTATTTAGTCCTAATAGATAATATACATGGGATGTTATAATATAATGTTGTAATCTGTAAAGCACTTTGTGATACCTTTCGGTATGAAAAGAGACAAACATGATTCTCCTGCAGAATCTGGCCAACAGCCAAAGGAAGCGAGGCTCGATCATTCTGATGGCTAACATGTCTATCATGTAAGGCAAGGGGAAAAAACCCTCAGCACCTTGAGGTGAGGTAATCGCAGTGGGAAAACCTCAATTTCGATTTGATGAAGGTTAATCGTGCAGCCTTACCTCAGATTCAATTAGAAAACATCTAAGACCAACAGACTGACCTCAGGCTGAACCCGGACTAAAGCTGATGGGGACTGACTAGAGTTCACAGCATCCACCTCACTTCAATGGCCCCTTTGAAACCAGTCAGTCACACATCTTTATAAAAAAAAACAGGAAGTGTGTGGTCTCTCAGGAAAAATGTCCTTTTATCTGTGGTCTGGGCATTTGGCATCATGTTTTAAAATGACAATATATTATAGAGTGTCTCTGACCTCACTGTCTAGGAAGAACCACAAGGACAGGTCAGTCATTTCACCTTTAAACCCTCTTTGTGAAATTAAAAACCTTGAGTTTCATTTAATTTCAGTGAAACTGAAATATGACCCGGTTTGTTTCAAACAAGGGTGTCTTTGGATCAGTGCTTCTGCCACTGCAGAAATATGAATTATTTGGATATGTTGTGAATTTGTTAATATAGTCAATGAGTCCATTTAAAATGTCTGACTGCTCAACGTCTGTATTATTAAACACCATTTCACAAAAAAGAAGCTTTAAACTTGGATGCTCTTATTCCCATAAATCTGTCATCACTTGAAATTCATTTGTTTACCGTTACAGTATGTTATGTTACAGTAATTACTGATACCAAAAAGACGACCATATAAGGGAGAATGGGTAAAAATGAAGACTTGCCCGAACAAGTGTCTGGTCATCGATGCGACTCTCAAAACTTGAAATAAAGACAATGGAAGACAAAGCAAAAGAATGAGATGCTCAACAGCTGTTGCTTAAAATCTGATAAAATAATCTTCTCGCAAAGCAGCACCACAGTCACCATTGTCTAACAAGCAAAACAATCCAGCAGGCATTTAAATGGGTTTGTGATTACATGAAAACTGAAACAATAAAACAATTGAAAATGGTGAAGTAGCGCTGCAAGACTCTTCCAGCTTACAGAATTGCATCATGATATTACACAGTCATCTCAAACAACAGCAGCAAAGCAACTCCTGGAGATGGAATATTAGGGTGCATCACAAACTTTGTCAAGTGCTGCACATTTAGCGGTGGCACACCTTTTCACAATTTTGACATAGTTAAACGTTAGGCCTATCATGATAAATCTGTATAAACGTATCGCTCCTTAAGTAAAATGAAGGACGATAACAGTTTTAGACTCGATAACCGCACAACAACCACAGACAGACAGACAGACAGACAGAGGGCCAGATCTTGTGGCGGCGCACGGGGCGGCGCAGGCTCTTGGCGAATTATTTTCCGAGTGGCGGCGCTATATGTGCCATTCGCCTCCGCCACCTGTGAGGGGGCGTCACAAGAGGAGGTGACTGCACTGATGGAAACACGGCTGACATTCACTTCCTCGTTTACGTTGCGCTGTCTTGCGTTCTTTCTTAAGCCTTAGGCTCTCACAGGTCAAACTAAAAACTTTATTTACCCCATCGTGAGCTAAACGATGTTCACGTCTCGAGAGAAAAAGAGCTACAGCGTCCGCTGTGGCGCGGATCGGCCCGCGCTCGGCGTGAACGCGAAGCAAAACAAAAGCACATGTTCACCCCCCACTCCCACACAACCACTCTCCTGGACGCGGAGTCGATCTGGTTGGAGGAAAATGTGTGTGTCTCCACCCACGTAAATGCGCTAAGTCTGGAGTGGCAAGATCACAAAGTGCGCCCCGACTGAGCGCAAAATGTCACGCTATCATCTCCGTTTTGATGCACAAGATCGGGCCCAGACAGACAGACAGACAGACAGACAGACAGACAGACAGACAGACAGAGGCTTTGCCCTGATTAAACACTCTCAACAATCTGTACAAATGAAGACTAAAAGCAACATCTGCTACACAGTGATAAAGTATCAAAGAGAACAAAGTCATCATAGAGTGATTATAGAAAGTTTAGATTTTTCTCCTCTTTGTTTTCCCCCTCGGCTGCTTCAAACATGACCATATGAGGGCGCTTCCAGATATGCCGTCTGTATCTATTGCTGGGTTGCAGGTGACATCACAGCGTTCTAAAGGCCTATAATATTATATAGAGGAAAAATTATTTTGTTTTTGAGGACATTTTTGGTCATGTACAGAGAGATCATGGACCCGGTGACTGATATTAATGATCATTTTTCTAATTCATAAATTTTCTTTTGAGCTACGACTTGTGAAAGTGTAATGCTGTTAATAGGAAAAACAGGCTCCTGCCCCCCGCTGGGCCCGATGACATCATCACATTCTAGAACCTGCAACCCAGCAATAGAGAGAGGGAAAGTTCCAAGTTCCATTTTCCACTTTCTCACTCAGACTCACTAATTTCTCATTGACATAACATGGTTGGTATGGCAACCGTTTGTAAATGTTTACCTCTATGTCACATCCTGTCAATATCCAAAGAGGAAGTGAAACAAACATCACAAGTTTTGGAAGAACTAGTTTTAGTTAGTTTAACATAACATTTTTTTACTATAATTGTGTAAACTATGTTTTCCCAAAAATGTTGTCATATGTACGTAAAATGCTCCCATTTTAATTCTTTATGGCATTGACGCGTGGCCCTCCATGCTGCATGCACGTCAACTAGGGCTGAACGATTAATTGCATTTGCAATTTTACTACGATATTACACGGTGTGATTTGCGATTTTGGTCCATGCAGCTGAGGGTTCATAGAAGTGAACGTAGCAGCGAGAGACGGCGGCGACGGCGGCTCCACCGCGTGCCTTTGTTTATTTCTCAGCCTAGTGAAGGTGCGCGGTAGATTGTGGATGCATTGTGAAAATACCAGTGTTTATGATGCAGTCACCGCAGAAGACTATTGCTTTTATCTCTGTTAGCATTTCATTAGCTGCAGCGCTAATCACTCCATTCCCTCGCAGCTACATGCTTTTAGAACCTAAAAGGGGGCTTGTGTTAGGGAATGTGTTGGATAAAGATAAGAACTTATCTCATAAGCGCTGACTAAAACACAATTAAGATACAAATAACAATAAGTTATTTAGGCTATTTACAAAAAATATTACAGCAGAATTATATTTAAAATGATTATTAAGGATTAAAAAGTAAGTAATAAGTCAGTTGTAAATATTTCATGAGCAGTAACATTGTCTCTTGTTTAGTTATATGCTACAAAAAGTTATTAATGCTAAATGGGGGGAAAAAAATCAAAATCAAATCAAAGTCGCAATATGACTTTTGGCAAAATTGTTCAGCCCAATGTAAAGATTTTGCCATCCCTGGTCTCAGCCCAAATAAAGGTGTGGTTCCAGTTAAAACCTCTGCTTATTTCAACCCATAAAGAAAAAGCGTGGACACCCCTGACCTGTGCCTTAGGGGACAAAAACAAGTCTCTACCACCTTCTGTTCCATAGCTTTAACTTTACACAAACTGAGAATTCCATTTGGTTATGTCAACAAATAACCTTCTGTGCTTTTTCCCTATTTGAGAGCAGTGTTTGTTGGAACCGAAGACCATTTCTATTTCTCCGCTGTGGAAGGTATCACTTGCAGGCCACAGTCGGCTGAAGCCTGTCCCAGCAGAGATTAATCATGGGGCTAACAGTTTAACCTTTCCACTGGAGCAGGACAGGACTGGAGAAACCGGAGCTCTTATTGTTTTAACCTCCGCCACACCACAGCTGTACTCGGGAATTCTGAAATACCATCCGGAGCGTTGTCCATTTTGTGCTATTGTCTGTCCACACATGCAGCGGGGACCGGATTCGATTCTTTCCACTTTACTTCTATTCATTATCTCGCTCTGTCTGACACAGAGCTGCTCAATTGTTAGCAACATAAAACATATTAGAAAACAAATGAAGAAAATTGGAAAATTGGTCAAAATGTGAAAAATTGTGTTTAAGGAGATACAATCGGAATGGAAATATACCACTTATTGGAATATACAAAACAATAACAACCACAATTGACCTTTCGCAAAAGCCCTGCCCCCTTTTATTTTTAGTAAACTCCGGCAAGAATTAGAGTTTAGCCATAATGGGGTAGGAGGGCATGTTACTGACTCTTTTTGGTGCAATACCAGCGCGATATCCTCGAGATTGATGTCAAATGACTTGCAATGTGCAGTGGAGGAATATCTTTAAAACATCCAGCAAAGGGGATTCTACAACCATTGAAACAAAAATAACTGAAATCGGAACCTGGAGATGCCTTAAACGCAGCCGGCACAGTTTTGTGGACATGCTCTTGCACTATCAGGTAGGTTTATCTTCAACCAAAACCTGCAGCACTTGGATATACTGGTTCTTTTCAAATGATGTCGCTTTGGTGCTCTTCAGCGCAGGGATCAGCGTATTAAAGTCAGGTTCTGGTCTTTTGTCAGTCAAGTATTGCTAACATTGGCTCAATGGGCCTGAAGATTGTTTTTTCGGCTCTGAAATGGGAGAAACAGGTCCGTGCCATTACTGCCTGTGAGAGGATATCTGGATGATGTCTGGTAGCAACGGTTGCTATGGAGGTATGATCGGACAAGGACCATTTTGTGGGGCAGGGTTTTGCGAGAGGTCAATTTCATAGTGACAGAATGCAAAAAACCCTATTCACCTCATACCGCCCAGCTTCTGTTGCCTCTTTTAAAACTAATACGAGAGAACGGGCGGGCACAATTCATGGCGGCCCCCACACGAACTTCTGCAATAAGGTGGGGCGGGTCGTCTTATGATCGGAAGGTCGGGGGTTCGAATCCCAGCTGTTGCCAGTCTCTGCGTACATTGGTTTATTCCGGGTGAAAGTAGAAAAGCATTATATAAGTTGAGACCATTTAAAAATTCAAGGTGAATATATCTGGGATCTCCAACCAGGCTACTAGGGCCTCGACAGCCTATTCCAAATAACAGTGATGGTCATACTAGGGCTGTGCAATTAATCGAAATTCGATTACGATTTCCATTACAATAGTAAACTATTACAAAATTAGCATAATCGCAAAAAATCGATTATAATTGTTTCGTTTTGTTTTTTTCCAAATTTGTTTACACATTTTTTTCAATTTATTTTTTAATTTTAATTTATTTATTTTTTTGCAAAGCAGACTTGCGTTATTTCAGGCCGCTGGGATTATTTTCCCTTCGCTTTTCACGTGCCACGGCTCATGCTTTTGTCTGACATAAAAACAAACAGCGCTGTGTGATAATGTCATCAGGCCGCACTGCTTAGTTTACTTGCGCAGGTGTGAGGGCTGGCCAGCAGGGGGCAGGTGTGAAACAGGGACCTCTCTTTAATCAAGGCGTACTTGAAATCATTTGTTCTTTTATGACTGTCCAGAAAACATAAAATATGATCAAAGTGTTTTGATTAATAAATAAATAAAATAAAGATAGACTTTTTTTCAAAGGCAACAAATAATCGTTTGAATAATCGTGATTTCAATTATGACAAAAATAATCGTGATTATTATTTTTTCAATAATCGAGCAGCCCTAGGGCTGTACTACTGCATTTCATTACTTGAGCAAAAGTACAGATCCTTCTAGTCAAACATTTCTCCAATACAAGCTAAAGTTGCCCGGTCAATGTTGTAATCGAAGGCAGTGAAGTATTAAAGTAATACTTTGGGCGAATCGTCGATAGACCAATATTATTACTTTTATGAGAGCCCATGAGTCCATTTGTGCTGATGTGTTTAATCAAGGTGAGGCCGTAAAACAGTTTATAGATCCCAGTCTCTTATTAAAGGCTGTTCAGCTCATATAGGGGCGAAGCTTGTCTGCAGTTTAGTGAGGCATAAACCGCCACTCATCGATATGGCCTCATCTGTACTTAGGGCGACCACCTGTCCCTCTTTTGATCACACTGCACAGCCATTTAGACATTTGTCCCCTCACCCCTTGAAAAATGTCCCACTTTTCCCATAAAGTTAGGTTTACAGAAAGAATGTTGCAGTTTTTTGAGCCATTATAGGGATTTTACCAACAGTAATGCCTTAAATGTCACTGAAAAGCTTTTATGCATTACATTCTATGTTGCATGAAATATCTCTTCACTACCATTCGAGGTTCCTATTTTTCGAGTTTTGGTCCTTGATGACTTAAATGTACTATTTTGTCCTTATATTTACCTGAGTAGCTGTGAGCTCTGTTTTTTTTTTTCTTTCTTCTGGAACTGTTCAGGTGTGACAGCAGCACAGGCCTCTAAACTGCAGTGTCTCCTCAGGCCATGTTCTTCATATTGCTCATCAACAGACCCCCAGGGAGAGGACACAGTCCGCTTGGATGCGGGCTTCGGCGAAGTGTGGATCAGGGGCACAAAGGGGGCAGGGCGAAAGACCCCTCTGGAGGATTGGGCATATGAGGGGCGCGAGGGTGGAAGTGCGAGTGTAGCCCGTGTGGTCTTAGTGTCTGTCAATTTCGTTAAAATCCTGGTCTGTCCTTTCTGTTTCCTTTGTGGTTTTATTTTGTAAAATGTACATAGGTTTTCCAATCTAGACTTTTATTTTGATAGCGGCAGCGCGTGCTACTTCCGGTCCCTTTGCGCTCGTCTCCTCAGTTGCTATGAGGAGGAAGGAGGAGTTTCTCTTAATCAGTTAATATAAGAAATATCACTAAAAATCATATTTATGTTAAAAATAGATTAGATCTTTGTTGGAAATGTATTTTGGCACATTTTCCTGCCAGTTAATGTGTGAATCAGAGTTTTTTTTTTATGTTTAGTACAGCTCTTAAAAAAAAAACGTTACTTAGTATCAACTGAACTAAGCGACCATTGCTCATGCGCGTGCTGTGTTTTCTCTGTTCAACAGACGCAGTAATGAAGAGGCTGTGCTAGATTTTTGTGTTTTGTGTTTCACACAGGTATGTGGCAATGTTTATTTTATTTATTTATTTATTTATTTGTTTCTTGAATGTCTTTATTTTTTCTCAAATCAATTTTTTATCAGAAATCTGAAAATTGTCATTTGATGGGGAATTTATGGACTAAAATGGAAATGTAATATAAGATCACTATGTAAAGAACTGTATATTGTAATTTGTAATTATATGAGTTGCTATGAGGAGGACGGAGGGGAGACGCAGTAGTGAAGAGGCTGTACTAGATTTTTGTGTTTTGTGTTTCACACAGTAAAGCCCCCCCTCATCAGCAAACCCCTGTGTACGGCTCCATGATTCAAGACACAACGCAGAGAGTTTTCCTAGCTGGTGGTCGTGCAGAGTGAAAGGCCGACCCCACTACACGAGTATTGGGACAGGGCCATGGAGTACTAGTAGGCGCTCTCCACCTCACCCACCTGGAAAGCACCACTGGCCTTCAAGGACGGGAGGTGAGAAGTTGGTCTCAAAACAACCACACCAAAACAAACAATATAAGCAATAAGAAATTAAACCAACAATAATCAAATCATATTAAAGCAACACAATTGATTACATGAACCGAAAGAAACCATAAACAACAAGTGAAACATTCCATTCCCCCTCTAAATCAATCCCAGTGCTGCAGCCAAACTACCCCAGCACTTAAAGTAAACAACACCATGATCAACTAAACTAGATCATAAAACCAAACAATGCAAAAGCAAAAGAATTTACCAAACACATACACAGTGAAAGGAGGGTGAAAGCCCCCCTTTCACACCTCCATTCACTACTTGCACATAACCCATAATGCATTGTGCCTTGGAGGGTAGTTATGACCTGGAGGCCTTTGAGTGCGAGTGAAGCTACAGCCAAACAATGATGAAAAACAACTTCTGCTGTGCTCGTAATTGCTCCAACAATGAAAAACGTAATCCGGAACTACAAAGCTCTGCACACAAAGTTAACAACAGCTTTTTTTTCCCTGAATAAATAAATGGTACAGATTTTCTTAAAGCCACACCGTGTAGAGTTTTACCCAATAAATAAAATTGAAATACAAGCATTTATTTCATGACCATTATTTTCATCATTGAAAAATACCTCAGAATTGTACAAACATCTATGAGGCTAACCCCGCCTAAGATATGGCTGTAAACTTTACTGGGAGTGGGTACGTCTCCAGCTCGTCTCCATGGAGATGTGACTAAAGGCAGTAGAATTTGAGATTTAAACAGGTTAGTTTCACATCCAAATCTTTTATTACACACTACAGTAACAGCATTTTCTGTGTTCGAGCTGGTCATTAGGAGCATGTTTTGTTTTGCCACAACAATATAGTCCAAAATGTTACGCAGTGTGCCTTTAAGCTTTGGTTTAGTGGAATTTGATTTTTTTTATGGTGTTTGTAAGATTATTATAAGTCTCTTCGATGACAGCTCGCAACCAGGGCCGTAGCCAGGATGTAAAAAACAGTGAGGTCCCGATAATTCTTCAAAGCGGGGGGTCTGGGGGTCCTCCCCCCAAATTTTTTTTAAAGATTGAGACTTAATTTCCTGTATTTTAAGTGATCAAAAACACTTTTGTCTCATCCTTGAGCTGTTTTCAAAAATTGCGTTTTGTTGCACCGTTTGGGACCAGGAGGCCTGAGTGAATGTAGTGAGTGAGTGGATGGTGGTCGGACATGCAGATCTGACTGGCCTCGCTTCCATCAGTCTGCCCCAGGGCAGTGGGTGTAGCCGTGCACGAGTCACGTACCCTCTACTTTGACATGATGAATTTCACAAAATAAAATATCTATTTCATCCATTATTACTGTGAAGCAGGTTTTCCAAACATTTTTGCTCGCCTGAGTGAGAGGCAATAAGAATGTCTTGTCCTACATAAATACTAATACTACTATACTATACTAATAATATTAAATGAAAATGTCCGTTTTTAATTGTTGTGAAAACGAGGCTGTGGGTGTGAATGGGTAAAGCTGAGTGTTTTGCTTTGGCTCATTCTGAACATCAGACTCTGCGCTCTGGCCCCGCCCCCTCTGCGTCGCCCTCTCTGGCCCCGCCCCCTCTGCGTCGCCCTCACTGTCAAACCCCTGGTAGCTACAAAGGTGAATGCGCTGGTTTAAGCTCTCATTAAAGCGAAGATCATTTATACGCAGGACAATCTTTGATGAGACAGAAACAAAGTGAGTAGCAGAGGAGGAGCAATGATGAGGCACAGACGCTTCTCCTCTCGCTCCTCAGATCAGAATGAGGAAAACTCCTGTTGTAAATTGAAGTCACCGTCAGTCTGAGGCGCTCTGGCTCCTCTCTCTTTATGACCGAGAGCAAAGAAATTGCATCTGGATCAAACTTTGGCGCGGTTCATGCTAAAGGCGCTGCTGTTGTAGTGAGGCTGACGCACAGCCGCGCCCCCGCCGAGTTTTACGCACTCGGGTTCAAAGCAGCTCATGAGGTTCAGTTTTAGAGTGGACACATTAGGTTCATAACAAGCTCATCCACGTCTGAATTAGAGGCTCTTCCGCCTGTAGAAGCGCGTGTTTACAACATTCATTTGCGCAGTAAACGATTCAATGTGTAAAAAAAAAAAAAAAAAAAAAAAAAAAAACTAAAACTTTAACCAGGTCCGGACCTCGGTGACCTCAATGGTAGATACGGCCATGCTCGCAACGCCATATTGTTTACAGCAGCGAGCCCCCCAAGACGCAATGCATTATGGTCTTGCGCAAGTAGTGAATAATCGACCTAAAACTGCTGCTCCTGTCGTAGCGATATTCTTGACATTCTTATTATTGACAGATTTTATTTTGTAAGGACAACAGGAAGCACTTCACTGCTATTAGCGGAACATTGACTTTACTTTGCTTTGCCGCCGACTCGGATTATTTATTGTTTTCTTGTGTAAAAGGCGAGTTTGTGATCTGTCATAAAACAGACCCTAGAGAGGTCGAGACGCTCGCACCGTTTAGATGATTTATTTTGAGGCGTGGGACTTACCTGCACACGGAGAGAACATACGATAGTGACTTTATTAAAATCCTGGAGGGTAAACTCAATATTTGTTGCTTGCCCCGTTTCCAAAAAAAGCGGCTAAATCTGTGTCGGATTCAATTCTTATCACGGGCAATATTTCTACCCGCATACCAGTACAGTTAAATTATTCCAACCCAAGAAAATGCTACCTTTAACACAGACATGGTCATTCCACAGTGCGGCCCGCTGCCTCTGAATCCTGGTCCCCCTCTCCCCATTAGCTCCCATACTCCCTGGGCTGCTTGTTAGCCCTGAGCTCTGATGCCGCTTCAGTCTCCATTACTCTGTCTGCGCTCGGACAATTCTCTTCGCCGCGGGACACGGGGCAGGGGTTCGGGATAAATGAGAATTTGAACACACATAGCACAACAGCCCTGACCTCCGCTGTGACCTGCGGCTAACGGGCCGGCTACCCCGCTAATGGCTAGTCCGGCTTTATAAAAAACAGGAGCGACTTAAGCAGACGTAGACAAATGCGAGGGGGCCACAAAGAGTTTACTGAAAAGGTGTAACATAGGTGTGTAGACGAAGGCGGACGGAGGCGTCAGACATAATCACGCTTTTTTCTGGCATTTTGTGATAATCTATTACCAGTGGTGTGGCGTCAGGGCCAGCAGGGCCTTCTCTGCAGACCAAATGAAGACAAAAAAATGTTTTAATAGTATATTTAATTTCCAATGTATTTATATAATGTACAGTTGAGTCGCGTATATTGATTTTGTTGAGGTGTAACTGTAATTTCCTACTCAAAAAGTGCCTTAAAGGGACTATACGGAGTTTAAAGAGGGGGTATTATGCTTTTTTCAGTCACATAGCACCAGTCTATATCACACTACAATGATGACGAAACCTTCTGTTGGTCTGTAAATGCAGTAAATTAGAATAACTGCCTTGTATAAAATGTCTCTCTCAAAATGGCTGTAGTGAATGTCTTGAAATAGGCCTCTGTCTCTTTAAGAACCTCTGACCCTTTCCGACACGCCCCCTCCACACGCTGTCTGTGGCATCAGTGGGGAGGGGCTTCTGCTGAGGAGCAGTGGTTGGTTACTCGGCTGGTGACGAAAGCTCGGAGGCGTCTCCAGGAGGTGGGGGCGTTCCTTGGAGGACTCAGGCAAACCTATCCCTAAAATGGCTGCCATCAGAGTTTTTACAGATTACTCGAAAATACGTGAATGTGCCAAGGCAACACTTCAGGCATGTTTTTAATGAGGGAGTGACATAATAACATGATGTAAAGCTTGAAAAAGTCGATTTTGCATAATACCCCCCCTTTAAAAATGTTAAAATTATGAATTTTCCTCCCCCTACATGTTCCAGCCATGTCCGAATGTGTAGAATGAGCCCAGACCTGTTCACCACAACTGCCTCTCAAATCCTGCACTGTCACTCAAAAGGGTGTTAATTCGGGTCCGAAGTGCCGTCATGCACGAGCTGTATATAGAAGGTGCAGTTACACATATGACCTGAGGTGGCAGTAGTGAGTATAAAATGGCAAACTTGCATCTAGCCCCTTTAAACACCTGAGCTGCTCCGCCTCAGGACCTTCTCCACAGATTCTGCTGGCCCTGTGTCGTCGGGCCGCACAGATGATTGACAGCCAGCGTGACTGACAGAATTCTCAGCCAATCAGAATTCGATGTACACTGAGAGCACTCCCCCAGGGCCTGCAGTAGCGCAGCAGCTTCCTCTTATGTTCGCCTGGGAAAAGTGCTAATGTAGCAGCGCATGGGCAAGATGTTCCAGCCAATCAGAAGTGACCCGGATAAACAGATATTCCTCTAAGAAATGTCCGAACAAGGCGAAAAAAAAGTCCATTTATTTCCAGTCCAAAGCCGGGGAATTGATTCAGACCAGCCCTTAAGCAAACATCGTCTTCACCAAAACACAGCGTCAATGCGAAAATGTCTCTCTCAAACCAAACCAACAACAAACCTTTGCACAACCAGTCGCAATGAAGAAAACAGATCATGGTGAATAAAGCACAGCTCGGTTTCTGACATGAACAGTTTTGTTGCGACGGTGTTGTTTATGAGACCGTGTTGTTTATGAGAAGTACTGGGGCTTCTTGCTTCTATATGCACATTACATTACCCAAATGGAACCATTTTGCTGTAGTTTTAGGCTACTCACTGTTGGAGGCTCTGAGAGAGCACAGCATCTTATAGTTGATAGTAGATATGTTAGATGTATTTACCAGCAGTGTCTCAGCAGCTAATGGAGTTGTTCTACGGCTTTTTTCTCCACTTTTATATACTATTTTTATCTAATGTTAGTCTATAGACAATATATACTAACAGCTACAAACATGGTGGATCTCCATGGTAACAGTGGATTTTCACAAACTCTATATGCCACAAGAAGAAATGGGAGTGAGACGACCTATTTAAGTTTAATTGATGTTTTCAATAAAAGCAGAGGCAGATGTATTGATGCAGACAATCATTGTGTCCTTGGGCAAAATACTTCCTCCACAGTCTGTATGAACGCAGTGCATAGTAGGTGGTTGTGGGAGGAGCTCATAGCGCATTTTGGCTGCCTCTCTTCAGCTAGTCTACCCCTGGGCAGCTGTGGCTACAATAGTAGCTTACCACCACTAAGTATGGAGCGAATGAATACTGTCGACAGTATGGGGCTTTCAGAAAGTTCACAACAAATGCTTGTGAAGGGCAATACAAGTGTAAGCCATCGCTGTGCAGGGAGGATATGCTGCCACACGATCGAGGGGCTTTACACGGTCAGGCCCCAAATTCAGATCCAAGGTTTGGAAGAGTTGGCATCTGAATATGAGTTCTGTCCATGACCTCTGGTTTATATTATGTGCTAATCAACAACAAAATCAAGGAGAAGGTCTAGTTGAAAATACCTTTTAGCATAATCAGTAAAAAACAAGCACTCGTCTCCAGGGAGATGTGGACTAAGGGCAGCCAAATGGGAAATTTTAATAGGACAGGTCCTCATCCAAATCCTTCTTTGATTGAAATGCAGAAATAACATATGTGTCGAGATGGTCACTGGGAGCATGTTTTGTATTAGCAACAGTAGAATCAAAAATGGGGGGGCAAAGCTCTCGATTTACCGATCGATCTACGTTCCCACCCACACCTATGGTCATGAAATTTAGGTAATGACCGAAAGGACGAGATCGCGAATACAAGCGGCCGAAATGAGTTTCCTCCGAGAGTCGCTGCTCCTTCACGTCAAAAGGAGCCAGCTGAGGTGGCTCGGGCATCTGTTCCGGATGCCTCCTGGTCGCCTCCCGCAGGAGGTGTTCCGGGCATGTCCTAGTGGGACAAGGCCTCGTGGAAGGCCCAGGGCACGCTGGTGGGACTATGTCTCCGAGCTGGCCTGGCGTCGCCTCGGGGTCCCTCCAGAACAGCTGGAGGAGGTGTGTGTGGATCGGGAAGTCTGGGCATCTCTGCTGAGACTGCTGCCCCCGCGACCCGGCCCCGGATAAAGCAGAAGAAAATGGATGGATGGATGGATGGATGGATGGAGAATCAAAAATGTACGCCTGCGTTTGGTACAAGTGAATAATAAGTTGGTTTTGAAATAGAAGCTAAAACACACCCAGGCTCATGTTTGGGCTGTTCCTGGACAACATTATGCTTGGACTATTTTTGGAAACAAAGCTGCGGATTATCACTTTTATGTTTTATTTTACCATGCTTCAGTGTTCGGAGGTAATCTACAGCAGTCTCCACTCTGACTGAAGGAAATAAACTGCTCACTCATTTCTCGGATTCGCCTTGAAATCTTGCCTTGAAATCACGAAACGAACCATCACAGACCGGCTTCCTCTGAAGTGCACACCCAGACTGTTGCATGTCGCGCCAGACCAATTTTGCGAGTCAGTGCAGGGAAAAGCTCTCAGTAAACTCATTTACATTTAATTGATTTTTCTTTACTCTGCTGCTTCATATGCAAAACAGTCTTCATGCTTTGGTTACTGTTTCCTAATCATTCCAAATCAACAAAGTTTCAAAAGTGTAACCCCCGCTCACTGAAAGCTTCATTAATGGCCGGATATTATATGCTAACGCTGCTCCGATAATGGCCCTGAATATAAATACCAAAGCAATTAAGTGCTTAACTGTATCTGCAGTTAGGCTTAGTGCAAACATATGTAGGAGGTGTATCAGACCTGACCGGAATCTATGAAAAGTCACCGCTCTGACTAATTGCCTAAAAGCCTCCTTAAATGGAAGCGCTTTTGTCATGTACACAGTGAGCGTGAAATAGGGATGTTCATGGTCAACCAGTTAACTCTTACTGATTCCATAACCGGTTAAGAGCCCTTTGCGCAGTTAAGTAATAGCCTATAGTTGAACTTTTTTTAATAGTAAAGGTTTTAATCACAAAGCCGGAGAACACACTTGGTACACGTGACACAGAGTATCAGTCAGTCAGCGCTGATGTGGAGCGTGTCTGACAGCGATCAATCAGGGACTTTATGAAATACAGCAGCAACAACGCAGAAGGCATGTTGATGAACGACTGTGCAGCCGGCGCTGTTGTTAAAAAAAATCTCAAAGTGATGATCAGAGGACAAGGAGAGCGGGCGCTTTTGGGAAAAGTCATGTTCACAATGACACTTTTGGCTATACATGCGTTTCCAATGACATCACACATAGTTTCCATTTTGAATACCGAAGTAGGATTATGCAGTGCTTCAACATGTAACAATGTCTATACTCAGGATGAAAATGAAAGACAATTGATTGACAGTGGCATTTTTATGTACTCGTAATCATAGCTCAAGAAGATAACAGTTAAAACACGGCCCCAGAGACGCACGTTTATGTGATATAACCAGCAAATGTGGCACAGATGTAGCAGCTCTGTCTGTCGAGCTACAGCAGGATTTACTAAAGACCTGTTTCACTCTGAAGAGTAAACTAACACATCAGAGAGGAAACCGAAAACCTTTCTCTGTTGACATGACAAACTATAAAAATTCCAAAGTCTCAGTCTGAGTCAGTGTTTAAGCTGCTCAAGACGTTAGCATGCTACTGGTTAGCAACTGTCAACCTTTGACAGTTGATTCAATCAATAAACACATGTGTGGCTCACATGAACACTGAGGAATTACTACAGTATCAGCTCAGCTCTGACCTCTGTCGCATGGTGTATCCAATGTTTGGAGTGTGGTTCAGGGCTTTCACTTGGATAAGTTGAAGCTGAACAGTTGAAGCGAAATACTAACCGATAGCATGCTAACATCTTAAACACTGACTCACTGGTTTCTTCACATAAACGTGCATCTCTGGGGCCGTGTTTTTACTGTTGAGCAATGATTCCGAGTACATAAAAATACCACTGTCAATCAATTGTCTCTCTTTTATATCCTGAGTAGAGATATTGTACTGAGTAGACATAATGCTACTTCGGTATTTAAAATGGCCGCCATAACAATAAAAGTCACATGACTAAAAGGCATGTATAGGTTCATTCTAAAGAGCCTATAGCTTAAAATTGAGGTGGAGGGCAACTGGAAATTCTATGATGGTAACTACAGTAACTGTGGTAACTGTATCTCAATCATTACTGGAAGAATCCACATGAAACACAACATGATTCAAAGTTCATTGTCTCCTCTGTCAGCACATATGAACTAATGTCCAATTATTTTCTCTGAAAGGCGTGCTAAAGTGGTGACAATATTCAAAAACATGAGCATGATTCTACCCAATAGGAGGGACTTTCAGACACAAAATTAATATGTCAGGATTGTGTAGCCAATCACGATCAAATACTGATGAGGATTATCATTTCTTAATTTTCGTTTGGGAGATTTCTGACAAAAACTGTATTTCTCCCATAGAGTTGTATTGACCCCTGCTCTCCACCTGACATTATGACATCATCACATTCTAAATCTTGAAGGTGACCTATTATGGAGTAATCTGTCAAAAAACTATATAGTAGTAGTAGAAATGTATTGTCCCCGTGGGGAAATTCATTTGCAGTGAGTGGAAATACAAATACAAATAATATAAATCAGAGAGGGAGCTGAGTCGGGGGGCAAAGCTCTCAATTTTACCGATCAATCTATGTTACCACCCTCACCTATGGTCATGAGATTTGGGTAGTTAGCGAAAGGACAAGATCGCGGATACAAGCGGATACAAGCGGATACAAGCGGTCGAAATGAGTTTCCTTCGCAGGGTGGCTCGGCGCACCCTTGGAGATAGGGTGAGGAGCTCAGTTGCCCGAGAGGAGCTCGGAGTAGAGTCGCTGCTTCACGTGCTTCAGCCAGTTGAGGTGGCTAGGGCATCTGTTTCGGATGCCTCCTGGTCGCCTCCCTCGGGAGGTGTTCCAGGGGTCCCCCCAGAACAGCTGGAGGAGATGTGCATGGATCAGGAAGTCTGGGCATCTCTGCTGAGACTGCTGCCCCCGGATAAAGACGAAGAAAATGGATGGATGGAGATCATTATTATTTATCATTAAAAGGTTAGTACAGCCTGTCAACCTTCAATTTTTTAAATACTAATACTTAATTATTTACTTTATAATTAAACTGACTAAACTTGACTAAAACCTTTTGACTAAAACTGCCCACATTTAGAAATAAAAAGTGACTAAAACTGCCAAAGGGCTGCCAAAAACAACTCCGGTCTCGATCTCTTATGGTTCTGAAATTATACGCAAAAGTCTGCCACATTAAATTAAATATATAAAATAGGTGTACAAACTTGTGACCGACTTTCTGTCCTCCCCTGAGGGAGGGCTCATTTTAAAGCTCTGACTGAGCTCTTTATCACAGTCGGTTCCAGAGATATCAGCCTTTTGATGTTGTACAATACTCAAATGTCGACCCAATATATATTGGCCGGCCGATAAATCTACAACTGACATTCTCACAAAACTACCAATTTAAGTGACATTTAGTCAATGAGGAGCAGCTACTGTTTCATGTCCTCTTGCATTGGCACATTGAGATCCCTTGTGTACGAAATGCAGGGTATAAAACCGTGGTAGTACAGGGGTTAGCACTCTCGCTTCACAGCTAGAAGATCCGGGTTCGATTCCCACCTGGACGGGGCCTTTCTGTGTGGTTTGCATGTTCACTTTGTGTCTGGTTTCCTCCGGGTACTCCGGTTTCCCCTACCACTAAAAACATGTACAATACGCCAGGATAAATGATGTATGTGTGTGAATGTATGGTGGTGGTTTGAGGGACCATTTGTGCAGATGAGTGCAGTTGCGACAGCGTTTCTGTCAGTCTCCCCCAGGGGAAACTGGACACCACCGAGCATGGAGTGAAGGTATAATTGTCTCATGTAAAAGCGCTTTGTGACCTGAAGTGAAAGACACTTTATAAATACAGTTATTCTTCTAAAAAAAAGCAAGCCTTGCCTTGCCACGACATGCTGGAATATATTTTGGCAGATTGTAAATGTCCCACGTGCAATGATGATCATTGATTATAGCTTTCAGATAGATCAAAGGCAGTTGTACCATTATAGTCGTTGGATTGAAGGTAAAAAAACACACGGTACAGATGACTTCTTGTACACTACATTTCAAAATAACTGGCACAGGGCATAGGTTTATTAGAAATCCACCGTGTGCATTATTTCATTCAAAGCGTCCTTGATAAGGTCGCTTCCTGTGTTTGTCACGTTTGTGCCGCGCTTGTCGGCCTATATTAAACCCATCGCAGGTTTGTGGAGCGCACTTGACAGACGAGATGTTGAAGCAGTGAAGGTGATCTCTATGATTTAGCGTTAAGTGCTCCTAAATCATCGGAGAGCCTGGACAGATGATGCCGTGGCGGTGCACCCAGCAGCAGCGAAAGCCTCTGACGATACGCGTGGAGCTGAGGCTTGAGGAGGGCGGTAATTAAAGCGAAAGTCGGGTGATTCGTCTGCTGAGTGACAGATCCTAATTGGCTCGCACACCTCCCTGCCTACCTGCCTACCGCAGAGCCCACGGGTGCATCTGTCTCCCCGCGCTTATCCCCCATCTCGGGCTAATAAAGGAGACCTAAAAGGAGTTGTGTTGAGGAGCGTCGGTGCCTTCGGCTGTTTGCTGCATGCTCTGCAGTGAAATTAGCAGTTTGTTTCTCCGCCCTGGTTGTCTGATGATCAAAACGGGGGTAATCTAGGGATAGCTCTGGCAAAATGTGTATAATAGGCTACAGGGAGATTTAAATTACACATTATTAATCTTCCAGCAGTATGAATATTACTCTACTTTATCCTGGCCATTCCAGACCTATTCCATTTACTACCTATAAGGTCTGTTTCTAGGGTGTGTGGCGCTCTATTCCATAAATTTGCTACATTTATGTTTTTTTCCCCCCATTGTACGATCGGTTATGCTCACATACAATATGTCTCAAGGGTTCAGAGTGTTTGCTCCCATTTGATGTCACATGGTTGGTGCTCTATTGCTAGTTTAAAGTGCATATGACAGGTTTAAATCTTTTTGTAAGTATGACTGAGTTAGATGGATAACATCTGTTGTAAGAAATAGTCGTAGATTTATTTAGTGAAGCAGCAATTTAATAAGGAAAAGTTGATTTTATTAAACATTTTTAGTTAATAACATAGTGGGAATGTTCCATAGAATTCTGAGTCACTCATTTCTCATTGACATAGATACAGACGGCATTGCGTCATAGAAGGGGGCGTGACCTTGCCGAGGTGGAAAACATAATATGAACATATTTATCACATACAAATAATGTCAAGTCTAAATCAGGTCCATATGGATATTTTTTCACAGTAGATTGTTCAGTAGAAGCGAAAAACGGCAGTCGTAGCTTGCATTAGCACGATGCTAACATAAAGCATCATGTAAGCATTGCTCCTCTCCATGTCTTTGTATCTTTATATAGCAGAAAAGTATTCATAATTCATCATTTGTTGAAGTAGTTTTTGAATAATTACAGATTTTCACCTTAAATGGGCTATACACAGTGCATAATTTGATTCCCCGTTTGGGGGAACGCATTCCCCCAATTACATTTTTTTCAGGGTAAAGGATCCAGGAAATATTTTGGAGGATCCAGCAAAAATTGTATCTGATATAATGGTGTCTAATGAGAGTGTTCTGGCAAATGTATTCGCCTGTTCCCCCAATCCATCACATCAGACCAAAAGTGATCCTGAAAATACTAATTTACAAATTAAGTGCTGGCTATACAGAGTTTATAAATGTTAGAATTCTGTATTTTCCTCCCCCTACATGTTCCAGCCATATCCTAATGTATAGAATGAGCTCAGACCTGTTCACCACAACTGCCTCTAAAATCTTGCACTGTCACTCAAAATGTTGTTACTTCAGGTCTGAAGTGCCGTCATGCACGAGCTTTATATAGAACCTGCAGTTACACATGAGACCTGAGATGGCAGTGGTGAGTATAAAATGACCAATTTCCATCTAGCCTCTTGAACTGTTTTCAAACATGACCATATATGGGCGATTCCGGAGATGCCATCTGCATCTAAACGTTTGTTAAGTGGTGACGTCACAGCTCTACATGCGGGACCGCATTTGTGCGAGAAACTATAAAAAAACTCTTCAATACCACAATCAATATTTCTGAAACTCAACAGAGACTTACTGAACATACTTATTTATCAGCCCCATTGGCCAAAAATGCAATACCTACTACTATAAAAGAATCATTAACTAAAGTCGCTACTTCTGGGGTTAGCGTAGCTGCTGCACAGACTCGGATGCTAGCATTTTTCTCCGCTAACCTCGGAAGTAGCTACGTTAATAAATAATACCTTTTAAGCAGTAGGTGCGGCATTTTGGCTAATGAGTCTGAGAAATAAGAAGGTTCAGTAACTCTCCGTTGAGTTTCAAGATTATGTTTTTTTTCTCGCATATTTGCCGGTCTGCTAGGACCCGGAAGCGTGATGTCACACTTAGAACGTATTCACCTTATTCCGGAAGCTCGCGTGGGCGCCGCCATGAATTGTGCCCGCCCCCTTTCTCCTATCTGTTAAGATGGGGCTGGAAAAGTCCACATAGTATCAGTGACCACACAAAAACAAAGCCGTTTTCAGGCCTTGCAGAGAACGGTGCAGTGTTGACATGTTGGTTCAAATGAAGATTGGACATTTTACACAAATCAATCGACTACACATCAGATTTTAGTGGAGAACTTTTCCCTCGTTCCCTGCTTAATGACCGGGCTTCGCGCTCGACCGGAAGTGTCAGGACAACGGAAGTGCCGAGACAAAGCAAAAAGAGGCAAAAGTGGGCGGGGCGGAATAAGGTGACTACAGACGGCATCTCTGGAATCTCCCATATATGGTCATGTTTGAAGCCGTTGAGGGGAAAAACTAAGAAGACGTCCCAACATTTAGGAATCGGGACAGTCCCAAAATCCAGGCTCGATTCTGACTCTGACGGCTCACCCGTAGTTGTTGCCTGCCATAGGCCGTCACACTCTTGACGCCTTTGATTTTGTGTATGGGAGAGCACTGACACTTCCCCGACACAACCCCGCATCCCCATCATCAAATGCCCTATTTTTAATATTTGGACGCGGCATGTGGCTGAAAAGTTCTCTGGTCTATGACAGACAGTACGACTGCTGTAAACTTCACAAACAGAGACGAGTTCTGCACAGCAGCAGAGAAACTCCAAATGCCTCAGAGCTGGGACTTCCAGCATGTCATACTGCTGCCACCAGCCTCTGTCACTGAGGATAGTTCCTGGAGCTTCTGAAAAATGTGTTTCAGGGCAGTCATATTCACATTTACAAAAGTCCATATTGTTTTGATTCTGCACAACTTCATAGATTATACAAGAACAATAAGAAAGGGAAAAAATATTTGTAATTTATTGGATCGTGCCATTTATTTTTGGTATAATTTGGAGCAAAAAATCCCTAGTCAAAAAGGAAAAACAATATTATTTCAAGGACAAATGAAGGCTATCAAAAGACCAATTTGTGTTAGACTTCCCTCACCTATGGTCATGAGATCTGGGGAATGGCCGAAAGGACAAGATCACTGATACAGGTGGCCAAAATCAGTTTCCTTTGCACCTTTGCAGGGTGGCTGGGCGCACCATTCGAGATCTGGTCAGGAGCTCAGTCACCCAGGAGGAGCTCAGAGTAGAGCCGCTGCTCCTTCACGTCGAGAGGAGCAGCTGTCCTGGAGGGACTTTGTTTCTTAGTTGGCCTGAAAACGCCTCAGGGCCCACCTAGAACAGCTGGAGGAGGTGTGTGTGGAGAGGGAAGTCTGGGCTGCTCCGCTCAGACTGCTGCCTCTGCAACAGGTGCCATATAACGCAGGAGTGGATGGATGGATGGATGGATGGATGGATGGATGGATGGATGGATGGATGGATGGATGGATGGATGGATGGATGGATGAGTGGATGGATGGATGGATAGATGGATGGATGGATGGATGGATGGATGGATGGATGGATGGATGGATGGATTGATGGATGGATGAGTGGATGGATTGATGGATGGATGGATGGATGGATGGATGAGTGGATGGATTGATTGATGGATGGATGGATGGATGGATGGATGGATGGATGGATGGATGGATGGATGGATGGATGGATGGATGGATGGATGGACATTACTCGTTGGATTGACTATCTTGTGTGGAAAAATAAAATCGACTTTCTTTTAAAACTTAATGGCTCGAGAAAATATGTCCATTATGTTTCAACATGATCAAAGCCCCCTATTTCAAAATGTTCTGGCACAAGTACATTTACTCACAATGACCGTGTTGCGTAATGGTTTCTGCTTGTCCTTTAACCTACTGTCCTTGTAAATTAATTGCGCACAAGTTCAACGCGCGACCCTTCATTCTCTTTGCGGACACCATCACAATCAAACGGCCGGAGCACTGCCGCACGCCGCCTGCTTTGACTCCGAACCCAATATTTGTTGTGCGTAATTGGTTGCGAATGTCAAAGTGATTTCCATAAGCTGCAGTGAAATTAATCCAACAGTCGCACACAGCCCTGACTCCCACGATGCCGGAGTGCTGCGGATGCCTCAGTGTTGCATCTGTTTTAATTGAATTGAGATGAAAGAGGCTTCTATTGGCATGACAGTAAATACGGCCTTTGCCAAAGCAGGTTGTGCCCTGGGCCAAGGGACGTGACACGCAATTATTACACGCGGCGCTCCAACACTCCGAGCCCAACCGCGGTGCTATTTCCACTGTGCTATTTTCAGTGATTCCCTGAGTAATTTGCGTTTTCTTTCTTGTAGAGCTCGTCAATATGCTTTCAAGGCTATTGCTGCATAAAACTACTCGGTCTTCGCACACTTTACACTATCAGAAAGTATTTCCGTAGGTCTTAGTTCAGAGGTGGAGGCTGTGGGAGTAGTTACAAAGATGTTTTTCAGAAGGTATTTTTGATGTCTTGGTCAGCTTTTGAGTTAGAGAAAAAAAACAAAAAACAGTAAAACGTCAGGCAGGGAAAATATAGTTGAGAACAAGACGTTGTCTGTAGATGCTTCTAAAGTGGGGATGTTGTTGCAAGAGAGTAATAAATAAAATAAAAAACTCCTTTTGAGGAAATGGGCAATAAAGTTGACTGGGAGCGATTGGTGCAAGCGCGATCGTGCTTTCAAGCCAAACTCCAAAGGTGCAGGTTGACAAAAACACTGTGAAAAGGCTGAGTTTGGTCTATTTCTAACTTTGACATTAAAGCTAAGATGCAGCCAAACATCTCCAAATTCACCACTGCATGAAAAGCACTGTGGTGACTAATGTTTGCCGAGTGACCTTGAAGGATGGGTCGACTGCAAACAACGGAGTTCCCTTCAATCACAATAAAGTAACTCAGCCCCAGACTTCATCTCTCTTTAGATCTTGCATACAAGGTTCTGGAACGTCTAAGTTAGCTCACATCAACTGTTCTGCATGCTTGTCTGCTTTGAAAGAAAACTGTGATGCATAGGACTTAAAACACTGCGGTTATCCGATGTCGAAATGTTCTGTTGCCAAGGTAATCGCCCTCACCAAAGGTTAAAATGCTTGTAAGGTGAGGAGTACTTAGCTGAAGCTGATTAGCCTGTTATTCATCCGTCTGTTTGGGGTTTTCTTTCCTGCACCGCAGCACGCTGCACTCCCATCATTCAGTCTTTAGTGGTGCTTTCAGAGCTTGTGACCTGAATCACAAATGGACATCTGTCAGGATCCCAGTCTCTTTCTCCAATTTCCTTTCTGTTTCTCTTCACTGATTCTCACTGATAGTTTTCACGTCTCCTCTGAGATCTCTATCCTCTGTCCTCCACTCAGAAATTCTTCCTCATTGTCCTGGTCTTATCACCCCCTCACTCGTGCGTTTACTTGTGAAATAGATTTTGGAATAATCATTTCAAACGTAATAACTTTTTAGAGCTTTGTACCACGTTACAAACAACAAAAACAGACCTGAAGCTTTTGAATCCATTAACGTAGTCTCGGAATCTTGCTCCTTCATTTGTAAAACACACAGAGCAGTGCATTGGATTAGTGTCTGGTTTAGGACTGTTCCTGGACAACTTTATGTGTTTACTTGTTGGAAGCAAAGGTTTCACCGTGACTTGGACATGTGGATAAGATGGATTAGGACCAAGATCTTGTGCATTTGTCTCACCACAGCCCTGTCACAGCGACGTCATGTGCATTTTTGTAACTTTGCAGCTGTATTCCTATTTTTGTTGTATATTCTTCCTCTTGGCCGGATAATCCAGCAGTTTAGTGATGTGTCCTATCATCTATTTGCTGATGATCTTCAGTTGTACTGTTCTTTTAAGACTTCCGAGGACCACAAACTGAGCTCCTTACTCAAGTGTCTCACACAAGTGAAGTGGTTAAGTGAAAATAGTCTTCAACTGAACTCCGCCAACACTGAAACACTTACCATCGCCTTAGATAGTGCTACCCCCACTATCAAACAGTTCTTGGGTGACTTGGGCCTCTCAGCCAAAGCAAAGCTGAGGAACTTAGGGGTGATCTTTGATGAATCCATGTCACTGGAGAAACACTGTAGACAGCTGGTGAAGAACTGCTCCTTTCAGTTGCGCAACATCGCCAAGCTCGGGTCCATGATGCCCAGAGAAGAGCTTGAAATGATTATTCATGCATTTGTGGACTACGGCAACAGCCTCTTCACATGCCTCGACAAAAAAGAGCTGGCTCGGTTGCAGTCAGTCCAAAACTCAGCCGCAAGACTTTTAACCAGCACCAACAGGAGGGCCCGTATCACTCCTGTGTTGAAATCTCTCCACTGGCTCCCCATTGAATTCCGTGTTCAATTTAAAATCTTGGTGCTAACTTTTCGAGCCCTACATGGTCAAGCTCCCTCTTACATTGTTGACCTCATAAAACCCTACAGCCCGACCCGGAGCTTGAGATTGTCTGTGCAGAACCTATTGATGGTTCCACGTACCTGTTTTAAAACTCGGGGAGATCGCTCATTCAAAGCTGCCGCGCCCCGACTTTGGAATGAACTCCCACTCGACTTGTGCTCTCTAGACTTCGTGGACATTTTTAGAAAGCGCCTAAAAACACATTTGTTTACAAAAGCATTCTAGTCCAATCAACTCACGCTGCTTATGATCGTCGGCATATGATATGTTTTTAAGATGTTTTCTTATCTGTTTTTTACTGTGAAGCACTGTGTCTGTGAAAAGCACTATACAAATAAAGTTTACTTACTTTCTAGAGAGGTCTGCAGCCTTCAGTGTAACGGTAAGTGAGCATGACGTCTGTTTGAGTCTGCACGCACACAGATGACACACGCAGCAGGAAATGAAATGTACAAATTTGTATTGAATCTTTTGTATGAAGAATATCGTCACTTTTCAGCGATGTGTCATGGCCGGGTGCATTGTTCCCTAGTAGCAAAAGTGTTTTATCAGAATCAGAATAGCTTTCATTGGCATTGTGAACAGGTTCACAGGTTTTTTCTCACAGAACTTAGATTAAAAATAATCTATAAAACTTAAAATGATAAGGCTTTAGGGGGCAGGCATAAAGAATATTAAAATAAAGACGATAAAGAATAAAAAGCAAATATGGTAGACGACAGCAATTGACCCCTCCTGGAACCGCCACCTTTATGTGGTGGAGGAGTTTGAGCACCCGAATGATCCTGGGAGCTCTGTTGTCGGGGCTTCGTGCCCTGGTAGGGTCTCCCAGGGCAAACAGGTCCTAGGTGACGGGTCAGACACAGAGCGGTTCAGAAGCCCCTTATGAGAGACCAACAGGCCCGGCAACTCCAACGGCTGACCCCACAACCCGGAAACGGAAAAGTGGATGGATGGACAACAATTGACATAGAACAACATTTGGATTATACTGTATTTCAGATGTGTAGGTGCATAAAGTGATAAAGTGATAGCAGCGGACCTAAGTGTGGACACACCACACAGTGCAACAGGGCCGATTACATCCATGAGTCTGTAACTAAGCTATTGGGTCGTGCTTTTGTTTAAGAGTCTGATGGTGGAGGGGAAAAAAACTGTTCAAGTAGCGGGATTTATGAGTCTGTATGGACCCTAGCCTCCTGGCTGAGGGGAGGAGGCTGAAATCATCCAAACTGTTTTTTACCTTTCCAGTTAAGTTTTGTGCCACAATCAAAGAAAACCAGTAGAGGTCGGCTGTTATATATTGCCGATAGTTGGGTATTTTACAATATCGGCTATCTGCCGATCCAACGCCGATAAACACTGATATCTTCAAGACCGAAGATAAAGAGGCTTCTCGTTTTTTGCATTGGAAAGAGCTAAGTCAGGGCTTTAAAATTACTCCACCCACAACTTCCTGTAGGCCTCAGTGGAACTGAGAAACATCGCAATGACAGTCGGTGAGCTACAACTTTGTTAAACAGACATTTCTTCAACTGCATTTTTTTTTTACTATTACGCAAAATGCCGCTGCTAGCACCAGTATGCTAATGCTAATGGAAACTAATCAAGGCTGAATCAAGGCAGGGACAGAAACTACGATTGAATCACCTAAAGTAATACAATAAAATCAGCCAGTGCTGGAGTGGCTATGGCTATTTGTATTTTAGTTTTTATGAAATAACTGACATACTTCTAATGATGAGATCACTTTATATGATTTGTTTATATTAATGCAACCCAAAAGCCATGTAGCCAAGGACATTTACTGTAGAAAAGTCCAGTGATTATGTGTTTACTTTAGGCTATTAATAAGATACTTAAACCCCCAGTATCCGTATCGGAAGCAGAAAACCTGGATTGGTGCATCTCTACTACCTACTAAACAGGAATGCTTTTAAAGGGGGGGTATTATGCAAAATCGACTTTTTCAAGCTTTGCATCATGTTCTTATGTCATTCCCTCATTAAAAACATGCCTGAAGTGTTGCCTTGGCACATTCACGTATTTTTGAGTAGAACCCCCTCCCCACTGATGCCACAGACAGCGTGTGGAGGGGGCGTGTCGGAAAGGGTCAGAGGTTCTTAAAGAGACAGAGGCCTATTTCAAGACATTCACTACAGCCATTTTGAAAGAGCAATTTTATACAAGGCAGTTTTTCTAATTTACTGCATTTACAGACCAACAGAAGGTTTCGTCATCATTGTAGTGTGCTATAGACTGGTGCTATGTGATTGAAAAAAGCATAATACCTTTAATAACTTAGCCCTATGTCGCTAATAAAGTGCCCCCCACTGTCACAGATCAAGACTGACGACACAGTTTACCATTCAGAAGCGCCACACATGGATTATGGACCAGACATTTGGGAAAATCGGTCAAACATAATCGACTGTGCATATCTTCATCGGCCAATAAAAATCCTCAACAATCGGCATTGGCCTTGGAAAAACCCTTATCGTTCATCCTCTAAAAACAAGCCACAACTGCTGCAATAAGTGTCAGTGCTTAAAGCCTTCACTTGTGTTTTGTTGTGTTGTCTGCTCGGATGTTACCAGACTTCTTGTGCTCACTCAGTGTTGAAAAAGAAAAGAAAGAAGATTTGGCTGTTTCCACAAATAAGATCCGTCTTGACTGCTCGAGTTAAACAGCCCTTCCAAAGATCCGGTTCAGTCATGAAAGTCACATCACTGGTTTCAATCATTCTATGTTCTCTTCCTCGATTCTCTTTCTCAGATGTGTTACCTCGGGCAAAATATATTCCTCGCGAGGGCATAAAAGCGTTATCTGAGACCTTCTGCCATTTTTTTCTTCTTTGTTTTTTTTTTTTTTTTTATCATCAGCCTGCGTACTAAATCATTATTCATATAGCGTCACCAAGGAGACTGACGGCAGATAGAAGATACGCCATGAGTTATAGTGTGGGAAGGTACGTGTGCATACAAAAGGTCTCACTTTGGATATGCGATGCTTCATTTCCCCGCCATAGCCTTCAGAGCCCCGGTTGCCAGCGCTTGGAAGGTTGCTGGCAAAATTCCCAGAGCCCCTGAAGGAAAGGAACCTATTGATGGATGAAAAACTCCCACAGTGCTTTGCTTCCTGCGCACACAAAGCCCTGGGAGTCGGCGAATTCGGTGTGTGTACTGGATCTTTATTTATCCGGCGTGACTTTAAACTGTCTCGAAATCAAAACACTCCTCCATTCCCAAGACGACACCTACAGATCCCCTCAGTGCTATATTGGTTTGCATTAGCTGCGCTTATGCTTTTATGGGGATGCATTATATCCAGTTTTCACAGTGTGGTACATCTGGTATTACTCCTACAGCGCAAAAGTTGAGAAATTGCTAATCTAACATCTTTTTCCTTATTCGTGCTGCAAGTAAGTGCTTTATTCATCATTGTACAACCATACAATGAAATAGTGTTCAGGTGTTTGTCCTGAGCCGCACCGCCATTGTGGGCCAACCTGACCAGCGTGTTTTTAGAGGGAAACTGTAGCACCCGGAGGAAACCTGGCTGTCTGCCTTCAGACTCCTCTGATCCTCTGAAACGGTGCACTGCCTCCTGGGTTTGTCCCTGTTTCAGAGCACGGTGTCCTCCACTGGTCAGCTCCACCACCTCCTCCTTCCTCTTCCTCCTGCGCAGCTCCCTCCGCTCCACAACAGTCTTTCACCATCTCCTCATTTGTCTCTTCCTTGTTTCCCGTAGCTCCTCCTGTGGTGCCTCCGCTGTGCTGCAGGTGTGGGGGCTCTTGGTGCCTCTTCAGTGTTTCATTTGGAGGTCTCAAATGTCTTCAGTATTAATTTGCATGTATTGTTTATTTTTGCTTGAATTAATTAAGATGTGTGACCTGGCCCGAGAACCAGGGACACAAGTCGGCGGGCCAAGTTTAGAGAAAAACTCAAAAGACGCTTTTGAACGCATAAATAAAGGTGTGTGGAATTTGCATGTTCTCCCCGTGTCTGCATAGGTTTCCTCCGGTCTCCCCTACCACTAAAAACATATACAATAGGTTCTCCTCTAGGGCCAAAAATTCTAATCTCAGTGGGGCTTACTTGATTAAATAAAGGTCAAATCAAGTAAAATAAACAAACATCTAAACTGTTTCTTGATCTCAATCATCTGAAACAAAAACATACAGTAGTTTCACATCCTGATCCTCCATGCGAGCTACCATAATCTCCTCCCACTCCCCTTTGCTGCGCAGCACCTGAATACGTAGGACCTCAGGTGAAATGTAAGGCTCAAGGTGTAAGTACGGGTAAGAAGAACGTAATTACACATAAAGTACAGGTACTCTTACAACGTGTAACAAGGGGGAACAATGTGTAAAAAGGAAGTACAAAGTGTTACAAGGGGGAACAATGTGTAAAAAGGAAGAACAAAGTGTCATAAGGGGGAACAATGTGTAACAAGGAAGTACAAAGTGTTACAAAGGGGAACAATGTGTAACAAGGAAGTACAAAGGGGAACAATGTGTAACAAGGAAGTACAAAGTGTCACAAAGGGGACAATGTGTAAAAAGGAAGTACAAAGTGTCACAAAGGGGAACAATGTGTAACAAGGAAGTACAAAGTGTCACAAAGGGGAACAATGTGTAACAACGAAGTACAAAGTGTCACAAAGGGGAACAACATGTAACAAGGAAGTACAAAGGGGAACAATGTGTAACAAGGAAGTACAAAGTGTCACAAAGGGGAACAATGTGTAACAAGGAAGAACAAAGTGTCACAAAGGGGAACAATGTGTAACAAGGAAGTACAAAGGGGAACAATGTGCAACAAGGAAGTACAAAGTGTCACAAAGGGGAACAATGTGTAACAAGGAAGTACAAAGGGGAACAATGTGTAACAAGGAAGTACAAAATGTCACAAAGGGGAACAATGTGTAAAAAGGAAGTACAAAGTGTCACAAAGGGGAACAATGTGTAACAGGGAAGTACAAAGTGTCACAAAGGGGAACAATGTGTAACAAGGAAGTACAAAGTGTCACAAAGGGGAACAACGTGTAACAAGGAAGTACAAAGTGTCACAAAGGGGAACAATGTGTAACAAGGAAGTACAAAGTGTCACAAAGGGGAACAATGTGTAACAAGGAAGTACAAAGTGTCACAAAGGGGAACAACGTGTAACAAGGAAGTACAAAGTGTCACAAAGGGGAACGTGTAACAAGGAAGTACAAAGGGGAACAACGTGTAACAAGGAAGTACAAAGTGTCACAAAGGTGAACAATGTAACAAGGAAGTACAAAGTGTCATAAGGGGGAACAATGTGTAACTGTGTACTTCCTTGTTACACATTGTTCCCCCTTGTTATGCGTTGTACTGCCTTTTTACCCATTTTCCCCCTTGTTACACATTGTTCCCCCTTGTTACACATTGTTCCCCCTTGTACTTCCTTGTTACACATTGTTCCCCCGTTACACTTTGTTAGAGTACCTGTACTTACATGTGTTATTACTTTCTTGTTACACATTGTTCCCCTCCGTAACACTTTGTTAGAGTACCTGTACTTACATGTGTTATTACTCTCTTGTTACCCATACTCACACCTGGAACTTGCAGGCTGTATTCCAAAGCGTTACCGGTATCAGTAGCACATGTTTCACTAACCTTACATACTCTTTTTTTTTCCCTTTTTCTCTGTCCATTTTTTTCCACCATGTCCCTCATGATTCTGAGATGCCAAGTCAGTACTCCTCAAAGCTTTCTCAGGATTCTGATTTAGTATGTCAGGATTCCTTCTTTTCCTTTTTTTTCCTCGCTCTCGCTCACCATGACCCACTTTATTTGAGATATTGCCTTTTTGCATTGTTGTTCCTTGGGTTTACTCCATGACGTTGTGTTTGCCGTCTGTCCATTGTAAATGTGAATCATGTCCATGGCATCTTGTTTTTATCTGAAGTGAATCAATAAAGCGATGTCCAGCGAAGAGCCTCACACAGCACCTCTGCTGCTCAGCCATCTTGTTTTCACCTTCACATGCCGTGCACAAGTTGGACAGGAGCCAATGGTTGGAGTTCACATTTGGTCTGTGGGAGGATTATTCATATTACAATAATTTGCTGCACATTTTTTCCATCTGAGAGCGTAAAAATAGCCGAGCGCTGGTGCCCCGGTCCAGAATGCGAGCCTCCTGCTTCGTAAATAGCAGCCGTGGGAGTGAGCGTGCCGCCACATCGAGGCCGAGGAGTATTTGTGGAGCCGAGATTTCCGCCGGTGCTGAGGAGGCGGCTCCGATCGCTGCTAACCTCGCTCGCCGTTTACAACACCTCTGACCAACACTGGAGTCTTAAAGGGACCGATGTCTGTGGTAATATTTAGGTTTTTCTTTTTGATGATGGCATCACAGTCATGATAAACAAATCTCACGCTGTGTGTTATAAACTCCACCCCACAAAGACTAGGCACAAAAATAGTTCCCAGATCCCTTACCCTGAAAAACTGCAAGGTGGAGAAATGCGTTCCTCTGAACCAGGGGTCCTCAAACCTTTTTCTCTGGGGGCCACATTATCGTTCCAGACTGTGATGGGGGCCGGGCCGGGTTGTCTATAACATAGAATTGTATGACCCAGACCAAAAGCAGGCCTCACTGTGAAGTAGAGATTACTCGCCTGCACAGTCGTCCCCACTGCTGTATCCACAAGATCAACACTTGATTCCAGGCTCATATTTGTTTAACTGTAGTGGTTTGAGAAATTTAATCAAGTCTTCACACTTTTTCTTTTAATTTGAAATACCACAGGTATTCCATTCATTTAAATTTTCAAATAAAACATCATTGCGTAATAAGACTAAAGTAATAACTGCTTTTACCTGTATTGTGCTTTACAAGCCTGTGTACAAGTTTCTCAAAGTTCACTGTAGTCATTAAGATAAGACAAGATAAGATAAGCCTTTATTGATCTCACAATGGAGAAATGTACTTGTCACATACAGCTCTTAGAAACACTCAGGGTGTGCAAATAGGCAGAAAACGTGAGAAAACAAAAAACGATTACCTCAAGTGGAGGAGTTCAAGTATCTCGGGGTCTTGTTCACGAGTGAGGGGCGGATGGAGCGTGAGATCGACAGACGGATCGGTGCGGCGTCAGCAGTGATGCGGTCGCTGTATCGGTCTGTCGTGGTGAAGAGGGAGCTGAGTCGGGGCAAAGCTCTCGATTTACCGATCGATCTACGTTCCCACCCTCACCTATGATCATGAGATTTGGGTCATGACCGAAAGGACAAGATCGCGAATACAAACGGCCGAAATGAGTTTCCTTCGCAGGGTGGCTGGGCGCACCCTCCGAGATCGGGTGAGGAGCTCAGTTACCCGGGAGGAGCTCAGAGTAGAGTCGCTGCTCCTTCACGTCGAAAGGAGCCAGCTGAGGTGGCTCGGGCATCTGTTCCGGATGCCTCCTGGTCGCCTCCCGCGGGAGGTGTTCCAGGCATGTCCTAGTGGGACAAGGCCTCGTGGAAGACCCAGGACACGGTGGTGGGACTATATCTCCGAGCTGGCCTGGTGTCGCCTCGGGGTCCCCCCAGAACAGCTGGAGGAGGTGTGTGTGGACCGGGAAGTCTGGGCATCTCTGCTGAGACTGCTGCCCCCGCGACCCGGCCCCGGATAAAGCGGAAGAAAATGGATGGATGGATGGATAGTAAAATAGTGGTATCAATGACTACCAAGGACTTTGTGGGGACAAACGTATAAACAGTAAATAATTAAGTAAACAGACTATAAACAAGAATGTTATAGCAGTGCAGATTTACATCATAGTGCAAGTGGTTGATAAAGTGATGCAGGTAAGTGATTTAAATACAGGGGTTATTGCACGTTACTTCAGAGTCTTGTTGTACAGTCTGACAACAGTATAACAATTCACTCCACACTCTGGTGGTAAGCTTCATTCACCACGTGGCTATAACGTGTTGTTGATATCCTGATCTCTTATATCAGTGCCCCTGCCACGTGTGGAATTCTATCTAATTTATTTAAGTTGCCCCCTAGTGGCTGGAATGAGTATACTGGTTATTTAGTAAAAAATTATAATAATAATCATAACTCTGTATAGGAATGGGCTAGAGACTTTTTTTTTTTTACATGCTTAGTGATTTGTGCTCTACAAATCAGGGGCCGGGTTAAATCATCTGGCCCACTGGCCGTAGTTTGAGGACCCCTGCTCTATACGGAAGATCCAGCGAAAGGAAGAACAATTTGAGGTTGTTTGAGGCTGGTCCCAGGTGAAAACATCGATTTTTCACACAGTGGTCCATGTTGAGATTTGTACCTAGTTTTGTCCCTTAACATCTTTAATGTCAGATTATTCAGAAAGACAAAACTTACCCTTTACGATGCAGTTTTGTCGCTGTTTTCCCCCTTATTTTTTAAATCAGTGATCTACAGCAAAAGTTCCAAATTGACGTCTCTAAATGTCTCAATTGTATCCATTCACCTGCAGTGTCTCGCCTTTAGTCGACATAGATTTATGAGCTGGCGTACACACACCAGATACATAAAAGCGGCTCAAAGGCGACGATGGCAAAATCAACTTTTGTTAAATTAAAAAAAACTTTGTTCCATTGTTCAATCGTCAACAAGCATATCCGGAGCAGTATTTTACTTCATTCATGCAGTTATGCGTAATCCCCAGGAAATCCCCTTCACTTTGGCTGTTAATTAAAATGAGATTAAAAACAAGTCATTCTTTTTACCGCAGTAACATATTGTTAGGCCTATATACTTCTCTCAGTCTTTCACAGCTAAAAAGCTACTCATATAAAGCAACTCTTATATAAAAGCTCTCTGGAGAAATGAAGAGACGAGGGTCAAGGTCAGTTTGCCTTGATTTAACAATCTGTGGAAACGGATGAAAAGACACTGCTGTAAGAAAAAAAAGTTACCAAGAACAATATGCGAGCACAATAGTAAAGAAATGTGGAAGCATGTTATGGGGAGAGTAAAACAACGTACAAAAGACCTCACCCGCAGTTAAAGAGATTGGACAACAGCCACTCTATATCTAATTGAGAAAATGAAATCTTTGCTCAGTTGATTGTGCAGTCTTCTTAGATTTATGTGAAGCATTTAGTGAAGTTGATCACAAAATTCCTGTCAAATCGCATACAAAACATTTTTCTGGTAAAACACATACGTGGCATGCGTGACCACATATCTGTAGGATGAGTCTGTTAAAGTTAAGAACGCATGCTCAAGCTACTTGGAATCCAGAATAGGTGTGCCTCAGGGGTGTGTGTTAGGCCCCATCCTCTTCAACCTCGACATTAACAGTCTCCCACAAAGGAAAGTTCATTTTCTACATGAACTAGTTCAAAGTTGAGTTCACAATTTTGAAAATGAACTAGTTTGTTCGTAGTTCATAATTGTTTATAGTTAATAGTTCATTCATAGTTCCCAAAAATGAACAAGTTCATAGTTCTTTTTTTTTTTTCTTGTTGTTGCTGCGGGCTATCATTATTCAGGCATGAATATTTCCTCTCTCAGGGAAATATTTTAAAATTCCATTTCTTCAAGCAACAATCTGATGTATTTTGAGATGCATTGTTGCCAACCTTTGAGAGCTGGAGAAAGTTGACTTCAGCCATGAGTCCAAAATATTATGGCCTCCTCACTTAGTGTTAGGCAAGCTATTTCATGTCAGCCTGTCACTGTTTTCTGAGTGGATTTTGGATATCTTTGCTAATCATATTTTATTTTATTATTTTTTAGGTACATTCTTAGTGGAAAATGAAGATACAAATATTCAATGGCATTTGTGTTAATTTGGTAAATTAATCAATAGTTAAAAAACTCCCAAAAATGTCTTTATGCAAATGAGTGCGCACCGTGGAGCAGGGGAGTTTGGAGCGACAGACGTTACACAAGGGAAACTAGCTTCGTAACCTCACACTGTGGCTGCTCGCGGGCACCGTGCGGACCCGCTGGTTACCGGTTTGCCAGGGCATGTGCCAGGGCCATAAACAGCAGAGTTCATCGCCACAGAACTGGACTACAGTCGGGCCGTTGGCGCGGGGGCGGAGCGGAGCTAGCGCGAGCTACACCATAGACCCGCCAGAGTCTAGAACCATGAATGTCACCTGGCTGCTGAAAAAGTTGCTAAAGCTGTGGCTGAATGCCTTGAACAGTGCTGTCTTAGTTTTAACGTGGGCCAAACAAAAGCCCCATGTGTTTTTCAGAGTCAAAACTCCAACTTCTGACATTTTCATGAAGAGTGAGAAGATTTGACACAGTGTCTGAATTAAAACATCTTGACGTCACACTGGATTCTCGTGTCAATTTCAAAACACATTAAAAACATAATAAAGGCAGACTTAATGAGGGATATTTCAGCATGCTCATAATTTCTCCAATTTGTCCCATTGTGTCATCTGGATGAGCTGGATAAATGCCTATTCATTCATCATCATTCATTTTCCTCTGCAAATCAAGTTACAACCCCTCCAAATGTCAACAATTTCTGTGTGTTTTTGCCGCTACGTCCTCTCTGCAGCACATGATGATTTCTCAGTTTGTGAAAGAGCCCATTTGGAGGCGAGAGCATTGTACACAGCGGAGTGTTGGCGCGGGGGCCGAGCGCATTTGCGTTTGACTGACAGGCTGTCCTCCGTGCGTCTCTCCTGTCACTTTATCTGTGAAAGGCTCCTGAAATCCCATCAGCGCTGTGAAAGACTGGCTCCAGCGGCCCTCCCCGGCCTCCCGCGCCAAATCGGAAAATATTGTCGTCATTAAAACTGTAATTTCCCATCCATTATGGCTGTCATTCTCATGTAAACATGTTAGTGGAGGAAGGCCATTGCGAGGATCCTATGGATATCCGTGGATCTCTTCACACCACATTCAGACTTGGAGACGTCGGTAAAGTGTCTTGATCAAGGATTGCAACAGTATGCAATATGAACTAGCATGGAACCACTAAACTTTGGGTTTTAATTACTGAGGGCAGCAGTCGGATCCAGTAATGGCTTCATTTGGGTTGAGGACCGCCCAGTGTCTTGACGGACAGTCAGTCGGATCCTCCAGCTCAGTGCTGGTGACGTTTTTTGGCTCTTCCACTTTACATGTTTGTTCCAAAAACCTCAGGTTCTACTTGGAATAGAGCTGCACAATATATCGCAAAAAATATTGTATCGCGATATTAGGTGATGCCACAATATATCGCAACATCACAAAAGTCTTCATCTGACTGAGATCGACACAATCTATGCCAAAAACAAACAATGCATTGAACCTATAAATGTCCATCCATCTTCTTCCACTTTTCCATTGCCGGGTCATCGGGGCAGCTGACAGCCTCACGATTAACCGGGCCTGTTGGTCTCTCATAAGGGGCTTCTGAACCGCTCTTTGTCTGACCCGTCACCGAGGACCTGTTTGCCATGGGTGACCCATGGTCTCCCAGCCCCAGACAACAGAGCCCCAGGATCATTCGGGTGCTCAAACCCCTCCTCCACGTTAAGGTGGCGGCTCCAGGAGGGGACTTATAAATGTGTGAAACTTAAATGGCAAATGGTCACATTTATATAGCGCCTTTCTACCTGCTATAGGCACTCAAAGCACTTTACATGGAACCAGTCACCCATTAACACTCTCATTCATACACCAGCATATGCAGACCCTGGAGGCAAAGTGGGTAAAGTGTCTTGCCCAAGGACACAACAACAGTGTGCACCTGCAGGATTTGAACCTTTGATAACAAGACGACCCGCTCTACTATCGGCACCACCGCCGCCCCAAAGAGAAACTGACAAGTTCAGTTTTAGTTAAAGGAATAGTTCACCGTTTGTCTATACTGAGATATGTTCTTACCTGAGCTTAGACGAGTTGATGAGTACCAGTATGGTCTTTGTGCGTGTCCGTGGAAGAGCTTGTCGCTTCTAAATTTTTATTTATTTGTTTATTTGACAGGGACAGTACAAGGAAACATTGCCAACTCGTTGGCCGATGTTCTGTACATAAGGCGTCTAGCCATCGGCTAATTTGCAGCCTCCGTCCCTGGTTAGGCTTTTGAAAGGGTTTAAAAAAGAACAGAAAGATGAAAAATCAGTGAAAAGCATCAAACAATACAACAATAAAAAGAAAGAAGAGAAGACATATCTGACCACTTCCCATCCCAAGTTCAGCCTCACAGTTCAGTGCTCACATTTTTGTTTGTTCTTCACCCCTGTTTGGAGCTATAGGAATATACTGAGAGAGGCCAATGCTAAAAAACATCTTTGGTCGTTTTGTGTGACTGAGGGCACGCACAAAGACCAGACAGGTACGCAATCAACTCGTCTAAGCACAGGTAAGAACATATCTCAGTATGGAAAAACGGTGAACTATTCCTTTAAACATTAACTAACTTTGTTCAATTTGACTCTTGTTTTGGTCCTTAGTATTTCTTTTGACACAATTGGCTGAAAAACGAGTTGATTGCGTTTTGTGTTTGATTAGAGTAGATCATAATCATATTCAAATGGTTTAGTGAAATATCACATATCGTTATCGCTATATTCCACAGCCGCGTCACATATCGCAAGTTACTTCAATGTCGTTTTTGATAACACCGTGTAAATGTGAATTTTTACCATTTTCCAACTCGTCCTAAACCTTTGATCGGGACCGTTTTATAATAAGTAAATGTAGTCACTTTGAAAGTAGTGGTTTGTAGAAGCAGTCAGATGTCAGAACGTGGCTTTTCCGAACAGAAGGCCTTTGAACGCAACAAAAACCACCGCTGCTTTTGCTTCAATGTAATCTAGGGAGACAGACACCGACAGCAAAGCACTTTCCAAGCACACCGTGACAAACGCTTGAAAGGGATGCTTACTTGTACCTGTGCAGAGCTTAGGAACAAACCTGGAAAAAAGCTACATATTTGATTTCTAACGGGACAAAGGGGCAATTGTGCAAGTGCTTCTGCAAGACTGTCCTTTTATTCATATTGTGATGATTAAAGCAAACGTTGGGCGAGTGAGCACACTTCAGGTCACTTGCCAAGAGTTGCTGAGAGCAGGGGAGCGGAGGCAATAACACAACAATGGGCATTGAAAGTGCTTTTTTTTGTGCGGTTCGGCAATATGCGGTCAGTCACCTCTGTCACATCGAGGTAAGCAGAATGAGACGGGATGGGCCTCGGGGACACAATGCGATCCCTCAAATCATACGGTGTCGAAATAAGGAGTTTTATTATTACACATTTGAAAGAGAGGTTTAAGTGCCCGAAACGAAAACTGCAAACAGACTATTTTTTTATTTTGAAACTTAACCCCCGCTTTAACCAAGTACGTTTTCTCAAGTTCAGCTTTACCCAAATCGTAAGTGGAACGCCTCATTTGAAAGCTGAGACCTACAAAACTCATCAAAACTGATCTTTTTCCTCATTTTTTTTTGGTTTGTTTTCTGTTGCATTTTCATAGCTTTTTTGCCACTTTTTCTATCACTTTTTTGTTGTTTTTTCGTCACAGATCTTTGTCACTTTTTCATTATTTTTGTCACGTTTTTTTGCTCTTTTATTGCATTTTCCTCCTCGTTTTCGTCTCGTCGCTATTTTGGCGCTTTGTTCAAGAAACTTTTACATTTGGGTAAAGCCGAACTAGAGAAAATGTGCCCGGTTCAGGTGGGGGTTAAGAGGTTAAAGAGTGGTAAGAAATGAAGTGAACAGAAGTATAGGTTCATTGTAACCTGAAAAGCTGTTTCTCACGATGCACATTCTTAAAACACTCTTAAACATTTTAAAGGTGAATTATGGAACTTTTTATGTGAACAAAAAATGACATGGCGAGAATGGTGCCTTGACTTTCCATCACAGAGGCCTCAAGGATGCTTTAGAATCAATACGAGCGATCGCGATGTCGTCACATCCGTTGACTGTGGGAGGCATTTTACATAAACATTTTATTAAAATCCTGTAATCAGCAAAAACAATGTCCATAAACAGGGCATTGCTTCTCTTGCGCTGTAACAGATCTGTCATTTTATAAAACCGAGTTAGAGGCCTGTGTGCATCAGCTGTTGCCGACCATTCACCAAAACATCCGGCGAAAATTGCGGAAGTAAACAATAACAGCGATCGCTCGTATTGTTTTTAGGGTTTCTGGTAAAAATTGCATCCACTTAAAGCTACATTGCATAACATTTCGCCCGATCAATACATGCATATTATTTATTTATTATTGATTAATTATTCAATTACAACTTTTTGTATTATTGAAATATACTTCATAAATGACCAAACAAACGTGTGTTTGCCAGGGGCAGCTCAGCTCCTCAGACCTGAGTGTAACTTTCCTGGGAGCAGGAGTCTCCAGCTCGTCTCCATGGAGATGTAGACTAAAGGCAGCCAAATAGGATTGATACCAGTCCGGTCCTCATCCAAGTCCATTCTTTGATTACCCACGACAAAAATAGCCTTTTCTGCATCGAGCTGCTCATTAGGAGCATGTTTTGTAATGGCAACAGTATGATCCAAAATGCATAAAATGTTTTTTTCCTTTCATGAGAAATATTGATTAAAAAAAACTATTGCTTCCCCTCTCAGGCACAGAACTACATGGATCAAGTCTGTTTTGAGATCGGTGCGTCTCTGGGTCATGCACATACTTTGTGATCCGAGGTACTCTGAGTTAGTAATATAACTTAAATTCAGAAAGCAAAAACAACTGGACTCGTATTTAAAAAGTGCCGACAGTTCCGCTGTCTATCTGGTGGCAGAAAGACAGCGGAACTGTCCGTGGCAGACACGGCCACCAGATGGGTGTGCAGGACAATGTCTGGGGAATCCTCTGGTCGGCTCTGTCCCAGGTGCTCGACATCTGGAACCGGAGTCGTCCTCGTCTTTTGATGGCCGGGCGCATCGATCACTCTCATGAACTCCTTTACCCCTCTGTCCAACCACTGCTACTCTATATTCCACAGGCGTGTGTCTCTGTCCTCAAAAGAGTGGCCCGTGTCCTCCATGTGCAAATACACGGTCGAGGTCGGACCCGAAGAGGCTTTTTCCCCATGTTGGAAGAGGCGCTTCTTCACTCTGTGACGTCGTGGCCTTTTCAGGCTCCGCCATCCTAAAGAACTTCCACTCATCTGCTTCTGACATTCTTCAGACATTACAATTTTTTGCGTCTCCTTTGCAGATGCTTGTTTGTTGTGAGGGGATGTTGTACTGTGACGCTAGAAGTGTGGAGTTTGTTTGCTGTTGAGTTAGGTGGAGTTTTCAGTTTTGCCGCAGCATCTGTTTACATGCTCATCCAGGAAAAAAACACATTCATTTCATATCAGGGCATGCATTCAAGTTCAAAAGTCCCATCAATAGTGGCCTCAATAGTGAACCGTGTGAGTGCGGTCACATGAGCATGACTGACCACCCACACAAAGAAAGGCAGACACATACACAAGACTTATATCCAGAACCTCTAGAGAAACTATACAGAAGATACATAAAGAAGAATAGATCACGTTGTGGTCGAGTCACATCGGCTATCTGTTGTTCCAACTGTAAAATAAGGGACTTTTAGTGTCAGTTTTAGTAAATCCTGTCTGTTTTGTACATTTACTTTATAGCTGTTGAGTGCCAACAATCCAGATCATTATTCATAATATTTGTAGCACCACAGAATATTCTATGTTATAGCTATGGATGCATATGGACACTAGTTTGAAAGGTGAGACTCCAAGCTCTCAGTAGGTGAAAACAGTTTAATGCTACGTGCCTCGGTTCCTGAGTAATCGAAGCTAAACAGAGGATAGTTTAACGAAACATTTTGAACACATTTTTTTTCCAAGAATACTGAACAGTCATTTGGAGTTAGGTATTTTTTTCTTGCAAAAATCCACCAGAGATGACGAGATCAAACGCAAGGGAAAGTTGGTGAGCTGCGCGTCCGAATCCCTCAGTGACGGGACTATGTAGTTACTGCGGCGATGGGACTGTTTGTCACATACCAGTCAGCCACTCTCCAAAACCAAAAATAGCTCAAATTCCCCATGCATCCCGGACCGTCCAGGCTGCATCATATTGTCAGACATTGTAATGCTGAGGCGTGTAAGTCCTGAATACGGCTCATTGAAGCGCAGTCGTCATGCGTAGATGCCTCCTCGGCTCGGTAATGAGGGACAAATACCGCGGCATCGGGAACAATGCAAGAACGGGAGCATTTTTGTTTTCATATCCACGCATGGTTGCTTCAATACTCTACAATTTCCTGTATTATTCGTTATTAATGTGATCCGTTTGGACAGATATACCACATCTGCGCCTTTGTGCCGGTATGAGACTGAATGAGTCATATTCAGAGCGACAGAAGGGCAGCCGGCCGTGGAAAACTAAATAGTTTCAAAGTCAGTGGCTTTTGTTACAGATTGTTTGGATATTTCTATGTTACACGTTTGTGCGATAGGAAGCCGTGAAATGTGACTTCTTGTCAGACGGCTTTGATCATTCTGCTAAGGACCTGTCATGACAGACGTTTAGTGTCACATGACAGAAGGCTATCATTTTATATCATGTTTCTATGTGCTCTCATTGCTGAGATGTAACGTTTTAAAGTTGCCTGATCATCGGCTATTTATCAGATAGAAATAGAAAATCCCGATAATGCTTTTGAAGAATTATTTTTAAAACAATTCTAAAATGTCTATTCAGTCAATTCTACTGTGCTTTTTGCTCAGAAGTGTGCAAATTGGGACAGATGTACGATGTTTTCCAGTGTGACTTTTCATCCGTGCTGAGATGATATATTTCCCTGTCCCATGTGAGACTTCTATTCCCAGACAGTGAATAATGTTTTTCTCAACGATGTTGTACTTTGTGCTGTTTTGGGACTTTCTGTGGTGTTTTATCTGCATTTGAAAACTTGCATAACTCACCTGTAGTTTCATCTTTGTCCAGGTGTTTCTCTTCAGCTCCACATTCATGTGTCCATACAGGGTTCTTGAACACTTTGCAATGCAAAATTCAAGACTTTTTAATACCTTTTCAAGACCTCGAATAACACATTTAAGACAACAGGGATGACTTACATTTCACATGAATTTATATATATTATATATTTGAATTCAAATATAAATATATATTGTAAATGTATATTTGATTGTGGCATTAATCAGCAAGAAGAATCCAATGTGTCAGTCTCTCTTGAATTAGCTAACTTTAACACATTGAGTACCAACAATCCAGACCATTTCCATGATATTTGTACCACCACAACATATACTGTGTTATAGCTGTGGACACATGCTGTGGCTCGTTTGAAAGGTGAGACTCTAAGCTCTCTGTAGGTGAAAATTGTTTAATTCTACGTGCCTCAGTGGCTGGGACATGCTAAGCTAAACAGAGGCTAGTTTTGATCAAAATTGAGTAGAAGCTTAGATATTGCATGTTTTATGAAACACTCTCCTTTTTGATTAACTCCTCTCTCCAACTCTCTCCTCTTTGGACAGACACTAATGTTATGGGAAGAGGCAAAGGCCTAAATATCTCTGTTTCAAGTCAATTTTCGACGACAACATTGTTGACACGTTTTGAAACACCGCGTGTTGCCGCAGATCGATCACTGGTTCTCGGATTGAAGACTTTAACAGGATGTTTCTCAGCCGTCATTGGACCGATTTTAACCATTTAAAAACTCAGAGAAATGTTAAAATCTCAACTGTTTCGATATTTATTTGTCAAACGTGCTCCAGAGAGCGAAAGAAGTGTCGGCTCTACAGCTGTTCGCAGTGCAATACCACGCCCCCTCGGACTAAAAAAAGAAACACAATAATACATATGAAATTGCCTGGCTCTGCCATACTCTTCCCTGGCCATTCCACGCAGGGAATTAGTCTGGTCACGGAGCAATTGGAGCAGATTGAACGGGTGGGCCTAACGGGCACAGATTGTCAGTGAAATAAACCATCAGCAATTAGCGGACGTGACAACAGCCGTAGTCCAATTAAAAAAAATATGAAGTGAATATAAACTCACACGGAGAACGCGAGGCAAAATCCTCGACTACTTCATCCATGATTAGTTTTGGCTAATGTTAATGTTAATTGACCTAACAACATAGTGGTGCAGCGAGTGACGTAACCTTGTCATTTCTCTGTGACGGTCGTGATTGGTTCAGCCGCCAATCAGTAACTTGTTTACCGTGTGTGGCCAGGCTACATATGAAACGTCCAGATCATGACTTTTCACAAGATTTTGTTCGTCATATACTTCATTTCTGTTCATCGCAGAGCTACCAAAATCACACATAAGGTGTATTTGAGTGTCTAGTTTTGTAATAATAATAATAATAATAAAAATAAAAAACACAGAAACAAGTTTTAATGTTTTTGGCACTCAATGTGTAAATACTTTAACACCAGTTTGTCTCATCACACACTCACCAAGTTCACTATCTTTCCAGTTAAAGTGATCTTTGTCAGAATGTAAAGCGTGTCTGTGCCACAGCAGAGCATCACCAGACACCACCGCGCTTCACTAAGGTGTGCACCCCCGTTCCCCTCATGCCCCTGTCCCTCACTCTAAGCGCTCAGATAGTCCCTGTTTTGCACAGACACAAACAAACATGAAACTTGATCCAAATTCCACTGAATTACAGGATTTTTGTCTGGGGACCCAATTCTGGGCTTGTCAGTTATTTACGGCCTACAAGATCGTCTCAATTGTGTATAACTGATTTCTACTGCTGGCTATACTTTCCTCCTCGTCACTCGCTGCCTTGCTTTTGGCTTCAGCAGCTTTAAGCCCGTCAGATTCCCTTGCCTTGCGTTCTATCATATTTATAAGACATTCCCACATTGAGCGGGGCTTTCGTCATGTGCCTCTCTACTCCGCCGGACGCTCCCCTCTCCCCCCGCGCTCTGGGCCCCTGCGTTTAGAAATTGACCTGCACTCATTGATTTGTCTCTCGCTGCCTGCAGTTGTCTCCTCTCCTGCAGTTGTCTGGCCCGTCGGGGAGGAGAGAGGGAGGCAGAGAGGGGGCGGCTGACGGGCGACAGCGTGACAAGGGCCTTGCGTGGAGCCGCCTTGGTAATTGGTCCGTTGCTATTTAAGCACCGGCGCAGAGAGAGACGTGCAGCAAGTCCGAGCACCGCGGTGAGATGTAGAGGAACAAGCCCTGATTTGGCTGGCAATATATGTGACAGAGCTGTTTCAGTGGAACAGGCTCCTGGCAGAAGGGTGGCAAACTGACAAGGTGCGAGGTAAGAAATGGGAAATGAGAGGCTCAAAATAAAGGCGGACATTCCCATTAGTAACAATAATGATAATGCATTGGTTTTATATAGCGCTTTTCTGGACACTCAAAGACGCTTTGCATTGCACTATTTGTTTACTCCATTCGCGGTGGTGGTAAGCTACTATTGTAGCCACAGCTGCCCTGGGGTAGACTGCACCATCGGCCCCTCCGACACCACCACCACTCACTCACTACATTCGCCCAGGCTTCCTGGTGTTTCCAAACGGTCTCCCATCCAAGTCCTGCCAGGCTCTTCCCTGCTTAGCTTCCAAGACCATGACATGGTGCTTTTAAAACGGACAAACAGATAAGTTGTCAAAACCAGCTTTTTCCAGCTGAGACATTTGGGAAAGGTCATGCCAAAAAATGGTCCATGCATTCATTTTATTGTTCCTTTTCATATGTTGTGTGTTATTTCTATTTTGCATTGAAAGTGGAAAGTGCTTTGGGGGCAGTACTCTTCAATGTGCTATATAAAGAAACTTGACCTTGACCAAGAACTTGGTTCCGGATCTGGCGTTAGGTCCCCAGGTATTGCACTACGGTTGCACCCTGACAAACACAACTGTTTCAGCTCGAATCTAGAATTAATTATATGAGTCTGCCCAAGGTAAACTTTTGTCAGCAAGTTGCCTCATTTATGTTTTTATTGTTTGTTTTGTTGGCTCCCCAATTAAAGGAAGGAAAACTCACACTGCTATTTCCTCCGTTGTCAGCGCGTAACTGGCACCAAAGCTCGCCGCTCAAATGAAAGCGTTTGCCGCCGCTGACAGAGACGAGGCCGCGCGCTTCTGTTGTGTCTGAGCGCCGTGTCGGGACTTGGCAGCTACATTGTTCCTTTGCGTCTGCTTTCAAAGGCTGCGGTGATTGCCACCTGTGAGGGAAGAGTTCACACTGACATACCCGTGTCCCGATGCCGTGTGATGGCAGCGGCCTGGGGAGGAGCTCTGATGTGGCGAGGCCGCGGAGTCTCATTAGGAGCGGCACTGGGACTGCTGCTCCACGCACTCCACCGCAGCTGTGCATATCTATAAGGCTCGGAGGATAAGTGTTCACCTCCCGGAACATGCTGTGTGCAGAATTGCATGGATGCATGGATTTGGGAAGGTGTATGGCAACGGTCTCCAACATGTAGCTCAGGAACAAACAGCAATTTGGCCCTTTTTTTTTTTTTCTCTGCATTTTTGGTGATACAAGCGGCCAATTTGGCAGAAATGCAACCAAGGAAAACCTGCTCACAGAGACGGGTACTCAGTTACATTTAATTTCCTCCATATCTCTATCAATATCTGTTGTCGAGCTCAGATAACACTGTTATGCAACCAGACATGCCCCTTCAAATGAATGTATATCACCTAAAGTAGTGACAAATCACATGAAAGGAACATTTGCTTTAAGTGAACAAAAAATGTGAACGCAACACTTTGTTTTTTTCATTAGCTAAACTCATAGACATTAAACATTTCATTTAAACATGTCTCTCAAATATTGTTCACAAGATACTGATTAAACCGCATATTATATTGCACAGGTGTCCACAACAAAGGTCTATTCTGGAACTACAGATGTTCAGTTCTTCTGTTCATACAAAGGCGTACATCTGTTACCAAACGGCTTCCTGGACCTGTTTCAATTCAGCGTTCAACAAATTAGTCATGACGCCAGGCCCTGTGTAAAAGTATGGCAAGGTATGACATGTCTGTTCCATCATATATTTTATAACTTCTACACAGTTTCTCTGACATTAGCGTATCATAAGATGATGTTTAGTGGCCACTGGATGAATATTATATTCATAACTTCTAACGAGGCTCTGACCAAACCTAGCCCAAATGTGGTCGATGAGTTGACAAAAGCTAATGACATCTGGATTGTTCATCATTTGCAATGTTTGATTGCTAATAGGGTGAATCTGCGATGTTTGATGGCTAATGCTAATGGCTATAGGGTGAATCTGCGATGTTTAATAGCTAATGCTAATGGCTATTGGGTGAATCTGTGATATTTGATGGCTAATGCTAACAGCTATAGGATGAATCTGCGATGTCTGATGGCTAATGCTAACAGCTATAGGATGAATGTACGATGTTTGATGGCTAATGCTAATGGGTATAGGGTGAATCTGCGATGTTTGATGGCTAATGCTAACGGCTATGGGGTGAATCTGCGATGTTTGATGGCTAATGCTAACGGCTATTGATACATTTTTCCAAGCCCCTGCAAAGCCTCCACAGTCAGTGCTCACGCTGCTCTGAGTGCAGCTAAGCGTACCATTAGCTGCCATCTCCGTTTGCCCTTGGCCCCGGACTCCAGTCAAAATTAAATAGTGCCCATGCAAATTAAACTGCGTCTACAGCGGTTACGCCAGTGTTCAAATGTATAATGTTTCCCGTAACACATTGTACGGCCATTAAATGATCAATCAACATTGGGGAAGGTTTCTTGTGACATTTTTGGGAGGTCAAAGCATTAACGTCGGTTCCTGCGTCGTATGTGGTTGTGTGTAAAAGTCTGGGATTGATTTTTATACATAATCATTTGAAAGAATTAACATGTAAACATTTAGCCATTATCTACAAAGACATACACAAACTTTTTATAATTCCACACATGTACTTCGTGTTGAAACGTGCCTACAGCACTTCGTAAAACTCCACTTTATACTGGAGTTACATCGAGTGGCTCTCCAACTTGTGAGCCTCCTTTAACACAGTGCTATCTGTTATGTTTAATTACTATTCTAATCTCTGCTGGAACTTCATACTCATACTTGATCCCTCCGTCGCTGAACAAGGTCATGAAATCACATGCCTGCAGTGAGCGGTCTTCAAAATACGAGTATGTCGTTGTTATTTTACACCTTCTAGACCCCGGAGACATCTAGCTAACACCTGTCGTCCACAACGTAAAGGTTAATGATAATTGGGACTGGCGTTGTCTTCAATCGTGAATGGAAAACATCGAAGCTGCGAGTCATCCATGTGAGCTTATTTAATACTTTGATCATTTGGCTTGGAAGAGAATTAGAGGGCTGTATTTTAAAATAGAAAATAAACTATATGAAAGAGATTATGACACATCTTGGTCATTATTTTACACTCTGTTGTTTAGAAATGTGATAATAAACAGCTTGCCAATAAAAATGAAAATACTGAAGCTTCGGTGAATGTTTTTTTGCCTGTCGGGGTCTGCAAGGGATACACTTTGTAGATCAGAAGGTAAGAAAAGCACTTCCTGGTCACATAGGGCCGTGGGAGGAGCTCAGTGTAAACTTGCGGTGCAAAGAATGGTCACCAGGGTAGATTCAAAGATTACTCAAAACAAAAGTCCAGGTAGGTAAATACATCTTACAAATTTGTGAAAGATAACTAAAATCTCTGTTGATTTATCATTGAATGTCTCAACACCCCCCCTGCACCTCCTGAAACCGCCACCGTAACGTGGTGGAGGGGTTTGAGCTCCCGAATGATCCTGGGAGCTCTGTTGTCGGGGGCTTTGTGCCCCTGGTAGGGTCTCCAATGGCAAACAGGTCCTAGGGTCAGACAAAGGGTAGTTCAGAAGCCCCTTATGAGAGACCAACAGGTCCGGATAGAACCATGAGGCCGTCCTTCCGTGGACCCACCACCTGCAGGAGGAGCCATTGGGGTTGGTGCAGTGTGATTTGGGCAGCAAATAGATGGATGGATGTCTCAATATCAAGCTCTATCGGTAACCCATGTTGTAATTCAAAGCAGGTCCATGGAAACCCTCCCGCATGCCCAACAAAGCGTCGCACTCTCTAGCATGAGCAGCACCGTCCTCGTTTGTCTCTCTGCCACCGGACGACCTTGACTTCCCTTCCGCGGCGCCCATGTGGTGAGGCCGGTCGTGCTTATCGACTCCCGCCGCCTTCGCGTGTCACTGTCCTGGAGCTAACTTCACTCAGCTTCCTCCGTGCCATCTCTCGCTTAGTATTCCGAGCTTTGTGAGTGTGACGCCTTCTGACGGACTGTGACAGCTATGCTAATGTGCCGCCGCTCTCTCCCATCAGTCTACTCTTCTTTTTCTTTTTTTTTTCCCCCCACCGTGCTGCAGGGGATAAGTGTCCCTTTGTCAATGTATTCATGTCAGTCTCTTTCAAGTCGCCGTGTGACTGTGTGAAAAGACTTTGAGAGACGCTATTATGTTTTGGAATATTGTGTCTCAAATAAAGTGATGTCGCTTCATTTCTATACCAGGACATTCGAGACAGTTATGATTTTGGTGAAATGAAGGCCCGACATGTGTAATTATTACATCCTGTTAGAGTGATTTTCATGGGGACATTTTCTGTTCCTGTTCCTTTGAAAAGACGTCTGGGACCAGGGGTGATGTTTTTGAATTGACCTTTCGCAAAAGCCCCGCCCTCTTAGTTACTGTTGCTAGGTTTGACCAACTTTCTGATGGCGATGCTGGTGTTACTCGTGTTAGTGACTTATTGGAACAATTCTAGCACAATCATATTGAAGCAAAAGGGGCAGCAGAGGGATAGATACAGACGGCATCTCTGGAATCGCCCATATATGGTCATGTTTGAAAACCGTTAAGGGGGAAAACAATTTGGAGAAATATCTAAACTTTCTTTAATTATTCAAAAACTACTGTAACAAATGCTGAATTATGGATATAGTTTTCTACTAAATAAAGATACAAAGACATGGGGAGGAGCAAAGTGGTTCAACAGCCCATAAATACATAAATAACGGAGAATGCTAACTTTATGCTACATGTTAGCATCGGGCTAATGCTAGCGGTTAGCTAGCGCGAGCTACAACTGCTGTTTTTTTCGCTTCTACTGAACAATCTGCTGTGAGAAAATATCCATATGGGCCCTATTTAGACTTGACTTTATTTATGTGATAAATAAGTTTATATTCTGCCAGAAAATGGCTAAAAAGCGTGGAAAATTGTGTTTCTCTAAAGATTCTATTTTCCCCCTCGGCGAAGCCACGCCCCCTTCTATGACGAGATGCCATCTGTATCTATATATTCAAGATATTAAACTATACAACGAAGGGTAAAGTACAACTATTGAGACTAAAGCGAAATCAGAGAAACCTCATGACCTCTTTTTTAAAAGCAATCAGCACAGCTTTGTGGACTAGACACACTCTTAAAGGGACTATGCGGAGTTTAAAAATGTAAAAATGAAGTATTTCCCCCCCCACATGTTCCACCAATGTCTTAATGTGTAGAATGAGCTCAGACCTGTTCACCACAACTGCCTCTAAAATCCTGCACTGTCACTCAAAAAGGTGTTAATTCGGGTCCGAAGTGCCGTCATGCACGAGCTTAATATAGAAGCTGCAGTAACACGTAAGACCTGAGGTGGCAGTAGTGAGTATAAAAATGTCCAACTTGCATCTAGTCCCTTTAAGCACCCTCTTATTTTAGTAGTATTGTTCAAAATAGGAGCATCGCTTTGGTTTGCTAAAGTTGGCTAACGCTAGCTAAACCGACAGGTGCCCAATGGTAATAAGCTGCAGCCAGTTATTGTTAGAACGTGACAAAAAGCTCAGTATTCAGAATCCAAAGATGTAGTTAGCATTGGCCCCTCCCAGTATTTTCCTATACATCCAAATGGGGGGAAACCCAGAGGAAAGAAAATCCCAATTTGAGATCTTAATATTGTCTCAGTTATTTCTCCTGGACCATTTTGAGCAGTGTTTAAGACCAAAGTGAGCTCATGGCTTATTGCTCCTGTTTCTTGTTTTTGTCTCTTGAGCAACAGACTGTGCAAAAGCTTAGGTCAGACTCCAGTGTAGATTTGAAAGAGATCTCACTTTGTTCTTTATCAAAACTCAAACTGTCTCCACATTGGTGTCTCACTTTGTCTCAAGTTTAGAAACCAGAGAGATTTCACTTCCAACTGAATCAGGTCTCATTCCAGGCTCTTTCTGTGTCTCTAAAATTGCCCTTTACAGACAATAAAAACCCAAGGAAAAAAAAAAACGGTCTTAAAAAAAATTGTTACCTGATTCATAAATAAAGATTTGTATTTATCATGAATAACACATTTTTCTATGCTCAACACCATACTTTCAATGTCTCTCTTTGGTTTGACTCAAGTCATATTTGACCAATTTAAATATATATATATATATATATATATATATATATATATATATATATATATATGGCAAGCCACTTGCACAAGTCTCCATCAAATGTGGCATATTCCAAGGAGACGCCCTGTCCCCACTGCTGTTCTGCATAGGTCTGAACCCCCTCAGCCAAATAATCAACAAGACTGGCTATGGATACCGACTCAGGAACGGGGCCACCATCAGTCACCTCCTCTACATGGATGACATCAAGCTGTACGCTAAGAATGAGCGAGACATCGACTCACTGATCCATACCACCCGGATATACAGTGCAGACATTGGGATGTCATTCGGACTAGAGAAGTGTGGTCGGATGGTGACTAAGAGAGGGAAGGTAGTCCACACAGAAGGGGTCTCACTCCCAGAAGGAACAATAGCAGACATTGAGGACAGTTACAAGTACCTCGGAATCCCACAAGCAAATGGCAACCTCGAAGAGGTGACAAGGAAAGCGGCTACGGCCAAATACCTCCAACGAGTAAGGCAGGTCCTAAGAAGCCAGCTCAATGGCAAGAACAAGTCCCGGGCAATAAACAGCTACGCCCTACCAGTAATCAGATACCCTGCAGGAATAATAAGCTGGCCAAAGGATGAGATACAGACCACAGATGTTAAGACGCGAAAGCTCCTAACCATGCATGGAGGGTTCCACCCCAAATCCAGCACCCTGAGACTGTACGCTAGCCGTAAGGAAGGAGGCCGAGGACTAGTGAGTGTGAGAGCCACTATCCAGGATGAAACATCCAAGATCCATAAGTACATCAAGGACAAGGCTCCGACAGATGACGTGCTCAGTGAATGTCTCAGACAATGGGGAACAGAAGATGAGGTGCTGGAGGTCCCGTCATGGGAGGACAAGCCCCTACACGGCATGTACCACCGAAACATAACTGAAGTGGCGGATATACAGAAATCCTACCAATGGCTAGACAGAGCCGGACTAAAGGACAGCACAGAGGCTCATCATGGCTGCACAGGAGCAGGCCTTGAGCACCAGAGCAATAGAGGCCCAGATCTACCACACCAGACAAGACCCCAGGTGTAGACTGTGCAAAGAGGCCAATGAGACAATCCAGCACATAACTGCAGGGTGTAAGATGCTGGCAGGGAAAGCTTACATGGAGCGCCATAACCAAGTGGCTGGTATAGTGTACAGGAACATCTGTGCAGAGTATGGGCTGGAAACCCCAAGGTCAAAGTGGGAAACACCTCCAAAGGTGGTCGAGAATGACCGAGCCAAGATCCTGTGGGACTTCCAGATACAGACGGACAAAATGGTAATGGCGAACCAACCGGACATTGTGGTGGTGGACAAAGAGCAGAGGAAAGCAGTTGTGATCGACATAGCAATACCAAGCGACTTCAACATCAGGAAAAAGGAACATGAGAAACTAGAGAAATACCAGAGGCTCAGAGAAGAGCTGGAGAAAACCTGGAGGGTGAAGGCATCAGTGGTGCCCGTGGTCGTTGGGGCACTCGGGGCAGTGACCCCCAAACTGGAGGAGTGGCTCCAGCAGATCCCAGGAAATACATCAGACATCTCGGTCCAGAAAAGTGCAGTTCTAGGAACTGCAAAGATACTGCGCAGAACCCTCAAGCTCCCAGGCCTCTGGTAGAGGACCCGAGCAGGAGGAAAAAGAGAGACCGCCCGCGGAGGGTGAGGAAGAGTTTTTTTTTTATATATATATATATATATATATATATATATATATATATATATATATATATATATATATATATATATATATATATATATATTTATTTATTTATGTATTTATTATTACTATAGTTTATTTATGCTGTGAATTTGTCATTGTCTAGCCTATGCATTTGGGGGAGGTAAATAAATAAAATGGAATTGCATGGATGCTATATTATTATACACGGTAGTCATTTATAAATAATAATCTTTTTTTTTTTTTTTTCAAACAAACGGTTCGCGTTCGCTGCTTGAACAAGGATGAGCTACAAAGTCATTGGTTAGCGCCAATTTTTCAAATTCACTATCAGTCCTGTAATTGGCTAGGAGCCTTATCGCTCACTGTTGCTGAGCTCTGATTGGTTGATTTGTCCAAAGTAGCAGCTGGTCAGTGCCGCACCGAGCAGCAGCGCACGGAATACAGCAAAACTACTAATAATCCTGATGGAAAATATTATCCACCAACTACAACATTGAAGGTAAGACCAAGTTTCATTTCTGTTTAGCCTTCCTATTATTTGCTGTGGCTTGATTTCCCTACCAGGCGCTGCAAGTGCAGCAAAAAGGTTGCGTATGCTATGTTGTATTATAGCACTATGCTAACTAAACGGGCATCGTTTTACTGTCTAACTCTCTCCCAACATGGGCATGCCATATAGCGTTGGAAAGCACAGAACCTCCCGAGTTATGTCGTTGTATTAATTTAACTCCCAGAACGACTTTTTTTCGCCGCGATCGCGGCTATGCTAGCCTTAGCTTTTAGCAATGTTGTTAGCTGTGTGTGCACAAGTTGTAATGAGGAATCGGATATTACATTTCTTTGTGGAGACATGTATTATTTGTTAAGATTAGGAACACCAATTGATATATTCTCATAATAATTATTATAATCCTATAAAGCAACGATATTTGTATCAGAACAGTATCTGTTTTAACTTTGCACTTCTCACTAAATATGCCTGCAGCTAGCTTTGCTTGATGGTTCTGCAAGGAAACAAGAGGATGGGGAGAAGAGGGAGACACTCCCACATACACCCTGAAATGTAAGTTCACTCTCATTCATTTATGCATAATATTAGGCAGTGTCTTCAGAACTGTCTGGCTACAAACTCGTTTTGCTATTTTGCTGTCTCCTTATGAAAATGTGTAAAGACATCCTGTTCAATATATCCACTTAAAATCAGTTTGAGAAATAAATTAAATTATTAGTTATTACAAGACAAACCTGATTTAACACTGACGTTATTTTATTTTGCTAAATAAACCTAACCTTTACCTACCGGTAACCTAATCAAAATCATTCCCCAAACTTTAATTGTTTCTATACTTAAGCGTTTTCCAACGGCTGGCCCTTAGCCAGTAGAATTTGTCCATATCAAATGCATGTGACAGCAAAATAGCTGAGAATCGTCCCACGGCATTGTAGACACTTCTGTAATATTAATATTTTTTACTCTGAGTTTGCATTTACTATAGGTCATATTCTTTTTTCCTGTTTTGATTTTCAGATCTGATTGCCACGTCCTATACCAGCCTCATGCACGGCCCTCTGAACTCAGAGACATCCACCGTTCCCTACTATACCCCAGGCTCCTGCTATCCCTCAGCCAAGTGGGAGAGTTGACCAACTAGAGGAGTTTCTACAAAAAGTAAGTAGTATTTATCATTTAACATTATGCTTTTTATTTACAGTATAGGCTATGCCTCATTTACTTATTACTTTTTATGGTATTTTCCTTAAACATAATTGTGGCTGAAATACATGACCTGAACTTTTCCTCCTGTTTTTCTGTGTTGCAGGTTGTGTACAGCTGGAGGCAGGACACAGATTTTGCCCAATACCATGCGACCAGTTTAATTACAAGCACTTCAAAAGTGAGTTTTTGATTAGAGCAGGCATGTGACACCAGTGGTTTTAAATCTGCATGCAGCTCTTCAGCTCTCCTCTTGTGGCTTTTGGTTATATCTGGGGAAAAGGGGTCTGGTGACTTAAATGATTTACACTGGCTGCATTTCCTTGCAGATACCGATTTAATATTTTCCAGTTAATATTGCAGACTACATAGTTCTTCTTACACATTAAAACATATTTAAAAAAATAAATAATTATATAAATATATATATATATATATATATTTAATATTTCATTGCTGCAGAGTCTTGTCCAAAGACCCACTGTACTTTACTGGCTTTCAACTCAGAGTTTTGTAGTTTATTATAGCGTTTACTCCAATTGTGTTATTTATATATTTTTAATAGTTTATGCTTATTTCTTTTGGTAGTTGCACTGTTTTAAGTGCGTTATTTGGATGTAGTATATTATGTTTCTTTTGTAAACAGACTACAGTTTGTATATGTAATCGGAACTTTTGGCAAGTGTATGGCAATGTTTGATCCTAAACCTTAATAGGACGGTCCGCAATGAAATGATGACAGTCATTAAACATTAAATGTTTTTGTTTGTTTTGCAGCAGAACAATGAAGAAGGGGAAAAATGGACACCAAGCAGATGTTGCCACCGATCATCTTAACAAATCCAGATTGAACCCCAATGTGATGACAACAGAACATCCCCAAAAACCTTGAACTGTTTCCAGAAGGTGAACAAATCAGCAACTTTCCTGGACTAATGGACTGTTACCTTTGGGCAATACTGAAAAAGTCCAGAAGGATAAAAGCTTGAAGTCAAGACACAGGACCTTTACATAATCTAACATCATCTGTGGGATCTTCAGCAAGGGTGCCCAAGAGCAGCCTTTTTTATCACTTGGGTGTCACACATTGTTAGAGATGGAACTTGTTACTTTAATAATTCTACTCGATTGAACTCTTGTTAACTTAACAGACAGCTGACATTAAAGTTCAACCTTGCACCATTTAATGTTATACCAGTTCCTCCAGGAGTAATCCGCTATTTTCTTTGCTTCTTCCCTGCAAATACTATTTCCTATCAGTAGAAATCCATTTTACTTGTTATTATTGGCATGTGCCAATAACATATATTTTTTTTCCTCTAGGGTTAAAACAGGGAAGAAAAGTTAGATTCATTGCAACTTTTGGAAAAATGTCCTGTGAAATCAGGCACATACTATATCCTACAACAATAACAAAAAAAGCCTGCGAAATCCTGGAGAGACTGTTTTACTGCTTTGACCATATGCTGTAGCTGCTAACACTTCAATAGGTGGCCTTCGATGAAAATGTTTTTATTTATGTATGCTAATATTTGTTGTGTCGCATACATTAAATAAATGTATATTTTGCTATTTAAGTGAGATTGAATCTTTATTTCTCCATTATGGCTTGTTTAGAAGCTTTAGGAGCCATAAAAACTTTCTCCCTGGTGTCTCAAGTGGGTCTCACCTATAGTCTCATTCGTTTCTCCCTGGTGTCTCAAGTAGGTCTCACCTATAGTCTCATTCGTTTCTCCTAAAATTCACTAGGAGCAATAGAGGAGAATCTCATTTTCGTCTCTTGAGCTTAAGAATAGCCACATTTGAGCAGCAAATTTTTCCTCTGGGAAGTTAGAAGCGACCAAGTTGCTCCACGCACAAAGACCAGACAGGTACATATCAACTCGTCTACGCTCAGGTAAGAACATATCTCAGTATGGAAACGGTGTCCTGTTCCTTTAAAGCAAAGCCTAAAGAATAACGTTCAACTTCCATAATCATCAGTCCCTTCAGGATTTCACGATGTTGCGATCGCATCTATTAAGGCATAATCAAGCAAACTTCATGAAATCAGTGCAGCAATCAATCAACACTTTGTCATTGTCATTTTAAAAAACAGCAAATTTCCGTTGGATCATTACAACAGCACATAGTATGTTGTCAAAGTGCATAAATAAACAGTGCAAATCCCATTCCTGAAACTAAGGGGACAGATTATGATCAGTTTTATCCGTTTTACCTGTTATATTTGCACGTATTGCAGCTTCTGTCTGACAGATAAACACTGCATGAGCATCTACATTGCTCATTTTTCCCCGTGTGACGCGGTGGCGTTCGGACTCGAGGACACGGGACACACACACGGCTCTGTTTTGTAGATGGTACGTCTCTTTCGTGAGTCTTTTCTTATTCCCCCAGAGTCTCTTAGAAGTGCATTTATTTGAACAGTTTGAAAAGATATTGGGTAACACTTTACATTACGGGCCGGTAAGTCCGTGGTACTTACAATGGTAATTGCAGTGGTACTTATGGTATTTATTGCGGTACTTAAAGTAGTACTTACAGTGGTAATTCTAGGTACTTAATGTGGTACTTACAGTGGTAGATACTAGCATTTACAGTGGTAATTCTAGGTTCTTATTGTGGCACTAAAAGTGGTAATTACTTGTAATTAGGGTTAGGGGTTAGGATTAGGGTTAGGGAGACACAGAGTTACCACTGTAGCTCTCATTACTAAGAGATACAGTGGTAATGCTCTTAGTAATGTTGTACTTCTATTTACTTTGGTACTTTAAGTGATAGTTTCTAGAAGTTACAGTGATGCAACTATGGTACTTATTGGTAATTCAAGGATACTACATCAGCAATTCATAGGTAGTAAATGTGGTACTTCTACATACAGAAGTAATTTCTAGGATTGTGTGACTATAAAACAACATAAATCAGCATTAGAGAAAACAAAAAGTACAACCTTCATTACAAAGAGTTACCACTGTATCTAGAAGTACATACCTGGTAATTCTCACTATAGTATCCTTTAAGTACCACAATAAGTACCTAGAAGTACCACTATTACTACTAGTATTTACCACTGTAAATACCACCATAAGTACTACCGTAAGTACCACCATAAGTACCACAATAAATACCTAGAATTACCACTGTATCACTGTAAGTACCACCGTAAGTACCACTGCAAGTACCACCATAAGTACCACTGTAAGTACCACAATAAATACCTAGAATTACCACTGTATCACTGTAAGTACCACCGTAAGTACCACTGCAAGTACCACCATAAGTACCACAATAAATACCTAGAATTACCACCGTAAGTACCACTGTAAGTACCACCGCAAGTACCACTGTAAGTACCACAATAAATACCTAGAATTACCACTGTATCACTGTAAGTACCCCCGTAAGTACCACAATAAGTATCTAGAATTACCTCTGTAAGTACTCAGGACTTACCGACCCGTAATGTAAAGTGTTAACAGATATTGTCTTAAGAAAAACAATGCAACTTTTTGGAAAAGTGCCCCGAGAAATCAGGCACTTTAGCCCGCAACAATCACAAAAACTGCCCGCAAAATCCGAGATCACCTGAACTGTAGGTAAATGTGTTTTATGTAACTCATATCCAGGCTCATACACACGAGATCTTACACACTGTCGCTTCCAAAGTTCACCGCAATTGGACAAAGAAATAAAAACTCATCGATGTCAAAAGCGCAGAGTCTCGTGTTGCACTGGAGCATGGTGGATTCATTCATAATGGAAGAGCTTTTGTTGCAAGTGTCGGCGTGTCGGCGTACGTATGGCGTTCAAGCTGAAATATGAATTGCGGCGGGTCGTGTGTGGTTTAGCTGTGCGCGGTACGTAAATCTGACGGGGTCTTGGAGCAGTTTGACCCGGAGGATTGTTGTCAGAGGGAACAGAGCAGAGAGAGAGTTATGACACATTATGAAACCCCTGAAGACACAATGTTTCGTACGAACTGAAAGGGAAACATGGTCTATTCAAGGTGAGCAGGGAATACAGTGACCTTTAGAGATATCAATTTGAAACCTTTGCTGTATATTACTGACTTAAACATGAGGAAAAAAAATGTATTGCAAGTTTTCTGTTATGCTTTTGTATAAAAATAAGGCACTTTACGCATTGAAAAGGCTGAATCTGCCCGTGCTTTCAGTGACAAAATCTGAATAATGGATAGAGCCAGGTCTAAATGTGTGGTTTTATTTTGTTGATCATATATTGTTCCTATTTCGTTCCTTCACGCTTTGCAATGTGTATATTTAAAACCTTTATAAGACCGAGAATTACAAAATTTAAGACCAATGGCACCTAAAGATGTCTCCCATTTTATAGAAATAGAAAGAATTTAGAGCAGGAACAGACAACCTGCATAATGTCAATTAACCAATGACTATGAAAATACAGTGCCTCTCGTTAGTATTCATACACCTTGAGCTTTTGCACATTTTGTCATGTTTACAACCCTAAACATAAAGATTTTATTTTGATTTTTTTACTGAACGTTCACACACAAGTAACAGACAACTGTGAAGTGAAAGCAAAATGATACATGATTCTGTTATTTTTCAAAAAATAGAAAAGTGAAAAGTGGGGAGTGCATAAGTATTCATACAGCATTTTCTGAGTGCATTAAATTGCCTTTAAAACATTCCTAATGACTCCAGAATGTGCACACCTTGGCCTAACCATTAAATAGAGGCCACCTGTGTGTAATCTACTCTCAGTATAATTACAGCTGTTCTTTTAGGCCCTCAGAGCTATGGTCGGAGTGTATTGGTCACTAAACAACATCATGAAGGTCAAGGAGCTCACCAGAGAGGTCAGGGATAAAGTTCTGGAGAAGTTTAAAGCAGCATTAAGTTATACAAAGATTTCCCAAGATTTAAACATCTCCCGGAGCACTGTTCAATCCATCATTCAGAAATGGAAAGAGTGAAGCACCACTGCCAACTAACCAAGACACGGCTGTTCACGTAAACTAACAAACTGAACAAGGAGAACACTGGTAAGAAATGCAATCAAGTGCCCCAAGATAACTCTGGAGGAGCTGTGAAGTCCTGCTGCTGAGCTGGGGGAAACTGTACAAGGGACAACTATAAGTCGTATCTACACAAATCTGGCCTTCATGTACGAGTGGAAGAAGAAAGCCATTATTGAAAGGAGGCCATAAGAAATCCCGTTTGAAGTTTGCTAGAAGTCACATGGAGGACACAGCTCCATGTGGAAGAAGGAGCTTTGGTCAGATGAGACAAAAATTGAACTTTTTGGCCCAAATGCAAAACGTTATGTATGGAGCAAACCTGACACTGCTCATGGTCCTGAGTGCACCATCCCCAGTGTCAAATATACGGGGAGGAGCATCATACTGTGGGGCTGCTTTTCCTCAGTGGGGACTGGGGAGACTGTAAGAATAGTTGTGATGATGGATGGAGCCAAATACAGAGACATTTTGGAGGAAAACCTCAGCAAGAGAACTGAGGCTAGGGCAGAGATTCACCTTCAGCAGGACAATGACCCAGAGCACAAAGATAAATCTACAATGGAATGGTTCAATAAAAGCATATTAATGTGTTAGAATGGCCCAGTCAAAGTCCTGACCTAAATCCTATTGAAAATCTGTGGAATAATCTGAAAACTGCTGTTCACAAACGTTATCCTTCTAATGTGACAGAGCTGGAGTTGTTTTTTAAAGATGAATGGGCTAAAATGTCAGTCTCTACATGTGCTAATCTTGTAGAGTCAAACCCGAAAAGACTTGTGCTGTTATTACAGCAAAAGGGGGTTCCACAAAGTATTCATTCATGCTGTATGAATACTTATGCAAGTCCCACTTTTCACTTTTCTATTTTTTGAAAAATAACAGAATCATGTATCATTTCGCTTTCACTTCACAGTTGTCTGTTACTTGTGTGTGAACGTTCAGTAAAAAAATCAAAATAAAATCTTTATGTTTAGGGTTGTAAACATGACAAAATGTGCAAAAGTTCAAGGTGTATGAATACTTTCGAAAGGCACTGTAAGTATTAGGGAGGGATGGAGGCCTTTTTTTTTTACATATTGCCTTCATTTGGAATTTATATGTGGGTATCTGAGCAGCTGCTCCGCCCTCTGCTGGAAAACCACTGAGTTGTGACACTCTGACGTTTTTTAGGTCATAGTGTCAAACAGGTGGAACACAACTTCTGTAATGTAATGCCTTACAGCCTGATTTTAATTTATAAAACAACTTAAAAAAATAAAAAATAATAATAATTCCAAAAAAAAAAGGAAGCGCTTCCAGGTCAGGGCTGAAAACAAACGCAAAACAAACGCACCCCTGAGCATCTGAGCAGATGTCATGTTTGCACTGAAGGATGTGAAGATGGAGCTCTTTCTAAACTATTCTGGACACGCCTGTTCTTTTTTCTTTACGATCATGTCGCGGAGAAAAGCGCGTTTGGCTACGAGAGGAGCAGGACTTTTTTCAACCTTCTAAAGAAGAGGCCACTCGCCAGAAGTTGGAATTTCTTTCCGGGGTTCAGCGACTATCAGCCAAAACAGTGTTTTTCTGTGACTGTCTCTTGATGGATGTTTGGTGAATCTTCTCAAAGTGGATTAACTTTTATAACCAACGCCAAGAGTCCCCAACGTGATGGAGAGGCCAGGACAGACCGGTGGTGAGTCAAAGCGCGTGTTAGCTTGTGTGTGTTAGCTTGTGTGTTAACCATTTATGAAGCTGTGTTGCAGATGTCAACTCCATGTAACTGCATCGTGAAGTAACTTCACTTATTGCTGTGATAGTTATATTTGTTTTACTGCTAATAATGCATGGGCAGATCCGCTCGGAGAGAGGGGGCGGAGTTAACTGAATCGAAGCGTTTTGTCTTCCAGCTATAGATACAGACGGCATCTCTGGAATTGCCCATATATGGTCATGTTTGAAAACAGTTAAGGGGGAAAACAATTTGGAGAAAAATCTAAACTTTCTCTAATTATTCAAAAACTACTTTAACAAATGCTGAATTATGAATATAATGTTCTATTAAATAAAGATACAAAGACAAGGAGAGGAGCAAAGTGGTTCAACAGCCCATAAATACATGAATAACGGAGAATGCTAACTTGGTGCTACATGTTAGCATCGGGCTAATGCTAACAGTTAGCTAGTGCTAGCTACAACTGCCGTTTTTTTTCACTTCTACTAAACAATCTGCTGTGAGAAAATATCCATATGGGCCTGATTTACACTTGACTTTATTTATGTGATAAATAAGTTCATATTCCACCAGAAAATGGCTAAAAAGAGGGAAAAACTTTGTTTCCCTAAAGATTCTATTTTCCCCCTCGGCGAAGCCACGCCCCCTTCTATGACGAGATGCCGTCTGTATCTATGCAAAATACCCCCAGAAAACTTATATTTCTCACAAAAAATAGTACTCCATAGTGGTAGAGGTACAATATATCATCATTCAATGCCTATACTTTACTTTGGGATGGCTAAAATAGCACGATACAGATCCTTTAAGTATTATTCCAAATGAATGGACTATGAGTTCACACTTCATGCAGTGTTCACCATGAAGTAAACAACAGAAAGAATCCAGACTCTCTTAAATAAGCCGACGATGACAACTGTCCACAAAACCACTTTGTCTCATCAAAACACCGTCTATCTATTCAGTTCACTCAAGTTTAAGCAATTGTTGTCAACAGTACCGCCCATGCACAAACAAAATGCGAAACGAGTCTGTGCCGCAGCAGAGCATCACCTAACACCATCACACTCCCCCTCACGCCCCTGTCCCCCACTCAAAGCCTCAGACTGCCCGGTGCAAAACGGGAACACAGACATATGAACCATGCAACTTTTGATATATTAGCGTAATAACTTCTGTAAGCTAGCTGCGAGATGATACTTCGCAAACCTGATGTGCCTCGTGCCGCTGTGTACAGAGCATCTACCAAACGGGGTCAGTCCTACGAACATTGATGTATTAGGATTAGGCACCAGCCCACTATCCTTAAAGGAATAGGTCACCGTTCTTACATACTGAGATATGTTCTTACCTAACCTTAGTTGAGTTAATATATACCCGTCTGGTCTTTGTCCGTGCGTTGTCCGCCTTTGTGAGGCGTAATGATAGGAGGAGCAAAGCGTCCGCACAGTAACTCCTAAAGACTTCCCCCGCTCACTTCCGTCAATAGAAGCTGCGTGACTTGTAGAGCGCTAGCAGAGAACAGTTGAAGAAGCGTGGATAACTTGTGAACAATGCCTTTTACGTGCATCGTGCCGGGCTGTGATAACAAGCAGAAAGTATATAGTGTAGTAATGTTTCACAGATTTCCAACTCACCCCGGACGACGACACAGGACTCAGGACCTCGACCATGAGGTAGGAATGCGAGCGCACTTTCCGATAATATATTTTCTGCTTGTTGTAAAAGGCTCTCTACAAGTCACGCAGCTTCTATTGACGGAAGTGATCGGGGAAGTCTTTAGGAGTTACTGCGCGAACGTTTTGCTCCTCGTATCATTACGCCTCACAATATAGTACCCCTTTTTATCTGCTTATAAAATCGACATGCTACATTTCTGTGTAAATATACTTCGCATGAAAACACTTCACGTAACTTTATTTAAATAGGGAACACGTGGAAGAGCTTGGTAGCTTCTATCGTGAGCTTTTTTGGAGCTATGTGACATGTGGGAGAGGCTGTGTATGTGCTCCGTTTGCGTGACAGAGCGCACGGACAAAGACCAGACGGGTATATATTAACTGGTCTAAGGTTAGGTAAGAACATATCTCAGTATGTAAAAACGGTGGCCTATTCCTTTAAAGGGGCTAGATGCAAGTTGGCCATTTTATACTCACTACTGCCACCTGAGGTCTTATGCGTAACTGCAGTCTCTATATTAAGCTTGTGCATGATGGCACTTCAGACCCGAATTAAGTATTGTTTTGTTTTTTTGTTTTGTTTTTTTAATTAACAACTTTTTGAGTGACAGTGCAGGATTTTAGAGGCAGTTGTGGTGAACAGATCTGAGCTCATTCTACACATTAGGACATGGCTGGAACATGCAGGGGGAGGAAGATACTTAGTTTAACATTTTTGAACTCCGTATAGTCCCTTTAAGATTAGAAGAAGCTGATTGATAAATGTATGGCGTTTCACTCATGACTTGATTGATTGATGTACCGACTCACCTATGAAAAATAAATCACACCTGGGGAACATAGGTGCACCCTTCCAGACATGCGTTTGAAAGTGTGTCCTTCTGATCTGCAGCCACGCAAAGGCCGCGTGTGGTGTTTTCATTGTGTGCGAGTGAGTTTTCTCCCCGGGTCTGATCCTTTCAGCCCTGCCAATATCCCACTAGTCTAAATCTAGATTTTATTTTTTGTCCATATCGCCCTGTGTGAAGCAACAGAAGCTTAATCGGGTCGTGTGATTGTTTGTTTGTGATGACAAACTCCGCAGAGGGAATTCTCGAGGTTACTTTGTGTGAAATAGTGACATTTTCGCGAAAATAAAGTCAGCTCGGAGGGTATTTCCTTTGAAAATCCGGATATTGTTGTCGTTCTCTTTCCCGTTTGGTGCGGTCTGAACTGTAGAGCTTGATCCGGCCGGAGCTGACGGGGCGGAGACGGAGCTGAAAATAGAGTTGATCCTTATTTTTTATCGTGGAGAAAGTTAAAAAGGAGTAAACATGTGACTCTGCAATGCTAGCGTGGCTAACAGCTGTTTACAAGCGCTGACCCTCGCTTCGTTATAAACCAAACTCTAAACCAGTGGTGCCCGAGGTGTCTCCGAGGGCCAAAATGAAAAAGTTCCAGTGGGTCGCGGGTCAAATACGGCGATGTCAAGCGTGAAACACATATAACTGCAAATAATAATAGTAACTTTTTTTCTTTTCTTTCGGTACATATTTGCATCTATGCAAATATGTACATTAAAACAAAAGTTAACTATGGCAATGCCCTAGTTTTAGTTGAACAAAATCAACAATTGTAGCAATATAGTGCAAATTAAACAACATAGTTTTACAGTTTTTTTTAGCCGACCTACAGTGACTTTACCTCATTCATTTGTTGACTCAAAGAAAATGCCACATTTGATCATTTTGAAAGTGTCAGTTCAGCATAAATTATTTTATAAGTCAATTTTTAACATATACCTTTGTTGATGTCAACAACCTTTGCAAGAAAAGTTGGAAAACTGGGAATTCTTTTTTTCTTAACTTAATTGGCTTGTTGCACAATGTGGCTACGCTAGTTCCTCTGAACTGAGGCTGTGGGCGCCAGTACTTCCTGTTCATATTAACTTCCATTAAGATTAGCTTAGACGCGTTCGAATCATTGTATTTCCTAAAGATTCTGTGGTGGACAGTGAGTTTCTGGTAGATGATCACTTCCTGCTGGTTAAAGAGTTGCTGTACAGTGTAAATATTTCCGTAGAGGAGACGTCTAACATTAATTTCATGCTTTATACAATTTGAAATAGTGCCTTTTATTCCATTTTTTGATAGCATGTTAGCCTTTAGCTTCAAGACAAACTATCAATCCTTTATGATCACAGGCGTCTCCTCTGAACTCGTTACACACAGTTAATGATCATCTACCAGGAACTCACTCCCCACAACACAATCTTTAGAAAATATGATTATTATTCCAGGAAAATAACAGACAGGAAGTACTGACGCTCACAACTTCAGGTCAGAGGAACTAGCATAGCCATACCGTGCAACAAGCCAATTAATTAATAGTTAATTTCTTAACTTTGTGAAAGGAGTGAAACAGCGCCCCTAATTTGACGCTGGTGGCCAAAAAGTGTACTGCATCAATATTTACAATTGAGAATGAATGGGAGGGAGTTGGTATTAAGCATACACGGTGCAAAAGTAGGTCACCCTCTGGCGGGCCAACAGAGTTGTTCACTCTGGGCACCACTGCTCTAAACCAAAAACGCTTGTGTTAATAATTATTAGAAATAACTTGTTCGAGGAGCTGGTCTTTAAAACACAGGCTTCAAATTTAAAGCCTAAACCCACATTTTCAGCAAATTTACGACGTTTTATGGTCTTGTATTGTACAAAATCAAATTTAACATCAAATATAACATGTTTTTTTTTCTGTCCCAAGGCATTCGTCTATCAAATGTAATTCAGATTTCTGCGAGCAGTCGTGCCTCCTGATCTCAGCTGCGTTCGCTGCGTCTGTACAAAGTGCATAATGGAGGAGGTTTGTTTCAACCCGAGCAGTGGGCGTCACATCCCATTCCACTCACACTGCTGTATTTATGAGACGCCAGGCCCGTGCGCCACATTGTCCAGTCAAACTTTGATGAGGCCGAGAGGGTTACGTAACGGGAGGCAATGCACGCCGAGTACACATGTTCACAAAATTCCTCTAACTTCTACGACAGCGCGGTACTTCCTTCTGCACTCACGATTTAGCAACGGATACAGCTCGACTCACATGAAAAACATGATGAAAGATTAAAACTAAGCATGGCAGGTGAACACTAAGATTTTTCACACAGTGGTCAATGTTTATATTTTGAGCTATTTTTCTCCCTCAAAGGAACAGGCCACCATTTGTACATACTGATACATGTTCTTACCTGAGCTTAGACAAGTTGATGCGTATGCGTCTGGTCTTTGTGTGTAAGCTTAGTCACACAAAATGACCAAAGATGTTGTTAGCGCTTGGCCTCTCCCAATGTATTCCTATAGCTCCAAACGGGGGTGAAGTTGGAAGCAACAACGCTTTTCCACAGGCACGCGTAAAGACCAGACACATCAACTTGTCTAAGCTCAGTTAAGAACATATCACAGTATTTAAAAAACGCTGGCCTGTTCCTTTAACGTCTGTTTTTATGTCAGAGTACAAAATAGACCAAACTCACCCCTTTCTTTGCTTCTTCTATGACGTTTTTTTGCTAGTGAGCCGGAGATTTCCAGAAAATAGCTTCTTCTTCTTTCACACGCCTATTTATCTACAAAATATTGGAAATATTGACATATTTTGTATCCATAAGTAGCAAGAATGCTGACCGAAATGAGAAATATATAATATCCAAATATGGTCATTTCCTTTCTGGGAGACACTGCGGCTAACGCTGTTTCTACTTTGACAACCTGCACCGCCCCGCAGCCATTAAAAAGTATCCATTATGACCAATGTGACAGGTCTGATTGGACCACGGTGCAGGCCACCGTTTTTCCATACTGAGATATGTTCTTACCTGAGGTTAGACGAGTTGATGCGTACCTGTCTGGTCTTTGTGTGTGCCCTCAGTCACGCAAACTGACCAAAGATGTTGTCAGCATTTGGCCTCTCCCAATGTATTCCTATAGCTCCAAACGGGGGTGAAGTTGGAAGCTATCACACTGTTCCAGGCCAGGTCCAATGGAGCAGCTTCAAATATTCTGCTGCTTTCGTGTTATTTAGCATTTCTAATGTGCTAAAATATTGTTGAAGTTCATTCAGAAAATGGTGCCCATTTGTTTTGTTTTTTTGGCCCATTTGGCTTTGTGAATATGAAATTTGCCCAACATAATTATCGTCTGCATCAATAGAGAGAATACAAAATATTTCAAAAACACTCCTCTGCTCCTCCAAACTGAACTGTGAGAACTGCCACCTGCAGAAGCCTGAGTGGCAGTTGTCGCGAGATTGCGTAGCTGTCAAGTGTCCCGTTTTGGCCGGCGAAATCACTGCGTTTCGACCCGTCTTACGCTGCCTCGTAATTATGGTAAGTACCACTTGCCGGGCGGGAAATAGCACATGAACACCACCCCATCTCGTATTTTCCACTGGGAAACTTAATGATGCCCGAGGTCCTGACATGTGATGACCTTGACCTTTCAAAATGGCGGAGCGTGGTGGAGAAACTGTGAATGGTAAGACATTTTAATACTTTTAAAGGTGTTTTCACAACTGTTTTTTTGTTCCGCCTTCACAATAACGTAGAGTAAACATTTAAATAATTTGTCTTTTTCATATTGTTACCTGCCACAATTGTGTTGTTTAACCTAGAAAAGAAGACCTAGGCAAGTGATGGGACCGGGAGATGACTTGGCCTGTAGCACAATTAGCGTGATTCATGTAAATCCAACACTAGATGTAATTTCAAACATATTTATATTTACCCATAGAGGGTGTGCACAAGTTTCATTGTAATAGAGGGTATGGATGTGATGTCATAGCATAGCAGCAGGAATTTGTGTGAATATGGCTGCAACATTAAAGGATATTTCAGGATTTTTGACATAGGGCCTCATTTCCCAGAGTGTTGCTGATTTCTGGAGATATTTTTTTTTTTGTAATTCATGCAGTTCTTATGTTTGAAGAGTCTCGTGGTGCTAGGCTTGTGCTAGGCTAGCACATGTCTACGATATCAGCTAGCCTGCATTAAAAACAGTCTGACCCGCTCCACAGTGCACCTTAGGCAAATCACTTATAACACCAGACTAATCATATAAATGTCTGTGTCGATAGAGTCATTTTAACCATTTTGAATTTAAAATACCTTATATTTGAGCAGCATCAGCTTCGTGGTTGTATAAGCTACGCAGCGGCGGAGTGATAGGGATGGGCGGATCGATACCAAAGAATCGATATATCGATACCAAACGGCTACTTTTTAAGTATCGATTTTGGGCAAAAAGTATCGATACTAATTTGCATATGTAAAAGGAAGGCGGGGCAGCAATTATCAACACAAAAGGATGATTTATTTCTTTGTTCTGAGCCACAACAGCAAAGGATTGAACTGAGCCAGTCCTATCATTCTGTTTTAGGTTCTGTTTGTCATTTAAGTATTAATTTTAAATGTTGTTTATGCATTTAATTTTTGTAATTTATTGTATTTTACTGTTGTATGTGATTTTTTAATTACTCTTTTTAGGTTGCCTTATGAGATCTGGCAGGGGGACTACCGGTGAAAACTAGCCTTTTGGCTAATTCGGGTACATTTACATTGTCCTAATGTTCATTAATGTACATTGTCCCACTTAAAACTAAATAAATAAAAAATTCACATTAGTATTGTTTAATTAACCAGTTAAAGTAATATCATTTCAGTGGACCAATTAATTATATAAAATAACCAGTTTCAGAAATGTATATTGATTGAAATACATTCACCCATATGAAATGACCAGTATCGGTAGCGGTATCGACAAAAAAGACCCCAAAAGTATCGGTATCGTATCGATTCCAAAAAATGTGGTATTGCCCATCCCTACGGAGTGATCTGCTAGAAAATAGTCCCTCGAAATGCGATCATTCATGTGATGCAAAGTCAGTTATATTCCGAAGATTGATGTAACCCACATAAAATCGTGCCTTTTTAGAATAAAATTAAATATGAAATTTCTAGTCTGCCGTGGCCGCAACACGTGACCACACCCGCGCGCACCTTTTTCCCTCGCGAGATGTCCGTAGCCAATCACATCACAGTAGGGCTCCTATACAAGCTTCCTGTTTCTTCTCTCCGGCAGAAGGTGGGAGAGAAGCAACAGGACGGCTGCAACAGGTTCGTAAACTCGCTCTACTTTGCTGTAGTTGTTCTCCGTTGATTTAAACTAAACCTCCGTTGTACATTTCACGCTTGTAGAAGTCCGCTAACCGCCGCCGTAGACGCTGGGGTTCTCGCTGTGGGACAGATTATTGAGTGGAAATCGGTGAGTTGATGCATCAATGTAATGTAGCGCATTGCCTTGTTTTGAAACTGTCATGTTTGATACCTGTAATGTTTATGTGTGTGCGCAACACACTTTGTAGGTGTTTTGAGACTCATGTTGTATGTTTGTGTACACTGGAAGAAGAGAAAAAGTCTAGCTAGCGTTCGTTTACGATGTTTACGATGTTTATTGATTTGGTCCTGTTTATCCGAACAGACCAGTTGCCCTGTCGAGTCCACTTGTGATGGCGAGCTGAGCCTAGAGCCCGGAGAAACAACCCAAACCTCTTCTGCGGTCTGGTAGGAGCCGTTGTGGCGCAGTCCTCTCCCACCTTTTCCTTCTCCGCCTTCCGCGTCCACACGAACTGAACTATTAACGCGTATGGACTAACTCACACTTGGAAATAACCCCAATGGACACTAAGCCATTCTTTGTAATGGCGTAAGAATTCAAACTTATTGTGGACGTAGTGTCGGTTAGGCGGGAACGACGCGTTTTGGGTTTTTTTGGACTGACCTATTTTTGTTTTGTTTTGTTTGATGCTGGTTGTTGTTTGTTGAAATAACCATGCTGTCTAAGTAACGAAAACACATTGTACTTCTATACCATAGTTTGTCTATGTGCTCCTGCAGGAATGTAAATATGTACATTTTGTAAATACCCCTTTTTCCACTTAATAAGGTTTATCACGTAAACGCAATAAGGCTCTGTGTATTGTTTCTGCACCTACACCTCCATGAGCGGATCTAGCTTCTGGTCCAGCCCAATTGACCCTGTATATTTAATCATACATGCTACATAACTAAAAGTGGCGAGCTAGCCAGGAGGTTTTGGTGTAGTAAATAATACTGTTTGGTCAAATTTTTTTGTTTGTTCAGTCTTACCAACGCGTTGACAAATATGGACGTGTTCGAATCGCTGGGGATTAAAATACCAAACGCGGTGATCGTGAGTAGTAATCCAAAATGTGACGTTGAGGAGGTGGAGTTTTTCTTGCTTCAGTATGGAGCGATAGAGAGATCTTTTCCAATAAATTTTCCCACAAGTGAATACCATGATATGCTTGTTGTTGAATTTAAGACTGGTACGCCTTTTGAATTATTGGGGCCAATTTTGCCGCATACTTTTGAAACTGAAGATAACGAGTATTGCGTTAAAAGCTTATCTAAACTTTACGCGGAAAATGTTGGTTGCGCAAAGACTAAGACCTACTTAGCAGACTTAAAGAAAGTGGCTAAATTATCGGGTCAAGATTTCACAGAAGTATTACAGCAACTGATGGCCCAAATCACTGAAGAAGTTGGCGAGTTGCGCCCTGCTAAAACTGAAGGCTCTACAGAGGAACAGGGTGCATCACAAGAAGTCAAAATGGCTGCCACTCTCACTCCACCAAAAATCAAAATGGCGGTTTCTCCACCAATCCAAACCATGACTGCTCCTTCCCGAATGCCTGCACCTAATGTCCACATGTCTGCAAATGATTTGAATCCACCAGAGGTGCATAGGTATGTTGTGGAGCATATTGTAAAAAGTGATGACATTAATGTTCGTTCATCTCACAGATTGCGAATGTTCTCTGGAAAAGCACCCCGTCCACAACATGAAGTGGATTTCGACACGTGGCGCTCTGCTGTGGATGTCATCCTCAAGGACCCAGCTGTTTCCGAATTCCAAAGGTCGCGACAAATCCTGGACAGCCTGCTGCCGCCTGCTGCAGATGTCGTGAAACACCTCAGTCCAGACCTGCCTGCCGAAACCTACATCCAGCACCTCGACTCAGCTTATGGGACAGTACAGGATGGAGAGGAGCTGTATGTCAAATTCATGGACACTCTGCAAGACTCTGGTGAGAAGGCTTCCGCTTATTTACAGAGGCTGCAAGTTACCCTCGGCCTGGCGGTAAAGCGGGGAGGAGTCAAACCCAGTGATGTAAACCGGCACCTGCTGAGCCAATTTTGCAGGGGATGCTGGGATAACACCCTCATTGCTGAGCTCCAGCTAAAACAACGAAAAGCTAACCCTCCTTCGTTTGCCGAACTGCTGCTGTTGTTAAGAACAGAGGAAGATCGTGATGCTAGCAAAGTGCAACGGATGAAACAGCATCTGGGAACATCAAAGCAAAAAGTCTCTTCACAAGCACAGTTTGCAGTCGAAGAGGAACGAGGACTTGGTGCTGCTCTGTCCGCGCTCACAAAACAGGTGGCTGAGATGCAACGGCAACTGGCTGAGTTAACTGCCGCCAAGCCCCAGTCACAACAGTCCGGTGCTCCAATCCCAAGGTACCAGAACAAACGAGCTGCTCCGACTGCGTCCCACCCAAAGCCTGGATTTTGCTTTTGCTGTGGTGAAGACGGACACATAAGACCACAATGTGAGAACAGTCCCAACCAAGCACTTGTGAACACAAAGCGCAAACAGTTCAATGACAGAAAACAGGCATGGCAGAAACAAAATCCATCTTCTCACGAACATTTAAACTAGACTCAGTTCCTGTCGTGGGACACACAGGAGCTGTGCCGGACCCACACTGTCCCGCAGAGAAGAGGAAGAGAGCTGTCCAATGTGCAGGCCTACAGCCGACCAGGCCCGGGCCAACGACAAAGCTGCCTTGTGGGCTGATTGGATCGAGATGCACCGCGGAAGTTAGCATCTCAGGTCACACCTGTCATTGCCTGCTCGACACTGGATCACAGGTAACCACCATACCTGTATCCTTTTATAATGAACATTTGCAAGCCCAACCGATACAGCCACTTCACGATCTGTTGCAAGTTGAGGGGGCCGCTGGTCAAAACGTCCCTTATCTCGGCTATGTCAAAATATCTGTGAAGTTTTCCAAAGACTTTGTTGGTGAAAGCTATGACATTTCAACACTCGCTCTCGTGGTCCCAGATACACACCCTGCTGTCTTAGCGACAGTTCTCATCGGCATGAACACTTTAGAGCCACTCTATGAACAGTATCTTGGCGAACACTCCACATTCCAACCCATTGCCAATGGGTATAGAGCCGTTCTGAAGACTCTACAGCTGTCACACCAGCAGAAAGACCAGGGCAACATCGGAGCCGTAAGACTTCTCAGCAAGACCCCAGTGTGTGTTCCGGCCGGCCACACGATTGTGATCGAGGGCTCTGCGAAAGTCTCCACTCCACCGTACAGCCCCAGCGTCCTCATGCAACATCCTGCTTCCGCCTTACCCGGTGGCTTGTGTGTCAGCAGTTGCCTTGTAACTCTTCCGGCTCTCCCTCCATACAAGGTGCCAGTGGTCATCACAAATGAGTCAGAGCAAGACACATTTATTCCACCCTTCACCGTCATCGCTGATCTGGAGTCGTACCACTGCATCCTCTCTGAACATCATGTGACCCAGCCGTCAGTTCCGGAACCATCCAACCTGAATTTAATGTTTGGGGAATCGCCGCTGTCATCTGAGTGGAAGAAGCGGGTCACGGAGAAACTCGAAAAGATCTCTGATGTATTCTCACAGCACGATCTGGATTTTGGATGCACGTCTGCGGTCAAGCATAACATCCCACTTCACGACAGTACACCATTCAAGCAGCGCGCCCGACCAATCCATCCCCAGGACTATGAGGCTGTCCGTCGCCATCTACGGGAGCTTCTGGAGGTCGGTGTGATACGGGAGTCGTCAGCTCCTTTTGCTTCGCCTGTCGTGGTCGTTAGAAAGAAGAACGGGGATGTCAGATTGTGCATCGACTATCGTAAGCTGAACCTCCAAACGATAAAGGATGCATACCCGTTACCCAACCTCGAAGAGTCGTTTTCAGCCCTTTCTGGGTCCAAATGGTTCTCAGTCCTCGACCTAAAGTCTGGTTATTATCAGATCGAGATGTGTGAAGAAGATAAGCCGAAGACTGCCTTTGTCACTCCCCTTGGATTCTGGGAGTTTAACAGAATGCCTCAAGGTGTCACTAATGCGCCAAGCACATTCCAACGCTTGATGGAACGCTGCATGGGTGATCTTCATCTGAGAGAAGTGCTGGTGTTCTTAGATGATTTGATCATATTTTCGGACACTTTGGAGGAGCACGGGAGTCGGCTTCTGAGGGTCCTGAACAGACTACGAGAATACGGGCTGAAGTTGTCACCTGAGAAGTGTCGACTTTTCCAGAAATCTGTTCGCTACCTGGGCCACATTGTATCGGAGAGCGGTGTTCAGACAGACCCAGAAAAGATTGAAACAATAAAAACCTGGCCGGTTCCAACAACCTTGAAGCAACTGAGATCCTTCCTGGGTTTTGCAGGATATTACCGCCGATTCATCAAACATTACTCAGTCATAGCCAAGCCACTCAACGACCTGACTCGGGGATATGCACCTGCCCGCAAGTCAAAGACTACAAAAGCCAGCAAAATGCCATTCTACAGTCCAAACCAACCGTTTGGAGAACGGTGGAGTTCCACCTGCCAGCGTGCTTTTGAGACATTGATTGAGAATCTAACAACTGCTCCAGTGCTCGGGTTTGCAGACCCTTCTCGTCCGTACATCCTCCACACTGATGCCAGCGTGACGGGGCTTGGAGCTGCACTATACCAGGAACAAGAGGGCAGCTTGCGAGTGATAGCCTACGCCAGCCGTGGACTTTCTCAAAGTGAGAGTCGCTACCCAGCCCACAAATTGGAATTTCTCGCCCTTAAATGGAGTGTGACGGAGAAGTTTCAAGATTTCCTGTATGGAGCAGACTTTACCGTGGTCACCGACAGCAACCCGCTGACCTACATCCTAACCTCAGCAAAGTTGGATGCGACAGGACACCGCTGGTTGGCTGCTTTGTCCACGTATTCCTTTAAGTTGCTGTACCGGGCTGGAAAGCAAAATTTTGATGCTGATTTCCTCTCACGACGTCCTCACCTGTGTTCCAACGATGACTCTCCTAAAGACCATGAAGTTATCCACCAGTTCATCTCCCAGCACACTGCAGATTCGGATGCTGTCTCGGAGGATGTTGTACGTGCCGTCTGTCAAAGTCATTTGGTACAGAGTGGTCTCACCCTCGTCGAGTCTCTGTCAATCGCAGCTGATGCCATCCCTGACAGTTACAGCTCTGAAGGCCGCAACGAGCTTCCGGTTATCCCTGCTCTCGACATCAAAGGAAAGCAGTTCGCTGATCCCTGCATTCGAGAGCTGATCCATCAGCTTGAAACGGGGGAGAAGATCCCGCCCACTGCTCGGACGGAGTTACCTGAACTGCCTCTCTTGCTCAGAGAGTGGTCCAAGTTGGAGCTGATGGATGGGATATTATACCGGAGGAGGAGGGAAAATGACGACCTCGCATACCAACTCATTGTTCCGGAGGAGTTACGTCCACTGGTCCTGAAAAGCCTCCATGATGACATGGGCCACATGGGGATCGAACGTACACTCGATCTAGTTCGCACACGGTTCTATTGGCCCAAAATGGCAGTAGATGTGGAGCAGAAGATAAAGACCTGTGGCCGGTGTGTGCGGAGGAAAGCATTGCCAGAGAGAGCTGCCCCACTCGTCAGCATCACAACTTCCCGACCACTTGAACTCCTATGCATGGATTTCTTAAGCCTCGAACCGGATTCCAGCAATACTCGTGACATCCTAGTCCTGACGGATCATTTCACCAAATTCGCCGTTGCCATCCCCACACCCAATCAAAAAGCGAAAACTGTGGCGAAATGTTTATGGGAGAATTACATCATCTATTATGGCATACCGGAGCGGATTCACACCGATCAAGGTCAGGATTTTGAATCAAAACTGATAAAGGAGCTGTGTGAAGTTGCTGGGATACGAAAGAGTCGCACAACACCCTACCACCCGAGGGGAAATCCAGTGGAACGTTTCAACCGGACACTGTTGGCTATGCTGGGGACTCTCGAACAAAAGAAGAAATCCAGATGGAAAGAACATGTAAAACCACTGGTTCACGCTTACAATTGCACTCGAAACGAGGTCACAGGATTCAGCCCCTACGAACTCATGTTTGGAAGAACACCTCGCTTACCTGTGGACCTTGCATTCAACCTCCCTGTGCGTGAAACCCAGAACAAGAACCATTCGCAATATATTACAACTCTCAAATCCAGGTTGGAGGAAAGCTTCAGAATTGCTTCCAAAAATGCAACAAAGACTGCTGACCGAAACAAAGCTCGGTTTGACAAACGTGTGATTCCATCAGCGCTGGAACCAGGAGACAAAGTTCTCGTGAGAAACGTCCGCCTTCGTGGGAAGCACAAACTCTCCGACAAGTGGGAGCAGGGGGTTTATGTGGTGATCCACCGAGCTGGAAACCTTCCGGTTTATAAGGTCAAGCCAGAGAGCAGTGATGGACCAACGCGGACTCTGCATCGAGACCTTCTCCTTCCCTGTGGTCTACTTAAGGACAGTGACGAGGACATACCATCGGTCGGTAACTCACCTGTCCGTAAACCCAGAACTCGGCAGCAGAGTAAAAACCCAGAACTTTCCACAGACACTCCTGTTGAAGATGATGACAATGAGAGTTTGGTCTCCTTCAATCCCAGTCCACCTACGATGCAGTTTTCAGTGGAGAAACATCACATGCCTGTTCCATGTTCACCCCTTGGACGGGAGAGCCAAAATGCACTGTTACCGTATCCTCCAGTGGAGTTGGAAAACCAAGCCGAAGCAGCACCATCTCTGTCCAGTACTCAATCTTCAGTGGTCGAGTCCAGCAGCGAGGAGTCCGAGTCTGAGGTGGAAAACTTACCAGAAACTGTTGAAGCTGAACCTGTTGAAACCCAAACTGAAAATGACAATGACTTACTTGACATACCTACCAACTTACCTGAACCTGACGAGATACTTGCCGACGATCCTCCTGAAGAACTGAATCCTCTCGAGCAACCCGACGATGACATTGACGTAGGTGACGTTACTCTCAGACGTTCAGTACGACATAGAGCACCACCAAAAAGATTACAGTATGTTTCCCGTGGTAATCCGTTGATTTCCGTTGTTCAAACAATGTTACAGAGTTTGTCCGACGCGTTAGTAGCCAGTCGTTACTAATAGTCTACTGACCTTTTCCACGTAGTCCAACTCTTTTACCATGCAACGGGACGTGCAAGATTTTAGGCCGGGAGGATGTAACCCACATAAAATCGTGCCTTTTTAGAATAAAATTAAATATGAAATTTCTAGTCTGCCGTGGCCGCAACACGTGACCACACCCGCGCGCACCTTTTTCCCTCGCGAGATGTCCGTAGCCAATCACATCACAGTAGGGCTCCTATACAAGCTTCCTGTTTCTTCTCTCCGGCAGAAGGTGGGAGAGAAGCAACAGGACGGCTGCAACAGGTTCGTAAACTCGCTCTACTTTGCTGTAGTTGTTCTCCGTTGATTTAAACTAAACCTCCGTTGTACATTTCACGCTTGTAGAAGTCCGCTAACCGCCGCCGTAGACGCTGGGGTTCTCGCTGTGGGACAGATTATTGAGTGGAAATCGGTGAGTTGATGCATCAATGTAATGTAGCGCATTGCCTTGTTTTGAAACTGTCATGTTTGATACCTGTAATGTTTATGTGTGTGCGCAACACACTTTGTAGGTGTTTTGAGACTCATGTTGTATGTTTGTGTACACTGGAAGAAGAGAAAAAGTCTAGCTAGCGTTCGTTTACGATGTTTACGATGTTTATTGATTTGGTCCTGTTTATCCGAACAGACCAGTTGCCCTGTCGAGTCCACTTGTGATGGCGAGCTGAGCCTAGAGCCCGGAGAAACAACCCAAACCTCTTCTGCGGTCTGGTAGGAGCCGTTGTGGCGCAGTCCTCTCCCACCTTTTCCTTCTCCGCCTTCCGCGTCCACACGAACTGAACTATTAACGCGTATGGACTAACTCACACTTGGAAATAACCCCAATGGACACTAAGCCATTCTTTGTAATGGCGTAAGAATTCAAACTTATTGTGGACGTAGTGTCGGTTAGGCGGGAACGACGCGTTTTGGGGTTTTTTGGACTGACCTATTTTTGTTTTGTTTTGTTTGATGCTGGTTGTTGTTTGTTGAAATAACCATGCTGTCTAAGTAACGAAAACACATTGTACTTCTATACCATAGTTTGTCTATGTGCTCCTGCAGGAATGTAAATATGTACATTTTGTAAATACCCCTTTTTCCACTTAATAAGGTTTATCACGTAAACGCAATAAGGCTCTGTGTATTGTTTCTGCACCTACACCTCCATGAGCGGATCTAGCTTCTGGTCCAGCCCAATTGACCCTGTATATTTAATCATACATGCTACATTATTCTATCTTCACAGACATATATATGGTTAGTCTGGTGTTATAAATGATTTGCCTCAGGTGCTCTGTGGAGTGTCAGACTGTTTTTAATGCAGGCTAGGTAATACCGTAGAAATGCGCTAGCCTAGCACAAACCTAGCGCCACGAAACTCTTCAAATATAAGAACTGCAAATATCTCCAGAAATCAGCAACACTCTGGATAACTAGGAAATCATGCCCTATGTCAAATATCCTGAAATATCCCTTTAATGTTTGATTTGTCATTTGAACCTTTGTGAGGTTCTATTTAAAAATAATATAGAGTGTTGTTCATACTCTCTATTCTAAATTCCACCTTTTACATGGCCAATTTGCGTGACCAATTAATCACCACAACGTCTTACTTGCCACACATTTTGCCCTTTTGTTTTATTCATGATGGAACACTGTCTGCCGTGTTACTACATCACATGCATAAACTCTTATCATCTTTTGTCTTTCCATTATAGTGAGAATAATACAATAGAAGAAGAGCGAGAGCTGCCCCAGAATCAGACCAAGGACCAGACGCTCTTCTTAATTGATCTCATGCAGCAGCATTTGATGAAAGAGAACTCTGACCTCCCACACAATCTAGCGGAACTGAACTCCAGAGTCAGGCTGGGCAGGGGCAAGAAAAAGCTATTTTGGCAGGAAATTGCAGCAAAGCTCATGTAGCAAATAAAAACTTGACACAGACTCTCCTAAAGTCTGCACACAGCGACTTTAGGAGATAGCTAACAGTCTCCAAAAAAGGACCAGGACGCGTCTTTCTGTTTCGGTGTGTTTTACTGAAGGACTGTAAAACTGTAACATACAGAAACACAAAGAAAGCATATTACAATCTTACTCAGGGCAAACAAACAACATAAATATAAAATAAGTAGCTTAGAGATAACTAAACCTCAAAAAACGATCTCATTAGCGAGCGTTTAGCATGATGCTAATTTACATGGGAAATGCCATAGGGATGCTAACGGAATTAGCGCATAATATATTCTTAAAAATTATGATTTGGAAACATGTTAAAATGACTAAATTTGGTGGCTAATAGAAGCTAAGATTGCTATAATTCGGATACTTACAGACAGATATTTTTTTAGAGCCAAAATTAAAAGTACAGGTTGAAACACTGAGAAGTTGACATTTATGGGACTGCTAGGAGCATAATTGAACAACGGAAGCTCCAAGTGGACAAAGCACACGAAACTCAAAACGCAAGTTTTTTGCTCTTTTATTGTGTAATTGAAGCTTTTATATTTGGATAAAGCCAATAAAAACAAACAAGTAATAGTAAGAAAAGTGCTTGGATAAAATGTTACTAATGTTAATGAATACTGTGAATAACTGAGTAACAGTGTCAGTGTAAAAGTCTGGTTGATGTTTCAGTCGTGACATAAATGATGAGAAACGAAACATTAAATAATGTGAAAATTCTAATGTTTCCAAAGAAACTTCCACAAAAACATGTAAAAAGAAATCATTGTAAAGAGTAAAAAAGCTTTCAAAAGTACTGTGTGTATAAATGAGTAAATAAGTACTCCCCACCTCTGGTCCTATTGAACCAAAGTGACGCTGTCCATGGTGCTGAAGAGTACAGATACTCAACTATTACTCAAGTACAAGTAAAAAGCACCTAAAAAAAACTACTTTAAAAAGTGCAGTTTTTTCAAAAAGTTGCTTATGTACATGTACTTGAGTAAATGTACTACACACCTCTGGTTACACAGATCACAGAATAGTTGTGTATGTGATATATTCTTACCTGAGCTTAGACGAGTTGATGTGTACCTGTCTGGTCTTTGTGCCTGTGGAAGAGCTTGGTCATTTCTAACTTCACCCCCGTTTGGAGCACAGGAACACATTGGGAGAGGCCAAATGCTAACAACATCTTTGGTCGTTTTAAGTGACTTAGTGCACGCACAAAGACAAGACATGTACGCATCAACTTGTCTAAGCTCAGACAAGAACATATCTCAGTCTGTAAAAACGGTGGCCTGTTCCTTTAAGACAACTCTAAATGTATATGAAAAGATAAAATACACGTTTTCCTCATATTTATGTCAACAATCTACAGCAAAAGTTCAAGTTATTATTATTTTTTCTGCTCACCTGCAGTGTCTCGCTCCAACCAGCCAACCCGGATGGTTCCTCAAAACAACTGGGCTTAGAGGCAAAGTTGATGCTCCTCTTAGGCAAAGTGCAGCAATAATCCTGTGAGAGCTCTATATGGATGAGACTCACGTTTCCAAAAACTAGTCCCCTGAATGTGGTTGGCCTTTTATGTTTCAAACTGGCCAATTTATTTCTTGTCAGCGTGCTCCCTTCGGTCTTTAAAACCAAGTGCTGTTTGGATTTAACAAAATGCCGCCACCTCAGACAGCCCGGGGGCGCACCTTCCAAACCAAGGCCCTAATGATCGTCATTGTAATGGTGTTTGCAGATAGGGATCAGACTGGTTAGCCGCGGCTTGTTTCTAATCAATAGCAGCAGGATTATCAGAGCAGGGGCGGCCCGGAACAGCGCCTGCTTTCACTGATAACACTTTAAGGGACGCGGATTGGGGCGGAGGAATCCGGCCCCACATTTCTTCTTCCGTTATATATTGCCGTGGTTTTCATTGTTCTTTGGTCACCTTGGTTCACTGACCCAAACTCAGGAAACTTGGATTCATTCCACCCAAGATTAGTTTTCGTAATTCCGTAAAATTGACCAATCCAGCCTTTTGGTCTTAGTCACATTTTAGTCTGAATAGTAAGAGCTTTTTTTTTACTCAAAACAGTTTTAGTCTAGTTTTAGTCAGTCTCAGGGTAAAAAGGTAAAGTAATTTAGGTTAAGTATTGGAGATTGGGATGAAGGTTGACAGGTCGTATGAAGCTTTTGAAACAGATTATATGCTCAATAGGAAGAAATGTCCTCATTGTGAACAGAGCTTTTCCATCCATCCTTTTCATACATACATACGTACTAGAGATGCGCGGTTCGGCTTTTTTTCTGACCCGCACCAACCCGACCCGCTGTAATTTAAACCCGACCCACCCGACCCGGAAAAAAGCCTCTCAGTTTGCCGACCCGACCCGAGCACATTAAAAAAACTGCTGCATGAGTCACGCTGCAGCTGGATATCACTCAAACGGGAGCGCGTCACGTGACGCCGAGTTTACAGGAGAATTAACACTTGATGCTTTGTTTTGCTACTTACGGCACCGCTGAGGAACCTTTGAAATCGCGAATGGACTTATCAGGAAACAAGGAGCAGAAACTATCATGAGGCTTTACTTCCACCACGTCATGGACGAGTCTTTCTGTCAAGTAAACGGAGTTTGGACTAAAGTGGAGCAGCTTTACCTGACGCTAAGAAGTTGCCCTCCTCAGGTTAGTAAGATGCTGTGTCTTTGATTTTAGTTCTACCTTGCTTCTTGTTGATGCATTACTTTTATCACATGTGCGTGTCATTATGTGCTTGGGCACGGCTATTGTGACGCTTTTGTAGAGGTGATCAAAATCATACAGAAGCGATCGTCCAGGTGACATGTAAACATAACATGCTAATGATACATTTACCCCATAAAACTAAACATTCAACTAAACACAGTTGACTTTTGTGGCATTTATGGATAAGAATGCACTGTATGTAGTAAGCCAACAATATAAGGACAAAACCAAAAAAGTGCGCTTTGTAACTCAACCCACCCGCACCTGAAGTTTGCCATAATTTTGAGGTACCCGACCCAACCGCAGGTTGACCGCGGGTTTCAGTTCGACCCGCGCATCCCTAATACATACAGTGCTTTACAGATTTAAAAAACATTCCCTCATACCTACCTCCTCCCACTAAACAAACACATTTGCATTCAAACTCACCCCATCCACCTCCTTAGAGACAAACCAATCACACACGAGTACACTCACACACACCCACAAAGAAATAATGGACATCATGCACATGAGGCTGAGCACAGGTGAACCAGATGAAGAACCACCATCCAAGGAGGCGACTGCATCAGGAGCAGCACTTCAACTGCAGCCATGGGGAACCAACACGGCGCACCCAGAGAAGGGCGGGGTAGAGTCATCACGCCTCCATCCAAGACACCCACAGCACCCAGGCAGTCACAGCCGACCACTGCTCCCGAGGCAGAGGGCTCCAACTCAAACACTGGGAGAGCCTAAAAATGATTATAATAAAAGGTAAGAATCACAATTAAAATCAACCAATAGGTTCAATGAAATAAGAGACTGAGTTGAAATACTGGTAAAAAACTTAGATAATTACAAGGTGCTTAGATAAATCAATTGGCCTAAGAAGAATCTTATAAACCTGAGCTTTGTCTGCGACCCTGAACTCACCCAACAGGCTGTTCCAGAGGCGAGGTCCGTAATACTGGAAAGACGCCTCTCCATGAGTCTTTGGAATAACTAACAAGGAGAGGCCTGCCGGAGGAGCGCTGAGATGGTGCTTAGGTAAAAACAGCTCTGAAAGATAGAAAGGACCAAGACCATTAAGACATTTAAAAACAGAAAACTCTGTGGAAGAGTTCTTCCCTACAAAGGCCTTTCTCCTCATCCTCTGATCATTGCTTTGAAATTGTTTCTGAAACAAGTCTGCACATTCGGTCATCAACAGGCTTCATGCGTTCATACCACAGCAGTATTTGATTGGGGAAAAAGCACTGTCCCGAGAAAAACAAATGTATTGTCAAAATCCTTTCACCTCCTCTCAACACAAAGCTTCTCCCATCTCTCAAATTAGTTATTGTTCCTCCCCTGGGTTTCGTAGATCAGTGCTGCTACCCGCAACAAGCTACGTGCATATTGTTTACAGTCAAGTACACAGTAGCAAATATTAATGCTAATCAAAGTGGGAGTGTCGAAAATGAATTTACTTATATCAGACCAGAGAGAGACAATGCATTTATGAATTCGGTGTAAAAACCCTTTCTAAATAAATCTCTGAAAGGCTTTTCTGCTAAATATAGCGTATTATTTTTTATTACTGATGGATGATTATGATGATTTTATTTTTTAGAAACATTGACCAGCCGCCACTGAACACAGCCGACAGAACACAATTTGGAAACTACTTTCTATTATTGGCAACTGTTTTGTAATCATTTCCCTCTGCACCACTGTCATACATTTGAACAACTACATATACGTGGGTCATATATGCACATATAAAGACATAATGGCAACAAAGGGTTTGAGCTCCCAATCAGATAATCAGAATAAAGGGAGGTCACATGACATGATCTTGAATGTGCTGCTGATATTACAGAAATAACAACATATATATATATATATATATATATATATATATATATATATATATATATATATATATATATATATATATATATAAAACACATATTAATTTGGCAACCAAGGCCCTTCATTCCCAGTGTGAAATCCCAATAAGTTTACACTGAATATCACTGGCAGCTTATGTGTAATTATCCATAACGCTATACTCACTGACACTGATTAAATTTGCATCTTAAATATCTGCAAAAGACTGTACGTGGGCTCTGCTGCGAATGCCAAAGTGCTCAAACGTGTAAATAAATGTCACTCAGTCTCCCAGACGAGGTTGTGCCCTGTGAGCTGTATGGAAACATTTAGCAGTAATTAGCATCAGCGCGGCGCGATGCATTCAAATGTGTCAACACATTCGGCTAATGTGCCGGCTCAGTATGCTCGGCGACGCCGTCTGACTTTACATTGGCTGCCACACTCGTCGCTGTTCACTGGGCCTCATGCTAAATGCTAGCACGTGTTCAGGTCTGCAGTCAATTGGCTCTCTTAACGTTAAGTTGTCACCTGGAAACAAGTTAATGAAATCATCTGCGTGCCCTGCACCAGAGAGGCGTTCCTTTAGTATGACAGCAGGGTTTGTGATCTCCGCTGAGTGGCGGCTGCTCAGGTGACACAGCAGAGAAAACCACAAACTGGAAAGTGAGAAAGTTTGATCCACAACCTCCATGTTGCAGAGGCAGACGATAGCTCAGAGGGAAAGGAAGGAAGTGTGACATTAGTCACTGAAACACCACAACAACAACCAAATCATCTTTATGGATAAAACCTGACATCCACAGCAGCACTCTGCTGATAAAGCTATTAGCTCCACAGAGACAGGGAGTGAAAGGAGGCGCAGAGACTTTCCTGAAAGGAGGCGCAGAGACGGGACCTGTCACTGAAGGGAGGTGTAGAGACTATCCTTGAAGGGAGGTACAGAGACTGTCCTTAAAGGGAGGCGCAGAGACAGGACCTGTCACTGAAGGGAGGTGTAGAGACTGTCCTTAAAGGGAGGCGCAGAGACTGTCCTTAAAAGGAGGCGCAGAGACTGTCCATAAAAGGAGGCGTCCTTAAAGGAAGGCGCAGAGACTGTCCTTAAAGGGAGGCGTAGAGACTGTCCTTAAAAGGAGGCGTAGAGACTGTCCTTAAAAGGAGGCGTAGAGACTGTCCTTAAAAGGAGGCGCAGAGACTGTCCTTAAAAGGAGGCGCAGAGACTGTCCTTAAAAGGAGGTGTAGAGACTGTCCTTAAAAGGAGGCGTAGAGACTGTCCTTAAAAGGAGGCGTAGAGACTGTCCTTAAAAGGAGGCGCAGAGACTGTCCTTAAAAGGAGGCGTAGAGACTGTCCTTGAAAGGAGGCGTAGAGACTGTCCTTGAAAGGAGGCGTAGAGACTGTCCTTGAAAGGAGGCGTAGAGACTGTCCTTAAAAGGAGGCGTAGAGACTGTCCTTGAAAGGAGGCGTAGAGACTGTCCTTGAAAGGAGGCGTAGAGACTGTCCTTGAAAGGAGGCGTAGAGACTGTCCTTGAAAGGAGGCGTAGAGACTGTCCTTGAAAGGAGGCGCAGAGACTGTCCTTAAAAGGAGGTGTAGAGACTGTCCTTAAAAGGAGGCGTAGAGACTGTCCTTAAAAGGAGGCGTAGAGACTGTCCTTAAAAGGAGGCGCAGAGACTGTCCTTAAAAGGAGGCGCAGAGACTGTCCTTAAAAGGAGGCGCAGAGACTGTCCTTAAAAGGAGGCGTAGAGACTGTCCTTAAAAGGAGGCGTAGAGACTGTCCTTAAAAGGAGGCGTAGAGACTGTCCTTAAAAGGAGGCGTAGAGACTGTCCTTGAAAGGAGGCGTAGAGACTGTCCTTAAAAGGAGGCGTAGAGACTGTCCTTGAAAGGAGGCGTAGAGACTGTCCTTGAAAGGAGGCGTAGAGACTGTCCTTGAAAGGAGGCGTAGAGACTGTCCTTGAAAGGAGGCGTAGAGACTGTCCTTGAAAGGAGGCGTAGAGACTGTCCTTGAAAGGAGGCGTAGAGACTGTCCTTGAAAGGAGGCGTAGAGACTGTCCTTGAAAGGAGGCGTAGAGACTGTCCTTAAAAGGAGACGTAGAGACTGTCCTTAAAAGGAGGCGCAGAGACTGTCCTTAAAAGGAGGCGTAGAGATAGGACCTGTCCTTAAAGGGAGGTGTACAGACAGATAGACTGCTTATCATGTGCCTCTTAAAGGGATTATAAGCGTTTCACTTGTCCAGGGACAATTATATAACCTTTTATAATCAAATAGAACATTGGAATAACTTAGATACATGAGGTCTATCATTAAGACTTAATCAAAGTCACTCAGATTAAATGAAAAGTGATCTCAGGTTAGGATCCATATTGTGCCGTTGTAAGTTTGACAATTTCGTGAATAATGTAATAATGGATTATCTCTGATTAATTGCTGGCTGAAATTATTCATGAGCATTTGTGATTAATTCGTTCCTTGCATTAAAGATGGTGTATTTCCACCTGGATCTACCCATTATTTCGATTTTATTGGTTTCGAACAAAAGGATCAGGATCATTTCAGTACTCAGGTTGCCTTTACTACAAAGTTGCCTCTAAATTCACTTTATCGACACTTTGTTGTATATTATTACTTTCAAATATATTCTCTACTTTATCTTTACGCAATGATTCTTTCACTGGTGCATTACAAACAATTCCACGCTGGAATTACACCAAAGTATCAAAGTCATTAAAACATAATCACCTGTCATGAGCACTTGGCATGAAAAAAGCAACAAAAAAACATGATAAGGCTTTTAAAAAGTCGTTTTAGCAGAACACGTCTTCTCTAAAGCCACTGATTGAATGTTTGCGAATCCATTTTCTCCCAGCAGCGACGGGAAGGCTCTGCTTATTTACATACGTATATATTTCTGTCGCTGCGTGAAACTGAATATTGTTCTTTGAGACAGTCCCCCGCCGCGGCGCGTCTCCAAAGACAACACGGCTGCGATATCAGCAAAGGAGACCTCGCAATTTGTCAAACCGAGACGTTTCTGAGGCGCCAGCGACTCATTGGCAAAGCTCTGTCTGTCTTTGTGCCTTTGGGCAAAACCGCTTCACCTAAATTTGTCACTAGAATGATAAAAGCTTTTTAAAAACGTTCTATTGGCGATCACACCACTTTGCTTTAATTTTTCTGCTAATAATGTTAATTCACTCCTGGGGATAGAGCCAGTAATAGAGCCAGGTTTAAATTTACAATTTAATTTTGCTGAAATATTAGTTGAAAAAATGTCTTCTTGTTAAAAGTTGTTTTTAGGGTTTAAAGCTCAATAAATCCGTCTGGGAATTAGATATTAACATTTTTTTTTTATTGTTTGTGCGTGAACACTCATGGGTGTGATTGACAAGATTATTAACCTATCACAGAAAAGCCACTAACTTCCATGTTTAAGGAAGGCTTTACGATGCATTGACTGAAGAGCGGAGACAAATGTGAAAGATCCATCTCACAAAAACACAAGGGTAGAAGGAGTCATTGGAAACTCAGTTGAGATTTGAAACGCTGGAGACTTCAACACAAATACTGTTTCAATCGATTCACATTTGAAACGGGACGAAAAAACCTTCGATAGACGGAAACGAGAAGAACATCCTCTTGGAGAAGTTGAAGCATCAGCATCTGCGCAGGTACTTTCTTGCGAACTCCATTTGAGAAATGATTTCACCATTGGTTAATCCGCCCTCCCGTCATGATAACGTGCTCTCTGATTGGATCGATATAAAACTGTCTGAGATTTGATTGGCAAATTTCCAGATGGTCCTGCTTTTGAACAGACACCAAAAGCGGGAGTGGCTATTGTACATTACAATACATTTTGTATTTTTTTTTTAATCATTATTTAGCTTGTTCAACTTCTTATACTCTTTAAAGGGACTAGATGCAAGTTAGTCATTTTATACTCACTACTGCCACCTGAGGTCTTATGCATAACTGCAGCTTCTATATTAAGCTTTTGCATGACGGCACTTCAGACCCGAATTAACAGCTTTTTGAGTGACAGTGCAGGATTTTAGAGGCAGTTGTGGTGAACAGGTCTGAGCTCATTCTACACATTAGGACATGGCTGGAACATGTAGGAGGATGAAAATACTTACTTACTTATTCTAAACTCTGTATAGTCCCTTTAACTTCTACCATCACACTGAAGGCACCTCTGCACTTCCTTCAAACGGAGTTTCTGGAAAGTGAAGCGACAGCAGGGGTCTCCATTTCCCTGGGCGAACAAAAGCTCATAAATAAAAATATGTTCTGATTGGGAAAATACGATCGAGAAAACTTTTTTTTCAAATAAGGAGCCTGACAGGACTGTAACTGTGTTGTTAATATCCTGATCGCTTCTTATGTCAGTGCCCTCTGCTGGACACATGTGGAATTATTTCCTTTAATTTTTATTTAAGCTGCCCCCTAGTGGCTGGAGTGAGCATTCTAGTTAATAAAAAAAAAAATCATAACTCATAACGGAATGGGCTAGAGACTAACTTTTGGATGGATGAATGGATAAGACAGAGTCAGAAAGCCAGCTAAAATCTCAACATTGACCACACACGAAAAAATAGTCTCTCCTAAAGGTGGATCCCGCGGCAGGTGCGAGTATTACTGTGTATTGTCAGTGTTAAAGGCCACACAAGACAAGTACATGTGTGCGTGTGGCGGCAGGTGCTGAAGGGCAGCATGGATGACACGTTGTGCGAGTCGGCAGTTCAGAGCGGCAGTGGAGGAAGCGGAGTCCAAAACACACATGCAGGAAAAAAAGATCTGCATTTGGATTAACACAACCACCTCAACGGCATCATAATGACACAAGTGAAACAGAAACATCGTCTAGAAGGAGGAGGAAACGCTTTATGACAAGCAGCAGCTGTGGTTTGAAATGCCTTTCCTGAGCCCAGGCATTCGGATCAGAAGAATTATACGCTTCAATAAACTTGTGAAAACACGGACGCAATGAAGAACGCCCTGGATTATTCATATTTTATTTTATTTTTCCTATAGTTTATATTTCTGCCCCTTAACTATTTCCTGTCTATTTTGCACACCCTGAGTGATCTTGTTGAGGGCCAAATGTAACAAGTGAATTTCTCCATTGTGAGATCAATAAAGGATTATCTTGTTTTATTACAAATATGTTTTAAATGGGACGTTATCATGACATGAGGCGGGATACACAGGTACTACACTCAAACCACACATATTAAAATCATATCCGGGAGAGGCAGGAGTGAGGAAAGTGTCGAGATTTACCTCAAGTGTCACCGAACACAAGCAAAGAATCAGGAAACAATGTTCATTCATCTTAGTGCTGAGCAGCAACAGGGCAGAGTCTTTTTCCAGCAGTGGCTCCTCCTGAAGGGAACACATGCGAGCGACTGATTTCACCAGGTTCTGTTTGTACGTACTTTTATATCCTATAGTGGGCACATCCTGCATTAAGGGGCTTGCAAAAGTCATTCTTTTGGATACTAGAATGTTGATATTTTACTGGGGAGGGTGAATCGTTTGCCTGGAGCTCCCCCCACTGGCACCAGTGGGAACACTTCAGAAAACACCATTCACAGCGTGGTATTGTTGGATTATGGGTTTTAAAAATGTGGAGGACCGTTTTGCATTATTCTACAAATGAAAGACTCGGTCATGAACATAGAATTGTGAATAAATCAGCATTGTAACAGATCAAATGTAACTACAATATTGGCACTTCTTTGGATTTGGATTTCCGTCTTACTGCAGTGTAGAACCCATTAGGGGATTACAATTAAAGCACATATTTCCTCTGTAACTGCTGACAGCCTGAGCCGAATCTCCTGGTGACGGCGAGGAGTCTTAGATGAAGAAAGGGCCCACAGTCGGCTCCGTGGAGACAGCGGCAGCGCTCTCTCTCGCCCCGCGCTCTCTCGCCCCGCGCTCCTCCAGATTAACTGCGGTAATGAGCTCAAAACCTTGCTCAAGGGCACCTCAGAGCCAGGTCCTGGGAGCGTTGCCGCTCAGGTTTAGGCGGCAGTCTCTCTGGAGGCGCGGGTTCAAATCCCACCGCTGCCAACGCGGGGGAAACACTTCTTCCAAATAATGTTGTGATGAGGAAGGCCTTTTCTGCAGCCACACAAGCTGATGAATCTGTCTGAGGATTAACCTCTGAACCCCCACCTGAAGTGAGCACATTTTCTCCAGGTCTAAAAGCTTCTTTAAAAAAGCGTCAAAACAAGGACGAAAATGAGGATGAAAAATGCAACAAAAGAGCAACAAAAATGTGTCGGTGAAGCAACAATAACACAATGAAAAAAGAGTCAAAAAGAGCGACAAAAACGTGACGGAAACACAACAACAAAATTGCAACAAAAGAGGTTAAAACCAGCTCTTTCCCACAATAAAATGTTAGTTTTCGAGGTTATAATTGTATAGAACTATGAAACTAGTTAAAACGACCATCTCTGGCGATGTGTACCCATAACACCTCGGGAGCTGTCAAGAGTGGAGTTGTGTTTTTGGAAGTATTTTAACCTGACTTTTGTGATCCAACTAAGTCTATAAACTCCTCAGCGGAGCTCCAAGCATCGGGAAAGTGACAATGAGCAAGAAATAAAGCCAAATAGAATGTTTCCAAAAGTGGAGATGCTGGGGATTGAACCCAGGACCTCGTACATGCGAAGCACGCGCTCTACCACTGAGCTACATCCCCCTTAAATCTGATGTCAGCAAATAATATCAGAATCAATACAACAAACAAAATGAAATGAGTGCAAGTCAAAAGCCAACACCCCAGCGGATTTCGAGTCCATTACATAAACCCATCCATCCATCCATTTTCTTCCTCTTTATCCGGGGCCGGGTCGCGGGGGCAGCAGTCTCAGCAGAGATGCCCAGACTTCCCGATCCACACACACCTCCTCCAGCTGTTCTGGGGGGACCCCGAGGCGACACCAGGCCAGCTCGGAGACATAGTCCCACCACCGTGTCCTGGGCCTTCCACGAGGCCTTGTCCCACTAGGACATGCCTGGAATACCTCCCGCGGGAGGCGACCAGGAGGCATCCGGAACAGATGCCCGAGCCACCTCAGCTGGCTCCTTTCGACGTGAAGGAGCAGCGACTCTACTCCGAGCTCCTCCCGGGTAACTGAGCTCCTCACCCGATCTCGAAGGGTGCGCCCAGCCACCCTGCGAAGGAAACTCATTTCGGCCGCTTGTATTCGTGATCCTGTCCTTTCGGTCATGACCCAAATCTCATGACCATAGGTGAGAGTGGGAATGTAGATCGATCGGTAAATCGAGAGCTTTGCCCCCCGACTCAGCTCCCTCTTCACCACGACAGACCGATACAGCGACCGCATCACTGCTGACGCCGCACCGATCCGTCTGTCGATCTCACGCTCCATCCGTCCCTCACTCGTGAACAAGACCCCGAGATACTTGAACTCCTCCACTTGAGGTAAGGACTCCCCACCGACCTGTAGCGGGGAAGCCACCTTTTTCCGGTGGAGAACCATGGCCTCAGATTTGGAGGTGCTGATCCCCATCCCGGCCGCTACACACTCGGCTGCAAACCGCCCCAGAGCAGCTGAAGGTCCTGGTTCGTTGAAGCTATCAGAACAACATCATCTGCAAACAGCAGAGATGAGATCCTGAGGCTCCCAAACCGGACACCCTCCGGCCCCTGTCTGCGCCTAGAAATTCTGTCCATAAAACTAATGAACAGAACCGGTGACAAAGGGCAGCCCTGGCGGAGACCAACACGCACCGGGAACAGGTCTGACTTACTGCCGGCAATGCGAACCAAGCTCCTGCTGCGGTCATACAGGGAACGGACAGCCCTTAGCAGAGGGCCCCGGACCCCATACTCCCGGAGCACCCCCTACAGGGCACCACGAGGGACGCGGTCGAACGCTTTCTCCAGATCCACAAAACACATGTGGACTGTCCCGATATTTTTAATCAGGAATGCTTAATGTTTAAATGATAATAGCATCTCAAACCCTCAAACCCTAAGCCTGAAGTAAAGAACATGTGATAATCAAGAAACAAGAAAGTGTTCCCTAAAGTGTGGAGATGCTGGGGATCGAACCCAGGACCTCGTACATGCGAAGCACGCGCTCTACCACTGAGCTACATCCCCAAATCTGACATAATAACTCCTCTGACTTAGCCCAGCTGTGTCGTGTTTTCGAACATTGATTCTTTGCAGCTACAAGCTAGTGAACTCAATTGACGCTGTCCCGAGTATGAAAATAAGACAAACTGCACCAGGTTTGTTTCCAGCGTGGCAGCGGGAGTCAGCTTTTGTGCACAGTCCACTGAGCCACAGCCCCTTAGATTACAGTGTTTTCAAAGCTGTTTTTGAAAGGACTAAAACGTATGTAGCCCTGGTGTGGCCCCGTGGTCTAAGGCACTGGATGAACACGAACGTCTCTCTGGAGGCGTGGATTTGAAATCCCACCACTGCCAACACAGGAGGAACTAGTCATTTACAAATCAAAAGTAGTTTACTTTTCCTTCAGCCACACAAACTAATGAAACTCTGGTGATCATAAAGGACCACTGCTGTTTCTTGGAAAAAACAATTGGAAATAGTAATTAATTCTCAAGAAAGGAGAAAAGGCCACAGCAACTCTTTTAGAATGTGACGATGAGCAAGAAGCGAAGCAAAAAGAGAAGATGCTCGGGATTGAACCCAGGACCTCATAAATGCATAACACACACTCTACCACTGAGCTACATCCCCCTTACAATATTGAACAATCTGCTCTGGTTGGACATTGAAGGAGGCCTGGTGCAGCTCTGAAAGTTTTTCTTTTTTGCGTCTTATATTACCATACACAACATATATGACATAACAAAACAAACGTGTGTGTGTGTGTGTGTTCTTGTACTTACGACATTGTGAGGACCAGTGTGAGTTTTTAACCAACAGAGTAAGGACATTTTTGGAAAGTGAGGACATTTTGAGTGGTCCTCACTTATTTGAAGGACTGTTTGGGGGTCAAGATGTGGTTTTAGGGCTAGGGTTAGAATTGGGTTTAGATATTAGGATTTAGGTTAGGGTTACGGGCTTAGGGTTCAGGGTTAGGGTCTGGGCAATATGTCTGAGTGTCCTCAGTAAGATAGCAGTACAAGTATGTGTGTGTGCGCGCGTGTGTGTGTGTGTGTGTGTGTGTGTGTGTGTACTTGTACAGACCCACAAGGTGAGGACATCAACTAGTTGTAGACCAACAGAGTGAGGACATTTTTGGAAAGTGAGGACATTTTGGGTGGTCCTCAGTGACTTTTTGAGGGTCAAGATGTGGTTTTAGGTTTAGGGTTAGACTCGGATCAGGATTAGGGCTAGGATTAAGGTCAGGGTTAGGGGCTTAGGGTTCAGGGTTACGGTCTGGGTAATACATTATGTCTATGAGTGTCCTCACTAAGATATCAGTACAAGAGAGAGAGAGAGAGAGAGTGTGTGTGTGTGTATGTATACATTGTTCACTGAACATGTGTGGTTTGAGTGTGTATTACGTGTCTGTCCAGCCTCATGTCATGATAAAATCTCCTTTAAAACATGTAAATCCAGCGCGTTCTTCTTTGCGTCCGTGTTTTCATAAGTTTACTGAAGCGTATAATTCCTCTGATCTGAAAGCCTGGGCTGATCAGCATAAAGCTCGACAGACATTTATGTGGTTAGTCTGGCGTTGAAAGTGATTTGCCTCTGGTGCTCTGTGGAGCGGGTCAGACTGTTTTTAATGCAGGCTAGCTGATACCGTAGAAATGTCCTAGCCTTGCACTAGCCTAGCGCCACGAAACTCCTCAAATATAAGACCTGCATGAATTACAAAAGAAAGTAACTCCAGAAATCAGCAACACTCTGGATAACTAGGAAATGAGGCCCTATGTCATAAATCCTAAAATATCCCTTTAAGTCTGCCCATTTCGACCACTCGAGGCCAGCTTCCTCACAGACAGACTGCAGTGTCATGTTACTGTCACTCATGGTGTCTAACCTGATAGGTAACTCTGAAGAGAGTCAATTCATGGTAACAGCGGTAGGTTGTAAGCATATACACACCAGTGTCAAATAAACACTGGAACATTTGCTGTGTAGATTATATCGACCAACAAACAAAAACGTAAGGTCTTAAAGACAAAATAACATAAAATATATAGATGCTTGAATAAACAAATAACAGTAGCAAAACACTTGGAGGAAATAATATACATCAGAAACAATATGTGTTGATACTGTCCTCCTGCTAACTCTCTTTCCCACAACTCACCGTGCGCTGTCCGTGGTGCTGAAACGCTCAAACACAACATAGCAGCATACATTCCTTATTCCTTAGATTATTATTTGCCTACTCTGCACATCTACCTCCACGGCCCATTGTGCCGGGGCCGTCCAAAACCCCCACAGGCAGGTGAAGGCAGTCGATTTGGAGGGGGATGTCATTGTTGTCTGTAACAATGATGGAATCCAACTCCAATCCTGCAGAAACAATCCCACAATGGCTGTCTGCTTTCCAAGAAAAAGAACAAAAAAAACACAGACTTCTCCTGCCAGTTTACAGATTAGCAAGTTGCTGAAATAAGTGTTTTTAATGATCACTTTTATAATGTAATTCTATGCAGCAACAAATGTGGAATGGAACGATACATATACAACGAACTCATTTCTATTTAGCTGTTCTCCAAGGCCGGCGTCCTCATGGCCATGAATTTACAAAAAGTGTATTTCATAACCTTCCGATTTATCGTGAAATAATTCTCAGACGCTTTGTGAATATTAAGCTGGTGGTGGGAAAAGCTTGAGAAGTCCAACATATTTTCTACTTTACTTTTTAGACATGGTGTTTCTGCATTTTGTCAGAACGAGAGCTGTCCATGGTGCTGAAAGGAAAAAGGCCAAAAGTTAGCTGTCATTTTAAAAATAATGACTTTAAACACTTGGCTTGTATAGTTTAAAAAATATATATTTTAAGAGTTTAAAAGAATGATGTCTCTCTTTTTCCACTCTCTCCTCTTTCTCTTGTGTTTTCTCTCTCTCTGTCTCTCTCCCTCCACTCTTTCTCTTCCCCTTTCTCCTCTTTCTCTCCCACTCCCTCCAGTCTCTCCTCTCTCTTTCCTTTTTCTCTTCCTCTCTCTTTCCTCCTCCTCACACTCGGTCTTTCTCTCACTCTGTCTTTCTCTTCCCCTTTGCCTCACTCTCCTCCTCTCTTAGTCCCTCTCGCTCTCTTTCTCTCCCTCATTCTCCTCCTCTCTCTCCCCCACCCACTCTCTTTCTCTTCCCCCTCTTTCTCTGCCCCTTTGCTCCACTCTCCTCTTTCTCCTCCTCTTTGTCTCTCCACCCTCTCACTGTCTTGCTCTTCCTCCTCTTTCTCCACCTCTTCCCTCCCTCTCCTCTTTCTGTCTCTCCACCCTCTCACTCTGTCGTTCTCTTACTCCCCTATCTCTCCCTCTCTGCCTCACTCTCCTCCTCTTAGTCCTTCTCTCTCACTTTCTCTCTTTCTCTGTCTTTCTCTTCTCCCTCTTTCTCTGCCCCTTGGCCTCACTCTCCTCGTTCTCCTCCTCTCCTAGTATCTCTCTCGTTCTCTCCCTCCCTCTCCTCTCTGTCTCTCCACCCTCTCACTGTGTCTTTCTCTCCCTCTCTGCCTCACTCTCCTCCTCTCTCAGTCCCTCTCTCTCACTTTCTCTCCCTCACTCTCCTCTTTCTCCCCCTCTCACTCTGTCTTCCTCTTCCCCCTCTTTCTCTCCCCCTTTGCCTCACTCTCCTCTTTATCCTCCTCTCTTAGTATCTCTCTTTCTCTCCCTCACTCTCCTCTTTCTCCCCCTCTCACTCTGTCTTCCTCTTCCCCCTCTTTCTCTCCTCCTTTGCCTCACTCTCCTCTTTCTCCTCCTCTCTTAGTCTCTCTCTTTCTCTCCCTCACTCTTCTCTTTCTCACCCTCTCTCAGGTTCATTGATCACCGTGTTTAATCAGGGTAACTGGGCAGTGGCAGCTGCTGGTCTGTCCTCACACACAGGCCCCGAGGAGAGACTGTACAGGGGTCGGCAAGGAGAGAAGGAGAAATTAACACGGTGGTACATTAGAAACAAAAAAGCAGACCACCAAAAGTGAAGAGTAGAGGAGAGCCTATGGAGGCACAGGAGGACCATGCAAACTCCTCTGGGAGGTACTCACAGTGAGCAGGTGCGGGGGCAGGTCCGGCCATCAAACCAAGGGGCAGGGCCTCTCCAACACAGGCCTGGCCCCACTTAACCCTCAACATATGGCCACAACAGACTGAGGACGCCTGGAAAACTCTTTGTCCGAAAGCAATGTTTGTTGGCAAGACACAACATGAATGAACAGTATATAAGTACTAGCTGAGACCCGGCCGAAATAAACATGGCGGCGCCCAGGCGGCGGCCATTGAGATAGCGTTTTCTATAATAGATACAACAGTATATAGTAACATATGCAGCTCAATATATCTATGACTTTGTATCACAATAAACAGATTTCAACGTAGTTCGTCTGAAACACTAATTTAAGGCAAGACAGGTGAAAACATCCATCTTTCGCACAGTGGTCAAATATTGAGGTTTTTAGCCCGTTTTTTCCCTCAACCTAAGTCTCAAAGCTTCTTGAAAATAAGATTAAAAAAAGCGACAAAAATTAAATGCAGCCAAAAAAAGGCATAAAAAAAAAAGTGAGGAAACAATATTATATGACATAAAAGCACCAAAGATAGGACGAAAAAGGGAAACAGCAACAACATGAGCCAATATCTTTCAAATGAGGTGTTACACTGGCCTATAGGCTGTAAACTCCACTTGTGATGCTTTTAGATTTGGGTAAAGCTGAACTGAACTGAACTGCTTAAGGTGGGCTTAAGAGGACATCTTAGTTTTAATGTCACAGTACAAAAAAAACTACATTTGCGAAAGTCGGGGGGAAAAAAAAATAATGACAAAAATGAGCCAGTCTTTTGAATACCTATATATATATATATAAGCCTTGACTCCCATTACAGACTGGCGACAGAAACATGCAGTTGGATGTCTTTGTGAGAAGCTGGAGCCGTCAAAGGGGAGGGCCCGTCCAGGCCCTGCTGTTCGGAGACAGACGCCGAGGCTTCTGCTGGGTGTAATTGCAGTGATTGTTCAGTGACAGCTGTCCACATGTGACAGGGCCCAGCTCCCTGCCCCGGCTGTGCAGGGGAAATTACAGCCCACACGCCTTTTAATTGGAAATGTGAAATGGCCCTCTTTGTATCCAATGACGGGGGAGTGTTGGAGACATCCTGCAGTTGTTCCCAAACACTTTCCAGTTCCTTTGTGACGCTGATTGTATCACAGGGACTGGAACAAAACAATGGAAAAGATACTGAAGATGTGCCTTTCTTTGGTCGGACACACAATGGAAAGTGTAAGAGTTCAATATGCTTCTATTACCCGGGTTTCTTTATTAGGACTCAGCTACAGTATCAGAGAAAAGGTTTAGGAACCGTTGGTATCGAGAGCAGGTATCAGAAAAAATATACCTTTAGATCCAAGTTTTGATGCTATTGGTCCAGGGACAGCATTAAAGGAAGTGACTTTGTTTGAAGAAATGAACCTTCTTCTGTAACATCTGTCCACATCAGTCCTGCTGCACCATGACTCAGAGGATCTGGGACAAACATGACTCTACAGCACATACAAATGACAAGGGTTTGTTTTTGTAGAATGAGAGTAATTAATAATTAACTGACATTTTAATTACATAAATTCAGGAATTTCACACTTACTACTAAGGGATACTTCATTGTTGTACTTTTCTCTGTTATATCCAGCAGAATTTCCATGACTTCCTTCTTCACTTCTCAGTCTGTGACTGAAGAGCAATGAGGCCTCAGCCTTTTTGCAGAAAATAAAGAGCTCACTATTTAGTGTCATGTTACTGTCACTCACGGTGTCTGACCAACAGTCTAACTCTGAAGCCAATGAAATCACAGTGACTCAGAGTGGGTTGGGCTCAAATGTGACCAAACGCCAAGATCCAATATCTGAGACTAAAATAATAAAACCAGAGTAGACAGGGTTAAATTTGACTTGTAAAGGTCCAGCCCATGTGGGCCAACACACATGGGGTCCACATGCAAACTGCAGACAAACCCACTTATGACCCAGGTGGGCAAACCCAAGCAGAGCAAACTTTGTTTTGCTGGCTGGGAATTGTTACTTCGGGTCCGAAGTGCCGTCATGCACAAGCTTAATATAGAAGGTGCAGTTACACGTACGACCTGAGGTGGCAGTAGTGAGTGTAAAATGGCCAACTTGCATCTAGCCTCTTTAATGAGTACGAGTATGAGTACAAGCATGTGGTATCGGCCCGATACCTGATACTGGTATCGGTGCATCCCTAATTTTAGTCAAAACAATACAAACTCAATACAAACGTGGAGATCCCACGCCACTCTTTGTTCATTTGTTGTTTAGTGGAATTTGTTACTTCACATCTGGTGTCTGCAATGTTTATCCAATACTTCTATAGGAGTATTTTCTTATTTGACCTGTACACCACAATTTCACAAAGTGTATTTTAATATATATCATTGGTGCATTTTACAATGGGAGACAGTTGAGTTATCGTTGACGTGGCCCTGTGACTCAATCCGGTTTCCCTTTGTCAAAAATGAACTACTTTTATTTTTTAATGTTACGGTAAAAGCTGACTTTACACCATATGTCCCCGACCACGATGATAGCGCGTCTTGAAATAGGCCGATATTTTCTGAAATTCTCATCTCACCCGCTGCACAGGTCTGCCGTAGATTCCCCCGCACGTATTCCCCGTCCCCCAGGGGAGCCGGTACAATGGTCGCGGTGAATGGTGCTGTTAGAGACTTGGCTCTTGTTAACTCCGGCGACAGCCCCCCTGCAGAGCCCCCCCCCCCTCCCCTCCCGACGCAAGTGTAAGTGCCGCAGTACAACAGCAGCTCTACAGCGGCTCGACAGTCTCGTCAGGCCATTTCTGTGAGAAGCATGTTCTCTCGGGTAAACTGCCGCGCAAACGCCCCCCGGAGAAACACGGCGAGGGAGCAGCCGTTTGAACCGCCTGCTGCAGAGGTATCGCTGCGAGTGGAGTTTTAGCCCGATTTGCATCTTCCTGAGTTCGGGGAAAAAGTGGGGCCCGATAAGAATTTCTCGCGAGTAATAATTTGTTGTGAAGCTCCTTGCGCTTGTGTTTTGCGACCTCCAAAGCCTCGAATGGTAAGTAACAAACATGTTGGAAATTTTCCAACTGTTGCTTGCGATTTGAGTAAAGCTACTATTGCAACACCCAAGCTTCTCTTCAGCATTCAGCTTGTGTGCCCGTATCCAGACGCGCCTTTGAACCCCTCCACCACGTTAGGGTGGCGGTTCCAGGAGTGCATTGTTTGTCGTTGTAAAATTGTACAGCGAAATTGTGTTCAGGTGTTGAGTTAGTCCTGAGCCGCTGGGTTTGTCCCTGTTTCAGAGCATGGTGTTCTGCACTGGTCAGCTCCTCCACCTCCTCTTTCCTCATGTGCAGCTCCCTCAGCTCCCTCCGTCTTCAGGTGTAAGTTGTATTCTCCATTGAACGTCCATTAGCCAGAAAACTAGTAAGGACATAAGGCATGTGTGGCGTAGCTGATAGTCTTGCCCGGATACCTCCTGGCATCTTTATTTATTACAGAAATATATTCATAATTCAGCATTTTTTAAAGTAATGGTGGAGAAAAGGGTCAAAGAGTAGCTTTTTCCTCTCTTTGTTTCCCCCCTCTGACCGCTTCGAATAGGACCATTTATGGGCGATTCCGGTGACACGAGGAATAGATGGCTGCTTCCTGCTTTGTGAGGGTGCAGACGCGTCTCTGCTTGCTTATGCTGCTTGCCTCTTTATTCGCTTTTTTAATCATTCTTTTTTGGCACATGTCACACGGATATGATTTTATTCTCTTCTTCTAAGTGAGCCAAGACTTTTTAAATCATTTTTTAATCATTTTATGCCTTTTATTTTTTACAACTCATCTGGACCAGCGACGACAGTCTTATCAACATGGCTGCGGGAGTAACGCAAACATCTTCTTGTGAAAGCTGTCGGATTTATCAACAAGAAATTATTTTACTGCGGGACAACATTCTTGCCTTTGAGATGGATAAAGGACTTAATGACACGCTCCCTATGGAACACGGTAAGAAGACTGGAAAAACGGATACTTGCAACCTAAAGCTAGACGATACCGTAACGTTCCCGAAACTATACAAACAACTTGGTGCTCGGCCAAAGCAAAGATAACATACTAGCAAAAATGAACCTGGAATAAAGTTAACAAACAGATTTTCACCTCTCTCAAAAGATGAGTGTAACAAACGGAGAAAATCAGAGAGAGACAGAGAAAAAGAAGTCAAAACAAAGCTCGAGAGGAAAAGTGTGGCAAGTGTCAAGGCCAGAGATATCCTGGTGCTTGGAGACGGAGCCATATCTAATATAAACAATGACAGGATTACTACAAGCAGTTATCCCAGCGCCACAGTTTCTGACATCATAGATGTTCTAAACAAGGAAATCACAAATAACCCTGGGATTGATAAACTTATCATACATGTTGGTGCTGTGGACATAAGAGACGAAGAGTCTGAAGCCCTGAAAGAAAAGTTCAATAAACTTTTTGAGAGACTTGATTGTCTGGATAAAGAGGCAATACAAATGTTCATCAGTGGACCCATCCCAAACATCGATGGGAGAATAAACAAATTCTCCCGGCTATTTCAGTTGAATACATGGCTGTCCAACGTCTGTGAGCCGAGAGGACTGTATTTCATAGAGAACTTTAATCTGTTCTGGCAACGTGATGACCTGTTTAGAGGAAATGGGCCTCACTTGAGCAGAGGTGGAGTGAGACGACTGACGGAAAATCTCCTTCACGCTCTGCAAAATCAGAGGAGGCCTGAGCTACAAGGGAGAGCCGAGAGGAGCATGAGAAGAGCTCCTGGCTCAGCAGCAAAGGCCTCAACTGCACCACCAATAAATGATACAGTCGCAGCTGCGTCATCTGCACCTGCAGTAAAGGACTCAGCTGCAGTAATGGTTTCAGCCATAGCAGCACCACCTGCACCTATGGAATCAGCCACATTTAAAGGAATAGGCCACCGTTTTTACATACTAAGATATGCTCTTACCTCACTTTAGACGTGTTAATATATCCCCGTCTGGTCTTTGTCCGTGCGCTCTGCCAGGCAAACGGAGCACATACGCAGCCTCTCCCACATGTCACATAGCTCCAAAAAAGCTCACGATAGAAGCTACCAAGCTCTTCCACGTGTTCCCTATTTAAATAAAGTTACGTGAAGTGTTTTCATGCGAAGTATATTTACCCAGAAATGTAGCATGTCGATTTTATAAGCAAATAAAAAGGGGGACTATATTGTGAGGCGTAATGATACGAGGAGCACAGCGTCCGCGTAGTAACTCCTAAAGACTTCCCCCGCTCACTTCCGGCAATAACCTTTAGGAGTTACTGCGCGGACGTTTTACTCCTCGTATCATTACGCCTCACAATATAGTCCCCCTTTTTATTTGCTTATAAAATCGACATGCTACATTTCTGGGTAAATATACTTCGCATGAAAACACTTCACGTAACTTTATTTAAATAGGGAACACGTGGAAGAGCTTGGTAGCTTCTATCGTGAGCTTTTTTGGAGCTATAGGACATGTGGGAGAGGCTGCGTATGTGCTCCGTTTGCCTGGCAGAGCGCACGGACAAAGACCAGACGGGGATATATTAACACGTCTAAAGTGAGGTAAGAGCATATCTTAGTATGTAAAAACGGTGGCCTATTCCTTTAAGGATTCAGCCACAGCAGCACCATCTGCACCTATAGACTCAGCAGCAGTTAAGGATTTAGCTGCACCAGCACCACCCGCATCTCCAGAAAGCGTTTCAACAATAGCAGCATCACCACCTGCATCTCCGGGGAAAAGCTCAGCTTCAGCACCACCTGCACCTATATCAAACGATTCAGCCGAAGGAGCACTTTCTCTTACTCCACCACAGGCCTTGAGCCCGACTACTACATCTACACCCTCCAGAGACTTTTCTGAATTGTTCCCATCCCCAGAGTCACCTATGGGATTTTCCAACCATCTTGAAAACTTGATCAAACATGGGACTAAAATGACTCCCCTCACTCCAATTGCGTCAAGACCAAGGCTTTCATCCCCAAAGAAGCATCATGCCCCTCTCCCACCTCCGCCTTTTTCACAAACCAAGGTCTCCCCAGCTCGGCCCCCACCACCGGCGCCCACAGCTGTTATCTCCAGCAGCTTCACTGCTGCTGTCTAGGACATTAGGGGCCTCTGCGTTGCTACCATACATAGCAAACTCAAAACCAACCAGAGGTCCATAGAGGGTGTGTGTTCTTACAAGACAATTAATACTGTCAAACAACATAGATTAGATAAGAGAGGGACAGTCAGACCGTCCAATCAAAGAAATCTAATCCATGTCCCCCGCAAAAAGATTCCACCCACTCAAACACAGATAAATCTCAAACATGCTGTACTCAATGTCAGATCGCTAAAAAACAAGTCCTTTTTAATAAATAGTTTTATTTCCTCTCATAATCTAGATTTTATGTTTTTAACTGAAACATGGCTAGACAAAAACACTGGTAATGCAGTTTTGATTGAGTGTAGTCCATCTCACTTCAATTTTGTGTCTGAAACACGCCAAAACCAGAGGGGTGGGGGTGTTTGTGCCATATTCAAGGACAATTTACTCCTGCAAAAATTGTCATTTGGGGTTTTTCCATCGTTTGAGTATGTGTCATTCAAAATTGAGATAAAACAATCTTCCATACTTTATATGACTATTTACAAACCACCACAGAACTGTTTTATTGAAGATTTTACTCAATTACTGTCATTTATATGCATTGATTTCGATTGTTTAGTAATTTCAGGTGATTTTAATGTGCATGTGGATGTGACCAACGACAGGCATGCAAAAGAACTCAGTGCTGTCCTTGAAATGTTTGGTTTAACTCAGCACGTGAGTGAGGCGACTCACAACAAAGGCCACACTCTAGATCTAGTTATTACAAAAGGTGTTAATATATCAAATGTGAATGTTGTTAATGTTGCATTATCTGATCATTTTTGTGTCTTCTTTGACCTGTGTGTTACACCTAAACCAGTGGTCGGGCCTGGAGTTATTCAAAGAAGACACATAAATGATAAAACGAAGACACAGTTTATGGAGATGATCAGATTTGAAAATGCCCCATGTTCTAATGTTGATAATCTGTTGGACTCTTACACATCAAGGGTCTTAAATGTTTTGGATACTATTGCTCCTGTCAAGGTTAAAATGGTTAACAATAGGCAAAAGGCACCTTGGAGAAGTGAAGTTTCGGTCAGGGCACAGAAAAGGGAGTGCCGAAAAGCCGAACGGAAATGGCGCAAGTCAAAGCTCCAGGTTCATTTTGAGGTTTACAAAGAAGTACTTTGTGTGTTCAACCAGATTTTGCGTGGAGCAAGGGAGAAGTACTTCTCTAAAATCATTGCAAACTGCAGAAACAATTCTCGTGTTCTGTTTTCCACAGTAAACAGATTAACTAACCCTCCAGTTTCACTGCCCCTAGAACTAATCTCTACATCTAAGTGTAATGAGTTTGCAATATTTTTCTATGACAAAGTCCAAAGCATTAAAAATGCCATAAATTCCACAACACAAAAAGAAACTCTGCCACCAGATAAACACCTTGAGCTGACACATTTCACACCTGTTACTGACAAAACAATCGAAGAGGTTATCTCTGGTCTGAGTTCATGTACATGCTGCCTTGATGAATTACCCACTAGATTTCTGAAGTCTGTGCTGACCAGCTTGTTACCACAACTTGCTCAGTTAGTTAACATCTCACTCCAGACTGGAGCATTTCCAAAGGCCTTGAAAACAGCAGTCATTAAGCCTCTTCTAAAAAAGAGCAGCCTTGATGCCAAGGTAATGAACAACTACCGGCCCATATCAAACCTGCCATTCTTAGGAAAAGTCCTAGAGAAAGTAGTATATCAGCAGCTCACTTACTTTCTCCTGTCTAACAATGTGTTTGATACTTTCCAGTCAGGCTTTAGGCCCCACCACAGCACTGAGACAGCTCTGATCAAGGTGACAAATGATATCCGCATGAACACCAACGCAGGTAAGGTCTCAGTCTTAGTTCTGCTGGACCTGAGCGCTGCCTTTGACACAGTGGACCACGGGATCTTACTTCACAGGCTAGAAAACTGGGTGGGAATCTCTGGTACTGCTCTAAACTGGTTTAAGTCCTATCTCGAGGACAGGACGTACTTTGTTGAAATTGGCAACTGTGTCTCAGACAAAATTGCCATGACCTGTGGAGTCCCCCAGGGGTCAATCTTGGGACCCCTCTTATTCAACTTGTACATGCTTCCATTGGGTCAGCTAATAAACAGCAACAATGTGTCGTACCACAACTATGCAGATGACACTCAAATCTACGTGTCACTGACGGCTGGTGAACATGGGCCTGTAGATACACTCTGTCACTGCATCCAACAGATCAGTTTGTGGATGCAAAACAACTTTCTCCAACTAAACTCAGACAAAACTGAGATCATTGTTTTTGGCCCACAGGCACAAAGACAAAGTGTTGTCAGTCACCTTGAGTCTCTCTCTCTAAAACCAAAAAATCAGGTTAGAAATCTAGGAGTAATCATGGACTCAGACCTGAACTTAAACAGCCACATCAAAGCAATAACATCAGCAGCTTTTTACCATCTGAAAAACATTGCTAAGATCAGAGGAATAGTGTCAAAACCAGACTTAGAGAGACTTATCCATGCATTTGTCTCCAGCAGGTTAGACTACTGTAACGGCCTACTCACTGGCCTCTCGAAACGAGCTGTCAGACAGCTACAGTACATCCAGAACGCTGCTGCTCGAGTCCTGACAAGAACCAGGAAATATGACCATATTAGTCCAGTGCTCCGGTCTCTGCACTGGCTTCCTGTCACTCAGAGAATAGACTTTAAAACAGCTCTGCTCGTGTACAAGTCTTTTCATGGTTTAGCTCCAAAGTACATCTCTGACATGTTAGAGCCGTATGAACCATCTCGGGCCCTGAGAACTTCAGGGAGGGGCCTCCTGGTGGTTCCCAGAGTCAATAATAAACACGGTGAGGCTGCGTTTCAGTTTCATGCAGCTAAAATCTGGAACAGTCTTCACGAGGATGTGAGACAGGCCTCAACTCTGACAATGTTCAAATCCAGGCTGAAAACAATTCTTTTTACCAATGCATATGACTGAAAGTATTTTATCTGCACTCTCGCCTTTTACTGTAATTGATTCATTTTATGTTGATGTTTTTATTGATTCTATTTGTTTTCAACTGTGAAGCACTTTGAATTGCCTTGTGTATGAATTGTGCTCTACAAATAAACTTGCCTTGCCTAGATACAGACGGCATCTCTGGAATCGCCCATATATGGTAAAGTTTGAAAACAGTTAAAGGGGGAAACAATTTTGAGAAAAATCTACACTTTCTCTAATTTTTCAATAACTGCCGTAACAAATGCTGAATTATGAATATGGTTTTCCACAATGGTATGGTTTTTATTTAGACAGGGACAGTGCACAATTTAACATTGACCAAAAGGAAAGATGCATTGTGCCGGGTTATAGCAAAGATGCTAATTTCCACCTGTAGCAGCACCAACAAGCAACCTGGGCAGGTTGATGTTACAGTACAAAAACTGTTTTAAATGTAGATGAAAACTTGACCATGGATTTATACATTTTGACATCATTAAAAACATACATTTAATTTAAACAAGATTGGAACATTAGAACATTTTCTACCGGTCCTTTTTCTAGGTGAAATGGTCGCTCCCACATGACGTTACAGATTATGAGTGCAAGTTTGTTTTAATATTGTTTTGTTTTAATAAAGATAAAAAGACATGGAGCGCAACAAAGTGGTTCAACAGCCCATAAATACATAAATAAACGTCGAATGCTAACATGATGCTACATGTTAGCGTCGTGCTAATGCTACCGCTAGCTGCTGTGAATAAACATCCATATTCACCCGATTTAGACTTGACTATTTGTATGTGATATTGTAGTTTATGTTTCGCCAGAAAACGGCTAAACGGCTTTCCCCCTTGACGAGGCCACGCCCCCTTCTATGACGAGATGCCGTCTGTATCTATCTCCTCGAGGAGACTCAGTAATCCAAATGTGGCCATCACTTTTGTGGAGACACCAGACAAACGGAGCCATGCAACCGTGAGCATGTGCAACAAAACTTAAACCACTTTTCTGAAATGCGTTTTTCATTCCACTCTTGCAGCAACATTTCCACTTCAGTAGCGTTTGTAGAACTTTCCAGTCTTGGACTCAACATTGTTTATAAAGGGTTTTATCAGAGAAATTTTTTAAATATCTAATTTGTGCCTTGTTTATTTATTTTCAAACCCCAAAAGAAAACGGCACAATTAGAATTTTGACTGAGGTTGGTGGAGAGGTAGAAGATGACTGGAGCGAGGACTTGAGTCTGGGGGCCACAGGTAGGCCATGTTTACGTAAGAATCCCTAACTTTAACCTCTGCATAACCCGCTACATGCTGCATCTCCCTCACTCCAGCTCCTGCTCCACAGCCTCTCATCAAAGAGCAGAAGTCGTCTCTTCCTCACGCTTCAGATTCGCAGATCGCGCTCTGGCATCTCTCTTCAGCCGTGCCAGAGCTTTGATGGTGGAACTCCAGGGACTTCTGCTCCTCCTCCTCTTCCTCCTCATCATCATCATCATCATCATCATCAATGTGCGTTGGCTACAAGCGTGACGCCGTGCCAGATCCGTCCCTGACGCTCAAACGGCCGCCTCGCAATTCACGCTCCACTAGCGCAGATGGGAATAAACATGGTAATAAGATAAAAAAAGAAAGAACATTAGTCGCTGCTTTGAGAGGCGTGAAGTAATGTACGCCGTTTATCGGTTAATACCATCAGGCGCGGGTCTCCGAGGGGGCCGCTTTCATGTCCCGCTCAATCGTCGGCGATGTTAATGCCTCCGTAATTAACTCGACAATCGTACGCTCTTCGATGGAGGTTTCTAAGCAGTCAAGGCGGTCACTTATTCGTAACGTTGCACAGCGTGGCGTTTCCCTCGATTTTTCTCTGGCACCTTTTGAAGAGAGCGAACCTGCTGAGAGAGTCAACAAGCCAACGAAGAATAGTTTGTTTGTGCAGGTGACAATACAAAGAGTAAGATGACGGGGTGAGATTACACATTCAAGGCGAGACGCTGCAAGTGAATGGGGGGAAAATTTAATTTAGAGATATCGATTTTTTGAAACTTGCTGGTATTTTCAGCGACAAAATTGAAAGAATTAATAGAGCCAGGTTTAAATCCATAGATATATTTTGTGAAAGCGCTTGGTGTAGGGATGTCCCAATCCGATCACGTGATTGGAAATCGGGCCCGATCACGTGGCTACGGAGTCGATCGGAATCGGACAATACCTCCCGATCAGGACTCGGATATTTATGCGGGTCCATTTTCTGTCCTCTCCCCCTGGCCCAGCGCCTCTGTTACTAACTCCACCTGGCTGCGTCAAACCACTCGCACCATCGTTCAATCCGTGTCCCCCCTTCAATCCCCAAATCCACACAAGTGCCAGCGCAGGAGAACAATAACAACATCTCTGATAACCCGTGCAGAGTTTACTGTGTAGGCTAAGCGAGGAGAGAGGAGTGAGAATGGACGGGAAGACAGGACTTGGAGAGAGCGGTAAGAAGTAGCAAACAGCTGTTTTTATCGCTATTACCCCGCTACATGTGATTAAACCATGTCTACTCAGACCCGCACTGAGCAGAGAGACGCTCCTCGCATTTCTGCGGAGATGTTCAAAAGTCAGTGGACAGATACGTGCGCAAACACTAAAAGACGAGGGGAAACTTCGTCTCTACAACCTGATAACCACTGCCTCCGCTTATCCCCGCGCTACGTTCAGGAGGTGAATTAAAGCACTTGTTGTCACTCCTGGTTGTCTTAAACCTTTAGTCAAACACACGCACTCTGTACACGCCCACAGTAGGTGACACGCGCTCAAGCCACGGTGAACGGCGAGCGTGCACAGCGAACCTCGACCCTGTCCCGGTTTCCAGGCTGGGAAATGTGGCCACCCTATATCTACCAAAGAGACTGTTATCAAGTTAACATGGCACATCTAGCTTTTGGCCAAATATATTGTTATTTAACTGTTTGGCCACATTACTGCAGTGTTTTTTTTTCTGTGCTGCCAGACAGTTTTTTTACATTGTAGTGCATAAAAAATGTATTGCCCAAGTTTTGTTTTCATTGCCAATCAACAAACACATTTAATAAAGAATGGAATTTTAGATCCCACCCTCTCTGTGTAAAACTATAATAGTCTTGCTTACTTGAGAAAAAACAAAGTAGAGTTACTCTCTATATCCAAAACCATGAATGTAAACAAGTGGATTAATATCGTTTTTTTCCCTTAATTTTTAAAACGATGTATTAGGTATCGAATCGGGACTCGGTATCGGGCAATTCTCAAAATCAAATGACTTGGACTCGGATCGGAGGCAAAAAAACCTGATCGGGACATCCCTAGCTTGGTGTAAATTCGGCGTCAGTGCTTCAGAGCCAAGACATTAGACAAGACAAAACCTGAGGCGGAGAAAATTGCCGTCATATTTCTAACGACCTCGAGGAGTACAACTACACGCAAAATTAGCACGTTTGAGAAACAGATGTCAATTTTTGCGCAGGACAAGATAGCGCAGTTTGTGCACCAATGGGGGAATATAAAAGTTTTTAAATGTTTGTTTCTGGCAAGGCAAGTTGATCTGTTGGCAATTCAAAGTGCTTCACAATTGCATAAAAGAAAGAAAGCAGATAAAATCAATAAAACATTAACGCAAAAATTGATAAATTACAGTAAAAGGCAAGAGTGCAGATAAAATACTTTCAGTTTTTCGCATGCACGGGTAAAAAGAGCTGTTTTCACCCTGGAACATTGTCAGAGTTGAGGCCTGTCTCACATCCTCATGACGACTGTTCCAGATTTTTGCTGCATGAAACCGGTAGGTTATGTAGTCACTGGGTCAACACGGGACCATTCAGAAATCATCAGGCAACTTCTGAAGACACAATATTGGTTGCACTAAAATGAAAGGGGGTCCGGTATTTTTGCACCTCACACTTTTCAGTTTTTTATTTGTAAAAAAAAAAAAAGTCGTATTCATTTCATTTCACTTCATGATTGTGTGTCATATAGTGTGTGTCTTTCACATAAAATTTGAATTAAATATATTTATGTTTATGGTCCAAAGTATGGCAAAATGTTGAAAAGGTTAAGGGGTGCCCACACTTTTGCATACCACTGTAAAGGAGCGATAAATTTGGTTGTTTTGATGGTGTACGGAGAAAAGAAAGAAAGTTCCATATGTGTTCCATAGAACTGCAGAGCTCTGACCGTCAAACGGCTTCAGGACGGCTTCCTACGTGCTTTAGTCCTTATGTCCAGCGTCTGAGCATAGCGTATTGACAATAGTAGACAAAACTCATGTTCCACGGGTACTGTATCACCAATGTGCGAGCTGATCATCCAGCTGTCCCATTTTCTGTTTCTTTTCCTTCCGTGGAGCCTATGATGAAAACCTCATCTTCTATCCCACATTCAGCAGCACCGGTCACTGTTTGCTGCAGTTTTTCCAACACCTCCCTTTGGCCAATCCATGAGGAGATACACTTTACAATTCAAGTTGCGCACCTCAAACGCCTCTCTGAATCTCGATGCCTGAATAACTTCAATTGGACACTCTCGACGTGGACGTGCAGCAGCTCTACTCAAAGCTCCTCGCCCAGACTCAAAGGGAGCGCCCAGCCACCACGTAGAAGAAGGAAGGAAGGAAGGCGAGTTCTTTTACATCACAACAGTCCGATACAATTTCCGCATCACTTCAAACGACCCCCCCCCTTGATTTTCCCCAGCTGTCACTACATTCAGTTAATGCCACTCATACAAACAAAGCAATAAATCAATGAGATGCACTAGTTCCGCCCTCACATTCCATTTCAAGCATTCTCACGAGGAGCTCCTCATCGACGGAGCGCCGGGCTGTCGGCTGCAGTTATTAAGCCGAGCGTCGACCCGAGAGACAGACTTAACGCATGCCATTGATCGGTCAGACACACACTGGGGCGGCTCCGGGCGTGGGAGTGCATGTGCGGAGAGGCAAGCGGGTTAGCTTTGACACATAACGGCAAGGTCGGGCAGGTCAGTAGGGAGTGATATCACAACATGAGAAAAAGAGCGTTTGCGTGAAGACTCGGGCAGACGTCTGTGGTAGATGGTCTATGTCAGAATGCTAATGTTTAAATCCAATATAATGCTGATTTACATCTGGGTTCAGGGTGAGTTGGAATCATTGAAAGTAAGTAATTTAATTTGGATAAGATAGTCATTTTTATAACGGCTATTCTGCCAAGTGGTAAATTGAGCCACTGGAGTAGGTCCTGCTCTTTTGTTTTCAGTAATGGGGTAAAGTTGAGAGCGCTCATCTCTGACGGCCTGGAGGAAAACCTCACGCCCAAATAAGTGATGTGGCCTGTGCATAAAGGGATAGGGGATTGCTGGGCAGCCACGTCCCGCTTCGTTTTATGTAAAAGGAGAACGGAGGATTTTTTTCCTGAGATTTTAGAAAAAGACTAAGACTGAATTGTTTTAATTACTTCTTTTATTGATGTTTGGGGATTTTGAATGAAAAGGAGAATATCATCAGCATATAATGATGTTTTATGAGCTTGGTTTGTTTCAATGCCTTTGATGAGTGGGTTCTGACGAGTTGCTGCTGATAGGGGTTGAATTCAAAAATGGTGATAAAGATGGAGAGACTGGACATCCCTGCCTAGTCCCTCTGTGCAGTGTGAAATTTGTAACAATATGGAAAGTAAGATTATTATTTTTTTGAGCAACCAAAATAAAAGAGTTTACAAAAAAAAAGTTAAATACATTCATATTAAAAACTGCCTCTAAAAGACCTACAAAGTTCTCTAAAGTTTGGAGTGAAGTAGGAGCTACTAAAGTGGAGACGTGGTTGAAAGAGTGGAAGGAAAACCTCATTTGGAGAAAATGGGACTTAAGTTTTGTGACGTCACATTCACCCTGTGTATATTTCCTTGCCGAGGGCTGGGAATTGACTTAAATCAAAATTTGTAAAAAGCTTATAATATGGTACATTTTAAAGCAGAATTGAGTCTTGAATCCATGCCCTGATATACAAAATGACGATTAGTTATAATATGTGTTCAACTGATTGTTTCTGACTGTCTCTCGTGTCTGCTCCGTGAGTCTGCCTACTGCCTCACTTCGGACAGATCGGAAAGCTGGGTTCAGTTGTGTTCTCTTGTACTGTGCCTACAAATCAAATCTGATATTCGTACTTGCGCGCTGATGCCGGCTGAATTTACTTAACTTATACTGAGCCTCTTTCTTTGATAGATCAGAGTACATTTCCCTTTTTTCTTTTCTGGGCTGACTTGTTTTGTGCGCCGTATTCGATCTCTTCTGCTGTTTTTCTTTGCGAACAGTCTCTGCTTTGCTGCGGTTAGACGAGCCATTTCCAAAGCCCAGTGTGACAGGTACGAAGAGTTCCCCCACAAATCGGAATTTACACTTTTAAAAAAAAAAGTCATGTTCATCGCGTCAACATATTTTCGCAAATGTACAAAACAAGCAGATTACAGCATGCATAGCTGTGGGCTCCATGCACACAAGCAACGTGACGAGTGGACTCTCCAGAGGCCGCTGCTCTCCCTTTCCATTATTTCCCAATCAACAGTGTCTTAGGACAGATCAATAAATGAGGCAATCAGTGAGAAACTGATGGACAGTCATTGGCTACATGCTAAAAACATTACGCCAGACGTTAATTATGGATGACTTTTAATCCCAGAGCTAATGGATAGTATCAAAATAGTTCAAATTATTATACGGCTCTTCACAACGTAAGTAGAACGCTCCAATGATTTGATGGGATTTCCCAACGTTCTACCGGTCATTATTTTCTGATAAAGGACCTCTGAGAAAAATAATGACCGCTGCCAATGGCATCAGAGTTGGTGCTTTCATATCACTCCGCGCGTACGTAGTAGCGACACTCTCTCTGTCCCCGTCACTGCGAGAGAAGTTGGGGGAATTGCTCGTGAAGTTAGCGTGAGTCTGACTTTCAACTTACCCCGAGATTCGCCACCATTCCTCCAACTGCGCCTTCAACTAAGTAGCTAGGCTAGCTACTAGCCGTGCTGCTTCTAGCCTATCAAAACGTTGCCGAGCAACGCGCAAACTTTTGGGAACTATTTGTCGCGGAAGTCATTAAATAAACCTTTCGGCCTTCATAAAAGTGTACGAAGTTTATGTTGTGTGTGTTCAGTTGGCAAATGGCCGTATAATAATCGGTAAAATAAGCACCTTCAGGGCGAAACAAGACCCCTCCGTTTCGCCCTGAAGGTGCTTATTTTACCGATAATGACCAGCGTTCTATACAATATCCCTTACTTAAACAGCAAAAATACATTTTTTATTCAGTGCTAGCCAGTAGTTTGCAAGACAGCCCCTCCTGCTCTGTGTCTGTGAGATCAGCATTAGCATTAGCTGCTGTCACTGTGACGCTACAAAAGGAAAACTGAAGCTGTCGAGGCCAACATGACAGGAGTCAAGTAAATAATGTTTTCTAGCGTTAGCTCCTCCTGCTTTAGCTGCTATTAGCCACATACAGCTACATCGCGACACAAGAACAGCTCAGAAAGAGCTCTCTTTCTTTGTTCAGTCCCAGTTTGAACCTGGTTTAGTTCTGGTTTAGTCCCAGATTTTCTTTATTTAGTCCAAGTTTTTGTTTTGCTCCAGATTAAACCTTGTTAGCGTTGTAGCTACTGTTTGGACTTGGTTGAGTTGCTGATGTAGGAATATTAGCCTAATTAAATTGTTGAATTTTAACATTTTGATTTTAACAGTCAAAGAAATAGTCAAAAGTCTACATGAATCCTATTTTCGCACAAAAGGCATGTGTGTCAAAATCTAGAGTACACTGTTGGTACATGTTTATGTAGGTCCATGATAATGAATAGAAAATATCATGAGCTTCCTCTGTTTGCAAGACCACCGGCCATTACTGAACTGGTCTGTGCTTGACAGTAAAGGGTACACCCTAGCAAGCCGCGGGATGTGCGTATACAGGGACCCCGGGTTGAATTGTGCTCATAGGGCCTCAGAAAGCCCAGATGGGGCTCTGTGCGAAGGAGGAGGGGCGAGTGGGGTGGTAGAGGTGATGCGCTGGAGCAGTGGGCGGCGTGTCAGCTGTCAGCGCTCAGCACTGCCGCCCGGAGCACTGTTGTGACACATGTACCTGGCCCGTACACACTAGCTCTGACACCTTTCTGTGGGAGATGATCACTTAACCATCCCCCCACCTCCTAAAGCCTGGACAGCCAAGACTGCACTCTATTCCTGTTCTTGAGCCGTCCTTGTCGCATCCCCTCTTCTTCACAGATTTCTGGGCTACATTCCCTAAATCGGATTTCTGAGGCAGTTGGAAACCTGCATTTTTCTCCCAGTGGTCAATGTTGAGTTTTTGAGCTAGTTTCTCCCTTAACCTCATAGTTTTACTGTCAGAGTGGGAAAAAATAGACCAAACTCACCCTGAGTGCTTCTTTTATGGTGTTTTCAGGAAATCCCTCCAACATGGCGACACTCCCTTGTATTTCCCACGGTTTGGGAAATGCAAGGGAGTGTCGCCACTTGATTGTAGATGTAAATATTGTAAAAAGAGACAAAATAACAGCAAAGCTCTGCATTGACTTTGCAGCTTTGCTGTAAATATTTGAACGTCACTTTTGAATGAATTAAATGCATACAATTATAAATATTGGGGGCAGGGGAAGATACACCACAATGCAATTTGGCAGGGAAAATACCCAAAATATTATATAAATTCTGGAGAGTCAAGGGCCAATTTCTCAACCCTCTGATCTACTCACTCACTCACACACACACACACAAATCCAGACATGCCACCATTTTGTTGCCCTAAAAGCAGAAATGTGTTGTTGTGGTTTTGCTATATATCCATAGCGAAGACGTTCCTACTTTTAATGGGAGTCAGGCAAATTGGTCTCTAAAAATGTAAGCTTTTATCTATGAACAAAAAAAAAACCAGTCCAATCTACACAGCAATCTCTTTTTATTACAGACATTTGAGACATATAAAATTCTTCTTCTGAAATAATGAAGAGGCACCAAGAGCGTCCCACAGCTCCAACACCGTGGAGGCAACACAAGGGGCGCTACAGGAATAAAAAAAAAGGGACAAACGAGGAGGTTTCCTGGCAAGACTCACATCTAAGCCACACATGCCTTGTATCCCTACTAGTGTTCTGGCTAATGGATATTCACTGAAGAATAAAACAGATTCCCTGCTAAGCTCTTCTAGAAGATGGTTGAAGACTGCGGAGGGTGCTGCACTGAAGGAAGAGGAAGGAGGAGCTGACCAGTGCAGGACACCACGCTCTGAAACAGACAAACCCAGGAGGTGCTGCACTGTTTCAGAAGATCAGAGGAGATATGGGTGATACAATTTCCCCGACCTCCAAAAACATGCTGGTCAGGTTGACTCACAGTGGCAGCGCAGCTCAGTCGCAGCGGCTCAGGACTAACACCTGAACACTATTTCATTGTACGGTTGTACAATGACAAATAAAGCACTATCAGATTTGTACCAAAAACATTCTCAGTGTCTAGGAACAACAACAAGGGGACTTCAATATAAATTGGGATGACAAAAAGGACAGGAAAAATTTAAAATTAATAACAGAACAATTTAACTTTACTCAATTAATAGAGAATCCGACTAGGATCACCAATCGTTCAGCATCAAGAATTGACCTGCTTTTTTCAAATAAACCTGAAAGGATTACTAAAACGTATAATCTATTAACTGGGCTTTCAGACCATAATGCAATTTTTTGTACAAGAAAATTAACTAAACAACGCTTTGATCAGTCAATTACCAACCATGTTGGGAAATCAAAAATGACTGGTATACCAAAGAACCAACAACAAAATCTCGGAAGAGCATTAAATGATCTGACTTGGGAAAATCTTAATGCATGTGATGATACTGAAACATGCTCTGAACTATTTCTCGACAAAATTCATGAAGTTTGTAGGTCTTTTACAAAAACAATAAATCACAAAAAAAAGAAATCCAACTCTTTGCCATGGTTGAATTCAAATTGTCTGAAATCAATGAAAACAAGAGATCAGCTACTGAAAAATTCAATTAAGTCTGGGTTGACGACAGACAGACAAAAATATGTATCCATGAGAAATAGAGTAACATCAGAATTGCGAAGAGCTAAAGCAAATTTCTTCATTACAATCATGGAAAATGCAAATGGTAATGGGAAACAAATATGGCAGAATATCAATAAACTTTTAGTGAGGCAGACAAAGAAACATACAAATGACTTGGAATTGAAAATTAACAACCAGCTTGTAAAGGATCCCGCAATATTGGCAGAAGAGCTAAATGTATCGTTTTTACGCTCTGCTGATCAAATAGCTGCATGTTTTAAAACACTTGAATTATCTTACAACCCTGAAACAAACAATCAAACATTTAAAATAAAATTAATATCTGAGGCTGAAATTGTAAATATTATAAGCACTATGAAAGACTCCAAAGCTAAAGACCATTATAGCTTTGATGTTGGATTTCTTAAAATGCATAAAATGTCCTTAGCACATCCAATTGTGCATGTTATTAATTTGTCGATTAAGCACTCCATTGTACCACAAACATGGAAGGTGGCCACAGTTACCCCCATTTTTAAATCAGGTGATAGAACTAATATAAATAATTACAGACCAATTAGCATACTGTCAGTTTTTTCAAAAGTTCTTGAGAAATGGGGTGCAAAGCAGATAACCCTCGTGTCGCCTTCGTGGGTCATTTTGACCCGCTGTCATGTTCTGGGCATTTGGATGCAAGGTGACACAAGGGGGCGCCCTTCCAACCTTCTCAGTGTAAACGTGAGTTGACTTTCTTCAGAGTTAGACTTTAGGTCAGACACCATGAGTGACAGTAACATGACGCTAAATACAGTGAGCTCTTTGCTTCCAGTAAAAAGGCTGAGGCCTCATTGCTCTTCAGTCACAGACTGAGAAGTGAAGAAGGAAGTCATGGAACTTCTGCTTTAGACAGAACTTCAGACTTCTGCTGCATGTAAGAGGCATATCATATCATATCATATCAAATGTTGTAATCTGTAAAGCACTTTGTGATACCTTTTGGTATGAAAAGTGCGTTATATTGATTGATTGATTGATTGATTGATTGATTGATCATATTCTGAAACTCAAATCTGTAGTAGAAACATAATATATGGAAAATTATTATTACAATTACAAAAAGAAAAATATTTGAACATCATGTATCTAGTCAATTTTTTTTATTTTTTTTATTACCCTCATTCTAAAAAAAACAAAAAAAAAACAAAGCCAGGTCATTTGTATCTGCTGTAGGTCATGTTTGTCCCAGTTCCTCTGAGTCGTGGTGCAGCAGGACTGATGTGGACAGATGTTACAGAAGAAGCTCATGAGGTTCATTTCTTCAACAGTTGCTATAGTAACTATTTTCTCCAAAGTAAAAGTTGATCTACCACAGTCCTGTCCACATCTGTCATGGTCCACCATGACCCACCACGACTCAGAGGAACTGGGACACACATGACTCTACATCAGACACAAATGGTGTGGATTTGTTTGGGTAAATAAATAAATAACTTTATTTGATTAGATACAGGATTTTCAAATATTCTTCTTTTTGTAATAATAATTTTCCATATATTATGTTTTTACTACATATTTGAGTTTAAGAATGTGATATGACTGTTACATGCAGCAGAAGTCTGAAGTTCTGTCTAAAGCAGAAGCTCCATGACTGCCTTCTTCACTTCTCAGTCTGTGACTGAAGAGCAATGAGGCCGCAGCCTTTTTACTGGAAACAAAGAGCTCACTGTATTTAGCCTCATGTTACTGTCACTCATGGTGTCTGACCTAAAGTCTCACTCTGAAGAAAGTCAACTCACGTTTACACTGAGAAGGTTGGAAGGGCGCCCCCTTGTGTCACCTTGCATCCAAATGCCCAGAACATGACAGCGGGTCAAAAAGACCCACGAAGGCGACACGAGGGTTTGAACATCTGCAAACGGGCCAAACTCCTTTGCACCCAATGCAATTTGGCTTTCGCGCACATCACTCAACTGAATCTGCCATAGCAATGTTTCTGGAAAAAGTCAAAAGTAGTCTGGATAAAAACAATTATGTAGGAGCAGTTTTTCTTGACCTGAGAAAGGCGTTTGATGTAGTGAACCATAGTATACTATTGTCAAAGCTGAAAACTTTCAATTTCTCTGACCAAGCCTTAAAATGGATGTCTTCATACTTATCAAACAGAAAACAAGCTACTGTAGTCAATGGAAAGAAATCTTCTTTATTGCATTGTACACTAGGGGTCCCCCAAGGGTCCATCTTGGGACCTATTTTATTTTCACTGTTTATAAATGATTTACCTGATGTTTGTAAGGATGTAGACATTCAACTATACGCCGATGTCGCGGTGATTTATACAACTGCAAAATCATCTGAGGAAGCAGCCCAAATTCTTACGTCAGCCCTAACTCGAATCCAGCATTGGCTTACTCGATCATGTCTTCAGCTAAACGCACAGAAAACAGTCTGTATGTATTTCTCAAAAAAAAACTTTAATATTGCCCGCTCCAATGTATACTTTGGAGAGCAAGAACTGCAATTAGTTCAAGAGTTTAAATATCTTGGTGTTTTGTTAGATTCTACGCTGTCCTTTTTATAACTAGTTGGTCTCTGACAGGTCTAACGATTCTTAAACCAATTGAAAGACTTTATAAAAAGGCACTGAAAATCCTTGATAAAAAACCATTTGGTTACCACCATTGTAATATCCTCTCCAAATATAATTTATTGAGCTTTGAACATTTCATAACATTTAAAAACTGTTGTCTAATTTATAAAAGCTTACATGGGTTGGCTCCACCACCCCTAACAAGATATTTTAAATACAGAACAAGTGCCTCGAGAACAACTCGGTCCATGAGCAGAGGCGACTGTGAGGTTCCTGTGAGGAAAACCTCCTTTGGTCAAAATGTCCTGTCCTATAAAGGCAGTGTCCAGTGGAACAAACTACCAACCACTGTGAGGGAGGCAATCAGCTTCAAATCATTTAAAAGTCACTTAAAGGAGTGGCTCAGATCAACACAAACCTGTCAACATAATCGATAACATTTTATGTAAAACGTACCTTAGGGCACCACAGCACTTTAGATAGGTATTTTAAAGAGAGAGAAAAAAAACTTAATGACATTTTAGATTTTTATAAATCCGTAGCAATTAATGAATTAAGTCTTCCCCTGGGTTTGTGGAAGTGAACCGCCTTCGCTCCCATTTTCTGCCTCACCCTTCCCTGTCCTCTGTCCTGTCCAGTCTTTTGTCATTGTATTTGCCTGAGATCCCTAATGTTCTTTGTACAGTATATTTGAATGTGTATCTTGTGGTCCCATTGTTCCTTGTCCTGCAGTCGTTCTGTTCCTGTACTGTCTTGTGACTTTGTTGTGTGTCATTGTTAAATGTTCAATGTGAAGTTTCACATCAGCATGTCTAGGGACAACAGATGGAAATTAGCCTATGGCTAAAATCTGACATATTTACATATTTTATATGTTCATTAATATGTACTGTCCCTACTTAAATAAATAAATAAATAAATAAATAAATAAATAAATAAATAAATAAACTATCTTGACCCCCGCCTGTGCTAGGTGGGATTTAAGAGGTTAAATCAGCTTCTACAAACCACATCTGACTGTTATAGCACATTTTAAAGTATTTTGCAGATGTTGATAATTCTTGTGTTTTTTTTCACCTTTTAACCCCAAAATACAAGATTTTTTTCTTTTTTCTTTTCTTTTATTCATCTCCCCAAATCCCCACTGAAATAAATGATGTATCAGATATGTCAACACAGTAAACCCAGAAGTTTAAACCTGGCTCTTTCCACAAAGGATTTGATCATAAATTAAATGTGTTATTTCCATATGAAAACATTGAGAGAAGGAAAACTCGCTGCACTTTTTTCCTTACATGTGTGTCATTAATCCACAGCAAAGGTTATATTTCTTACTACCAGCAGAGTCTCGCCTTAACATTTCTACTCATCATACCCTTTATAAGAGCTTGATAAAATAACATGTGTATGACTAATCCATTGCGTGCATGTATATTGTCAGCGAAGTGCACAACAGTTTGATTTCAGAAGTTGGGCGGCGCGTCTGAGGCGTCCCAGCAGCAGCTCTCATCTCGCCGCTTGGATGGAATGAGGGATCGATCAGTCCGTGTGCCCCGCTCGATAATCCTCCGAAAACGCCGCTGATATATTCATCTGCATTAGCCTGCGCGTCGATAGCCCCACCAGGGCAGAAGTGTGAGTGTTGGATCAATCCCAGCATGCCTCCCCTGGTGTCCCGCAAAGACCTGCTGTCGGCAGACGATGAAAATGTGCTTCATTTTGGAGGGCCGGAGCAAACACATTTCCACGTCCCAGAGCATCTCCACAATCAACAATGGGAGTGGGAAAAGTCAATGGGCAGACCTCTGGGTAATTCAGCTGTTGAAACGGTTAAACCTTCGATCAACACCCTTTAAACTGCACACCTAGAGACTCGGTGCAGGGGTTTGTGAGATCGTCAACGCCAAATGATCAGAATTACGTGCAAAAACAGTTCTGAGCTGGGCCTGCAGTTGGTCAGGTCTAGGTTCAACACTATTTCAACCTGGATAGACTCAAACAGACAAAAGCATCGATTAGGAAGATTTATTGACATGTGTATTAGTTTTGGCGATCAGAGTTAGGAATGTCTTCTCCTGGAGCCTGGACTCTGGTGGTGGTATGGAAGACCCGTGAAGATGCAGCAGGGAGAACCCGTGGACGGAAGAGGCGGAGATGGGGTGGAGGTGGGTCGCAGTGCAGCTGGGAAGCGAACGAACCATGATTGCCGGGGCTGAAAAGCGGGACCGAGGGCGATGATTGGCTGCTACAGAGGTGCAGCTCTTACGCTGATGGCTGAGGTGGAGGTGTGGCCCTCTCGGAAGTGATCATTGGCTGCAGGTAGGTGATGCTGAAATTAGTCTACCAGGTTGACATGACTCCGAGGCTTAATGAGAACAAAGAATGAGATCAGCTGACGACCTGAACATCCTGAAAGACCAGATTATTCCATCAATGGATTTCTTTTTCCCTGACGGTACGGGCATATTTCAGGATGGCAATGCCAGGATTGAGGAAGAGTGTGGTGGCCAATCTGATTTCATGCTCCATGGTTTTGAATTCTTGGGATGTGCTGGAGAAGGCTTTGCGCAGTGGTCCCACTCTCCCATCATCAAAGGTGAAAAATGAATGCCACACTGGATGGAAATACTTTGACAACCTGCGCTGTCGCATATCTGTCATGTCAGCCCACTCCTACCTCACAACTCATTTCTCATGCAGGCCCCACAGTCTACTCACCCATTCGTTCTGCATCGGCGGCACCGCTCAAACGTCCCCTTTCTGTAAGATCTAATGGCAGAGATTTCAGTGCAGCCATAGTATCCGCAGTCCTGCGAGCGCTCGGAGCAACGCGCTCATTTTGAGTAAAGTTTGTGGGGCTGTTATAACCGTCTGAAGCCGTGCTGCCTTTGCCGACATCTTCTAAAACGATCACAAACTTGACAAAACTATCCTCGCCATCTTCATCGCTCTGACCAAAACATGGACGTCTGTGCGAACGCTTGGGCGGTGACATCACTCTGTGACACGTGACTTACTACGTGACTATATGCGAGTCTCCATGTTTATCAGTAAAAATGCTCTTCAACTTAAATGTGAGAGGGTTCGTTTTATACGTCACACAGTAAAATAGTAAATATTCTTGTTTAGTGAAAAAGGAACATATGTTTGCCTGCTTCCAAGTTCATGCGCCGGTGATGTCATCACGAACGCCATGGCTCATGAGTTTCATTTGTGCAAATCTATCTATCTATCTATCTATCTATCTATCTATCTATCTATCTATCTATCTATCTATCTATCTATCTATCTACTTGACTAGGACTGACCATACTAATACAATATCCGAAGAGAGAGCTGACTGACTGGCACCCCACTTTAAAAGAACTTCAAACCTTTTTTTTAAAGGGCCAATCCATCACAACAAGATAAAGGTGGTCCAACAAATATTAAAGCGTGTGTACCATGATGATCATGAAGACAAAATTGATCTGGTCTAAAAATAAAACCACTAAACCATTGTCTGAACCAGTGCCAGGACCAATGGCTCTTATGTCATGAAAATAGAACTTTATGCCACAATTATTGAGAAAAAGCTTCTGCTCTGCCCTGACGCATTTATGAAAAAAAAAAAAATCTAGGTCGTGGTTAGAGCTATACCTAAGCTGACCTGACCATAAGCTCATTCGAAAAGGAACGTGCTCATCCTAGAAACTTGTGTCTGCTTCTGTAACACGAGCTGCAAGTCGAATCCATAAACCGGAGCTCAGTTACTGAAAGTTCTGCCTCCTCCACAGTCATTCTCGAGACTCGAGGAGGCACCAGTCCCTGCGTTTTGAGAGTGAAGTGCACTTTTTGGCTAATATGATATTTTGAGCTTTTGAGAAGCAATATGCAACATGACACAACATTAAGAGCTCCAAAAAGTGTGTGTGGAAGAAAAAATGGTCGACTACAATCTCCTTTTTGAGGAGAACAACAGCACTAAGGAAAGCCAATATCTCGCTGCCTCCTTGGTTTAGCATTGAGCTTCTCAAGAGTTCCGACTTTGAACATAAACAGACCATAAATCATGAGCATTAATCTGGTTTTGACATTCACTCCATCTCTTCCTTTGACTCCAGATAAAAGCGGAGCGGATCCTATCAATAACATTATTCAATAAAACTACAACACAACCCCGGCATGCTGTATTATGCATTATTATGAATTACAGCCAACAATCTCCCAGATAATCATCCTCAGCTTCAAAGTGCGGTGGAAGGAAGTTTTGACGGATCCCACTTTCTAAAGATTTTGTCAGCTTGAGCGCTGCAGTTTTTGTGTCCTGGGGGAGACGGGCTTATTAAAGAAAGTGAAGTGAGTTTTTATCAAGCGCCGCAGACGACGAAAGAAAAAAGGCCGATGACTCCGCCGTTTGCAATCAGATCCGTAGCCGCCGTGACACCTGCTGCACAAGAGCCGAGCCGGAGGAAAATACTCGCACGCTGACAATTATCTCGCTTCAAGCATCGATCTCTGACTCCTCGCACAATTACAGTTTTTAATAAGTGACAATTTTCCCCCACAGAGAACGCTGTTATTATGTTGTTGCCGTGAAGATGCTTAGTAAAATGCTGAGAATAGGAGGTGTGGGTACGGAGCGTCAAGTTTCGAGTTTGAGTCTGTTATGCTGCTCTTCCTAACAGGCAGCAAGTGTAAGGACGATGATAAGCCTGGTACAAAGTGAATGAGAAGGTGAGGCGCTGTGGGTGAAGATGGGGAAAATAAAATGTAGAGACACCTCTCGAGGAAGGTGACCAGGAGGCATCCGAAACAAGATGCCCGAGCCACCTCAGTAGGGAGACTCCTGCAGCACGACTCTGATCTGGCTCTCCCCACTACTACTGCACAATAAAGCACAGTGCCATATTGGCCGGGCTGACCCATGTGACTGCATGATATCGCCTAAAGTGATTGGCCAACAGGCTTTGGGCAAAATAATGAATGGGGAAAAAAAGAGCCAGGTTTTATCACCATCATCATGTGTTCATGTCTCCAAACAGAGGAATGAAGGGGAATATTGATACACAAAAGCAAATTGGACACAGAGGGCAACTTTTGACCAGGATGCGTACAATGTGAATGGGTCTCTAACCGTGTGTTTTGTATTTTTGACAAACACAGTAAAAATGATAATATACTACAAGTGAGGATTTGATACCAGTTGGGATCCAGTTAAGTAAGGATTAAACAAAGAGAAGCCGTGCATTAGACGGTTATAATGCACAACGCGGAGTCAAGAACACCACGACGCGCAGTGAAGAGGTGTTCTTCTTACGTCAACTTTTCTATGGAAGTAAACACTGCTAGTATTCAGCACACCTGGGCAGGAGTTACTTCACTTTTACACTGTTTAACCTGAAGCTAGCGAGCTACCTGAAGCTCAATTGTTTATGGAAACGCTTGTACCTTGGCCCCACAAACTGAAACTTTTATATTTATTTACTAATCCACCCAAATATGCTTAAGTGCAGGGATCATTTAATGTGGGTCTGAAACATAATGACTGGTGCCTTAACCGTTTTCAATAGAAATGGAAAGCTCATATTGTATCAACAGTTGGCTGACCTAGCTGCTTTACTCTCCTCTACTTCCCATTTATCCAAAGGTTTGTTTTGGCCAAAAACATTGAATTTAAAAACACACAAAAAACCGTCTCATTCATTCCTGTCAGTCACTCGTCGAGTCAGCCGACTTGTCACTAACATTATAGCGTTTTTCTGATTCAGCTGTGTTATGCGTTGCTATGGCGGTGCCCACTGCCAAGTGATATCCCAGTGATTTAACAACCGGACTACGTGTGCGGTTATACAAAAATAGTGCACACCTGTTAGCCTTGGAATTCTCACTGACCGAGGTATAATACTTTTTAATGGCTTGCTTTCCCTGGAAACCATTTATAAAACCACAATCTGCAGATCAGACCTATTTCTACTCCCATCCTCGTGACTCTGCTGAAGAAGACGCCAAGCCTCTGCTGATGGTTTGCCAAGGATCTCTTCATGCCTTCATGTGTAAGGGCCTGAGTTGATCCATTTCATAATATTTCCTCAGTCTATCTTCGTGGTATTAACATATGGATGACATGAAAAGCCATGCGAGTATCAAGTGCCTCTCGCTGACTCCCCCCACCCCCCTCGTGGCTGGGAGCAGACTGCCAGGCGGTGGAGCATATGGGGATCGGCAGGAGGTCTCTACCCTGGCCCCTCCTGAGAGACCCATATGCTGCCAAGCCTCGAGTTCCCGCGTGCTGAGCACGCTCGCAAACCATCGCGGAGCCATCGATTAGGCAGACACAGGCTGCATTCAAATCAAATTAACACGACACGTCCACGCCGGGCCCAGGGCACTGTCGTTAGCACACATTTAGTCCACGTTTCCCGTACCTCCTCAGGGAAACACTTTTGAAACTATTCTTTTTCTCAGTGGAGCAGACCTACGCCTTCTTTGGTTTTGGCCCAGGGACGGACGAAGCCAACAGGCCTGCAACATCAATCGCGAGAAGCTAAAATATATCCCACAATCATCAAAGGCTTCTATCTGACTGATATATACGCATTTCTGGCTAAAACAATAAATGATGGTGACTTATAAATGTCTAAAAGTTCAGTTTTAGACAGGACTTTTGTCTTTTAGTTGTATTTTGTCCTCGTTTTGGTCATGATTTATGCTTAAAATGTCTTATTTCAATACAAAATTATTGAATGATAGAAAACTTGCGAGAGATTTTGTTCTTGTATTTATGTCAGTAATGTACAGGAGAAGTTTGAAGTGACTCGTTTAAATGTAGTGTGCCTCTTAATATTGTATTGCCCCCAAAGTGTGCAGAGTGAACAAAACACACACAAAGCACTCGCCTCCTCTCAAACACACACTAACGCACTCCTCTTGTCATGCACGTTTCATGCAGGTACACATGGGTCTGACAAATGAACATTGTAGTTGCACAGAGCCCAGAAAAGTCAATGGGCCACTGAGAGCCGTGGGTCACGGATGGGTCACGGATGGGTCACTGATGGGTCACTGATGGGTCACCGATGGACACTTCATGGTAGGAAATGCGTAATGAGGTGAGAATACGTGAGCACTTTCCGGAAACATCTAGTTTATAGCCGCAAAAAAGTGAAAATTTCTTAAACTTTTTTGGCCTAAAATTCAAACCCGATCCGACACAATTTGTTGGATATAGAATTTCAAATGTTTTTTGTTTTTTTAAGATAGGATCCGGCCAAAAATTAAATTGTTGTAGAATCAAAAATTAGCTAAAGAAGAAGTGTAACAGATTTGTGAACAATATTTGAGAGAAATGTTCTATTGTGTTTATAGAGAATGTTTCATGTCTTTGAGTTCAGCGCATGAAAGATGTGAGAAAAGCGAAAGCGTTACGTTTATATCTTTGTCCTGTGTACACTGCGTTCCAAATTAGATTTTCTAAATTTTCAACTCAAATGAGAGTCAGCATAATTTTCAAGTCTTTAACTGGTAGAGGATCATTTAAATGTGGTTGAAAAAATCTCCCAGTGATAACAGTATTTTTTTTCCCAAAAATATATATAGTAAAAACCTCAAAATCCACTGTTCCAACTTATTATGCAACTCATCGTTTCAATACATTTTAAAGCTTGTAATTAACTGAAAATGGTCATTTGTTGAATTTGGAGCATTTGGAGGTTATACTTACTGAAATCAAAAGCTATTTCAATCAAAAAAAATCTTAACAGGTCAAGTTATATTTTAACATAGGAGCCCTTCTGTGATAGCAGCTTCAAAATTCTTAAATCCATTAAACTTGTGAGTTTTTGGACAGTTTCTGCTTGGATTTCTTTGCAGGATGTTAGAATAGCCTCCCAGAGCTGCTGTTTGGATGAAAACTGCCTCCCACCCTCATAGAAGTTTTTTTTGTTGAGGCTCCAAAGGTTCTCAACAGGGTTGAGGTCAGGGGAGGAGGGGGTCCACATCATGAGTTTCTCTCCTTTTATGCCCATAGCAGCCAGTGATGCAGAGGTATTCTTTACAGCAGGACATGGTGCGTTGTTATGCATGAAGAGGATTTTTTCAAAGGTCATTTTCACACCTTCAGGGATCCTAAAAGGGCCTAAAGGGGCCGACCAGCTCTCTCCCCATGATTCTGGCCCAAAACATGACTCCGCCACCTCTTTACTGACGTCACAGCCTTGTTGGGACATTGTGGCCATTCACCAACTATCCACTTCTCCATTGATTTGACCATCCAGGGTTACACAGCCTCATCAGTGAACAAGACTGATTGAAAATGAGTCCTCATGTATTCCTGAGCCACTGCAGCCGTTTCTGTTCATCAGCTTCAATTAACCGTTTAGGCGAGGCCCGGATAGAAGGTTTATGCACAACTGCAGCCTCTGGAGGGTCCTACACCTTGATGTTCGGGCGACTCCAGAGGCACCAGCAGCTTCAAATACCTGCATGCTGCTTTGTAGCAGCTGTTCTCCTAATCTGATGTGTTTGTCTGACAGAAACCGTCCATATTGTGCCTTTATCTGCACAAACCGGAGTGTGCTCTGAATCATCCACAAATCTCTTATCTGTATGATGATTACGCTTAATCTTTCATGAAATATCGAAGGTTTTCATACCTAGACCAAGGCATTCAACTATTTCACGCTTTTCATCAGCAGAGAGATCCTTTTTCTTTCCCATATTGCTTGAAAATTATGATCTGCGAAAATACTTTTTCAGTAGTTTTTCCCTTAACTGGGCTTAACCTGACAACTAATCATCCCAGGTCTCTGAGATTAATGTCAGTGATTCATAGAGCCCCGAGACACGATACCATCTATGAGTTTCATTAAAAAACATTTTTTTTCACCTTTTTGACGCAAAAATACAATTTGCAAAATAATTTGGAACGCAGTGTATATGCTAATTTCACCACCCATGCTATTCATATCCCACAATGCTCCAGACAGCGGCCCAAAATACAGGAGCACGTATTGTGAAAGAGATACAGAGGTATCCCGCTTGGCTAATGACAGGCATTATTTGGGGCATCTTGTCACCCAGCTGAGCACAATTTCTCGTCAGCTTTTGTCCCCTGGTTCACTTTGAATTTGAAATGCATCACACAGCTCCTCCACACTGCTCCGCTCAGACGACACCCTGCTTTACGGTGAAATTCAACTTCTGCTACGAATATATGAACAAGGTGCACTACGCTCTCCTCACTGCTGGACTTCCGTGAGGGTCGTTGTATATGAAGACATGGCTCGACAACGACCATCTGGACATACACCCATCTGAGTTTAGGTGCTGGCCTCGGCCCCCGTTCAAACGCCGTGTGGTTTCTCTGGGAGCGTTTGCATGGGTGCTAGATGTAACCTTGTTCTTGGCCACTCGATATTTACCTTCAGGGGTAAAACAAGACTTGGGGGACGTTCATAATGGCTACTTCTTAAGCCACTGTCCCATTATGACCCACTACTCAATGAACATCAACCAAAAAACAGACAAAAAACAGGAACAGGACGGACACACTACTTAAGCTCAGATATTCACAATGGATGTATTGAGTTACGTGGAAAACGAGTGTTAAGCTGTATTCTAAAGGAAAGGGAGGAATTGTCAATTATTCTGTCATTTTCGGATATTTCACATACAGAGCAAAATGTAGTGCTCTTACGATGTGTAGGGTTTGATCCAGAAAACAAGAAATGTGAGGTTGTTGTTGGAAGGGTTTTGGAATTTAAGAATTTCCACAAAAAAACAGGAAGTGAGATATCAGACATTGATAGAAGTTTGTCAACAGTTATGGCATAGATCTAAGGCCTTGTCCACACGTAGCAGGGTGTGTCACAAACAAAGATATTTTCCTGCGATTTGGCCTATCATCAACACCGAACCCTATAGATGTCCGTCCCAAAAAACAAAGGTTTCTGAAAAGTCCAGAACATCCCAAAGTGAAGATTTGGGAATACTCCGGTTATGCATTTGAGTGTGGACATAAATAATTGCACTTTTAAGGCCGAACGTCACTGTCTGCTCTATCATTGTCTCATTGTTCAGGCACTTTTAGCTCGCTCAAGTTCTGCTTTACTTTGAAGCGTTCAGGCGAAGGAGAACTTTACAGTCGATGATATTGCGCCCAACAACCATCTCACATCCGACATGTTCGCCGAAGACGCCAACAAGACGGAACTTACGGTCCTCCTTTGTCGGAGTTATTATGTGCAAGGCCAATCTACAATCATGTGATCACTGGTCAGTCTGATCAAGAAAGTTGATTGCACGCTATACATTTATCTGACGTAGATTACAAAAAAGGGCAAAATACATTTTGTTTGTCAAGGTATATTTTGTCTCCCAATTGTTAGGCAGGTCTGTAAAGCTAAAACGCTGCATTTGGCACTCCTGTTTATACAGCTGCCAAAAAAATTGTCAATGTCCTTCAGAAACTTGTGGAGAGATTTTAACATGTACTTTACAAAGTAGATATGTTGTTAGGTGTGGATTAAAAAAGAAAATTCTAGACAGAGTGTGGATTTATAAATGCTGCCTCGTTTGGACAAGGCCTAAGTGACTGCAGGGGCCAGGTCTATGATAATGGGGTGAACATGTCTGGAAAAATCGGGCTACTTGTGCTTCTCATACTCTGAACCTTGTCAGTGCTACACTTGACATCGTCTTTCAGACACTCGCTGAAGTGCAAGGATTAAGGCTGTTCATCCCTTAGCCAAAGAGCCCAGTGTCCTAGAAGCTCTTGATGCAGTTAAACATCAGAGGCTCGGTCTGAAGCCAGCAGCCTAAAAAAAAGTATTTGATGCAGTTTTTCTTTTGAATGTTTAGGTCAACATTCTGCAAGCTATTGACAAAATGAACATTATTTTGCAGTCAGGGAAATTAACTCTTGAGAGGAGATGCAACATCTGAGAGATGAATGGGAGAGTCCCTTTTCCGAAGCATCACCTGTTGCCCAAATGATGAACATTAGCCCTCTGTTCAGTGCAGGATACAGCCGCCAGAGGAAAAGAAAACAGCTTCACCATGAGACAGAGGGAGCAAAGTGCACTCACCATATTCAAAGACACAGTGTTTCTTCCCATAATCAGTGGGTTAAGTACCAGGTTTGCCTCAACAGCTGAGATCTCGGATCACTTTTCTGTAGTTGTAAAAAATGGACCTGTTACCTGATGAATACATCCATTGTGTCTGCCAGCCGCTGATTGTCTAATTACACTACTGATCTGACTTGTGAATTCTAAAATGAAGTCAAACACCACTTTCTCACGGTGTCTGTCACCCATTGATCTGCTCAACAGCATTCGCAAGATGCCACTGCAGAGTATTTTTGTTTTTTTGTTGTGAGTTTTGGGAATATTTTTCATGCTGCCTGTGACCGTCGCTGTGAGCTCCAGTAAGCTGAAACTGATTAAAAATGATCTGAGGTCTACTAACCATAGCCCATTGAAAGCAAACTGGCAAGAAAGCTGAACTTTGATGATTTGATTAAACGGTTTTGCCAGCAGGAAGATACGCCGCTGGGCCGTTTTAAAGTGATGTTGAAAATAACTTGTTTAGTCCTGGCATTACTCCTGGCGTGTCCTGATTAAGAGCACATAGCTTTAGTCCTGGTTTAGTCCTTGCTTTATACCGGATGTGTCTTGACTTTGAACCCTTTTGGCCAAGCTAGTCTTAGTCCTAGACTGGTTTAGTCATGGTTTAGTTCGAGCTGTACATTCTGGTGCTGCTCACTGTTGCCCAAAAGGAGAAAGTGCGCACTCTAAACTCAAGTCAAGCATGAGAGAAAACTTTGATTAGAAGTTTAATTTTCAGCACGATGGGGCACCTCCACACTACCACTGCGGTGTTAGATCCTTCCTTGATGAGATCTAGTCTCTGACAAACTAACTCCTTGATCTATCCAGAATCACAGCCGACTGTCCCTCCTGAGCAAGACTATCTGGCACTAACCATGCAGAAGTGGTTCTGGCAGGTTACCCACACACATTTTCAGGCCCTAGTTTGAGATTGGTGGTGGTACTGCATTTCTACAGTCACCTATCTCCAGATCTTGACAGCTCAAGATCTGGCGAGAAACACCTCCCTTGAGGACTAGCAATCTCTGCATTTATTGGGTTGTTAGGGGCAGAACACCCTTCAGGTAAGGGTAGCGGTGAAGTGCTTTACTTGCCATCATAGATACAAGTTGTACGCCAAAATCAGATGGAGGTTCAGCGCCAACAACCTTTCCCACCTTAACAGCAGCATTTGGCAGCTTGTAGAACCCAACCATTAGAACTTGTGTGTAAATCAGTCTCTGCCAAGACCACAAAAAAGAGGTAATGAAGTGCAAACAGCCTAGCTTCTCGCCTCCAATCCCCCTCTGTGCTAAAATAATGAGGTCGCTCGCGCTGATCTGAGCAACGGACATCATCAAAGAGCCAAACAATAGCACTGAGCCCCCTGACGCCCGCGGACCCAGCAGATCACAGGCCTGGCACTGAGAGCACCCGCACGAAACTGCCACCCGATTAATGAGACGGGCTGAATAATTGAACGGAAGCCGCGTGAAAGTAAAATAAAGATGATAATAAAATATGGAGGTGACATCTGGACAGTAGCTGCATGTCGCCGTCTTCTCGGTACGATGAATTTTTGAAGAATGCCATTGTCTGTTAGGGTGAACCGGCGGGGAACTTTAATCTCAGCTCTCTCTGACTGTGATCCATGTAACTCGTAGTGACTTTTGGTTCTCACAAGTTGGAATGCATTGTAAATGCTGTTGAGCTTGGAATCCTGACTTCTGAAAAGTGAAGAAACCCCACAAACTTCCCAGCGTTGATAACCTGGGAATATTCAACATAAATCGGTAGGTACAAGAATATTTTTTAAGTTTGTTTGATGGATTAGGGGGAAAATGTCAACACCGGAACTCTTCCATTACAACACAACTGCGTTAGATTATCTTCCAAACTTGTGTTTTGTAATTATCAAAGAAAAGGACAAAAGAGCAGACGAGAATTTTCCGTTTGTGTCTTTGCTGAAAATGTTTTCAAAGACAGCCATATGACCAACTCTTGAATTGATGAAACTCGTGAATATCAAATATTCTGAGCTCGGGAACATTCATAGTGTCTACTTACACTAGGATTAGAGTTGTCCAATTATTTGACCTTTTACATGTTTCAGTCACTCTCTACGGACCATCTTCATGAGTATCTGTAAAAGAACCTGGAAAGTTTTGTGTAGCCACAGTGAGCCCCCGAGGACTGGACGAACACAACTGAACTCAAACTGTTTAGTGAAGAAGTCCACTTGTCCCAACATTCGTCAATACATCCATTGACGTGGACATGGTCGAGCGGTCAAGGTGAGGCGCTGTGAAATCAATTGTTCTTTCTCTTCACAGGCCAAGATCCCCCATGACTACTGGGTCTGCTTAATTAATGAGTTTTCAGCTAAAGTTACAGCTTGAAAATGAAGTACTTATTCTTTTACTTTGAGCACTACTCTAGAAGAAAGAGATGGAACAGTAGGCAGTTTGCAATCAAACAGCAGGTCAATCTGTTTAAGTACTTTAAGTCTATTTTTTTTGTTGTAGTATTGACTCCCTCCTACACGGACGACTCTTTTGAACCACCTTCTTTTTTAAATCTTTGGGTTTGACCTTGTGAGATTTATACAACGCACCTCGCGACCGTTTTTAGTAGTATGACTCAGACAGGTCTCCTCAATTGACCTTTCGCAAAAGGCCCGCCCCCATAGCCCATGTTTAATTCATGTGAGCTCCATCAAGAAGTGGAGTTTATTACATCTCATAACAAAGAAGTACGTGTTCGTGACTATTCTTGGTGCAATCCCAGTGCGATAGTATCCAGGTTGAGGCAAAATTGTGCTGTGGAGGAATATATTTAAAATGCAATTGCTTATGCAACGGAGGGGACACTTGTTGAACTGTTGGGGATAAAACACCAACTTGCTTTAGGAAATCGGAAAAAGCTAACTTTAAAGGCCCTATGCCTGATTTGTTTTCTTTCATCACTTTGTTTGCCTTGAACATTTTTAATTGTTAGTTGTGTCTACACTTGTTCCCAACTTTCCTCACACATTTTTAACATTCCAATTCTTTACAGGGATGAGTTTCTTATCATATTTCACAACTTTCAGGGCCACTTTTTCAAGATCACTGCCAAAATGCTAACAATTTGCCGCTAGTTGAGCGTTTTTGTGGAATGTACGGTGTTTTTTTAACAAATGACTGCTTTCAAAATCAACTTCCTCAAGGAGGAAAATAATATATTTAATTCAACAATCAGGAAAAACATCAGGTACATGGCCTTTAAAAGCAACCGGTACCGTTGTGTGGACCAGTCATGCTTGCATGTCTTGCACCACACGAGTAAGTTTTCTTCTTATGTTAGTCCAGTATTGATCTAATCTGTTCAGTCTGGGGTCTGCCCCTGCTCCTGCTGTGGAGGAGAGAGGCTGCAGTGGCTTTGTCTCCCCCGCATGGCTGTAACATAAAAGTCATTATTTCCCAGCATAGACATAATACATTTAAGCCGCGATGTCTCATGCGTTATCAGTGCAGTGACTATAACAAATCCACCCGTGGCTAAAATAAACACTCAAACACTTAAACACTTCTTGTAGCGTTTAAAAAGTAAACGTGCCAGAAGTTCCCGCAACAGACAGATTTTTTTGTGACGATTGCAACAACTGCTCATGAAACTCTTGGCAAACCACAAGATGGATGGTGAACGAGTACTAGCTTGGCTCTAGTTAGTCGGCGGTACATTTTTAGCTAATTTTTCGGCTTTGAACAGTAAGAAATGGGTCCCACGCCGTTAATTTCGATGGGAGGATATCCAAGAAAATGTCTGATAGCGACGGTTGGGGATGCCGGTTTTATTGAAAGGTCAATTGCACCCCAGCTTTTTTTATTAACTTTTGTCACCTCTATAACAAACGTAGCGCTTCATGTGATGATTCTGCAGAAGCTGTTCCTTGACTTTTCTTTCATTTCATGTTTCCAAATCCCAAATCCAAATAATGGATAGAGCCTGGTTTAAATCCATTGTGTTGATATAGTAGGTGCAATGTTATTTCACAGGGTATATTGGCTCTTGTGTAGTTTTTGAATAAGCTACGTATATAAGTTTTATGAGGTTTAACGCTCAATAAATCAGGCAGAGAAATAGCTATTTAAAAAAATCCCATGGAAAACGCCTTCATCTTAGTATAAAATCCATGACTGGAAAGTTTGGAGTCTGTAGGAGCTACTAAAGTGGAGAATGTTGATGCATGAGTGGAAAGAAATGGTAAAATGCTAAAAACTAATAAACCTTGCAATAAAAACGATGGGCTGAAGTTTTAAGGCCAAGACACTCAGTTGTTCAAGTCCCTAATGATGTGGGTGTAACTCACTCCTAATCGCACACACCAACTATGTTAAGACCTTTAATGGCCTTTTCTGTTTGCCCGCTCACTTTTAATGATCAGTGGCGCATTTAGCATGACAATTGTATAATTTCCCCAGCGCGCCTCATTTTTCGCATTGGAAATCCCACTGATTGGGTTTGTATTGTCGCCTGATAATGCGCGCCTTCCATATTTCTGAGGTGGAAATGGATGCCGTCATTTTGGCACCATTGTTCCGTTACAAGCGGGCCTGATGGAGCATTCATTCCCCGCTTTTTACCGCAGAATGTGAGGTTTCCACAGCCGCCGAGGAATGGCACAATTTAGTCAACATAATTAGAACCTATCGACGGGCTAGTCATGACTGTTTTGGCAAATCATTGTGTTGTGTTGAAAAGGAAATTATGCAAAGAAGACCTCTGTGATCCCGCCCACGTGTCGAGCTGCTCGCGCCGACTCAACAAGTCAGGCAGCTGCATGGCAGAAAGAGAAGTCTGTTTTGGGCTTTACTTTGCTCATGCTTCCAACTGAAAGAAACGGATTAAAGCAGACACAGCAGGTGGAAACATTCGTTTTTCACGCAGTGGTCAATGTTAAAAAATTTAGCAAGTTTTCATCTTGGTTTTAATGTCAGGTTATGGAATAGAATGGAAGCTTATTTGTATAGCACTTTACAAATGACACAAGTCACCCAAAGTGCTTAACACAGTGTCGGGCAGGGGTCTCAAAGTAAATTTCCCTGGGGCCAAAATGTATCAAGAGTGTAATGCTGGGGTCCAGAAACAAATGCTCCAATAAAATATAGTTTTCATTAGGAAAATATTCTTCTGAATGAATAATAATGAGACTCATAAAAACGACGTGCACACGTATTGCACTTTACAATAAAAAGTGTCACAAGTTTCTGCTACACTGTACTCATTATTCACTCCACACTTGGTGGTGGTAGGCTACAGTTGTAGCCACAGCTGCCCTGGGACAGACTGCCTATTTACCACGCGGCTATAATGTAATGCTATAATCTCTTTTTATGTCAGTGCCCTCTGCTGGACACGTGGGGAATTCTTTCCTTTTTTTAATTAACTTTTTAATAACTTTAGAGACTTTTTTTTTTGTCTTACATAATTAGAAATTTGTGTCAATCAATCATTCAGTCTCTTTCAGCCCATGGGCCACCTGTTGGAGACCCCTGGTATAGGGGGTTTGTTCTTCATCCACACTGTGGTAGCTTTAGTTTCCCCTGGGGTAGACTGACCGACGTGAGACTGCACACATCTGCACCAATGGTCCCTCTGACCACCACCATTCATTCACCACACTTCATTCATTAATCCTGGCCTACTGTACATGTTTTTGTGCCCAGAGGAAACCTATGCAGACACAGGGAGAACATGCAAATTCCGCACAAGAAAGGCTCCGTCCAGGAATCGAACCTGGGACCTTCAAGCTGTGAAGCACGAACGCAAACCGCTGCGCCACTGTTCAAAAAAATTAAATTCACCCTGCGAGATTTGTTTTATTTTGACAGTAGCTGGAGGTTTCCAGGAAGTAACTCCAACATTACGCCACAAAAGCCGATTTCCCACGATTATTCATTTACAAACACTGACATAGATTTTTTATCCATATGTATAAGCTACCCGAGATTACGCTTTTTCCTCTCTGGGAGCCAGCAGCGGCAAATGGCAGGAGAGATATATGGGGCGCAACTTAAGGCCAGTTTTCTCCAAACAACATTTCCACTTCAGTGCCTCCAGTCTTGAACTTAGCAATATTTTTGAAGCTTTTCTTCAGTATCTAATTCCCAGCTTGATTTATTGAGCTTTAAACCCAAAAAACAAATTTTACTGTATGACTGATTTTACTGAATTACTCTATTTTTACCCTATGACTCAGGTTTTACCCTATAACTCCATTGTTACCGCATAACTCCCATTTCCAGCCAGACCAGGACAGGATCCTTAGACATGCTGTATATTCAAGAGCACTGTGAAACTGCAGCAGGTCGTTGAATGTAACAGAGAAACGGATTAACCTTTGAAGTTAACCATCACGCTCATTTGGTTCTCTATTAAACCATCCATCCAGTCTCCAGGGAAGGTCGTTTGAGCTGGCGTTGTTCCACATCCCACTTTACAAAGAACAAATGTAATTGAAAAAGCCCTCAGTCATCCAGGTGTGCATAATCGGCTCACTTAATATTACGGTAAGTGATATTGTTTTCCCCTATTAACATGTAAGTGAGTGTACATGCGCGCACGCCATGTCAGGGATGCCAGACATGAGGCCCGCGGGCTTCACCCGGCTCACCGGTACTTTTAATCTGGCCCCCGAGGCGAGTTTCAATTTACGAATAAAATCTTCCACCCAAAAGAGAAGTGAAGCTTTGAGAAACACTTCAGAAGGGGGGGGGGCTGTCTATGGATACTGAACTGGGCTAAATGTTGCGCTAATCTCACTCGCAAATCTGTGAAGTAAACATCCCAACAACATCAAGCGCAAAACCTGGCCAGGGCTCCGAGCTGCAGCCGGCAAAAAAAGGTTTGAAATAGGTCTCCCAGCAGAGGATGGAGTAATGATATAAAAGGACACAGTGGACTGAAGTATCTTCAAACGGGGGTCAGCGCTGCAGCCTTTGACAGTATGCATATTCTGCACTAAAGTGTCTAAAAAAAATAGAAAGACGGGCACTGTGTGAATAAAACACGTGGATGTCATTACAAATCCATTGGTAATTAACTGGTTAATCATTTTAATCATGGCATGAGAGTCAAATTAAAATCCAGGCCAACCGCTTTATAGTAATGAGAAATGCCCACTGCGCGGCAATGTTTTCTTTACTGTCCGTAAGTCGTATTTGATAATTAGTCCTATTAGACATGTGGCCTGGGGATTTTCTTGGCCTGCAAAGAAGTGACTGAAATGCAAAAAAAGAAAAGGACTGAATGTGCTGTATTTGAAGCAAATAAAAATATGACTGATTTGTTAAGTTGAAAGGTTTACAAGACACCACGACATAGTACCCATTACTATTATGGATAAAAAATAAAATGATAATAATAATAATAATGTTTTGTTGTTTACGATATGTTCAGCCAACAGACATTTTGGCCTAAAACCCAAAATGAGTTTGGTACAACTGTCCTTATGTTTACAGCATAACCGAACCGCACAGACGGGACAGTTCAAAGGGATATTTGAGGATTTTTGACATAGGGCCTCATTTCCTAGTTATCCAGAGTGTTGTTGATTTCTGGATATATATTTTTTTTTTTGTAATTCATGCAGTTCTTATATTTGAAGAGTTTCGTGGCACTAGGCTAGTGCTAGGCTAGCGCATTTCTACAGCATCAGCTAGCCTGCATTAAAAATAGTCTGACACACTCCACAGTGCACCTGAGGCAAGATAGAGATTAGTAATTTTGACCATTCTGCATTTAAAAAACCTTATATTTGAGCAGCATCAGCTTCATGGTTGTATAAGCTACGCCGCGGCGGAGTGATCTGCTAGAAAATAGTCCCTCAAAATGCGATCATTCATGTGATGCAAGGTCGACACAGACATTTATATGGTTAGTCTGGTGTTATAAGTGATTTGCCTCAGGTGGAGTGTGTCAGACTGTTTTTAATGCAGGCTAGCTGATACCATAGAAATGCACTAGCCTTGCATTAGCCTAGCGCCACGAAACTCTTCAAATGTAAGAACCGCATGAATTACAAAAAAATTATCTCCAGAAACACTCTGGATAACTAGGAAATGAGGCCCTATGTCAAAAATCATGAAATATCCCTTTAAATCTGCATAAGCATTTCATTACTTTCAAATGGTTCTCAACCGGTGGTTAGAGTCAAAAAGTGATGTGCAAGACTATTTTCTTCAAAAGTTACAAAGATAGTTTGCTTGTGTCAGCTATTTAATATAAGTGTTCACTCACTTATTCCACGCTGTTGTGAATGTCTCAGGTTTTTCTGCAAAATATCTTGCTAAACTTGTGAATTAAGTTTTCTATTGATAATCGCGCGTTGTCCAGGCCCTGAGGCAACACAACAGCCCCACACCATGATTCTCCTGCTCCATACTTCACAGAGGGAGTAGGGTTTGGATGTTGCTGTGCTGTTCAACTTTGGGTTAATCAGTCCACAATATATTTTGTCTGTAGTGCTGTGGGGCATCCAAGAGCTCTCTCGCAAACCAAAGTTAAATAGTTTGGGAGGAACACACAACGTCATGTGTGGAGGACAAATGGAACAGCAAAACCCTATGCTCACTGTGAAGTCTGCAGCAGGAGCATCCTTGGGGATTGTACAGTTCTTAAATACTATAATTGAACTACTGCTACTACTATTATTATCAGTAGTAGTATTAGGTCTTCATTGACTGCTTAGTGACGTACTGCACTGGTGTAGAAGGTGGCTGATATGATGAATCATTCTTCACGCACTCACAGTGGGCACATTACTACAGCAGTGCTGTTCACACTTGTATCTCGTGCTGATTCTCGCGCTCGCAGTAGGAAGTGCTCCATCTGCGTTTTACACTCACTCATTTTACACTTCAAGTCTCCGCCGAAACACACTTCATCACATCCTGCTGTACATACAAGAGCGCCCTTCTACTGTTAAGTCAAATGAGAGAGATGCAATGAATAGCTTAATAAATGGATCATAGTTTCCTCCTGATGCTATCCATGCATAAATTGCTCATATTAGTGTACCTCAGTTGGTATGATTACATTATTTTTTCATTTTTTACATCAACCTTGTATGAAAAAATATGCATGCATCCACCTTTTTCTTCCAAATGTTGAAATATCCGCACCAATCTTCAATGAGCGGCCCCTTTTCAAGTCTATTTGGCACCCAAATGAAAAGAGGCGGAAAAAAACAACAAGCCAACGGAAAGGTCACAGTCAAACTGTCCAAGATAAAAGGAGCGGGGGCAGCGGGAGGTGTACAGTGAGGCGGGGGATGTCCTGAGCTGGTCTCTGCTTCTGTGGGACAAAGTTAACACGCTGCTATCTTGCAATATCGAGAAATACAACATAGATGGGATGGGCATTTAATGTTTTACATTTTATGATTTGGAAAAAAACTAGTGTCATAAACAGAGCCATGGCTTAAAGTTGCTGCGCAGCAATTATAAACACCTTGATTCCGGAAAGCTTGATGATTATCTTATCAAGGTTTCAAAACTGAGGAAAGCCTTTACTGAAAACAACAAATAAACTGAAAAAGGATAATAAAAAACAATTGGAGCACATGCCTTTAAAGTCATTTGCTGTCAGGTTTTCACACTGTCATGACGTCCTGATGGTAAAGGCAAAAAAAGATCTCATTTTGATGGTGGTCGAGTTGTTGAGCTGCATAAGCAGGGCCTCTCTCAGCGCGTCATCACTGCTGAGGTGGGAACATAGACTGTAAAAATAATAGACATTGTCTGCTCACTCCTCCCCATTTACCATAATAGGCACGTTTGAAAAGGAATCCATGCTGGATTTACTGACGGGACCTTCACTGTAGATTCGGCCCTCGTGGGCACGTAGTTCAATCGTCACCACGCCGTTAGCTCTTATGCTAACGGCCTGTCAATCAAAGTCAGCCCTCATTAAAGGAATAGGACACCGTTTTTACATACTTAGATATGTTCTCACCTACCCTTAGTCGAGTTAATATATACCCGTCTGGTCTTTGTACGTGCGCTCTGTCACGCAAACGGAGCACATACGCAGCCTCTCCCACATGTCATATAGCTCCAAAAAAGCTCACGATAGAAGCTACCAAGCTCTTCCACATGTTCCCTATTTAAATAAAGTTACGTGAAGTGTTTTCATGCGAAGTATATTTACACAGAAATGCCACATGTCGATTTTATAAGCAGATAAAAAGGGGTACTATATTGTGAGGCGTAATGATACAGGAGCACAGCGTCCGCGCAGTAACTCCTAATGACTTCCCCGCTCACTTCCGTCAATAGAAGCTGCGTGACTCGTACAGAGCTAGCAGAGAACAGTTGAAGAAGCGTCGATAACTTGTGAACAATGCCTTTTACGTGCATCGTGCTGGGCTGTGATAACAAGCAGAAAGTATATAGTGTAGTAATGTTTCACAGATTTCCAACTCACCCCGGACGACGACACAGGACTCAGGACCTCGACCGTGAGGTAGGAATGCGAGAGCACTTTCCGAAAATATATTTTCTGCTTGTTGTAAAAGGCTCTCTACAAGTCACGCAGCTTCTATTGACGGAAGTGAGCGGGGGAAGTCTTTAGGAGTTACTGCGCGGACGTTTTGCTCCTGTATCATTACGCCTCACAATATAGTCCCCCTTTTTATCTGCTTATAAAATCGACACGTTACATTTCTGTGTAAATATACTTCGCATGAAAACACTTCACGTAACTTTATTTAAATAGGGAACACGTGGAAGAGCTTGGTAGCTTCTATCGTGAGCTTTTTTGGAGCTATATGACATGTGGGAGAGGCTGCGTATGTGCTCCGTTTGCCTGGCAGAGCGCACGGACAAAGACCAGACGGGGATATATTAACACGGCTAAAGTGAGGTAAGAGCATATCTCAGTATGTAAAAACGGTGGCCTATTCCTTTAATATACAACATTTCTAAAATGTTCCTTTCAAAAATCCGCCTGGTTTCTTTAATTGTGCCTAACCCAGCGTTATCACAGGAGGAATATCAAGCTGTAGAAAGTAAAAAAAAATAATTAGAAACCAGGCTTTACAGTGGTTTAAAACGTGTGGCAAGAGCAATGCTTTCTAATGGGAAACTAGCTTTAGCGGCAACCGATAAATGGAGGTATTGCAGCAATGGAGGCCAATGGCAGCGCCCTGTATGGTGGTCACGGACCTCTGCTACCCGCAGCCATTGGGTGGGGCGCAGTAGAACAGTCATTTGGAATTTCTGAATCGATTCTGGAACAAAAACGTCAAGTGGAAGACCCCAAAAAATGTCACCAGCACTGAACCAGAGGATCCGATTGGCTGTCCATTGAGACCCAATGAAGGAGCCGACTGCAGCCCATTGTTCAACTGGTATTAAACTTTGATAGTGATACAGTGTACAGAGATGTTCATTCATAGTGCTGCTTTTCTGCTTAATGTAAAAAAATTACTCGTGTAAAAGTTATTTCGGTTTAAATTTGAGATTTTAAAGCCAAAACCTACATTCAATACATTTACCAGGTCTGTTTTTGATGTACATGCTCTCGACCACAATCAAATCAATTTTTTTTGCTAATGCAGGCCTCCAGGTAGGCACACAGCTTACCTTTGAGCGTTCTAATATGGAAAAGCTTGTCCTCACACAGACCGTAGGTAGCAAACGAGCTTACAGAAAGTGAGAAAACTTTGAGTATTGTTGGCATAACAATACGTCTTGTATCAGTCCAACTGCTGTCCCCTCCGCCTCGCCTCGCTCAATAAATAAAAGATTCATTTCGCCGTGCGTTCTCCATATACCCACTCCCTCTCACCAGCTGTCTCAGTGCGTCCGCCGCGGAACTACCGAGCTGAATAATAAAGTTTGAGGCGAAATATCTCCACAGTTGTAATCGAGAAGATAAACACGCTTAGGGATTACAAAGTCCCCGGGTCCCGCGCCAACCTGATTTACAGATGTTTCCCTCCCAACTATTTATGTCCAATTTGTTCAGAGGCTCCAGGTTTGTTTACTCGCGCTAAACACTGTCGGTCTCAGCAGCTCGGAGCGCAGTCTGCTGCCGTAGCGCGTGCACGGCTCGGGAGCAGAGCGATAGCAGAGATTGCAGGGGACAGTCTGGTGCCTCGAAGCAGCTTATTTTGTTTAGCGTTATCTGTTGGCCATTAGCGCCAAGACGTGGAGATGTCTACCTTTCTTAAACACACCCTTGTCGTTCGGTGACGTTTTCAGATCGTGCGGGAAAGTTATCCAAATGAAACATAGTGATCGTTTTGATAGAGATCACAACCCCCGTCTGAAACAAGTGCATTTTTTGGCAGTTTGGCCTTGCCCCAATCTAGAAGCTTCTTGAAAAATATGAGACAAAAAAGGGACGATGATGTGGCAGGAATGTGATTAAAAAGTGACAAAAATGTGTGACGAAAACGCAACAAAAGAGCAGCAGAAAAGTGAAGACAAAGTATAACGCGAGGATAGAGATCCGTTCAGATGAGTTCTGTAGATTTGGGTAAAGCTGAACCTCCTGAGCTTTTAACCATGTTGTTATGCTATTTCTTTATTGTTTCACTGTGATGTCAGAGAGGAATGGAAGTGCTCGACGTCTGTAATGTAATTATATTGTACCAATTTGTAAATAGCACTGAGTTTTTGTGTGTAGATGATTTCCATCCTTCCATCCATTTTCTTCCGCTTTATCCACCTGTCGGTTTAGCTAGCATTAGCTAACTTAAAGGGGCTGGATGCAAGTTCGCCATGTTATACTCACTACTGCCACCTCAGGCCATATGTGTAACTGCACCTTCTATATTAAGCTTGTGCATGACGGCACTTCGGGCCGAAGTGACACATTTTTGAGTGACCGTACAGGATTTTAGAGGCAGTTATGGTGAACAGGTCTGAGCTCATTCTACACATTAGGACATGGCTGGAACATGTAGGGGGAGGAAAATACATAATTTTAACATTTTTAAACTCCCTATAGTCTCTTTAAGCAAACTGAAGCGATGCTCCTATTTTGAACAATCCTAGAAAAATGAGAGAGTGCTTACCGGGCAGTGGCTGATCCACAAAGCTGGGCTGGTTGCTTTTAAAGAAGAGATCATGAGGTTTCTCTGATTTCACTTTAGTCTCAATAGTTGTACTTTACCCTTTGTTAGATAGTTTAATATCTTGAATATTTCCCGATGCTGCATATTACATCACGAGACACACCAGCATCGGCATCAGAAAGTTTGACGGACCTAGGAAAAGTGACTAAGTGGGCGGGGCTTTTGCAAAATGTCAATTCCCATCCCGAGCTGTCTTACACATAAATATACTAAACCTGTGGGGTATTTCTTTTAATATGGCTCCATCTTAAAATTGTCTTGGGCCCTCCTCCTGCCCAGGGCCTGCAAACCCCACTTTTGGAACCACTAGGGTAGCATAGACATGTGTTATTTTATGTATTGGCTTGACTTTTATCCTCAAACAGTCAGTCCTTGAGTAGAGTCTTCATCAAGTAACATTGGTCTGTTTTTTTTACTTCCACTTGAAAAAGATCAAGTAATCATGTCACTCTTACTTGAGTTCACATTTTTATCGACCTGGACTGTTGAGCCGCACAGTTCAAATGTCCTGCCGTGCGTAGAATGAAAGCGACGCCTGGTTTATATTCACACTGTCTCCTTCTGCCGATGTCAGTCCCACTTTAGCGTGTCAGTCACGTGCAGATGGCACATTCATTTATTCGAATTGAGAATAACAAGCTGCAGATGAACTGTCAGCCGATGGCAGCTTGTCATTGCATGAAAATATGGTGGAGTAACAATAACAGTAAGTGTAATATTTTTCAATTATCTGAATTGCATTGGAATTTCAAAGTTGACAGCTATTGTGTGGCTATTCTTAGTAACCACTGTGGACGTGTGCTCTTTATTCAATCTGAAAGTCAGCCAGATCAATTCTATCTGAGGCCCTATGTCTCCGTGATGCCCGGCAGCATTAGGTCTCTGTACTCACCATTCCAACTGATAACCATTGAGACGGTCACGAGGTGATGTGCATCAGTGCATTTTGCCGTCCACAGAAATAGGACAGATGAAAACATTGTTGTTTTTTTTCACGCTGTGGTCAATTTTGAGATTTTGCTTGTTTTCTCTCTGTAAATCTTAGCTTTATTGTTGGAGTATGAATCAAGGCCAAACTTGCCTTTTATAATACTTATTTGTTGCGTTCCCCCATGCTTCTTAATTCACAAAAATGTACACATTTAGTACCTGTGTGTAACACGAAAGGTGACCGAGATGACGCTGCAATCCAAATATGGTCATTTCCTTTCTGGGAGACAGTCGCGGCTAAAGACGGCAGATATATACAGGCTCATGTGAGACCTTACAAAACCTTTGCCTGTTTTTATGCATAAAAGGAGTTATTTGATATAGAAAGTGTCTACCCACAGGTTGAGAGTAGCCTTTATTAAAGGGGAGGGACTTAGCCAAGCTAGCCCCTCCCAGTGGTCTTTATCTAGTTTGCGTGTGTTCTGGAAACCGTCCTGTCGCTGACAAAGCCTTTTGGATGAGAGGAGAAACGTCCTACATGTCAACTACAAGTACAGAAGACGCCTCAAGAGCCTTCCTCTCAGATAACAGCATATGGTTATGTTTAAGGCACAGACGTAGCAGATCTGTCAATCCAGCTACAGCAGGATTTACCAAAGATCTGCTTCCTCTCCTCAGGTTAAATGAACACATCCAAGAGGAAGCCTTTCACTGTCAATGTTACAGTTTGTCGTGTCAGAAAGCCTCAGTCTAAGTCAGTGTTTAAGCTGCTCAAGAGACAGTGACACGCTCCAGAGCCTATATCGCTCTTCCTGAAGCAGATGCTTCGAAACACTGCGTCAGAGCCTCTTTCAGTAACATCTGGTCACGTGACTGTCTCGAAAACTGCTTCATTTTATATTGTGTCTCAAAGCAGGTCATCTGCTCAGAGCGTCTCACTGTGCGCGCTAAACAACGGATGTTTTCTTGTCCATATAGTGATGTAAATCATTAGCGATAAATAAATGTGCTGTAGTTACCCCATTTTCCATGAAACTGCGTTCATGCGGCGAAAGTGGCTGTGGGCCAGCCAGAATATTTTGTATATATATTTTCTTATTCTTTACAAAGTCCTGCTTTTGAAGGAATACAAAAGCAGGCGTGGAGCTGATCAGGCGAGGGAAACGTAAGGAGCAAATAGTGCCAATTTAACGGCCTATGATTGATTTGATCATTCAAACATCAATATCAGGCTACAAATAATAAAACTGTCACGGGTCTGTTTGAAACTTGTCTTCCACGTGATTATGTTGGTGCTTCAGTCGTGTTCATGAGAAGTCACTATAATAAAGTTTGTCCACAAGAGGTCTGTGTTCAAACAGAATGAAACAGCTCAGAGACTTCGAAGTGTACACTTTTTTGCTGAGAAAGCCTCAAAGTGTTACAAGGCTTCACTCGCCTATCACTACATTCTACTGTTAGCATTTAGCCTCAACACCAGAGCCACGGGTAGATATTTTGGCTAGAGACAAGATTGCCCACAAAATTGATATTTCTATGCTTATTTCCTATTTATCAATATTGCCAGTAATGTGTAAATTATCCACCAGGGGGTGCTGTAGCACCATCAGCACTCTGGGTTCCCATGGCCTTGCTCAACACAATAAACACATGTGCGGCTCTGAGGGAAACAGTCACAGCTCAGCTCTGACCTCTGTCACACATTGTGTCCACGACTATGAGTGTGGCTCTTTCTCTTGGAGAGGTTTGTACGGCCTGTAGCTCAACAGCTGTAGCTAACGTCCACAATAGTTCTCCAGTGCAGGCTTTGTGAGGTGCTTGGTAAGGCATGTATATATAAGAGATAAGATGATACTTTATTGATCTCACAGATGGAGAAATTGCATTCGATGAGAGAGCATCCGGCAGCAGCACCCATTCAGTGCGCACCACTCTTTTTTTTCTTTGGTGAAAGATCGTTGTGTCTTCACTGTTTTGGTCACAGGAGGAGCACTGGTTGATGGGAAATCCGTAGACGATGACCACGGCGGTGGAGCTCTTGCGCTTGGCCACGATGTTCTTGGCCACACAGGTGTAGTTGGCCGTGTGGGACAGACGCGCCTGCTTGATGATCAGGTTGTGTCCACGGTGATGTAGAAGTTCCTGTCCTCGGCCGGGTCGATGATCTCGTTGTTCTTCAGCCACTCCACCCGCATGACCTTGGAGGATGGAGAAACTGTAGCTGCCCTCTGTCTCCTCTGATCATCTGAAACGGTGCACCGCCTCCTGGGCTTGTCCCCGTCTCAGAGCGTGGTGTCCTGCACTGGTCAGCTCCACCTCGTCCTTCCTCTTCCTCCTGCACAGCTCCCTCCACAGGCTATCACCATCTCCTCGTTAGTCCCTTTTGTTGTTTCCTGTAGCTCCTCTTGTGACGCCTCCTCCGTGCTGCAGGTGTGGGGGCTCTTGGTGCCTCTTCACTGTTCAGTGTCTCAGAAGAAGATGTTTGTAGATCTCAAATGGGTTTAGCTGATAAGCTAGCAGTTTGTTTACCTTCAAAAAGCTGCTTTCTTCAGGACCATTTTGGACTCTCAAAGTAAACAAATCCACCAAACCTCCACAAAAACACGGTAAAGACGTACAAAAGTATCCAGAAAAACAACGTGGTTCACTGAAAAAGACAAACAATTCACTGAAAAAGGCAAACAATTCAGCTGCACCAGGAGAGAGGGAGGTCACTTCACGTCATAGTAAGTTACACATAAAGTTGCAGCAACATGTGGACAATGAGACAAATATATAAATCTTCCTCTTTCTTTCAGAAATATCTAAAGCAGTTATGCTAGGAGCCTGACGACATGGAAACCAAAATTGGATTTGAACATGTTGGCAGGTAATAATGAATAGTTACGTGCCCCCCCAAAAATCAAACTTGTCTTGCCTTTCACCGATCAATCAAGATGTCTGGCGTTGAGGAATTTGTTGGGTGTTTTTTGGTTTCAAGCGTCGAAAATCTGTACAAGTCTGCAATTAAGCTCGGGGACGCTGGAAGAGTTTGCAGAAGGCTTGGGCTCGCACACACTTTCATCTTCCCCCTTGTTGCTTTGTGCGCGGCAGAGTTCCTGTGATTGTGTGACTAAAGGCCCACCAGTCCCCATCTGTGTCTCTGTCTGACTGTACCAGACTTCTGAAGGGCCGCGGGAACATGGTGTGCTTTCAGAAATAACACCAGCGGATTACGGAGATCGACCTCCCTCCCACACAGGTATTCAACGCTTGCTTTTGTCTGTTCTTGTTTACTAAAAAAAAAAAGTCCCCTTCAATCAGGTGAAGGGAAATCTAGTCAAGCTGCTTCTTGTTAGTCAGACTTAGGCGTTTAGTTTTACCTTTGCTTTATCTTTTCTTTGACCCAGTCCTAAACACGGTTATTATCTGATCTTTAGAAATTAGGTTGCGTTCATTACACCTAACCCTTGGTGCGCTTCAAATGACAGGTTTTCCTTCCCCGATCTTGTGCTTGTACTTCAACAGGAGCGCGGAAGGACAACATGTGCAATTGCTAAATAAAGTTTGTCTGAGTTCATGAGAACCCCTCCTAGAACCGCCACCTTAACGTGGTGGAGGGGTTTGAGCGCCCGAATGATCTTGGGAGCTCTGTTGTCGGGGACTTCGTGCCCCTGGTAGGGTCTCCCATGGCAAACAGGTCCTAGGTGACGGGTCAGACAAAGAGCGGTTCAGAAGCCCCTTATGAGAGACCAACAGGCCCGGTTAGAATCGTGAGGCCGTTCTTCTGTGGACCCACCACCTGCAGGAGGAGCCATAAGGGGCTGGTGCAATGTGATTTGACCCGGCAAAGGACAAGTGGAATCAAATGGATGAATGAGTTCATGAGAAAAAAAACATTGTCTTAATAAGAAGCTGACTGACCTGTGCTCGACTTACAAGAATATATGCTGATTTTGAGTAGATTTTGGACTTTGTTAAAATAACATAGAACAAGCATTTTCTTGAACAAGACTTTTTTGTATGTGTTGCTTTACTTTTTGTTGTAAATTACTCATGAATAATTATAATGGCTTACACTTGTATTGCGATTTTCAGGTTTCTCAGAGGGCCACAATATAGTCATGGCGATGCGTAAACAAACAGCAAATCTTGGCGCGGCGGCTTATTTTGCATTTTCCTGCAAATTGCATTTCAACCTGAAGAGACTCACAAAGACAGACTGCGTTAGAGAGGTTTTATTGAACACAAAACTTGACTGGGGCTCGGACCCCGGTGGAAGATTGGATTAACGATATGGAAGACATGGCATCGATGGATGATGGCCAGAATCTTCCCCCAGAGCCCGGACACTGGCGGAGGAGGGGCGGTGGAGGGTAGCAGCACGGCTGGGAAATGGTCAAGTGATTGACCGGCAGGCTTAAGAAGGGGACCCTGGCCGCTCTCTGCAGAGAGACCGTATACTGACCATTTATAATGACCGGAAATATTTATTTGCAATTTTGACTTGGAAAATCGACATCTGTCAATGAAATGAGTAGTTTTGCACTTAAAATAGAAAAAATACACTTGTTCCATTGGCAGATAATCATCCTCACCGACACAGACCAAGGGCAAATGTACTGGTGTCAAGCAGCCCTATGACCCTATGACCCAAGTCCTTAAAAAGTAAACAAAGCTAGCTTATGAGCTAAAGACACTTGAGACCAACATATTCTTCTTCTGAAACACTGAAGAGGCACCAAAAGCCCCCACACCTGCAGCACAGTGGAGGCAACACAAGGGGTGCTACAAAAAACGAAAAAGGGACAAACATGGAGGTATCCGGGCAAGACTCGCAGCTAAGCCACACAAGCCTCTATCCTCCTTTTTCTTTTAGCGATGCTCTTCCCAGAAGGTGATGAAAGACTGTTGTGTTTTTTAGAGTCAGAGTCCAGGATCAATTGTAAGGCGGAGTTTCACAGGCGAACCTCAGCTGAAGAATGGTGTCAGAGGCGGGGGAGAAGGAGGAGGACAAAGATGAAGATGAGAAGGAGCGAGAGGAGGCGGCAGGAGTGGAGGGAGCTGTGCAGGAGGAAGAGGAGGTGGAGCTGACCAGTGCAGGACACCACGCTCTGAAACAGGGACGAACCCAGGAGGCGGTGCATCGTTTCAGAGGATCACTGAAAGCAGTACTCTGGTTCCCCCAATCTCTAAAAACATGCTGGTCAGATTGGGCACAGTGGCGGCATGCAGAGTTGCTGTGGCTCAGGACTAACCCGACACCTGATCTACACAATTTCGTTGTACTTCAAAAGTAAGTGCTTTATTTTTAAAATGTCTCCTAGTTCAAAACTACTCAACATTCAAGATGTATTCCATTCAGACAGGAAGTCACATACAAGTGGCACTTAAGAAGAAATATGAATGACCTTGCAAATTGAGTTTCGATCTGCAAACATTTTCTTGCTCATTCTCCGAAGCTTGATGTTGTCATCCCGCCTCGTGAATGTCCAATCTGTCAGAGCTTGGGAAAACAAGCAAGGCAGGCCTGGTTACACTGCATTTCTGCATTTGTAAATGTGAAGAGTAAAAAGACCACAGGCAGATCAGTTTACACACTCAAAAAGGAAAACACATGATCCAAAATCGGTTGCTGCTCTTTACAGATACGCGTTTTTTGGCTTTCCTTAGATCCAAAACTCCTGCCATAGACGCCATTTTAGTTTAGAACAGAAAAATGAATATTCGTAAGTACTTTATCCGTTCCACTGGCACGCTCTTATCTTTTTTTATTACCAAATTAAAATACGTGTGGACTTGAGCCCGATTCCCCGGCGCTTGTAAGACAGTGAATTAGGGCTGATCTAAAAGCGCAGGAGACAATGGGTTTGTCTAAATCCACTTAGATAACTGAAATGGCGCAGTACTTTGGTGGTTGCATTGTAATCATGTTCTCTTATAAATCATATCACTGTCCTCAAAATATATTCCCACTACAAAGCAAGTGCCACCATACCTCTGAGCGCTCATTAAGGAGTCCAATGAGAGGACCGTAATTAATTAGACGCCGATTAACAATCCAATAAGAGACAGACGCTAGAAACGTATTAAGGATGCATAGCAGTTGCCATGGTAACCTGTAGAATACCACCAGAGGCATGCCTTATCTCTAGGGGGGATTAATTTATAAAGATGAACCAACATTAAACAAGATGGCCAGGCTGTCTCGTATAATTTAATAGGCGGCTACAAAAATAGTCTATTTAGGGCGACCCAGCTCATCAGTACAAGTGACATGCTGCAGTTTGATTGGTCGTCATGGTCCATTCATATTTCACATATTAACACATTCAGTGCTGCGCTGTTTTTGCAGTTTAGCTGTAGAGTGCCAACAATCCAGACCATTTTTCATGATATTTGTGGCACCACAGTATATTCTATGTTACATGGACACATGGTGTGGCTCGTTGGAAAGGAGGGAATCTAAGCTCTCCGTAGGTGAAAGCAGTTTAATTCTGCGTGCCTCGGTTCCAGAGAAACACTAAGCTAAACAGAGGCTACTTTTTTCCCAGAAACGGAGATATCGTGTGTTTTATGAAATTTGAGCCTTTTAGATTTGGGTGAAGACACACTGGAGAAAATGTGCTGGGTTCAGGTGGGGGTTAGTATGAACCAAACAGAAAATAAATCAGATACATTACATTTACACATTTGTTTTCATTCTACACCAATACAGGCTTTGGGGAATATGAAGAGAACTGAAATAGTAATTGTTTTTTTTAGCTGTGTCATCAGAGATCTGTGCGTATCTTCTGTCTCCGCTCAAAGATATTAGTCAAATAAAGTCTAGGAGCAGAAAGAAAGCAATGAGACTGATGGACAGAGCGCTGAAGAGCAGGGTTCCGGGGTTTAGTGGGAGGCACCAGGAGGACGGGGCAGCAGCTCCCGCTTCAATAGAAGTCAGATCCGGGGCTGAGTGAGAGGCGGCCGGGGGACAGATGCAGCAGCCCCCGTGGAAGCGCTGGACACCACGACTATGCGCAGACACCGGCAGCAATATGTGGCGGCTGGTGTTGATTCTTCCACAAATGAGTCTAAATGCCCATATTAAATGTCCAAGTTCTGTAATCGTCATTTATTTCAGTTTTGTTCATCACAAAGCTCCCAAAATCACACATAAGGTGTATTAGAGTGTCTAGTTTTGTAATACCCCCCCCCCCCCCCCATGCTAAGTACTTGTAACCCGGGTAAAAAACGCCTGGTTATTAATGAATAAGTAATATCTAGTCTGTAGGAGCGTCTTGCGTCACTCGGGTCATGACCTTACGCCTGTCACGTGACTGCAGCAAACCAATTGCGTAGCGGTAGCACTCCTTACAAGCTGTTGGGGCTGTTCCCATTCAGTAGGGTGTGGGACGCACAACGAGCAGCTGCTACAGTCCTCGTCTACCCCGGGAGTAGGTTCCGGTTGATCGCTTCGTGCCGGAAATATAACGGGTCTTGGCCTGGTTTACCTGCTGTGGTAACCAAGGATCCGATGGCAAGCTAATGTTCCTAGCCTTGGAGCGGAAGAACCTCTACATCTCCCAGTTCGGGTAGGAGGCTGTTCACCCCACCCTCTCACTCCACGCACACACCTGAGTTTTGGACTACAGTAAACTCTTGCTGCACAACTGAACTCTTCTAATCGCAGCAACATAAATGAACTGAACAAACTCTATGCGCGAGCTACAACCAGCGTGCGGCTTGTTGTGTGTGTGGCTCAGAGTCAGTCACTACCAATACATATATGGTACCATCACCAAAAGAACCCTATGTCTCACGTTACTTATTGGGCCACTACCTCCGAGAGCGGGACATAGTCTTCCAATCTAGCCTAACATCAATCCGAACCACATTACGGTATCACTGCAAAAAGTCCACTTAAAAAAATGAGAAAAAAATATGCTAAAAAAAGAAAAGTATCACTTAAAATAAGCAAAATTATCTGCCAACAGAACAAGAAAATTTTACTTGGTAAGATTTTCAAAAATAAGAAAATAATACTAGCCCTGTATGATCCACAGCGATCTTGAAATTAGTATATTTAGACCAAAAATAAGCAATATTGTCTTTTTTCAAGCTATAATGTTTAGAACAATTTTCTTAATATCAGAAATCTTCACTTATTTTTGGCCTATTTAGAATTGATTACTATAAATAAGAAAAAAAATAGCTTACTAAATAGAACTTGAAATAGGCACAGCTATTCTAAAAAGAAGCACATTTCACTTAAATGTAATTTTTTACAAGAAAATAAATGCTTAAAATCAGAATTTTATTTAAGACTAAAAACCTTAAAACAAGAGTTTTATAATAAAACAAAGAACATTTGAGATATATCTTTCAACTCTTTTATTGTGCAAAATCATTTTCAAGACCACAAACCACAGCACGAACCAATAGCCAATCTCTCACACATGACTCTAGTTTAACATCATTGAACATAAGGCTGGGCAATTAATCGAAATTTAATCGAAGTTTCAATCTCTACTTTGGTCAATCTCAATAATCGTCATGGGACTTTATAACCGGCAGGTTTACAGACATTTCTTTGGTACAAACAGTACCTTTACAGTTTGGGAGTTTGGACAATACAACGGAAGACCTTTGTGCGTAAAAGGAGACTTGATGAAGATGTATCTAATTTTAGGAATCAGCTAGATTTATTGAATTTATTATGAAAAAACAAAACAGGAGCAAAAATTGAGATTGATCAATATGGGGAAAATAATAATGATTACTTTTTTTTCCAAAATCAACCAGCCCTAATTGAACAGGAGCCACATTTTAGGAGGGACTTAATGCTGCTGAACTACTTAAACTAAAACTGATGTTTGAATGGTCTTATTCATGAAACTTTCTCCATTCAGCCATAGCTTTTTTGTAGGAAGTAGTCATGTCCTTCTCATGGATGGCATCTAACAAAACCTCCGTCTGTAGCACAGACAGGAGGGTATCAATGCATTTGAGGTATGTGAGGTGAAAGGTGTAATAACAGCCAAGGAGAAACATCACACTTTCACTGGGGTCTTCTTTGGGGAAAGTAAGCAGAGGAACCATTCCAATGGTCAGGATGCAGTTTGTCTCACAGACAATCACCACAGGGCTGACCAAGGGTCTTGATTGAAGGTAAGTGTTGGGGTCCTCTGCTGACTAAAACAAACCAGTAATTAAATCTTCACCCAAATACATAAGTTTGAACAAAGTAAACAAACAAAAAGTAAACAAACAAAAAAGACAGAATGTAAACATAACAAAATCTATTATAGAAAACGCTATCTCAATGGCCGCCGCCATGTTTATTTCCCATACCGACTTTGAAGCTAAGCAGGGACGGGCCTGGTTAGGACTGGGATGGGAGACCGTTTGGGAACACCAGGAAGCCTGGCGACAGTACTGAGTGTGTGCGTGGTTGGTGCTGCCGTGCGTGTGCGCGCATCCAAACAGGGCGGTGTGTGCGTATGTGTGTGTGCACGCGCGCGTGTATGTGTGCGCGCGCATCCAACCAGGGCGATGTGTGTCATTGTCACTCACCGCTAACCTGCAGACGCTCCGCACAGGTACAGTTACATCCTCCAAAACACATCTGCGTGTCTTTGTTTAAGTCTCTCCTGCAGTGACCGAGGCTGTGGTTCATTTTACATCCAGGGCTGCGTAATGTTAGAGACGCAGACAAATGCGTAACATCCAATCCTGCCCATATATGTCTCCAAAGCTTTGTCTCCGAAAAAACAGTACACGCTAAACATTGCCCAAAACCTGCTCAAACACGAGCCTCTAATCAAACGCGCTGCTCCGACTGATTTATCCTCCGTGTGCGTAAAAGCGAAAATGAAACTACTACTTAACGAGCGCATGGCCTGCACTGCGTAGTTTTTTCCTTTTTTTTTACTTTGCTGCTGTACCATTTGTTTTCTATTTTGCTTTCACGTATTGTGAGCCCAGAGGTACATTTTATTCTACAGCAGCTTTGAACGCATTGCCACTTTTATTGTAAGGTTATAAATACTGTCTAACTACGATCATTAGGCTATTTCAGTTCAAAACCTACTCATTATTTTTTTTATTGTACACTACCGTGATGCACCAAACCACGGGTCCTGCACCGTGACCCAAACCGTTATGCTCCGTCCACACCAAACTCGTTTTGGCGCCTCCAAAGCGTCAGGTTTACATTTAAAATACATGGAGGACGCGCCTCCGGGGGGCGTCAAGATGTCCCGCAGCGCGTCACGCGCCTCCTCCGCGGCGCGTTTTGAGGTTTTTCGCGCTTGGTGAGCGTTTGACGCGCCTCCAGGGCGTCGAGCGCGGCCGACGCTCGAGTTGGGAAATGTTGAACTTTTTGGCGAAATTCGCGAGCGTCGACCAATCAGGAGCTTTCTCCCCGTAGTGACGTACGTTGTAGCTAAGCCACCGGGGCAGATTCTACGCCAGCCCCACAGATGTCAACAAGTCGCAAGTCACGGACGTAGCTTCTTTGTGAACCGGAGCTACAGAAAGACACATCAGTGCTTCTTTATCTAAACACCAGGATTAAAAGCGGCGGAAGTACCGTTGAAAGCGACTCTCGTCCGAGCGCAGCTCCTGGAGCAAATGGTGAAACTCGCCAAACTGAGAACGCCTTCGGACGATCTCATGAATCCAGACACGGCGCCGACGAGCCCGTAGACGACGTTGTCTGGCTTTATGAAGCAATAAAAGCCAAGCCACTCTCTCTATGTCATCCATGTTGATAACTGATAACTGATAACGGCTCCCAACGCGGTCCACGACGACGCTCTTGACGCGCGTCGAGAGCGTCTTGACGCTTGGTAACGAGCGTCTGACTTGAATGAGCACAGGCGTCCAACAACGGGCGTGACGCGCGTTTTTGACGCCCAAATCGAGTTTGGTGTGGACGGAGCATTAGAGCTGAACCCCTAATATTTATCCATAATTATTCCACTGTCTCTTGAATTCTATTCCCTGAGTTTAGCGAAAATATTGTCGATGTAGTTTATAAGAAAGGAGCACGGGTGCATCAAACACTCCAATTGCAGTTTGTTTGACATTATTTTTTGCATTCATTATTTTACACATTTGTAGTGGCCACAGTTTTTGGAATGGGTTGGGAAACACTGGTCTACAGCTAAACTGTGTGACGGGTTGGACATTTCTTTGTAATCACTCACAATCTCAGAATATCAAATGTGGAGACTAGCGAGGCCCGGCCAAAGGCCGGGTCTCAGCTAGTATATATATAATATTCTTACCGTCAAAATGTGAAACAAAGCATCATTTGGGTGTCCCAACCTCTTGGGCAGAGCTACATGCGAAGGGAACATCTGAGGCAGTACTTTCAGGACAGCAAGTGCATTCTTTACTGTTTAAACAATAAGAATACATCATAATCATTTTAGGCCTTTGTGTATGTGAGTAACAGCAGATAAATCATCCTTACCTGGATGTATTTGACCGGTTTGTTGATCCATTTGCTGAGGTAGCAACAACCTTTCGACAGGACAGTATCATGAAGAAACAATTTGATTCTTTGGAAGCAAAGGAAATTCCTGTTGGTCAAATCCTGGAAAAAAAAGGTGCAGGCTACGCTATCAAGAGCAAAGTGTTTTACTATGTGCCGTTAGATGAAAGTCTGGAGCAGTTTCTTTCACATCCCCGGATTTGGTCAATTGTTGAGGTGGGCCCTAAAAAGTGCAATGAAGGATTTGTAAATGACATTATTGATGGTGAGCTTTTGAAGTCACACCCCATATTTTCTACCAAACCAGATGCACTACAGATCATTCTGTACACTGATGAAATAGAGATTTGCAATCCACTCGGGTCCTGTGCTTCAATAAACAAACATATTGAACAGAATTAAGGAGGACTTGGACAAGTTGCACAATGGTGTTGAAATTCACACAGCTAATGGAAAGAAAACAGTATATGGTGCGATGGTCTCTCTCTGTGGAGATACACTTGCACAGCATGAAATGGCAGGTTTTAAAGAGGGGGGGTCTGTGAGGATGCATTTCCTAAAAGATCTTTGGAGAGGCATGTGAGACAATGTGATGAGATTGAAAAGGCACAAACAGACCTGCTTCGCAAACAGTCTAAAAACAACATATGGAATTAACAGAAGGAGTAAGCTAGTGGAATTTCCCTATTTTGATATCATCCAACAAACACCACAGGACATTATGCATGTGATCCTGGAGGGCATCGCCCCACTTGAAGTAAAATGTGTTTTGAATAATCTCATTCAATCAGGACAGGTGGATCTGGACTCTGTGAATTCCGGTATACTTGGTTTTCCCTACTCCCCTCTAGACGTTAGAGATCGACCAACACCAATATCTGTTAACACATTAATGTCCAATGACAACAAGCTGAAACAGTCATCCGGTCAAATGCTTGTGATGTTAGGGGTTCTGCCATTTATTTTGCCAAGCTTGGATGTAACTGAAGAGGGTCAACTGATACTGGAGCTGATAGACATTGTACAGATTGCATTTGCTCCACTTCTTTCAATTACAACCATCTCAAAGTTAAAAGTACTGATTGAAAATCATTTGAAACGTTGGAAAGAGCTCTTTCCTGACCGCAATGTAACACCTTCTTAGAGGTTTAGAGGATGGAAGGTTTAGTTAGAGGTTTCGGGGATGTCCTTCAATTTCAGTCCAGGGTTATGGGTGCAGTTCGCGATGCAGTTCGGAACCTGGGAGTCATCTTTGACCGAGAGCTGAATTTTAAACAACAAATAAATGCTGTTGTCAAAGCCAGTTTTTTTTCCAACTGCGCCTTTTGACCAAAGTTAAACCCTTTCTCTCGCGGCAAGACCTCGAGAAGGTAACGCATGCGTTCATCAGTTCTCGGTTGGACTACTGCAACGCTCTCTATTCCGGTCTCCCACAGTCGTCACTCCACCGGTTACAGTTAGTGCAGAATGCAGCAGCCCGTCTTCTCACCGGTTCATCCAGACACAGCCACATCACTCCCGTCCTCTCCTCCCTTCACTGGCTCCCGGTCCGTTTTCGGATTGATTTCAAAATGTTAATGTTTGTTTTTAAAGCCCTTCATGGTCTCGCTCAGTTATATCTAACTGAGTTGTTGACCGTACATCGCCCCAGCAGAGCTCTCCGATCTGCCGATCAAATGGTTCTGGACGTGCCCAGGTCCCGGTACAAACAGTGGGGCGATCGTTCTTTCAGGGTTGTAGCGCCTAAACTGTGGAACAGCTTCCACTCAGTCTGCGCGTTCTCACGGACCTGTCCCTCTTTAAGTCTAGATTGAAGACACGTCTTTTCAAACTAGCTTTTAAGACTTAGATCGCACTTATTTGATTGATTGATTTTTTTAATATTGTTTTATCTTTCTGTGAAGCACTTTGGTCTTCCTTGTGTTGTTGTAAGGTGCTATATAAATAAACTTTGATTGATTGATTGATTGAGTAGTATCAATAAGTACTTAACAATACCCACCCCTAGTTGTACCTGCACTGTATTTGGGAGTGCTTCCTGACGTCTCGAAGCTTATGCACCGTTCTTAAAGGAAGCAAATGTTGAGAGACAAAAACACACGTGTTGTTTTGATGTAATCTGAATGGAAATTGTGCCCTAACGCCCAGATTGCACATTCTCCGTATTCACCCCGCTCCACTCCAAATACATTGCAATTTTAACTATTGAAAAACATTCCACATCAGGGTTTTCCAACCAGTCACTCTCCAGACTTTCTTGGTTGCCTGCCAAGGGCTTTCTACATTTCTATGCATTCAACTTATCAAATAAAGCAAAGCACAAGAGAAAAAAATGGTTGAAATATCACAGCTTCCAAAGTCGCACAGCTACACAAGTGTCCTTGAAGCATAAATAGCAGTTTTGATTTTGTTATGCAAAGTAGCTCAGCAGGTAAGTAAGGTTGGAGACCCCTGTACCACATCCTCTCTGTCCGCTCTGAGGGCCTACGTTCCACCTCAACAAACACACGGATCAACTCTATTTTCAGTTCGTCTGGCCTTGATCGTCCGGCCAGATCAAGCTCAACAGTTCAGATCGCAGTCAGGAAAAAACCCTCTGCACACCACAGACTTACAATATATAACCTGTATATTTACACTTTTGTCATCACCTTAGACCACAAAAACAATCACTCCACCCCATTAAGCCTTCATTGCTGTCATTCACGTAACTTTCTGCCCCTCGCACGCAGGAGGAGAACTTGTGACCTTGAAAGAGAAGCGGATGAGCTTCAAAGCAATTTCTCTGCGACACGATTTTACAACTCACCTGCTCCTAGGAAAAACTATTTTCCTGTGAGTTTTACTTCACAAACTTTAGGTCCACACTGTGGTAACGGTTCCTGCGATGTCGCCCCCAGATGCTCGGCCGCTCGGTGTACTGCACATTGGAAGAGAGGACGAGATTTGGGCAGGAGTGGGTCACCTGACAACTCCCATAATGCAGTTCTCTGCATAGGTTTCCCACAGAACAGAAGGCTGAGGTTCTTTAGGTCATGAAGAGTGTGACAATAAACTGTTTCACTATTAAAAAATATAATCTGGCAGAGCCATGAGTAAAAACGTCTGTCCACTGCTCATCATAGGTTAACGTTAGGGAACCATGACTCACTAAACATGCAGGATGATGGGGATCAACAGGAAGACAGTGAAAATCAAGCATTTGTTGCAAACTTATGAAGAATGGGCTCGGTCATCGGGGCCCTTGATTGTTGGGGACCCTTGCCTAATCGCAAGCTACGCCTCTGTGCCAACAAGAAATGATGGTTGAAATGTCTGTGAAAATGTGAATCTGTGAACCAAATGAACTTTTTAACGAACAAAAAACAGAAGACAATTGATTGAAACAAGATATATATAGTAAATAAAATTGATACTTTTGCTAAGTATGGATCTGCCTGTATCAATCATAAACAAACCTGTGTGCCTTAAGGTCCGGAGCACTCTCTCCTTTTATATGTTTCAGAAATGCCATACCGCTCCATCTGGTCGCACTCGCGCTAATTTTGATGCAAGCACATTAGTGTCACGCTTGATGTGCACTGTTTCATAAACTAGCCTGATGAAAGGATGAACTTCTTCGTGACAGGAAAAGAAATCAAAAGGCGACGGGACTCAATTCACACGCTCCCACAGACTGCCTCCACACAGCGTTTGAACGGGCATTCGTTGACAACTCACAGTGTTATAAACATTTCACAGAGAGACATGACATCAAGCGTCCGTGCACTGTGCTGCTGTCGGGCTCGGTCGCTTCAGTGTAGATTTTCTTAGCGGGTGAGACAAGGGCAGACGAGAGGAAACCACGAGCAGACAAACAACAGCCCTCCCTCCCCCAAACAGACACAAAGGCTGGTGTGAATCCGCCTTAACGTCCAGAGGTGTCTTTCAAATCGCCCGTGCGGGGACTGAACCCGTGACCTTGACATTATTAGCCTAACCTGCCATTTAGCGCTGCATTAAATCGCATCTGTGGGTTTGTGGTTGGCCCTTACTTTGTGATGAAGTCCTGTAATGCTAATGGCCGAGTGGCCCAGCAGAGAGGACAGGTATGAGTGTGGTAATTGAGCACAATAAAACATGAGCAGAGGTCGCCCCCTGCCTCGCCCGGTTGGAATATTAACATCACACTTCGTTCCCACCTGTGTGTGTGTGCCCAGATGGCTCCCGGCAATAAATGAACAAGGATGGTCACAATAAAACGAACAATGAAACCCACCGCACCAAAGACGGCAGATGTTTTTTTTTTTTTTCTTTTTTTTTTCTTCCAGCCTCAGAAGAAAAGTTAAAATGATGGACTGCTTCATAGACAGAAAAAGAACACCCTAAATCTACGCACTAGAACTATCGAGGAAGACGACTCCTTTATCAACTTGGTGATATGAAGGATTGGGCATGGATCGGCAACGCCACAATAGCCTTCGAGCTACTTAGCAAGATGTGGCGCTAAAGAGAGACAGTTAAACAAGAGCCGGATCCAAAACTGGCTCAGTAGTGTGCAAGAGTTAGAAGTAACACATTTAAATAATGAAAACAAATCTGCATTCTCATTCTTTTTTTATTGCTGGCACCACACAGAGTAACATTTCAGGAGGGGAAAGTGGCTACACACCTGTATATGTACCATGACTGATTACTTCATCGCGTGACAATAGATCATCACGTGTTCTGACAAACTTAAAAGGACTATAAAGAGTTTAAAAATGTTAAAATTAAGTATTTTCCTCCCCTTACATCAGGGGTGTCAAACTCATTGTGGGTTGCGGGCCAAAATTGGGCTCCCACGGCGGGTCGCGGGCTGCATATATTAGAGAAAATGTTGCCAATCAACTAATAATAATGAGCTGTGATTTGGTCAAAGCCCCAACCTGACTGTAGCTTCATTAATAACAACGTCTTACACTTGTATTGCACTTTACAAGCCGGTGCCACAAGTTCCTCAAAGTGCTACATGGTCATTATTCATTAACTCCACACTCAGTGGTGGTAAGTTGTTATTGAAGCCACAGCCGCCCTGGGGCAGACTGTCCATTTACCACGTGGCTATGTAATGTGTTGTTCATATCCTGAGCTCTTATTATGTCAGTGCCCTCTGCTGGACATGTGTGGAACTCTTTTCCTTTTTTTAAATGTAGTGCCCCCTAGTGGCTAGAATGAGCACTATGGTTATTCTTTAAAAATCATAACTCTGCACAGGAATGGGCAAGAGACTTTTTTTTTTACATACTCTGGAATTTATGCTCTACCGGGCAGTGGCCGGATTAAATCATCTCGCGGGCCGAATCCGTATGTTTGACACCCCTGCCCTACATGTTCCACCTGTGTCCTAATGTGTAGAATGAGCTCAGACCTGTTCACCACAACTGCCTCTAAAGTCCTGTGCTGTCACTCAAAAAGGTGTTACTTCGGGTCCGAAGCGCCGTCATGCACGAGCTTAATATAGAACCTGCAGTTACGCGTAAGACCTGAGGTGGCAGTAGTGAGTATAAAAAATACAAACTTGCATCAAGTCTCTTTAACAAAACAATAATATATACAATATCTGAGGTGGTCACCTCCATGTAAACACATGTAAGTAACGTCCTTCTCGTGTCCTTCTCTTTAGTCTCAGACATTGCATTTTTCTTCATTGTACAGTCAATGTTGGAACGGGCCAACTTCTCTCGCAAAACAAACACTTATGCCGTAAATATGAAGTAAAATAAATGTACAAAAGTATGAAGTGGAATACAAGGTTTGAACTACGATACAAACACTACAATATTAAATCAGCTAAATGTCAGTGATGTCACATTCAGGTATAGACGCCATACTGGATAATTGCAATGGAAATAAACCTCGCCACGCTGTGTCAATCTCGCATGTCAATGGTGCTGAGATCACATGACCTGCACTCAATATGGATAATTCAGAAGTCACATGTCTGCATTTGACTGATACACACAGTAATAAAAATTCAAAGATAAAGTATCCAATGTCGAAAACGAAAGCTGCCTTGTTTGTTTATTTGACGTGTGGCTTTGCGGAGGGTGTTTGAAGAGGCAGGAGGCTGTGAAGGTCGAGACACAGGGAAACACTGAGGAACAGAGCACGTCCTGTGAGTCAATGCAAGGACTGGATTGATAACAGCAGGTCAATGAGCCGTCAGCCGCACAGGGGAAGGGCAGGGCTGAAGGGGGGAGGACTGTGCACACTGCACCTATGGAGACTGATCCGTCTCCCTGTCTCCTTAAGTCCCTCCTGTCATCAAAATCGCAATGTAATTGTTATTTTTTATATCACAACTAACAACTCAATGTCATTAGTGTCTAAAATAATCATTGTTTTTTCAATCTGAAGAGGATATCTGCCACAAAGAACAGAAAAAGCTAGTAAATGTCGTGACTGAGAGATGTAAGGTCCACCTCTACAGTGCTAACACAGACGTTATTGCTCTCGAATGATGGATGATCGAGTCAGTCTTTTAACCTCTAAACCAAGGACATAGGTTTGGTGAAAGAGCTTAGGCCTTAGCTTTCAAATGAGGCGTTACATCGTCACTCTCCAGTCAAGAGGCTTTTGCTTTTTGGTAAGCCGGGGAACTGGGGAAAATGTGCTGGGTTAAGGCGGGGCTTCAGAGGGTGAACGATGAGAGCCTGTTGTCTTTTACTTAGGCTATTTGGTATTTCGGAGGGGAGAAAGTGTAGCCGCACCCATAGACTGTAAAAATAATGGACGTCTTATGCTCACTCCTCCCCGTTTACCAGAATGACCACGGCCGTGGGGGAATTCATGGCGGGTTTACAGACTCCTCCTCCCCAGCTCTGACGAAGCATGTTCCTAAAAAGGTCATACGGGCGGGATTTTCACCGTAGACTCGGCCCTTGCGTGACGTGTAGCTCGCGCTGCTCCAATGCTAACAGTCTCCAATGCTAACAGTCCGAGCCTCATTAAGTACGAGATTTCTAAAATTCATATTACGAAAACCAGCCTGGTTTCATATATTGTGATTAACCCAGCGTTATCTCAGGAGGAATCTAGCCTAGTCTAGTGTTGAAAACATTGAAACCAGGCGATAAAGTTGTTTTTAAGGTGTCTAAACTCCAACGCTTTTCAATGGGGGCCTAGTGGCGATATGGAGGTACTACAGCAATGGCGGAGCAATGGCGGCCCCCAGGGTCGTGGTCATAAAGCAGAGCAGCCAGCGCCCATTGGCCCACAAGGTGAAAAAAAAACAGCAAACCGGCCTGACCGTCTGCTTAAACCCAGCCCCACCCACAGGTTTACTCACTGACGGAGGTGTTGCCCTGAGCGTATGTCTAAACTTCCCTACCAGGTGATTTTGGGGTGGGACATCCCTATTCTCCGGGAGCTGATAGCAAAGGGCAATGACAACGACAATATTGCTACGGTTGAGAGTTTGGGTGTTTTCACCGCAGGTCAAAAAAAAGTCTGTTGGAGTCAGAAGGGAATGAGGGTGAATGGGAGAACTTACCCTTTTCAGAAAGTGATGTACCCGGGGGTGAGAGCTCTAGCCGGGGGCCAAAGAAGAGCAAAACCCAAAAGCGACAGGACAAAATCAAAGGCACAAGAATAACTGAGCATATCTCTCCTCCAATGGCTGAAGAGCTGATGGCTATTCCATGTGTTACAATGCCCTGACTTCTCTCGTCCCTTTACTGTGCAGACAGATGCTTCTGGAGTGGGGCTCGGGGCTGTGTTGCTGCAGGGGGAGGGGGTTGACCAAAGACCCGTGCAGTATATAAGTCGGAAGCTCTTTCCCCGGGAAACACGGTATTCGACTGTTGAGAAAGAAGCTTTGGCGGTGAAATGGGCATTGGATACCTTGAAATATTATTTGATGGGGGATGAATTTCTGCTGGAAACGGACCACCGGGCGTTACAGTGGATGAACAGGATGAGGGACAGTAATGCAAGAATTACCAGGTGGTATTTGTCACTGCAGCCTTTTCGTTTCAGGGTCCGATATAGGCCTGGTCATAAAAATGTGGTGGCTGACTTTTTGTCCCGGTCCTTTGAGGAGTGACATTTGTAAGGGGGGGGGAGTGTGACGAAGTGACTTCACTTGTCCCTATATGTATACACATATTAACCTCCTGTACACACAAGTATCTAAGTTAAGTGTATTCTTTGTGTTACTTACCTTTGTTTCTTTGTTTCTACTTGGGATGTGTTTGGGGAGGGGCCGCCCAGACATCTCCTCCTTTTATAGTTTCCAGTGGTGATGTCACTGATGATGTCATCAATACATCATCAGCCTGTACCATTTTGAATTGTATGTAATTAAGTTAGTGTGGCTTATCCGGTTATTGTTTTATTTTGTTAAGTAATGTTAAGATTTCTAATACTGCCTGTGCAGTTGTGTGTGAGACCCATGGCCTGAAGAGATGTCATGGGTTATTGCAATTTTGTCAGTGAGGTGGAATGGCCCAACTGATTGGCCATTGTTTTAGGCAGGTGTGTGCTGTTTTTGGGGGAAAAGGGCTGGAGGTGAGGGGAGACCTGTTAAAAGTCTGGAGCCGATCACTGTAAATAAATCTTTGCCACGCAGCAAAAATGAACTTTGTCTTCTGACATTTCCTTTAAAAGCCACTTTTTGGCCACTCATCGCTACACTACCTCACAGACCTATATTCAGCGAGCATTACTTCATTTGTTCCTTCTGAATATCCACTCGTCTAATCTATGGAGATGTCCTTGTATCTGCTGCATCTGTACATTTCATCTTTGCATCTTGACAAGTTAAGATTACTCTGTCACACCATTGTCCACTCTGCCCTTGTGGGGCAGTAGACAGGCTGAGTCACTCACATTTTTGTGAGTGACCCATGTCCCAGCTGAAAACCTTCCTTTTTTCTTCAGCTTTAAAATTGCATTGATTCATTGTCCTCTGTTGGCAGATAGTCGGCTTTTCCACACAGTATTTCCTCTTCAACAGCCCCTTATAAAAGCAACAAAAACAGAAGAACAAGAGTTCTGGCTAAAGTTTTGACTTTGTTGTGTCTGGAGTCTGTGTCCACTCCACTCGCGAGGTGAGACTCTCTTCATCTGCTTCTGTCACAGACAAAGCCGGCACAGGGGCGGAGCTGATACCGGCAGCAGAGGGACTGGGGCCCCACTGGGAAAAACTCATTTGGGATTTTTACTGTAAATAAATAAGCAATATGAATAAAAAGCATTACCGGCTAGTTTTAACCTCTAAAGACAACAAACGATGACAAAGACCACTTTACGTCAAGTTATGGCATTAAAGTAGAAACTTTCTGTTCTTTTTCATTTCCAAGCTTGATTAAAGATTATAGGAGCAGCAAAATGTCTCATTTAACAACCCATCACTGTTGGGTAGTAACGGAATACATGTATTTAGAATACGTATTTTAAATACTTATGTTGAGTAACTGTATTCAGATACAATTACTCTTACATTGAGAGTATTTAGAACACCGTTCCTTTCCACAAATCAAGGGGATACATTATTGTACTCAATTTGTCTATTTATTAGAATCCCCATTAGCTGTAACCCGGGGCCAGCTAATCTTCCCGGGGTCCTTTTGAAAAAAACAACAACAACACAACTTTTAAAATCAATTTGAATACTGACAAAACATTAGACTGTAAATATCTTTGTTAAAACAAAGTCCGTCTTCAGTTCATTTTGTTTCATATCTGAACATATTTACAACACAGTATTCGCAACATTCCATAATTAGAAACATCTAATTATCTGAATCTTCAGCATCAGTACATTCAGCACAAGCACTGATGCTAATGTTGACATCATTTTGACATGTATCATGTTATTTCATAGATCATCTTTATTTGTTTCTTAAATGCCAATATTTCTTTTGTGTTAATCAACTTAACTGACAATTTATTCCATTCCTTCATTGCTCTGAAGTTACAGTTTGTTGAAGAAAATTGGTTTTAGAACTTGGTGTCAGACATCGACCTGCAGTTGCCTGTCTTGTTGTGTATCCATGTGTCACTTGATTTTGTTTGAGTTGTTCATAGATACATTTAGGATTCTTATGCTGTAGTATTTTCCAAGTTTCAGCAAGCAGAGCAGCTTTCGCTCTATCTTCCACCTTTGTCCAGTTGAGTTGGGTATGCATGACATCCACACTAGTTCTGTATGGGCAGTGCAGAGCTAGTCGTGCTGCTTTGTTCTGCATAAGATGTACTTTGTTGAAATATTTCTTTCTGGCAGTAACCCAAATCAACTCGCAGTAGTTCAATTGTGAAAGAGTTGTACTGTTTATAATTAATTTGTTTAGGTTTGATGTAGTATAATTTCTGCATTTTCGAACCACAGCTGATCTTCTTCAATGGCCTCTACCTGTGTGGACCAAGACAGTTTACTGTCAATGCAAACGCCAAGTCATTTAGCTTCTGTCACTTGTTCTATCAGTTTGTCGTTTATCAGAAGTTTCAGTTCAATCATTCAATCATTACATTTTAGCTTCATATTTCATGATATCGAGAGGGAAAATATCAAAATGACCAAAGAAAGGTTTAGTGATCTCTGCTGGGTTTCTGGTGTGCATTTGCAAACTGCTTTTGTGTATAACATGCGGAGCAATAACCATACTGTAAGCACACACTGTATTCATGCATACATATAATGTAAAGAAATCCATATGTCATCATATATATGTCACATTTGTATACAGATATAAAGTAAATCAATGTGAAAGTATTCTTAACATTCAGAACACAGTATTGTGATTGGACAATGTAACGGAATATGTTATAACATACATTGTAACTGAATACAATTCCAAAGTAATCGGTGAGAAGATCCGAATGACCCAGTTCACCAAAAAGAGCCCAAATCCCATCACTATTGCATTCGGGCCCAGAGCTGTTGTCTGATCAAGTAGATTGTAAGACATCAGAAATATATTGACACTATATATATACTATATACAGTGGGGGAAAAAAGTATTTGGTCAGTTTCACATAGACATTCTATTGGATTTTGGCCAAATACTTTTTTTCCCCACTGTGGGGAAGAGCTGAAATACTTAAAAGGAACGTTCTCCCAAGAATCATTTCGTTAATCTCTTCAGTGCCTTTACACGTACACAGGTCATGGTTTGATGAATAAAAAAAAAAATGTTCTGCTCCTTTTTATGGAGGGACAGAAAACCCAAGATTAGCTTAAAGAAACTAACTTTACGTAGAGATCAAGGTGGCCTTGGTACCAGACATTTTCCTGTAATATGTTTCCTTTAACCTTATGGCACCACCCTTACTTACCCCCCAGATATTGATGATCCTATTATGCGACTAACATGTCAAATTATTGAAAACTTCTACCATAAATTGGGATACATGAAAGCTGTACTCGCATCTTGTCCAATTTGGCAAAATATGGCCCTCACAGCGGCAGGTAGTCCTCTAACAAAGTGTGGCAACAACAAAATATATTTTATATTTCTCAAATAAATGAGAATGGTAGACTGCTGCCTTTTGACGTCTTAGTTAGCAAATATAACTTAAGCGCTAATGCCTTTTTAAAAAAATATGTGCAATTAGCAGCAATCTGCTCTAAGCTTTCAAAAGAATATTTCGATTACAATATTGAAATGGATAAGAATCAGGGCGACCTCTATTAGACATATTCTTATACATTCCTACGATTGAAACTTTTACTATAATAATAAATGTTTACCTATAGGCTATTTGAGAGATTAAAAACTACATCAAATTAAATTACTTAAAATATCGGCCTATATAGCAGCTATCGGTCAATCCCTTTCATATCAGGATCAGACCCCAAAAATCCACCATGTACCAAGTGTCTTGCCCAAGGACACAACCTGCACACACCGAGCCGGGATTGGAACCACCGACCTCCCGATCATGAGACGACTCGCTCTACCATCTGCACCACTGTTGCTCTGACTCAGAATAAACGCACCATTCACTCATTCACAGATCAGATTTAGGCGCTAATGCTGAGGGCTGGAACAATATCTCATTTAGCAACATAACACAGCACGTCTCACTAGGTATTGATACTTTATCAATGTTTCACAGCACTTTATGTTCCTGTAATAAAAAATAAAAAGTTTTTTTTTTTTTCTGGCATCCCAAAAGTTCTGTAGCCACTGTCGAACACTCGGACTTTCCTGCCCAGCATGCCACAGTGTAAATGTAAAATACTGGGTTACTTTTAGACTTTTTATACTGGTTTTAGCCCAGGTTCGTTGATTTGCTAGTTCTCCCAAACATGGTGGGTTTCTATGGTAACGATCACTTCAGAACATTCCATCCCAAACTCTATTTAGGCAGAGTAATCTCCATGGCAACAAAAAAGAAAAAAGATTCTGACCTCTGATTGGCCGGTTGCAGTGACATCACACATTCCGTGTTTCACCTTTGGCAGTGGGAGCCACTGAGACCCACAGCTCATTTGGGTCAGACTAAGACTATCTACCCTCCACTCAGACCTCAGTGCACTGGGCTGAAGCCAGAGACCTCGGCGAGAGACGCCGGGACTCCCAGGGCTCTTCGAACAAGCCTCGCCCCAAACAGTTTCTACACTGAGGTGCACGACACAGGCCTCCTCCAAGATCTCCATCTGCCCCTGCCACATGCTCACAGCACGGGTGGGGTGTTGCAGCGCAGAGCTGTGACGACTGCCCTGTCTCTGGCTTCAGCCCAGTGCACTGAGGTCTGAGTGGAGGTTTGATAGTCTTCGTGAACTGAGGACCACAATCCATCCTCCATCTTCATCGCGGGTCGCAGAAATCTGCCTCAGAGCTGAGAGAAAGGAGTCAGCATCACTTCATCTTGGGGTCTCAGAAGGTTTCACTGAACCACTGTGGGAGAGCCTCTTCAGTAAGACGTGGCCACCTCTCTTTTCATCTGTTCTTTTCTGTACTTTATATCTTTATTTGATTTATGTAACTACTGACCTTTGTATTTGTATTGAACCTTTACAGTCTTACGCAGAGGCTCCCCGCCACAGTGAGGCCATTTTCTGGATCCCTTCCTGTGTCCAAACCTCACACAGATCTCTCATATATACCTGAAGTATATCCACATTAGATCAACATGTGTGGAGCTAGTTGTGATCTTGGGATCTCAGACGGCTTCACTGAACCACTGTGGGAGAGTCTCTAGTGTAAGATCTTTTCATCATCAAGACTCACCGACCCACTTTTATGTGGATTATTCTGTTTCTATGCATGTTTTTATGCTATATGTGTTTTCTTGCAATATCATTATTACATTGTTCTTTGTATCATCATCATCTTCATCATCGTCATCATCATCATTATTACTGTTATTATTGTTACTATTATTATCATTATTACATTGTTCTTTGTGTATCATCGTCATTGACATCGTCGTCGTCTTCATCATCATCTTCATCATTGTTATTATCAGATTGTTGTTGTTTGTCATAATAGTTATGATCATTGTTGTTATTGTTAACATTATTATTATTGTTGGACGGCACGGTGGCACAGCGGTTTGCGCTCGTGCTTTTCACAGCAACAAGGTCTCCTCATCTTTGTAGAAGGTTCATACTGTCTTCTTAGGTTAAGTCTATTACAGTTGTGTTTCTTATAGTAAGACAGAAGGTTTAGTTTACCTGCTTGACTAGTTTCGATCACTTCCTGTGATCTTCCTCAGAAGCGACACCTGGTGGTGGAGGTGCCGTGTCGTAGGCCGCTTACATGGATTTTCCAGTCAGAAGGTAGAGCTTCTGAGGAAGATCACAGGACGTGATTGAAACTAGTCAAGCAGGTAAACAAAACCTTCTGTCTTACTATAAGAAACAAAACTGTAATAGATGTTCTCCTCATGTGTAGGTTTCCTCCAGGTACTCCGGTTTCCCCGACCACTCTGGGGCCAGGACTCACCTGAAAAAGAGATGCCTAATCTCAGTGGGTCTTCCCATGTTACATAAAGGTCAAATAATATAAAACAAATTATTACGTTAAATTATTACTTAGGTATCGCCCCGGGAACTGCCACCTTATCGTGGTGGGGTTGTTTGTGTGCCCAAATGATCCTAGGAGCTATGTTGTCTGGGGCATTTTGCCCCTGGTAGGGTTTCCCATGGCAAACAGGTCCTAAGTGACGGGCCAGACTAGGAGCAGTTCAGAAAACTCTTATGTATAGTATGGTGTGGCCCGACCCTGCAGCCAGGCCTGGAGTTATGGCTCATATGCGAGCGTCTGGTGGTCGGGCCTTTGCCCACGGGCCCGGCCGGGCCTAGACTAAAGGGACGATGTGGGCCTGCCCTCGTTGCACAATCTCTCACCGTTGTCGTGGTCCATGGGCCCAACATCGGTGCAGAGTACCCGGCCTTCTTGGAGTCCCTGGGAGGTGCACTCGACGTGGCCATCAAAATTGGAAACCAATATGGCAGAAATCCATTAAAATATCCAAATCAGTAAGACTGAGGATGATGCAGTTTAAAATGCTATACAGGGCATATGTATCTCCAGCCAAACTTAAATTAATAGATCCAAACTCCTCTGATCTTTGCTTGGATGGCTGCGTAATTCATATGCTATGGCAATGTCCTGAAATCCAAGATTTCTGGACTCGAATAGTAAAGGTAGTTTCTAAAATGTTAAATATTACCCTTCCTCTTTGTCCAGCCATGTGACTTACAAAGATGCTCAATTACACCATAAAATAATCTTGCCTTTATAGCTGCAAAAAGAACTATCATAATTAATTGGAAAAAACATAACGTAAACTTAACTGTTTGGCAGTGGACAACTGGTTGTATGAATTTTCTGATCTGTTGACTATGGAGCAAGTTATTAATGGAGATAATGTAACATTACATTTTGAGCAACTCTGTAACATCGCTGGTATAATATAGGAAACCTCCTGAACACCTGGGAACCTATTTCTTGGGTCACCTTCATTAAAATATAGAAACATGCAACAAACAAAAACAAACTAATAAATATTAACAACAAAAAAGTCTGAACTCTCACTGTTTTTGTTTGGACTATGGACCAATTGTTTTCTCCGAAGACAATGCTTAAAGGTCCTATATCATGCAAAATCCACTTTTTGGAGCTTTTAGCCATGTTGTTATGCTATTTCCTTATCAAAAACACCCCCAGAGTGTTTTTTAGCTTCATTTACGTTGTTCTCAGCAATCCTCCTGAATCTGCCCTCTGCTGGAAAACCACTGAGTTGTGACACTCTGACGTTTTTTACGTCATAGTGTCAAACAGGAAGAGCACAACTTCTGTAATGTAATGCCTTACAGCCTGATTCATAAACAGCTTTAAAAAAAAAAAAAAGAAGTTGGGATTTCTTTCTGGGATTCAGCGACTATCACCAAAACAGTGTTTTTCTGTGACTGTCTCTTGATGGATGTTTGGTGAATCTTCTCAAAGTGGATGAACTTGTACAACCAACGCCCCCAAGAGTCCCCAATGTGATGTAGAGGCCAGGACAGAGCGGTGGTGAGTCAAAACGCGTGTTAGCTTGTGTGTTAGCTTGTGTGTGTTAGCTTGTGTGTTAGCTTGTGTGTTAGCTTGTGTGTTAGGTTGTGCGTTAGCTTGTGCGTTAGCTTGTGCGTTAGCCTGTGTGTTAGCTTGTGTGTTAGCTTGTGTGTTAGCCTGTGTGTTAGCTTGTGTGTTAGCTTGTGTGTTAGCCTGTGTGTTAGCTTGTGTGTTAGCTTGTGTGTTAGCCTGTGTGTTAGCTTGTGTGTTAGCTTGTGCGTTAGCCTGTGTGTTAGCTTGTGCGTTAGCTTGTGTGTTAGCCTGTGTGTTAGCTTGTGTGTTAGCTTGTGTGTTAGCCTGTGTGTTAGCTTGTGTGTTAGCGTGTGTGTTAGCCATTTATGAAGCTCTGTTGCAGATGTCAACTCCATGTAACTGCATCGTGAAGCAATTTCACTTATTGCTGTGATATTTATATTTATTTTACTGCTAATAATGTATGGGCAGATCCGCTCGGAGAGAGGGGGCGAAGTTATCTGAATCGAAGCGTCTTGTCTTCCGGTTACCCCCAGAAAATACTTATTTATATTTCTGATAAAAAATAGTTCTCCATAGCCGTAGAGGTACAATATATCATAGAAATGCCTACTTTACTTTGGCATGACTAAAATAGCATGATACAGATCCTTTAAGAGTGGAGACAACATTCAAAACATGAGCAAGATGTTGATACAACATTCGTAAATACTGTTGGGGTCCCTTGAGGGAACTGCCTCCATCTGAGATTGTGACATCGCTGAACTATACTATACGCAATTACTTATCAATTTCATATCAACTGCCACACTGTATCTCTCTCTGTTCTCTTTGTTGTGTGTATTTGTGGCGTGTTTTTATTTTTGTGTCTGTTCTGTGCAGTGTTTATTGTGACCATTTGAGATCAAATTGACACTGAATTGTCTGTCTGATTTTTGTTGTCGTTGTTTGTATCTAGTTAATGACTTGTCCTGTCACTAAAAAAAGAAAAAAAAGAAAAACATTTTAAACATTTTCCGGTGGGTTCCTGAATGGCTTGCATGGTAATGTTGGGGGTCGTGGTTTGGAAAAGTTCGAGAACCCCGGCACTAGACTAGAAAGGACTCCCTGAAAAAACTCACCCCTAAACTACAGCCAGTTCGAAATGCAGCAGCCAGATTTTTTTAACAAGCACAAAGTAGAAACTGGCTCAGCGACAGCAAAGCCTTGTTTGCCGCGTTAGGCGTTTAAAATAATTAGAATGTAGCAAACAGTCGTAGCATTTCACAGGTTATTCCCCAAACAGTCAAACATCTTTCCAAAGGCATTAGTGTAATTGGCCCTGAGGGTTAATTAGGTTTAATCAAGGAACTTTCTTGTCATCTCAAAGGGGCAGGTTCCAGCGCTTTTGTAAACCATTAAAATAACAATCAAGTCTATTATTAAATAAATTCTCCAAATGAACTGGAAAATAACTCGGCTGGCACTAATGGAACTCACACGGAAACTTTCAACCGCAAACTGACAACGGGCGCCATGTTGCATCTGACTGGTCTATTTTCAAAAGGTGCTTGGGCTTGATTCTCTTCAGCCATTGCAGGGAATTGTAGAGCAACTCGTAGAAAGAGGAAGTGCGGTTTACGAGGGTTTGTGTCAGCCGCGATTTAGCGTAGCTCGAGAACACAGTGGCTGCGTATGACAAAAAAGACGTATAACAGCTGGTGTTAGGAGGATCAACTATTTGTATTTTAGGCTGTGACACAGATCTGTGTGTTATATATAGAGGTCAGTTGTAGGAGGTGATGGTGTTTTTTCAATAAGTAAGTCATTTTTTGTGGTGTTTTGTCATTGTACAACGAAATTGCAACCAAGTGTTGGGTTAGTCCTGAGCTGCCATTGTGGGGCAACATTAACCAGCACATTTTTGGAGGTATTCACCTTATTCCGGAAGTTCTTGTGGGCACCGCCATTAAAGGAATAGGCCACCGTTTTTACATACTGAGATATGTTCTTACCTTAGCTTTGCCTTAGCTTTAGCCTTCACCCGTGCCTTCAATCACGTAAACACAGCGCAGACGGCGTTAGCATTTAGCCTCTCCCTCTCTCCACTATAGCTCCAAAACTGGTCAAGATAGAAGCTACCAAGCTCCTCCATGTTTTCCCTATTTAAATATGGTTATGTGAAGTGTTACACTACAAAGTATAATTACACAAAATTAAACAATGTGGATTTTCTAAGCGGATAAAAGGGGGGGACTATATTGTAAGGCGTAATAATACCAGGAGTAATTCGAAATCCGCGCAGTAATCTTCACTTTAGTGTGCGGATTCTTTCTTCACTTCTCAGTCTGTGACTGAAGAGCAATGAGGCCTCAGCCTGTTTACATAAAATAAAGAGCTCAGTATTTAGCGTCATGTTTCCGTCACTCACGGTGTCTGAAGCCAATCAGATCACAGAGACTCAGAGTGGGCAGTGCTCAAATGTGACCAAACGCCAAGATCCAAGATCTGAGACTAAAATAATAAAGGGGGTCTCAACAACAGTCTCAACTTATAAAGCACTTTTCTACCTTCATTAGGCCCAAAGTGTTCAACAGCAAGGAACCACTCATCCATTCACACGCCAACTGCCACTGGAGGCAAGGAGGGTGAAGTGTCTTGCCCAAGGACACAACAACAGTGAGCATCTGTGGAAGCTGGGATTCGAACCCCTGATTTTTCCGATCATGAGACGCTCTATCAACTACTGTCACGCCATATACAGGAAAGGTTCCTAAATGATAGCTCGATATATCTATTTATCTTCCCCTATTCCTTTGCAGTGTCTTACCCCAAGTTCACTAAAGGCAAAAACAATCATTTAGTCTCTGTCTTGATTACTGGATTTCATATGGAATAGTTGGAGTGATGTCTTGTTTTCTGTGAACATGCAGCACTTTGAAAACTCTGGTCTACAAACTGTGCTGTAGGAATTAAGCATATTGGATTTTTACTCACCTTTCCGCTGCGTAATTGCGGCAGGCGGCGGCGCTTGTTGTGTCCGGTAACTCTGGGAAATGGGATCAAATAATGTCATATCCGAGTTTTCACAACGCAACAGGAAATGTCGGCTGCAGAGAAAAAGGGACAGTTCTGACCTCGCCGCGCGCCACTGTCGGATTTAGGCAGCTCTAAAAATGGAAAAAAAATGGGCAAAGGGAGTCAGCGTGGCGTCCAGGTCCTGTCGCCATTGGAGACGGTTCTCACAGTCTGGCTTGGGTTTCTCGCTGAGGTCTGCCACGCCTCTGATGATGTGTCAACTGTCCATTTGTCCTAGTCCATGTCTGGAGATTTCTCTGTCGCTGGCCGCTGTTGTTTAAAACGCATTATTCTGAGTTCTATTTCTCTGTAAACCCACATTCTGACATTTGAGTTTGTTAAGCTGTCTATCCCTTCGAGGACATTATGTTTGCACCGGCAGCAGCAAGTCAAAGATAATACCTTTTAATTCAATACTAACTGGAGGCAGAGGCAGCAGTCCCTGAGCGCACAGTGAGGGAAGAAGCTGCAGGTTTAATGCGCCTCAATAAACCTTTTTCACAAAATCAAGAACTCTACAAACTCATCCACAACTCGAGCTTTCATCCACTTTTTATTTCACAACAATTGGCCAAATTTGCGGTTTTACAGAAGAATCCATGATACTTCAGGAAGCAAGAAAGTAGAGGTCGCCGATATTGGGTGTTTTCCAATATCAGCCGATCTTATGATGATGATGCCTGATAGAGACTGAGTAATAGAGTAAAAGAGTAAAAGAGTATAGTAATAGGCATTGGAAAGAGCTCAGTCAGAGTTTAAAAACGATCCCTCCCACAAATTCCTCGTCCTCAGGGGAGCGGAGAAACATTGCGGTGAAAATCGGAACACCTCAAGTCATATTTGATCAATTTTATGTTGCAAACTTTTGCGAATAACTCGATAACCGTTAGAGATAGATAGATACAGACGGCATCTTGTCATAGAAGGGGGCGTGGCTTTGCCGAGGGGGAAAATAGAATCTTTAGAGAAACACAATTTTTCACTCTTTTTAGCCATTTTCTGGTGGAAAATGAACTTCTTTATCAGACATAAATAAAGTCAAGTGTAAATCGGGCCCATATGGATATTTTCTCACTGCAGATTGTTCAGTAGAAGTGAAAAAACGGCAGTTGTAGCAAGCGCTAGCTAACCGTTAGCATTAGCCCGATGCTAACATGTAGCATCAAGTTAGCATTCTCCGTTATTCATGTATTTATGGGCTGTTGAACCACTTTGCTCCTCTCCATGTCTTTGTATCATTATTTAGTAGAAAATTATATTCATAATTCAGCGTTTGTTACAGTAGTTTTTGAATAATTAGAGAAAATTAACATTTTTTCAAAATTGTTTTCCCCCTTAACTGTTTAAGAAAAATGACCATATATGGGCGATTCCAGAGATGCCGTCTGTATCTATACACACGGCATCTCTGGAATCGCCAACAGTTAAGGGGGAAAACAATTTGGAGAAAAAATCTAAACTTTCTCTATTTATTAAAAAACTGCTTTAACAAACGCTGAATTATGAATATAGTTTTCTACTCAATAAAGACACAAAGACCTGGAGATGTGGTTCAACAGCCCATAAATACATAAATAATGGAGAATGCTAACTTGATGCTACATGTTAGCATCGTGCTAATGCTAACGCTAGCTACGACTGCGGGTTTTTCACTTCTACTGAACAATCTGTTGTGAACATCCATATGGGCCCGATTTAGACTTGACTTTATTTTGGATGTGATAAATAAGTTTGCGTTTCGCCAGAAAACGGCCAAAAAGTGTGAAAAACTGTGAAGCCACGCCCCCTTCTATGACGAGACGCCGTCTGTATCTATTCACCTTATTCCGGAGGTTCGCGTGGGCGCCGCCATTAAATGTGCCCATCCCTTTTCTCCTATCTGTTATACATGGGACTGGAAAAGTCCACATAAAATCAGTCACTACACGAAAACAAAGCCGTTTTTAGACCGCGCAGAGAAACGGTGCAGAGTTCACTTGTTGGTGCAAATGAACATCGGACATTTTACACAAATCAATCGACTAAACATCAGATCTATAGCTCCAAACAAGGTGACGATAGAAGCTACCAGCTCTTCCACATTTTCCCCCAAATAAATATGGTTACGTGAAGTGTTACTCAATAAAGTATTGTTAAACAAAGTTAAACAATGTGGATTTTCTAAGCAGATTAAAAGGGGAACTTTAAAATTAATAATACCAGGAGTACGTCAACATCTGCGCAGTAATATCTTCACTTTACTATGCAGACGCCAAAGTACTCCTGGTATTATTACACCTTACAATATAGTTCCCCTTTTATCCGCTTAGAAAATCCACATTGTTTAATTCTGTGCTGTGTTTACGTGACTGAGGGCACGCGTGAAGACCAGACAGGTACAAATGAACTTGTCTAAGCTCAGGTAAGAACATAACTCAGTATGTAAACACGTGGCCTATTCCTTTAAACAAGCTACTTGTTTATTGAGCGCCGCATGTCTCTGCGCTCCAAACACACTGCAATTCACCAGAAAAAGACATTGTGGTTTTGGAAGAAAGAAGCAAAAAATACAACATCATCTTCCTCCGTTGCCCAGGAGATTCTTGCTCTACGACAAAGATTGTTTCCCCCAACAGAGAAAAAGCACAATGGGCCTCATTCATGAAAGCCAGGCAGGTAAGATGCGTGAGGAGTTCTCAAAAATACACATTATGTCTTACAAGAGAGATGCCACTCCCCTCATGATCATGGCTTTTACATCATATTGACTGTGGAAATGCAAAGATACGCCCTCTTAATTTCCATATATGGGCATGATAAGCCCACGTACCTTTTGAAGAAGTTGTACTGTTGTCATTTTATCACACAGTACTTTTTACTTACTCAATTGAGATACTTACCTCAATTGCTTTAACCTGCCTGAACCGAGCGCATTTTCAGGACTGGAGAGCTGCAGTGTAATGCCTCATTTGAAAGCTAAGACCTACAAAAGTGATCGTAACTTTGCTGTCACATTGTCGCCGTGTTTTTGTCTCTTTTTTTGTCATGTTTTTGTTGCTTTTTCATTGCTTTTTTTTGTTGCGGTTTCGTCACATTTCGGTGTCATTTTTTTGTTGGCTTTTTGTCATGTTTTGGTCGGGTTTTTTTGTCGCTTTTATCATGTTTTCACTTCGTTTTGAAGAAAAATGAAAAAATAAATACAGTCTTTAAACACAGTAACAAAACCTTCATGTGCCATATTAAAATGAATCAAAATGTATTGTAATGTTACACTTTTTTGGTCTTTTTTTTTGCTTTTTCAACACCTTTTTGTCACTTTTTCATTGTGTTTTTGCTTCGCCAGCCCATATTTTTTGCTCTTTTATTGTTGCTTTTGCACTTTTTGTTGCATTTTCATCATCATATTTGTCGCTATTTTGACATGAAGCCAAACTGGAGAAAAGGTGCTCGGGTTAAGAGATTAATAATGTTCATATTTTTTTGTTTTGTTGCCGGTCACTGGGATTCTCTCCAATCATTTCATTTGCAAATTGTACACATTAGTGCGAAACAACCCGACATGAATAAGGCCCAATATTAGCGCTTTGGGTTTGTCTAATGAACGTCCTCATAATACATTTAAGTGGGCGGTATAATTCATTCATCCCCCCACATGTCTTGCGTGTAAACATGAGCAGGTGTTGAGCAGGTGCACGTGTGAATTTTACAGAGCACTGAAATGTCTGTCAAATTACACAACCCTGATTTGCTCTCTGGGTTCAAATGTGGGTGTGAATCCATCTGTGTTGATGACGATCCCATCCTACATCTGCATAAGCAACAATCTGCCACTACCATGTCTGTGCATTCATGAAGCACGTTTCTTTACTTAATGACTTCCCTTAAACATGTGAAACAGTTCGGACAAATGAATCAATGTGTCGTGAGGCTGTTTGCTTTGCTACGTGTCCATTATTATTCTGCTGATAAATGTTATTGATTATTGAGCTTTGTGAGGGGCGTGCTTGACAGGGGAAAGCCAGGTTAAAGTGCATTTGACAGGTTTGAGTGCTTCTGTAAAAAGAACCTATTTGGATGGATAACAGCAGTTGTAAGTAACGATTATCATTTTATTTCAGTGAAGCAGCAGTTATAATGAAGAAATTAGGCAGAAAAGTTATTTTTGTTTGATTGTTTTTTTAAGCTACTGACAGGAAGTGACACAAGTTGTGTTCCCATCACATTAAATGCGCATCTGTCTAAAATTTGCATAATAAATGCGCATACCTAAAGCAAAAAGCGAAAATCAAGGAGTTTTTGCAAATGATTGGCAGTTACCTGTTACCTGGTTGAATGGCAATTGCAGCATTTATTTACTCAGCAGAAGTTATTTTTTATGAAGCTTCAGCGCAAATTCAACCTGGGAGACGTACCTGCAGCTTTCATTCATCGCCTCATCAACGGCCTCTTATTCTTATTTTCAGTTTGCTCGCTTTTCAAACTGGTGCCCCAAATTAATCTTAAAGCTAATCTACCAACCTATTAATTAATTCATAGATTAATTAATTTATTGATAAATCCTCATATACTACAATGTAGTTTTTGCCACAAAAACGTAAGGAGTCATCAAAGAGACAGCAACTCGCTTCAGATTTTAAACATTGGAAAATCCTCTATGAGAAGATGACGCAGGTACATTTAAGGCGAGGAATAGGGGAAAAATAAACGTAGTCATATCAATTTGAAACTTCTGCTGTTTTTGAATAAGCTAATAAGTGAAAAAATCAGTAAAATATAATTTTGCCTTGTTTTTTTGTATACAAGAGGCAAGGAAATGACTATATTAGCATCATCTACCTGACCCTTCAGGACATGTGCATGTAAAATATGTCAATATTTGTGAATCTCCGCCTCTCTAGCGACAAACTGCCATAAAATAAGCTATGATGCTTATCGGGGTAAGTTTTGTCTTGTTTATACTTTGACATGAGTGTAAGATGTTAAGGGAGAAAACTAGCTAAAAATCTGTCAGTGTCCAAATAAACGACATGATAAGCATCACAAAAAATGTCAAAAAGAGGAAAACTAGGTACAAATGCTTGGCTAGATCTTAAATATAATTAAGTTTTAGCAAAAATTGTGTCTAATGTCTCAAGAATCTGACAACAAAAACTGCGCAACAAGTCTGTGGTGGCACTCTGCTGTAACATGGCCCGACACAAGGACAAAAATATGAATAATATGGATAGTCTTGCCAGTAGTTTGTTAAAAAAAAAAAAAGTAACAAGAAAGGAAGCCTGTCCTGACACAGTTTACAGAATAAAGCACTTTATAACTGCTGTTGTTAGTCGTGAAATGACCAGTGTAACTATGTTTTCATAACTATAAAACCAGGCTTTTTACAATGTGCTTTACTCCCTGTTAAGTGGACTCATCTCCGTCTGGTGTGCTGTTAAATTGGGGACGTGCGGGAGTGAGATGCCAAGTACCACGACCGATCGCGCATTACGAGCCATATCTGGGATTGTGTTCTGTAAGAGATAATAATAAGACAGCAGTTTACGGCGTTTGGTAAAGTGCTCCGAAACAATAAACGCCTTAAGTGGCTGGCGGAACACGCAGGTGCCCAGAGCGGTCATTTGTAAGAGCACCTGATGTTCCTTCTTTCACAGGTGCTCTTTAAACAACAAAAGACGTCTCTAATAGGGAGACGCAGTCAGACGGGGACGCTGGTGCACACGATTTCAAGAGCTGCTTTCTTTTTGTCCTCAGAGAAAGATGGTTTTATCAGTTACTCTGTTTCAGATGTTATAAAATAGAATAAATATATAGCAGTTGTACAAACTCAAGGTAATCATGAACTAACCATGGCACAACAGATTCATTGAACATGACTTAACCAGTGCAACAGAGAGTGAAGGTTGCATTATACTTGACGCGTCCGCAGCTGTGTGGAAAAATGTAATTTTCTCGAACACGCCCCTTCACGCGGCTCAGTTTTCCGCATCGGCGTCCTGAAAAAAATTCTAATTACGCGGACGGTCCAGGAGAATACCAACTTAAACCGTGCGGACAGTCCCAACTGCCAAACAGAGTATGAAAGGCCACTAGCGTCCGTCCCAAATTGCCGTGTGGGAAGTACTGTATAATGAGACCTTAAGTGCAGCCACAGCAAATGTTCCAGTGTTCATTTGACACTGTTCACTGTGTATGAGTCCAACCTTCGCGCTGTAAATGTGAATTGACTTTCTTCAGAGTTAACTTCAGGTCAGACACTATGAGTGACAGTGACATGACACTAAATACAGTGTGCTCTTTGTTTTCAGTAAAAAAAAGCTGAGGCCTCATTGCTCTTCAGTCCGTCACAGAGCGACAGGTGAAGAAGGAAGTCATGGAGATCCATAGACAGAAGTTAAGACTTCTGCTTGACGTAAGAATAAATTATGCAACTACAAAGAAAAAAGCTTAAAAAAACAACAACAAAATCATGTGATGTATACATATGTTGGGTCTGGTGACGGGATTTATGTCTTTGGGAAACGTTCGTTTCAAAGAGTCGTTCAAGAGACTGGCTCTTTTTAATGTCGTAGAGAAGATAAATCATCGACTGGACTGGGGTTTTAGGCTTTCGGTCAGAAAAATACACTTTTACCCAAACTGGAGTGGACTAAATAAGACCCAAGCTGCTCCCAGGAGGAGGGAAACAAAACTTCCAAACTTCCCTACTCAAGTTGTTTACAGTATCTCGACCCATTAGCCTTAACAAAAGAGGGTCGTTCATCTCAAAAGTCATGCCTCATGCCTTTTTAATGTCAAACACCAGCCAGATAAGTCACAATATCTAAGACGTGATCAAAAAAAGACAAACTTTTTAAAATAAATTTAAATAATCTAAAAATACCATGAGCTTGATATTTACGCTTTGACATACGTCTTTGTGAATAAAATCTTTTCCGTCTGTTGTTGGGCTGATTCTTGTGTTTGTTCAGGAGAGTTCTGGGAAAAAAATCCTGAAAAAACATCTGGATCTTTTTACAACTTAAAGCCGGTTCAAACTATTCACCGTCAAGAGCTGTTCTCAAGAGCCGGTTGGCCTTGAGCGTCACATCACTAGTAGAGTTCATGGAGTGTGTTTACATGCACTTGAAAAATTAGAAACCTGTTTTTGACCATTGCTGGTGAACTGAGCATGTGCAAACCTTTGAAACAGATATGGCAGGAGCAAACTCTTTCCTACAGCCACTTTATCTGGTACCTGGGCTTTTAAAATGTTGTATCTTCAAACAAACATTGAAGAAACCTTAATATAACAAATACTTTTTTGCGCCGTAGTATCTCCCATGGAAGTCAGCATTGCTCTCGGATCAAACCATATTTTATTATTATTTTATGTTAATTCTCATGTCTGTCTCTAAAACTGGGAAAGAACTCTATTCTTTTAAGTACTTATTTGGATAGTTCTTGTCCCTGTGCTTGAGAAATATCTAGCAATGTGGCCAACGCCTGGCCTTTTCAAAGTATCTAGCTCCTTACCATATTCGTCATTAGCTCCGCCCCTCTCTGGAGCCTAAACATCCAAGATACTGTAGTTGCTCATGTAAACAGGGATATGAGTGTCCTGGTTGCTCGGACACATGTAAACATCATATCCAGAATACTGTCATAACCAGGATATGCCGAATAACCAGGTTACTCGAGCACATGTAAACACACTCATGGTGGACCATGGCAGGACTGTGGTAGGTCTAGTTTGACTTTGGAAGAAAATAACCTTAAAGTTCGCTCAACTGTAACATGGACCTGTCTGCATCAGTCCTGGGACACACTTTACATTAGGGATGGGCAGATCGATACCAAAGTATCGATATATCGATACCAAACGGCTACTTTTTAAGTATTGGGCAAAAAGTATCAATACTAATTTGCATAAGTAAAAAGAAGGCGGGGCAGCAATTGTCAACCAAAAAGGATGATTTATTTCTTTGTTCTGAGCCAAAACAGTCACAACAGCAAAGGATTGAACTGAGCCAGGCATATCATTCTGGTTTAGGTTCTGTTTGTCATTTCAGTATTAATTTAAAATTGTGTTTATGTATTTAATTTCACATTAGTATTGTTTAATTAACCAGTTTAAGTAATATCATTTTAATTGACCAGTTAATTATATTAACCAGTTTTAGAAATGTATATTGAATATATTGTATATTGATTGACGAAAATGTAATTGGATTTTAGTCAAGTTTTAGTCAAACAAATGTCTTCAATTTTAGTCTAGTTTTAGTTGACTAAAATTGCAAGTAATTTTAGTCGACTAAATTTAAGACTAATGTAGTCGACTTCGCATTGATAATATTCATTATAATCATATTTAATCTTGTTCCTCTGCTTCATGGAGCTGCTCCACATGAATGAAGCTCAGAGCTGCTCCTTTGGCAGAGAATTTACATGAAATTAGGCTCTTTCAGAAGGTCAATAGAAGTTTGGATGATTTTAGTCTCTCCTTTTCATTTTTATTTAGTCTTATTTTAGTCGACTAAAATATCTGGACATTTTAGTCATAGTTTTAGTCTCATGAAAAACTTTTAATTTAGTTTTAGTCCAATTTTAGTCGTCAAAAATATCACTTTGACTAAAATTAAGACTAAATTAAATATTTTAGTCGACGAAATTAACACTGATTGATTAAAATACATTCACCCATATGAAATGACCAGTATCGGTATCGGTATCAACCAAAATGACCCCAAAAGTATCGGTATCGTATCGATTACAAAAAATGTGGTAACGCCCATCCCTACTTTACATCAGCTGCAACACATACACTACACATTTATACGTGCCAATGTGTTCTTTATTGTTTTGCATTTGTAGTTGTAGGTTTCACATCACTCTAGAGAGTGGCAGAACACATTGTATTAGTGTCATGTTACTGTCACTCATGGTGTCTGACCTCAGATTATCGCTATCGTCGATTCACATTTACACTGAGAAGGTTGGACTCATACACACCCCAAGCAATGTCGAAATTAACACCGGAACATTTGCTGTGCAGCCAACACGTAAAGCGACCAGTCTTTGACCAGTTGGTTGGAGTAAATGTCAAATCCTGGCCTTCTGTATGCAAACAGACGAGACATGACTACGCTACTTTATTACTATGCAGACATATTCAGGTATGCAGACGCGGCAATAGAGCTGTACTTGTCCAGTATGTTAGACAGATAGAGCTGACACGGCTCGTATGTGATCAGTATGGGCAGCGTGTGTTCAGACGGCGCAGGTGTGAACGCACATGTGCAAACAGCCCGGGAGATCGCAGCCCTGAAGAATCCAAGCTGTTCCCAACGTGCCGTCATTTCCATACTCGCATTATAAATCATGACCCAAGCCGCGTAGACTGGTACCGCACTGTTTCACAACCAGACGGCTGCTCATATGCAGTCTGTATGTAAGCATGCGGTATGAAGTCGAGCGTGTTCTGATTTTATCAGAACACTCTCCTCTGTTGAACCAGCGAGATGCGATGGTTCGTTTATGGAAGGAATCAACTTTGGAACTTTGTCTCCTGCTTTAACCCTTTAACCCCCCCCCTTTGACCAAGCAAAAAGCTTCTGGACTGGAGCTTGCAGCCTATAGGCCCTGAGAAACGCCTCATTTGAAAGCTAAGACCAACAAAACTAACCTAAGCATTTTCCTTGTTTTTATTATCACTATTTTGTTCAAAAATCAGATCCCAGTACTTTAACAATACTTGGTTTTCGATACCGATACCTGAACAATACTTTTTCCGATACCTATACTAAATATTTGTCATCCAGAACCAGAAAACAGAACAAATATGTTTGGAAGATCTGCAAATTTACAATGTCGGGTTCTTCTCCAATGTGTGTGAAAAATGGGGAGTCCTTCTGGGGAAGATAGGGGAATACATTGGAAATAAATTGTGTAAAAAATGGGGGAAATAAGGGGAAAATCAGTAATTAAAAAAAAAGAAGGGAAAATTGGGCAAACATTGGACACATTTTTTGGGGGGAAAATGGCAAAAATAGAGAAAAATGGGTTACAGCAAAATGAAAATTGAATTAAAAGCATTTGATTCCATTAAACAGGCAAACGGAGTTTAAAAATGTTAAAATTATGTATTTTCCTCCCCCTGCATGTTCCAGCCATGTCCTAAAGGCTCATTCATACTTCACACGACGCAAGAACTTCTTGTTCTTGCACCCTGAGCTGCAGAACAAAATGAAGTCGCGTTTGCCTTGTTGCTATGGAACTGTTGTCAGTTACAAAAGGTTTCCATGGCTACAAGGCAAAAGTGACTTCATTTTGTTCTGCAGCTCAGGGTGCAAGAACAAGAAGTTATATATTCTTTATTCATTCTTCATTCTTTATCGGGATCCCCATAAGCTTCCACACATATGGACATGGTGACGATGCCACATGTACTGAGCTACCTGACCTTTTACTTTCAGCTTAAAGTGTGGTTTACTTTTAGTGTTTCTAATGATAGAAGAAAGTGAGTTCCAGGCTCCTCTGTACAGAACAGTTCTTTTCATGGTGAACAACCAAAGACTTTGTCGTCAGTTGGCGAGTCACATATTGCGTCCAGTGAAGTATGAATGAGCCTTAATGTGTAGAATGAGCTCAGACCTGCTCACCACAACTTCCTCCTGCACTGTCACTCAAAAAGTTGTTACTTCGGGTCCGAAGTGGCGTCACGCACAAGCTTAATATAGAAGGTGCAGTTACACATATGACCTGAGGTGGCAGTAATGAGTATAAAATGGCGAACTTGCATCTAAATTATCATATTAAGTGAGCCAGTCTTTTGAATGGCTCTTTTTCAAAATATTTCACACAATATCAGACTGAAACTCAACTTGTGCTATCTTACTTTATTGATTCAGTTGTCGTTGTCATGACAGATCATATATTTGAATATATTGTATCACTCGGGTCTGCCTTGTCGATGTTAGACTCCTAATACTTGGCCTTGCCCTGTTGTTTTATGTGGTTTTCGTGCATTATCGGCAGACCCTCCATCTGCAGAGACATGTGGCGCACATACTGAGCTCATACATCTATTTTACACATCTGTCATGTTCTACGGCGGCACCGCTCCTGAATAATTCCACTCCATCTGCGCGAATGTCAGAGCGGGCATAAAAACACATTACATCTCCATTAAAGGGCCCCGCACTCTTCATCACACACCTGACACGGGGCCGCGGTTTACCGAGCCTGCCGCACAATGCTAACAATGCGGGCACGGCTTATGAAGGCGGTCCGACAGTCCCGGGTTTATTGGTTATGTTTTCAGCTAATGGTACGTTTCTTTGTGCTGAGGGAAGCCATACAATAATGTCATCGTAATTTTCTGTTACTGCCACATCTCACTTACCTTAAGAGCGCACAAGCTGACAGATCGATTCCCAACACAATAATTTCTCACACAATCTTTTTCACCAAAACACTGTGCTTTATCAGAGAAAGAAGACACCCATTTCCATTGGCAGGCCCTGCCCAGCCTATTGCGGTTTCATCCTCATTTTTGTTGCTATTATAACACTTTTTCAAAGAAGCCTTTCGATTTGAGTAATGCCAAACTGGAGAAAATGTGCCCGGTTCAGGTGCGGGTTAGTAGATTAATGTTTTCCAACATCATAGCGCTGTTGAAAAAGGTGATAGCATTTAAGCAAGCATCAGCTTTTAACCCTCATACATACTCGTCTTTTAGCTGCTCCTTTCCTCCAGTATTTGCCTTGGCACCTCTGAATAATTCCTCAAACCCCACCAAAAGGTATTAGGCTATTTGTCCACATTGTTCTCATCGCGGCTCACAAAGATTTTCGTCGCTGTTCTGTGTTTCCTTCAGTAATGTGTATTCTAGCGTGTGCATCCGTGGGAGCGTCGCCCATAACAACTGCCATTCATTATTAAGTGGAAACTCTCGCGTGCACTGAGTAGAGTAGATATGAGAGGAGCCGAGTACTTTGACCAAGCTGAGCTGAATAGATGCACGCTGTATGGAAACACGGCGTTATAGTGTTTTGTTGTTGTTTTGGGTGCAATTACACAACGTGTCCACTAGATATATCTGATCCCCCTCCATTGGCATGCTTTTAGTTATGGTTACCAGGTAATCTCGGAGCCTATGTGAGCAATTGGCCTCTTCGATATATAATATTACTCCTTCCCCTCACATCATATTTGCCAAAATAAGTGAAAAGAGTTTATTGTAACACCATCCAGGACTCAGAAAACCTCAAGCCTCTATTTTTATGAAAGAAGTGCATGTTGGGAGTTGTCAGGTGACTCGCACAGCTGCCCCTCGCCTTCAGTGCACGCAGTTTGGAGATAGCTTCTGGTTTCCATTGAAAGGATTCACAATGTTTTGGCCTTTTCTGGATTTCTATTTTCACTTCACACCTCCCTAACTCTGTGGTGAGTTTTCCCATTTCATTACCTAAATTTAAAGTGTGATCATTTTTTTATTTTTATTTTTTTAAGTTTATTGGTGTCACAGCCGTGAGAGGAACCTCCTTCAAGGAACGTGCATTTTAAGATTTAGTAACAAATGCTCCAGCAAGATGTAAACGACAAGCTTGAAGTGCTGAGTGCTCTGAGGCGTTATCTTGAATTCGGCAGAAACAACATGCAGCTATTGTCCTCGGTTTTGTAGCTTAAACTGTTTTAGTTTATGGGCTTGTTGTTTATGGCCTCGATTGCATGTATACTGTTTGAGTCAAAGGTGCCGATCCCGTGGGTGCTGCGGGGCTGGAGCACCTCAGCACCCACTGAAATCTTTAGGCACCCAAGCGAATTTGTATGGAATAAGATTTGAGTTAAAACTATTCAAATTACTTTAAAAGGAGCTCAAATAAAAATAAATTAGAACATATTTTTGGGGATTTCATAAGATGTTATTTTCATTTCAACATAAAAATAAATAAACAATGAAAAATAGAGAAACCTTTAAATGCTTTACATGAAGGATAAAATTGTTATTCCAATGGTGCCCAAAGTGGGACCCACGGGCCAAATTTGACCCGCCAGAGGGTGACCAACTTTTGCGCCGCATCTGGTAAATACTAACTCTCCCATTCATTCTCAATCGTAAATATGGATGCAGTATACTTTTTGGCCACCAGCGTCAAATTGGGGGCGCTGTTTCTTAATTTGAATCATTTATAGCTTGCCTAGAGTTCGGAAAAGAATGAAAAAAGAAGTTTTCTTTAATATATTTTTGTATCTATTAATTTTTATAAGTTCTTGTTAAGTTCTTCTAATTCTTTTTTTTTGTGGTAAATCATCTAAACTTGCATAGAGCTTTTACCCCAAAGCTCTTTACATCACCCATTCACTCTCTCATTCATTCACCAATGTAGCCTACCCAGCTCTACACAATACAGTACAATGCCGGGTGTATTGTATTGTGTTACAAGACTATTTACTCACAGTGCTGCAGAAAGTGGTGATGACAGCAAGGGTATCTAACTTGTAGATACACCTTAGATAAGGTGTAGTGCAGGCATTTCCTCCTGTCAGCAGGGCTTTTGATTGTTGTCAATCACAGAGGGATAAAAAAAATAAATGTGAATAAACGGAAAACTCTTGAAAAAGCTTTTGTCTGTGACAGCCATTCCCAAAGTCTGGAGTTTCACGGGTCCCTTTTCAATCCAAATATCAAATAAGAGTCGCCCAACAAGAATAATTTACTCTATTCAAAATCACTTAAAAGTACTTCAGTAACTAAGAGCAAAGACTGTGAGTGAAATGCCCCCCCACCCCCCAGAATGAATAAAACCTACCAATACATTGTTGGATTTCACAGAGACTTGCAGTTTCTACTGTCTTCATCGTGAGCCCCTATAAATGTCCAAGTGGCCCTATAGTCTTAATGGTGTTTGCCTAAATCACCCACATAAAGCGGTCATTTACGTGCTTCTACTCGATTGTCGGGGAGGATGTTCTGTGGAATAATGGCCTACAGAAATTGCCCATTTGGACCCATCTTTAATGACAAATGTGAGGACTAGCCAGCGTCTCTAATAGCCCGGGGACATTAGCACGTCACTCAAAAAGTGACCGCTTTAATTAAGTTATCCATTTGTCGTGGCCTTTACACCCTGTGAGTGACTCCGCTAAGTGAATGCTCATTGAACCAGCAATCTCCACACCGTTCCATGTTCCCAAATGTGTACGTCGTCAGTGGAGCGCGAGGCCACACACCTTTAGAGCCCAGTGCGAAGTCCAGTGCAAATACAACCTATTCTTTACCGAAGGTCCACTGTAATGGTTAACCTTTGGGAGGCATGGTCTTAGACGCACTGGTATAGACGCCTTAGTGCACTTTCCATTGATCAGAATTGGTCGAAAAAGCCCAAAGCCTAACGATCCGGTCACCAGGGATGCCTCTTTATTGTTGGACGGCCATGTTGGAGACTCCAAACACCAACATAGACGTCTTTGAAAATGTTAAGTGAACATGTGCAGTATTTCCACCCAGGCCTGTATTCTCTGGTCTTTAGTTGTTTAAGAAGACATGGCGCTTTTCAACCATTTGCTGATAATCACATGCAACACTATTCAACACTTTAATCATTGCAAGAGGCAATATTGACCCAAAACAACATGAAAATAAAAACAGTCATCCATGTCCAGTCCAAACCAATGCCCTTAAGCAAACGTTACTCACCGAAGCACAGCGTCAAGGCCAAAATGTCTCACAAACCAAATCAAAACATCAATGAAACAGTCACATGGTAACACTCCCACTCAATGTAGGTAGTTACCAATCAAAATTTTGGGATGTTGTGATTGTTTTACAATGCTATCATCAAAGTGGTGCTTAAACCAGGACTAAATCGGACAAAATAGAAATAAAAGTAGGACAACCAAAAACAAAAACAAACAAAAAAACACGGCCCTCGAAAAAACTGGTACTAATGTTCACCAAGAGTTCATTAATCCCTGGCGTGCGCACTTTCAGAGTCTTTTTAGCACCTCCCGCCATTGGTATATTCCCCTTGTCTCCAAGGTAGGTCCCGCTTTATACTGCCTCTTGGTTCCCAAAAAAGAAAGCCCTGCAAAAGGCACATAGACTATTAGCGCGAGTCTGTCTCTACAGGCCGCGCAGGCCCACTACGGAACCCGAAAACAAACGCAACGGAATGCTCTCATCGGTCCTGTTGAGCAGAGTGCAGAAACTCAAAGTCCTTCAGAGTCGGGTCACAGCGTCAAACCCGGGCTTTAGTCCTTGCAGTGAGGCCTGATCCCCTCAATAGTCCGTATAGTGAGCACCTTTTACTGTGTCGTGTGACTGGGAGCGAGGGCGTGTGCACACACATGCCTGCCACAGCTGCCGGGGCAATCAGCTGAGCAGGTAAATAATAACAGAAAAATATCGAAATATCAAGGTTATTTTGTGTGAAATAGTGACATTTTCATTAAAATAAAGTCAGTTCAGAGGGTATTTACCCTTAAAATCCGGGTATTGTTGCCGTTCTCTTTACTGTTCTGTTCTATTTCCTGGTCTGAACTGTGGAGCTTGATCCGGCCGGTGCTGACGGAGCTGAAAATAGAGTTGATCCTTATTTATATCGTGGCGAGGTGAAGAGGTGGACGATGTGGAATGTTTATTAACGGTTGCACAGCATAGACACTTAGCAAAGGGTGGGCAGGTGAAAAGAAAGAACCTCAATATATGCATATATATATATATATATATATACTTTTATATTCATATTATAAACTTTATTAACATAAATACTGTGTGGGTTATGCTGATGATGACTTTATAATGAACAGTAACACTAACATGCTGATATATTGGGTGTAGGAATGGTAGTTATACGCTTGTTATAAAGTGGGAGTAAATAAGTTTGTGTTCTTCCCACTCCTTTTCAAGCCAAAATGTGATATATTTTATTTTGTTGGCCAATTGTAGGGGCAAAGGAAGTGTGTTGTTTGTAAAGGTTAACATCTTGGACAGATATGGCATGTATCCGAGTCTCTGTTCTTCAACACTATTATAAAGTTTTGTTTATAATGCTTAGACGAGTTGATAAGTACCTGTCTGGTCTTTATGCGTGCACTTAGTCATGCAAAAAGACCAAAGATGTTTTTAGCATTTAGCCTCTCCCAATGCATTCCTATAGTTCCAAACGGGGTGAAGTTGGAAGCGACCACGCTCTTTCCTGGCCTGCCAGTCACTCCTCCATTCTGTTCAAAAGAAGAACCGTCTGGACAGCTCCTCGCAGCCAATCATTTCACGATTTTACCCACATCGGTCCAATCACGCACCGAGAAGCGGGACTTCATTCCCCCAAGAGGCGGAAGCCGTCACCACACTCTACCATAACAATAGAGATGGCGTGCACGGCGAGTGACGATGTTTTCTTCTGCTTTTTTGTCTGTTTTAAGTCATTTGAAAACATTTTAATCCCTAAAACCGGAGCAAGAAACAGCGTTCGAAGCGTTCCTCGTAACTAAGGACGTTTTTTTTGGAAAGGCTGCCTGCCGTTTGTTGCTGCGACGTATCCAGCGTTGTTCTGATTGGCTGATGCCGTCTGTCAATCACGCCCACCGGGAAATCGTTGAGATCATGCTTGCTCCCACAGTATATGTCTTTGAAATATCTACAAAAAAGCATGTAGTTTGGCAGGCCAGGCAAACCACGGTCTTCCACGGGCACAAAGACCAGACAGGTACATATCAACTCGTCTAAGCTCAGGTAAGAACATATCTCAGTATGGACAAATGGTTAAGCATTCCTTTAACTTTTATTTTTCCTCCAAGTAACCTTGTATTTCTACTACAATTGTGGATAAATAAATCTACAATTCCTATTTTTGTCAGTAAAACCAACACTTGCTTTGAACACGTTTAGTTCATATCTGGGAGCGCATGTTATTACAATGTTCAGAAAACCGAACCTATTCTACATTATTCTCCCATTTGTCGTGTTCGCCGACTGTGTACATCTGTGTAAAACCGCAAGTTAAGAATCCGAAGACCAGATTGACACACGGACATTTGCAAGTCCTCTTCGATGTCCAAAGTGTGCTTTCTTTTTTTACAATCACGGGCTGTTTGCTTCATGATTTGTGCCGCAGAATTCCCATTTCCCCAATAAAAGGGTAGCGCTGCAGGTGTGCGGTGGCAGCGCGTCTGACACGGCTGTCATCAGGCCCAGCACGTTCCTCCATTCCACGCCATCTGTTACAGAGAGACGATAGCCATCACCCCGGCAACAGGACCCGAGCGTGAGAGGAGGGTCGAGAGGTGCGGACGAGGGTGCAGAATAGGTCTGTGAGTGTGGGGGGAAAAAGTTGGAAAATATTTGTTGTTGGTATTTCACATGCAGCGGTTTCTCTTTCTCCCAAAACTAAAGTCTCATTGTGTCTTTTTGTTTCCTGCTTATATTTCACTCACACACACCCAAACCTAAAATGAGAGGCAGCTTCTTCTCAACTAAAAAATGGCAAAAAAAAATACAGATATGCTAACTACATTTATGGGTTAGTTGAAGTTTGTAGAGATCTTTATTTTGTGGGAACAGCAGGTTCGTCTCTATACCGACAATGGTTTTGAGCGTAGCCTGTAAAGTTTGTAACTCTAAGGTTACTAAGGTAAGGTTAGGGTTTGTGAACTCTATTTCCATCCATCCATTTTCTTCTGCTGGGTCGCGGGGGCAGCAGTCTCAGCAGAGATGCCCAGACTTCCCGAACCACACACACCTCCTCCAGCTGTTCTGGGGGGACCCCGAGGCGACACCAGGCCAGCTCGGAGACATAGCCTCGCCAGCGTGCCCTGGGTCTTCCGTGAGGTCTTGTCCCAATAGGACATGCCTGGAACACCTCCCGCGGGAGGCGACCAGGAGGCATCCGAAACAGATACCCTAGCCACCTCAGTTTAAGGTTAAGGCAAGGTTAGGGTTAGTTCTAGTAGCCCCCCATATTTTTAATAATTATCTTGTGTGTCAGAATGGCAGGACATTGGACAAAAGACAAAAGTGTCACCACTCCGACAAAGGGGGAAAAAAATGTCGGAGTGCAGGGATAAAAAATGGAAATGACCTCACCCCGACAATTAGACCTCAATGTTGGAATGGCGGGGTGTAACCATAGTAACACCATAGAAATATGCTAGGAGAGGCAAAATGCTAACAACATCTTTGGTGTTTTTGTGTGACTGAGCGCATGCTCAAAGACCAGACAGGTACGCATCAACTCGTCCAATCTCAGGTAAGAACAGTATTGGAAAACGGTGGCCTGTTCCTTAAAAATAAAAAGACAGAAAAGGCGGCTTGTGGATGAGACCAGGCTCTCATTCACTCTCTCTCTCGCAGTGCAAAAACCTGTGACGTAGGCGATAATGGAATGCCAATTGTCTCTTTTCTTTGCCATTCTCAACATCTTAATGCTGCCCATTCCAGTCCAGGCAGCGATATTCTGGAGGAAAGTTGTTCTCTGTCACCCTGTCTTGCTTCCCATTGATTTTCCCTGTGAGGAATAACAATTCCAACTCTACTCTCCTTATACAGTGTCCCAGACAATCTATTTTTTTCTGTATCTGCATCATGAGTTTTCTGTGTTGGCCGCTTCTCTGTGATACTGTATCATTGGTTGTGCGGCTTGTCCAGTGGTTTCTCATTATGCGTCGTAGGAACCTCATTTCTGCTGCTTGTAGTTCGTTTTCCCATTTCATTTGAAATGGTCCAACTCTCACTGTTTCAGCACCGGCGTGACATAACACTCAAGGATCCGGAGTCTTGTCTTCAAAGTCGCGCTGGGTATTCAGGAGCGTCGGGATGTTTTCCAGTGGGCGCCCAGCTGCGGTGATTTTGGGCCATCAAAATAAAATTAGTAATTAATAACAGACTCACAGTTGTGCTATTCCAGGCCATAAGGCTCTAACTGGGCTGCAGCAGGAGTCTGGACTGCTGTTCCAGATATTAATTGTGACCCATCAGCAGAACACAACTCGGTTTTGGGCATTTTGAGCGGGCATAGCTTGTGAAAGTGTCGTCTCCAAAGTTTCCAACAATGTCTAACACATGGAAATCTGATCATATTTGGAGAAGATGTGGCAAGTTGAATTTAGCAACTGGAAATATGTCAAAGAGAAGAATCCGCCTCTAAACTTTTGGGCTGTTCTCACCTCTCTGGGAGTGACAATAGATGGTTTTCCGTTCCCATGATCCTCTGCGCCGCGCCGCCATTTTGTGCGGCGTTCGACAACGTTTATGCACGACTCGCATGCACATTTCATGAATAATTGTGTCTACTACGGCCGTTCTGTAGTCGCTAATGTGTTTTTTTCACTCACAATGAGCCATGTGATGGGTAGGCTAACATGATCATCGTGATGTACACATGCACTAACCTGGCTAACGCCATGCTGCTGTGTGCGCTCAAATTATTTCGAACTGCACAACAGCCTGTGGACCATGGCCCAAATTTTCCGGTGGATTTGGGAACCAATCACAGAGCGAGGAGGGACGGCAAGACGATGACGCGCTATTCGATATACGGAAGCTTGTAGTTTATTTACGGATAATAACAAAAAAGTTTATTTACGGATCCAACGTGACAGCAGCAGACACGATGGTATTTTTTGATCAAGCTTTAGACCTTGTTCTAAATAATTTAGCTCAAAAGTTTACAGCGGGTACGTCATACGTCATCTCATACGATGATACGATTGGCCATGGCTACGTGCAGACGCATGAGACTTTTTTTTTTTTTTTTCGTATCGCCCAATAAACGAGTATGGACGATCGTACACCACACCTCTCCTACGAGAAAATGAATTGGTGGTCCCCAGACTAAATATCACTTGTGATTTTAGTCTGGTGTTAGCCAGGCTACACATGCACGGTAATCATTACAGTAAAACACGTAGGCCATAGCGTGCACTTAAACTTGTCCATCGAACCAAACAAACAGCTGTCATGTGAGCGGATAAACAATGAGGAATGGCAGTATTTATAACGTGTATCAGTGCCGATCTGTGCTGCGTTTACCTCCTGATGAACGAAGAGAGTTACAGTGGCCGACTCACGCTCTTCCCCGGCCGCCTCGCTCTCGCCTCCCCGGCCTTCTCTTCACTCTCCCCGGCCGCCTCACGCTCTCGCCGGGTCTCCCTTTACGGGGACGGCCTGTGCTTCCTCCGTGATTTGTCCGAGTCTCCTCTCTCTGCTAGCTGCTAACTGTACCTGGTTTGCGTTTGGCAGCAGCATGAAATAATACAAGTCTACTACGAGCTCATCGTAGACTTGCTTTATTTCGTGCTAGCAGCTAGCCCCGTTGTCAAATCTGTTTGATGCCAATTTTTCTCATTTATCTGTTATATGTCAGATATAAGCTGACAGACCCTGGCAAAACCAGGGAACATCAGCCAAGACATAAGACTCAGACACAGAGCGGAATAAGCACAGGCTGCCCCGTAAAGTCAGACCCGACACCCGGGACGAGCGGTCGGCGGCCATAGTTTAAATCTCTCGTACGAAAGTTTTTTATGTTTCTGTTCCTTAGTGATGAATTACTTTTGGGATATTGAGACGTTTTCTCTTTGTCATGTCGGGATCAGCCCCACACAACACAGGTGTGAGCACTATTTCTTCACGATATTATCAATGATCCGTAACACAAACAATTAGACCCTTGACACACACAATGGCGCCATATGGAACTATGCGGGAGTGTGACGTCAATGGAAAACTATCTATAAGGCTCATTTACATCTCATTTACAAAAGCCATACGGCTGTAAAGCTCCCCCTGTCGTGTCATGTGTGTGGGGTTTCAGAGTTCACTCACTCAAACACACATAAACTGATCCACAACAGGCGTATGTATATAACCGACATTTTTGCGTGGCATTTGTTCGCAAAAGGATGTGTCAACAACGCAAACCAAAGCAGCGGTGCCTCCTCCCCAAACAACAAAAGGAAACAGGAGACGAGCGCATTCTAACGCGGAAACAGAGCAACAGAAAACTTTTTTTTTTAACGCTGAAGCTGCGTGACCAAGGTTTTGTCCTCTCTGGGAAGCAAAGCGACGTCTCTGTTCCGCTGTCGCTGCTTTGCTATCAATAATCCGTGATGAATAAATCCACTTCCAAACATGTTTGTTGTAACGTCCACGGTTCAGCTCGTCTGCTACAATCTTTGCGGCGTCTCCAACACAACCCTGTGTTTACCCAGTATGTAAATACACACAGACAAAAGTCACGCCCCTACTGCACGCTCCCAAACCTTCCAAATCAGCGGAGCCAAGTGTCTGCGCGAGTAAAAGAAGGGAAGGGAAAAAGGTACAAAAAGTGGACAAATATTAAATATTTCAATCTACACAACTTGGTGCTGATTGTGGAGTCGTATCAGGCTCAGACTGTGTGTGCAGCGGCCCATGTGAAAAGAGAAATTGTTCGAAAATCGTCAAAGCTGTATTTGAACTAGCTATCTTTGGCATATGAAACCAGCACACTATAACTGAGCTTCCAAACGAAAATGGGCTGGTCTGAATCTCTAAATTTCCGGGCTGAAATGAGGTCCCAGTACACCCCTGCTTGTGTTCCTTGTAATTTTGAGATTGCAAAGTAAGTTGCTCATCCTTGTGAAAGTACAGTATATACCGATGCCGAAACATGATCAAAACACCAGCATGTGCACCATTATTTACATTTCGTAGCTGTATTGGCAATTTTTATCCATATAAATGCCTTATTTGTCGTGTGAGAATAACAGAAAACTTGCAATACATGTTTTTGTCATATTTATATCAGTAATATTCAAGGATGACTAAATTAGAATCCTCCCCCTCACTTGTAGTTTCTCTCATGAAATACCTAATTAAATCAGAGAATTCAAATTATCTCTGTTCTCCAGATCGCAACCTTCAGATACGGCTGTGTTGTGCAGCCCAATGAATTCCACACTGCTTTCCTTCTTTCAAAAACAAAACAGGAAATAGCCCAGAGGAAACGTACGCTTCCCTGTGGATCTGTCGCTTTGGAGACGGAGGAAAAACAGCAGAAACAAGACAACAAGGACAATGGGAGACAAAGAAGTGGATGGAAGGCATTCTCAACAGGACGGAGTGATCATAAAGGCTTAGCAGGATCCAGGCCCCGGCTCTGACATGTGCGCCCGCTGACATAATGGGCTTATTAGAGAGCGGAGGAAGAAGAGGTGTCGCCGCGTGGGAACGAAAGTGTCAGGAACCTGCTTAGCACCTCGGCGTGTGAGGAAAGCTGAGGCCACAAGGACAGCTCAGGTATCCGCGGAATGAAGCCTCTCCGTTCCAGAAACAAGTAAGGGCTGCACCAAATGAGAGAAGAAGAAAAAAAAAACATATTTGGTGAATAATCTTTACACAAAACGATTTCAACACTGGCAAAGAGATGATTCCCGAGTAGGTTTGGACTATCTTAAACCAACACTGCCAATGGAACACGCATATTGTTTCTTCAATTGCGATACGTGATAGGGCTAGGTCACTGCTGAAGTGAGCTGCGCCTGCACCTCTGTTGCACAGTGTCATGCCATTAGTCAGACAACCCACGAGTCATTATTCTGAAAATGTACCATTGAGCAGAGGTGCCATTAGTCCGACATCTCTAACCCAGTTGTGTTGTGGATTAGAGAGCCATATACAACCACTGGCCCTAACCTTTAGGTCATTGGACTCTTGCCTGATCCTAATTTTATTTTTCCAACCCCTACTCAATGGGACATTTTCGGACTAATGAGACGTTGGACTAATGGGCCGACCCCACCGAGTGTAGCAGAGCGGGGTTAAAAAGAGTAATATGAAGCCTAGGCGTTAATTCAACCTGCGAGACTAGTTTCAGCATCACATACCTCCAGCCAATGATCGCTTCCGAGAGGGCCACACCTCCACCTCAGCCATCAGCGTAAGAGCCGCACCTCCATAGCAGCCAATCATCGCCCTCGGTCCCGCTTTTAAGCCCCAGCAATCATGATTCGTTCGCTTCCCGACCCGCCTCCACCCCATCTCCGCCTCTTCCATCCACGGCTTCTCCCTGCTGCAGCTTCACGGGTCTTCCATACCACCACCAGTGTCCAGGCTCCAGGAAGACATCCCTAACTTCAAGCTGTTTATCCATGCTGACTTTCATACATCGATGTTACCGCCGGGGTCTGATCGCCAAAACTAATATACATGTCTATAAATCTTCCTAATCGCTGCTTTTGTCTGTGTCTATGTTTACTTGATGGTAATGCCAACAAACACCACCCCAGGAATTTCACCTAGAGAGTCTGAACAAGAAATGACAACCACAGGCACAGAGGTTCGTTCAATTGATGGAGCGAAGGCAGCCTTGTACATTGAGAAATGTGACCCTACTAAAATACTCAAACAATCAAGGGAATATTATGAGCTCCGTTAAAATTTTCCTAGGGGAGGACCCCAGACGACTGCTGAAGAACATTGGTCTTTAAAAAGAGAGCAAGAGCTTCTACATAGAAAGCCTTAGTACAATGGAATGTGCCCTCTGCATTTGACACATTTGTTGCTCCGGTGTTGATGAAAGACAAGAACTGCAGTTAATGGAATAAAAAAAACTCAGCAAAGTTTGAAAACTTCCGAAGTTGATATAAATAATGCACGAGTCTGTTTTCTCGGTGAAATCCATTGTTCCGAAGTTTATTAAAAAGTTGTTTGTCCAGTTTCCTGTCGGCAGCAGCAGACGCGCTGTGGAAAGATGAATCGGTGGTGAGGTATATTTCGGCTGCTTTACCTCCGAGACCTGATATTTACAAGTCAACAACAGAACCAAAGAAAGTTGACAAGGTTATCACAGACTGTAAACAGACGAGATATTGGACGTATACTTGTAAACAGCTTGAAGAGCAGATATTGTCGCCACAATGTGTGAAACGTACATTTAGAGAAAATATTATTTTAAACATTATTTTAAAATGTTTTTTGTATACTTTTAAGTAGAAGTAAATAAGAAAAAATTCTGAAAAATGTTAGAATATTATTTGAGAACTGTTTGAGCGTAAAACATGTATTCATGTTTTAGTAGTGATAAAATTACGAGAAACAAAACATGAAATAATGTGTAAATTAGGGCTCGATACTTTATCAAGTATTGCAATACTTTCAATACTTGGAGGCATTTTTATTGTTTTCCAGTAACAGTTATGGCACTTTTACATTTTCTGTTGTCAAATGGCATTTGGTTTATAAACTTTGGACACATGACTTCACACACATTTTAAGTTAAACATATTATTTATGGGGTCCGGGGCCCTCTGCTAAGGGCTGTCCGTTCCCTGTATGACCGCAGCAGGAGCTTGGATCGCATTGCCGGCAGTAAGTCAGACCTGTTCCCGGTGCGTGTTGGTCTCCGCCAGGGCTGCCCTTTGTCACCGGTTCTGTTCATCACTTTTATGGACAGAATTTCTAGGCGCAGCCAGGGGCCGGAGGGTGTCCGGTTTGGGAGCCTCAGAGTCTCATCTCTGCTGTTTGCGGACGATGTTGTTCTGATGGCTTCAACAAACCAGGACCTTCAGCACGCACTGGGGCGGTTTGCAGCTGAGGGAGCCAGGATGAGGATCAGAACCTCCAAATCCGAGGCCATGGTTCTCCACCGGAAAAAGGTGGTTTCCCCTCTACAGGTCGGTGGGGAGTCCTTACCTCAAGTGGAGGAGTTCAAGTATCTCGGGGTCTTGTTCACGAGTGAGGGACGGATGGAGCGTGAGATCGATAGACAGATCGGTGCGGCGTCAGCAGTGATGCGGTCGCTGTATCGGTCTGTCGTGGTGAAGAGGGAGCTGAGTCGGGGGCAAAGCTCTTGATTTACCGATCGATCTACGTTCCCACCCTCACCTATGGTCATGAGATTTGGGTAATGACCGAAAGGACAAGATCGCGAATACAAGCGGCCGAAATGAGTTTCCTTCGCAGGGTGGCTGGGCGCACCCTCCGAGATCGGGTGAGGAGCTCAGTTACCCGGGAGGAGCTCGGAGTAGAGTCGCTGCTCCTTCACGTCGACAGGAGCCAGCTGAGATGGCTCGGGCATCTGTTCCGGATGCCTCCTGGTCGCCTCCCGCGGGAGGTGTTCCAGGCATGTCCTAGTGGGACAAGGCCTCGTGGAAGGCCCAGGACACGGTGGTGGGACTATGTCTCCAAGCTGGCCTGGTGTCGCCTCGGGGTCCCCCCAGAACAGCTGGAGGAGGTGTGTGTGGACCGGGAAGTTTGGGCATCTCTGCTGAGACTGCTGCCCCCGCGACCCGGCCCCGGATAAAGCGGAAGAAAATGGATGGATGGATGGAATATTATTTATCATAATTAATTACTATAACACGGATTGCGACAAAAATGTATCGTCCCAACCTTGGTGATAATCCAAATATAAAAAATAAAAAAAACATAAAATAAATCATTAGGGTGAATGAAATAACAAACCACAAAATACATTATTTTATTAGTTTATTCAAACAGGGACAATGCACCTTAACTAACATCACTGTAAATGTGCCAGTTTGAGCTCTAACGCTAGTTTTCAACTGTAGGTCCTGGGCAAGATGTAGATTGCCCGCAGTATAAAAATTAAAATTAATTCATTGTAAACGTCAAAATATAGATTTGTCACTTATATTTATTCACATTGTACTTGAAAAAATGTAACAGCATACTACCCTCTGTTTCTAAGTGAAAATGTATGTTTCTCCAGGCCCAACATCGAAAATGGAATTTAATTGTGTTAAAGGTGTAAATATGTACATCTTTCAAATTGAGGGTTTTGCTGTAAATGACCGATATAAAAAAGAAATAAAAATGTATTGCAACTTTTCTGTCATTTTATGTTTCATAGCTAAATAAGGCATACAGATGTAAATCTAAATAGATGGACTTGGGTTTAAAAAAGAGGCTTATCTACTTTTAGAATAAGCCATTTATAAATGGAAAAAAAACTGCAGAAGAATAAAAAATAGAATTTCACCTTGTTCTTTAGGTTCAAAGCTCAAGGAATCAAGGAATTACAGTGGTTAGAATGTAAAAGAAATCTGTCTAAAAAAAAAAACCTGTCGCAAGTGTGGAATGTCAACCTCCTTTTGAGAAAACCAGCTCTAAAGTTTTGTAACGTCTGCACTCCCTGTGTATATTTCTCCCGACTTCCAGAAGGAAAGTGACAATATTAGGATTGCAGTGTCATCTCCATTACCTTTCGTATGACACATGCACTAAATATGTCAATATTTTTGAATGAATACACGTGGGAACGGCAGCTGCAGTGATGTTGTAGTTGTTTCCTGGAGGTCTCTGGCTCTAAACCTCAAAGAAGTCCATTTCAGCAGGTAATGGGCCCTTTCGATCTCTGCCTGTCAGCTGTGCACATTCCAAAGGCGCCGCCACTTTCCCAAGGCCACAGTGCGTGAATATTTCTCTTTGAAAACCAGTCATCTCTTGTAACCACTTCCTTTTTTCCCCTCTCTCTCTCTGCAACACGAAATGTCACTTCCGATGTCACGAGCTTATGATAAATCCCACGTCTTTAAGGACAAGGAACAAAGTCAAAGAAAAGACACAAGAATGCGGCATGTCGCGGCCGAATGTAGTGCATGTCCTCCAGGAAGTGGCATTTGGCACCAAAATGTCATTGTGGAGCGCGGCGCCGTTCATCCGTAAATGGCCATCTGCACAGTGGTCAGGGCCGCGGAGCATGGAGCTGCATGTGAGGATTGTGCTACAGACTGTCGACCTTCAGTGCAGTCACAAAGGGGGGATTCAGAGAGGGTTAAGGCCATTTGAATACAGTAAGAAGAGAATACTTTCAGGCAACGCAGTGGTGTCAAGTAGATCCTGTGGGCCTGTAGTGCTTCTTAAACAGGATCCAAAAGTGGGCCTTTGCCAAATTTGACTGTTGACAAATTGCTGTGATAGTTTAGCTTTAGATCAATGCATAAATCAACTGTATCTAATGAAGTATTTTCATATCAAAATGTATATATGAAGAGTTCATTTGCAAAAACAGATAAGTGCCATTGAAAAAACTCAACGTATGCTTCAACATTTCTCTTTACATAGCAGTGTTTTTCATTACCAGATTTGTTTCAGTGCCATCAAAATATTCAGTGTCTTAATGAAATTCACACAACTTTAGCTTCAGAAGTGGCATCTGTTGCGTGCAATAACAAATATACAAAACGATTTTGAAAAAAATTCTAAACGGAGATATCTGCTTTTGCAAATGAACTCTTCATATGGTCAAAATCAAATTAAACTTTATTGTCCCAAAGGGAAATTTGTCTTAGACTTCCCATTTTCCAACTAGGGATGGGACGATTATATTGTTAATCATGATAAAAAATAAAAAAAAGTGGCAATTAATCGATCACCACATTTTTTGATCGCTAAATCCAATCCACCTAAAATCCATCAGACAATCAGTGCCGGTAACTTTACCGGGAGTGGGTATGTCTCCATGGAGTTGTGACTAAAATCAGCAGTATTTAAGATTCATACAGGTTAGGTTCTGATCCAAATCCATCCTTTGACCCAATGCAGAAATGTCCGTGCTGAGCTGCTCATGAGCTGCATGTTTTGTATTGATGACTACAGTATAGTTCAAAATGTTACACAGTGTGCCTTAAAATGCTTACTTTAAGTCTCACTCAATATGACATTTACAGCATACAATGAAGAGGAATATGTAATAATTGCCTTTAACCAGGGCAGCGGCAAGTCCAATAAGCAGGTATCCTGTTATCAAGAGTCCAAATAAGGAAATATCTTTGTCCAACCGACAGGACCGCTAGGCAAACGGTCCACTTACTCCATGCACCCAAGAGCCTGTCATCAGCTCTTAACTGATCTCTTCAACTTACTTCTTTTAAGACTGCTTCGAGCCGTTGTGCTGAGTCAAAGTCGCTGTTTGATGGCGGCGATTAATAAGAGACGGCAGAGTAACCCGCTACAAATGTCATTGAGAGATGCGCAGCCGCCCGTTCAGAAGAGTCTAAGCCAGGGGTGTTCAAACGATTTGTCAATGGGGGCCACATATTGAGGTGTATATGGTGGTGAATGCAGTCAGAACTTCGAGGGGGTGCCTTTAGCCGAGATATTGAAGTTTCCGAAAAGTGTACGATCTCTAGTAGTGTGTGCCAACTCAACAAGAAGCCTTTGGGGGGCGACCAAAATCAGTATGAGGGCGACACGTTGGGAACCCCTGGTCTAAAATGTCGCCAAACACAAGGAATCTGTTGAATAAATCGGTAAAAAATACAAACAAAAAGTTCAACACCAGCTCTCTGATATCGATACGACGCTGAGACTGACTTTGGCATGGATTCTATCAATATTCGGATCGATCAGTCCTACACATAACTTTGTTCATTTTCTTTATTTAATGAAGGGCCGGGAACTGATGGGAAATGAAACAAACAAATTGATCGCAAATCTGAGAGCATTGTTAATGTGCTTGATCACTGGCTGTAATGAATTCATTTGCAAAATCCCAAACAATTTTCACATCAGGCATTTAATGATAAGCTTGATGTACCCACTGCAAAGTACGTCAGACAGTTGGGGAACTTCGCTGTTCGCTGCTACGTTCTGTTTATTTTCAAAGCAATCAGCAAGAAAACGCTGTAAATGAAGAGTGTGGCAGGTGCGCAGTTTATGGGTCATCACAACCCCGGAAAGTTACCATAAACACGAGACTTCAGGGCTTGTAGAGCCGGTAAAATACTGTAACACCGGAGAACACTGACGTTTCTCCAATGTACTCTGAAAATATCAACAGCAGGAGTACGAATTTGGGTTACGGGGCCACCGTCGACTCTGAAATGGAGGTGTTGGTATATCGTGGTAGTGTATGTGGTGTCAGGATAAGGATTAAAGAGTCCCAGGGCTCGGTCATGATTTTAGTCCTTTTTCGAAAGGAGTTTCTGATCCATTCCTATTTGAAACGCCGGAATCTTTTATGTCACCAAGCAACCCTCATCAGAGTCGCTGAAGTATTTCTACTCAGAGTTCTTGTTTGGCCTTGAAGTAAATTGTATATTTGTACCTTTTGTTATTATGTTCCACTTCAGCTTACACAATGTGTAGTATTAAAAAGAGCTTAAGACTCTGTGCGGACAAAAGAAAAAGAAGCATAGCCGAAATGTCACGGTCTGTGTTTATACTGGGTTCTTTTCGGAAATGTGTGCCTTAGACGCACTTTCTCATTTTCTGAATCGCTTGATGTCATCCAACCATGTTTGTAGAGATCTGAAAGACGCGATGGTCCTCTCTCACATCAGAGCTGATATTACATGAGAAGGATGGAGAGAGGAAAGGGAGAAGACTGAGAAGAAGCGTAATGTTTGGAGGTAAGAGAGTACAGATCGGGCGGCGCGTAGTGCAGCTTCTATAGGTCAGCACACACTACACGACTTTTATGCCCGATTTTGCTCTAATTCTCTAGTTGTAGACACTGACAGTTGTACGGAGTCGGGTTGCGTAGTGTCAGGGGTCACGACTGGACTGACGTTTGAATCGTGTAGTGTGGGCGGCAGAAAGACGTGACTAGACTCCAGTCGTAGGAAATCAAACGTGTTTGATTTTTAAGTCCGATTTTCTTGGACGCACAGGAGAAAAGTGGGTGATTTTACCGTCCCAAATGTGAACACACAGAAAGCAGCGGCCAATGACAGAGTGAAATAGAGACCTCCCTTCTCATTTCTCTGTTAAAACAGCGGCACAAGCAACTCGTTTCATGGCCACAGCCCCACACACGAAACAGCACAACTTTGTCACCAAAAGTTCACGAAATTTCAACCGCGAACAGAGTTTAACGGCACTTACTGAGTTTGAAGACGAGCTGTTCAGCTTCCCCTCGCCGCTAACGCTGGTTGGCCTCTCTCCTCCTGCATCTCTGGGCTGAGGCCCGTCTCCTTTACTTATTAAATCCACTGAAATGCGTACCGCTTCTTCGTGTCGCCGACTTTAATCTCCATTTGACAGAACTATAGCCAAGTTAAAGGCTTCGTAGTAGCAGTAGCCTTGCACTACGATGTTGTGACATTGTTGACACCGTTGACCAATCGGGACACACACTTGTTTTCCCACACTCACAAACACAGACCTATCTTTGCAGATTTGAGTTTTTGAAGCCGGAGGAGAAATGAGGCAATAGAGAGGACAGACTCGATTGTCAGAATTGTGTCGTGTGTTCGCTCTTACAATTCTCAGTGGTGTAGTCGTGTGAACCCCCAGACGTTCTATAATCGCACTGAATCCAGTCGTGTAGTGTGGACCCCCATTCTATATAAAATCGTTTAAGACAAGAAAAGTCGTGTAGTGTGTGCGTACAACGTACGATGCAAATTGCTAAATATTATTTTGTTCGTCCACAGATTCTTAAAGAAACAGACCACTGTTTTACATACTGAGATATGTTCTTACCTGAGCTTAGACGAGTTGATACGTACCTGTCTGGTCTTTGTGTGTGCCCTCAGTCATGCAAAACGACCAAATATGTTGCATTTGGCCTCTTCAAGGATGTTCCCATAGCTCCAAACGGGTTGAAGTTAAAAGCGACCAATCTCTTCCACAGCCACGCACAAAGACCAGACAGGTACGTATCAACTCGTCTAAGCTCTGGTAAGAACATTTCCCAGCATGGAGAAATTGGTGGCCTGTTCCTTTAAGCATTACGTTAAAATTGAGAAAATGCAAATAATAAGCTCCAGTTTGCATTTGAATTAGTGTAATATGAGCCTCTATATTGAGGAGCAGATGATGCTCTGAATAAGTCATCCTTTGAGGCTCTTAAGCACAAGTTTAAACACACATTTCTGTTGAAAAATGTGTGTTCCATAATTATATTCAGAATTCATGTTTTAGTTTAGCATTAAATTTATCCAGCGGTCTCACATTTTTTTCCTCACATAAATAATAGGTAGCCTATAGCCTATATATTTCTTTTAAAAATGAATATAATGAGAGATTAATTGATGAGGGATAAAAAAAAAGCTACATTTCTCGATGACGGTGAGAAATGATCCCCTATACCTATCCAAAACCACTGCTTCGGAGTCAATATGTGACGACAAAGGTAAACCCCTTTTCGTCACATGTTGACTATTTGGGTTGACCATACACGTCAACAAATCATAAAACAATGAAAAGCTGATTTTTCCACAAATTACTAATTTAACAACATGGGGCAAAATGGGGGTAGAATGCTCCTCTTCAAAAAGAGAATAAATGTCAGGTTTAGGCAGTGGTTAAAGTGGGATTTGGGAGGTGAGGGAACTCTAACCTTTAACAAGCAGTAGGATACATGCTACATATTTTTATGTACTTATGTACTGACGTGTAGTCATGGGTTCTGAACAGTATATAGTATTCATACTGCACAATGTAAGTTATTTGATACTGTAATTTTTTTATTTTCCAATTTTTTTGAATTAATTTTAGCAGGTTTTAACAATCATAAATGATTGGGGGGATATGTGATATACAAAATGAACAAATTCTGCTTTTGCTGGATCCACTCAGTTTATTTGTTTCTATAATATATGAAGCTCCTCTGGGCAGGCCTGTGGTCTGCAGTCCTACGTCTAAGAAGAACCCATTTCTTGACATACTTGTCAGGATCCACTTATTCATAGGAGGCACAACCAAAGAAATGAACATGAGTGCTGAAACATTACTTACTAACCATTTTGGCTTGTTATTATGTTGTTTATCTGAGAAAATCCTCTTTCACAGTCAGTGGTGCTTGCAGCAGGACTGTTGCATTACTTTTTCACTGGGGGAGATTTGTGGTTTGTCATTGACCACTGGGCCGGTCAGGGGTGAGCCTCCCACCACCAAACATATTCATATTTTGGGGATAAATGAATAAAAATGTCATTATCATTACTTGAATAGAATAGAAGGGGGAGATAGGGGGAGAACTGAGATTGGGCCTTAGTGTGTTCACCGGTGAAACACGAGTGCTGCAGGTGCAGTACAGTTTTACAAAACTCAACATCAGCTTCATCGTCCGCTTTACAAACATCCACAACTGAACTGGTGTTCCCTTACCTTGAAGTCGCTGGTCAAGCCCTTTGCATCTGCCGCGGACCGCGAAGAGAATAATCTGAGTAAAAAACACGATTCACACTGTCCTGCTGTCCTGTGCTTCGGTCAGTCTGTCCAACGATAAGCCTCCTGTTTTCTCACTTTAGCGTCTTGATTGAAAACCTACTGAACATTCAACCTGTGTTTACTTATATCTTCATGCTTTAACCATTATGTAAAAAAATAAAATAAAAGGCATAACAAAATAGTGATTTTAGAATAATAAACAGGCAATAGAATATCATTAGCCATAGGAACTAAATTAGTATGAATGTTTTCAAAAGATATTCTACAAGATGCTCTCTCTCTGAGTGACCTAAATAGGTGAACCAAGGTGCTTGCACAGTTTCACTTTCTATTTTAAACAAACACAGCTGCACGTGGTTCTTTTGGGACTCTTCTCATGGCAACGTTTTGGGCCGTTATCAAGCAAAACGGATAAGATTTCCCTGCACTGGATTATTATTTTGAGCTTCATTTCACACTGTCCATGTCCTCTTCCTGTGTGCACTTCCCCATGTTGTTGTTGTGTTTACCCAGCCCCAAGAGCCGCTCACAATCTGGGTTAAAGATCTCCGCCCGGAGGATCGATCCCGTTAATACTTAATGAGTTCAGCTGTTTGGTGAATGCTCCCCCAGTGCGCGCGGTTAACAACGCCTGTACATCCGTGTGTTTACAGTATGACGCCCACCCACCGCGAAAGCTTTTCAACACCAGGGCAGGGTCAAAGAACAGCGCAGAGGCAAGTGTATTTTGTGATTCTTTTAAAAAGCAGGGTGTTATTATTGGTGATGATCTCAGACACATCTTTATCACTATGTTGGTTAGAAAATTCATTGTTGATCTCAAACAGCTGAAACAAAACTATCCAGTAGTTTGGCTTCCTGGCGCTCCGAGCCAGCAGCTGTTTCAATACAGAGACGGCCCCCCCAAAAAAAAAATCACACCGCCCTGTCTGTGTTTTCACTTCACAATTAAGCTTAGCAGGGTTGCCAGGTCTCGGCAGCCAAATCCATCCAAAATCTGCAGACATACAATATGGCACAACATATGGAATTTTACATTTTTTTACTAGTTTAAAGAGCCCATGTGTTCCTGCAATGATGAAAAAAACCTGCCTTTTCTCCCCATTTTACTGATCCTTGGATGTGAGATTTAGTTGAGATTTGTCCTATTTTACATTGAAAACAGCATGGCCCAATTCAACCATGAAGCTTAGCAAGAGATGGAGAGGTGAGGAACACATTTCCCTGGATATCTGGCACTTCAGGAGGAGCTTTTCGGGAGCTGTCGCCATCATGCTACGAACAGCCACTAGAGAAGATCGCTCCAAGATAATTATGCTATTGGCTCGAAACACAGTTCCAGGTAGGTTTTTGATGAGAGAACAACACTGAAACGTAGTAAAGAGGTCTACAATGGCGATTTGGCATAACACCGACCCTTTGAGATCATGAACCTACCGTTTTTTTTACTATAAGCCGCTCTGGAGTATAAGGCACACTAGCCAAAAAAGCTGAATAGGCGTACGGTTTGCTAACGTAACACATTGATGGTTAGCTACATGCAGCATAAACAACCGACTAGTTCAGATAACTATAGCATAAAGAACATACCAAACTCTCAATCTCAGGCGTAGCTGCACCGTTGACAAGCCTCTCCCGGCAGCATGTTTTTCAAGCTCTCATCTGCGAACTCATTCCTCTCGCTGTGGTCATCTAGCTTTTAGCCTGTGATAAGCTTTGTTTGTTTTGTTCTCTAAGAGTAACCTCCGCTTCTCGCTCACTTCAAACTTTCTTTCTGCTGGTCGATTAGCCTGCAGTGCCCTCTAGTGGCATGTGAAATTATACATTTTATTTTTTTTTAAAAGGGATAAAAATCATATGTGTGACTTCGGAAAATACGGTACTTACTCTCCCTTTTAAAATGTTTGTATATTTCAAAAAATTGCTTTTTAGAAACTAGCCCTGCTCTCGCTTTTGACCGTTGGTCACTTTTGATCACATGGTGGAGGCAGTGCATCCACTCAATGGTCCCAATAACGTGGAAACAAAGTAACAATTCTGCCAGTATGTGCCAACAAGCAAAGGCCACTGAAATGATTCCAGCGCCATCTTGGACAGCCTGGGCCTGGTATTGTGCAGCCTTTTCACCTGCTGCTCCTGACAGGTCGCCCCAGGGACGAGTAGTAGGGCTGAATAGATTATGCAACACTTTAATTGGTTCCTATTATGAAATCACAAAGGCCACAAGACCTTTACAAATGGGTTCTGATAAGCAGATGATTACTGTATTAATTTTACAGCTAATATTAATAATGTGCGCTCTTAACCTTGTGACTTTTGGCTTTAAAAGGTCAAGCTCACACTTTTCTCATTGGACTCTGTAAGACTGTTGTGTTCTGGCTAAAAAAAAATGGTGTTATCTTAACAGGGCAGAGCGGGAAAACAGAGAGTGAAAAACACTACAACCAGCGTGTTGTTTTATTTTGTTGAACGAATACATTAGATACGTCCAATTCTAAAACACTCCACACACATTGATGCAAGAGTTTTGTTCATTCGCCTTCCAGGAGTTTGGGGATGTACCGATACCAGTGTCGTTATCAGTATCGATGCAAAATAATGAGATACAGCATGTCCATATTGTGCACACACAATTGTAGGAAAGCAAATGCAAAAAGAGGTAAGTAAGTAAGTAAGCAAGTGCTATAAGAAAAAAATAAAATAAGGGAATACAGCACAGGCAATAACGTTTGGACATGAGTTGTTCTGTCTATGTTCACTGTGGACTAAACCATCTCCATTTAACATCTTTATGAGTCAACACAGTGAGACCCAAGCACCACATCACAAAGTTAAGCCTCGGAAAACAAATACAATGAAATTATATGCAATGACAATCAAAAATGATATTGAATGAAAGACAAATAATATAAAAGAGCATTAGTACAATTCTGATGTAACTTTTCTTTAAAGTGTAGCCTACTTCACTCAAGGAAATGAAGGAAATGAGTAAAGTAAAAATCTGTCTTTACACTTTAAAAAGTATGTTTAATGAAAATGCCTCGGTATCGGCAAGTACTTAAATCTAAGTAGCCTACTTGTACTTGTATCGGTTTGAGAAAAGGTTGTATCAGTGCTTCCCTGATCTTTACAAAACGTGTACAGTTTCTTTACTGATGTCAGGCCAAAGCAACACATATTTAGAGTCATCAGTTGCTGAAACTTTACATGAAGTAGTCACAGGAGCACAACACCCCTCAGCTAAGCTAGCCCTGAGCTCGCCCCATGTGAGCCCCAGCAGCCTGCATAGAGCATTAAAACGAACTGAACTGAAATGGCTAAAATGCAACATAGCAACAACTGTTATATTTAGCTTGGCTGCAGTTGTTCAGCGCCTTCCTCGACCTCCAGTAGTCTGCATGCCCCGGAGAAACACGCTGAATTAAACAAAGGAGGTCTTTAAACTGTGCACAGAAGGCCATGTTTATCAAATCCTTATTCATAATCCCACACTCCACATACATCCACTCCTGACGGTTAATCAAAACGTGTCTGAAGGCATTTGCCAATGTGTTCTGGCTTGTTAAGTCACCAACTGAGCGGAGACCATTGTTTTTGCATAATAAGAATTACATTTTCTGCCTGTTTTAATCCATTTCAGGTCATTGGGTTTGTGTTGAATAAACATATTATATATTTACCACTGTACATACTTGGTCCAGGTTGCCCACTTGGTACTTCCAGGTTATTTTACAATACTTTTGGAAGTCCTTAAAGCTGCTATTACAAATTGTATGACTTATAATAATTCATTTGTAAAACAGGTGCAGCTCAAATAAACAGCTCAATCAATCAATCAATCAATCAATGCTAAGGAGCAGTTCACAGTATATTTAGGCCGGGACTTAGCAGCCACAGGCAGGAGTGAAGCACTTCAATACTGTTTGAAAGAACATTATAGTGAGGGGATTTATGGCTCTTTACTCGGAGTAGAGTCGTTGGGAGTCATTCATTTCAAAGGGTGGCACGGTGGCGCAGTAGTTAGCACTTGTGCTTCACAGCTAGAAGGTCCCTGGTTCAATTCGACCTGGACGGGGCCTTTCTGTGTGGAGCTAGCATGTTCTCCCCGTGCCTGCGTAGGTTTTCTCTGGTTTCCCTTACTAAAAAAAAACATGTACAATAGAAAAAACATGTACAATAGTGTCACACTTCCTTGCAAAAAAAATGTTTTTTTAAATTGTTTTGCTGTTACAGATGCCATCATTTCCAGTTTTGTACATACAGCGCGTTTGAATCACAAGAAACAGCTTGTTACAACTCAACAAGATGGGTGGCGAACACGCGCCTCTCGAGCCGCATATGGCTCTTGGCCAATCAGAGTGCGGCTCTTTGCATGACTGGAGATGTTTAATACAATGCGGCGCTTTGCAAAAGAATTGGTACATAGTCTTTAAGAATCTAGACCAAAAATCCAACCATAGTCCTACAGACCCTGTTTCCCATCTTTACACATGAATGAGAGTCCGTATCTCTTTCGATTTTGAGGCGGTGTGTAAAAGGTGCCCGTGCAGCCTCACTCAAAGCGGGATCTAGGTTTAACAACAGCTCGTGGCACAGGGATCAGCCTACTCTTTATTTGATGAACGTTGGCCTCATATTCACAGAAAAAGATCAAAATTAGGAAATAGAAAAAAGCGGAGCTCCCGTCCTGGAACCGCCACCTTAACGTGGTGGAGGGGTTTGAGCACCCGAATGATCCTGGAAGCTCTGTTGTCGGGGGCTTCGTGCCCCTGGTAGGGTCTCCCATGGCAAACAGGTCCTAGGTGACGAGTCAGTCTGTGGACCCACCACCTACAGGAGGGGCCATAAGGGGCTGGTGCAATGTGATTTGGGCAGCTCCCTCCCCACGACCCGGCAACGGAAAAGTGGAAGAAAATGGATGGATGGATGGCTGGAAAAAAGCGGAGCTCTAATGTAGCATATGATGCAAAGCACGACATCGTAGCACGTAAATACGCAAAATCATTAACTTTTCTTCCACATGCGACTGTAACTGTAACAAATGCAACATCAAATTTCAGACGTCCTCCAGAGGCTCCTGATGAAAGTTTATGAAATTTGTGCAGCCTAGAGTGCGTTCTCTGCACAGTCCTGTCAGGACCGAGCTGCAGGCACTGAGTGCACAGGCCAGGGGTGAATCAGAGAAGGGGGCTCAGTGGGCAGGGCCCCCCATACAAACACACCCCAGCATTAAAAATAAAAAATCTAATCCTGTCTCAGTCAGAACAGAACAAAATGTCAGGGCATAAAGTTTTAGTTTATTGTGACTAAATGTAACGGTCACATAATATTTATTCACAATACACTCTGTATCTCGCTACTGGTCGGTGCCTTTGTGGCTCTTCACAGGATCAAGGATCAAGGGCAATTTCGGCTCTTGGTCTCTGACGAGTCGGCCATCCCTGCTCTATGCATTTACTTGATTTTGTTGCTGAAAATAAAAGCACCTTTTGCCTCATGTCTATATGAAAACCTAAAATGAAAGTTACATTTTTCTTCACATTTATGTCTGTAATTTATTGTATCGTAATGATATCTCTAAACAAAAAATACATACAGTATATTCACCTGCAGTGTCTCGCCTTTAAACAGTTCTTGTGAAGGATTCCTCAAACATGCACGAATGAAATGAGCAATTTTCTAACCGATCTGCAAATGTTGACGAGGCTGCAACAAGATGGTCTTGGTTCAGTCAGGTTCAGATCGTGGGGTAGTGTTATGCAAGATCAAACTTTTTAGACTTTTTGTTGTTTTGCCATGCTTGTGAAGGCTCGGCACATACATTTGACGGGTGCTTAAAATATAAAAAGCCAAAAGTCAAAACTTTAGGGCAACTTAAGTTTTAGATAATAAATAACATTTTCCAAACAACAACGTGGAGGATAACAATCAGGATGTGTTTGAGATTAACTACCTGCGAAAAGCCTCTTTAAGTAAGTAAGTAAGTGCTTTAAAGTGTGTTCATGGTCAAGGTCAAATTTATTTCTAAAGCACATTTACTACAACCATTGCTGCCCAGAGTGCTGCAAAACCAATTTCAACAAAGTAAAAATGCATAATTAGATTACATACAGTAGCAATAACAAGATCCACCAAAGAAAAATCCTGCTCAGGCCCGTGCAAACAAATGGGCCTTCAACACAACAGGTGTTAGTCCTGAGCCACTGCAACTGAACTGCACCACCACTGTGGGCCGACCTGACCAAGATGATTTTGGAGGTCGGGGAAACCGTAGCACCCGGAGGAAACCTGGCTGCCTTCAGTGCTCCTATGACCCTCCTGGGTTTGTCCCTGTTTCAGAGCGTGGTGTCCTGCTGCGCAGCTCCCTTCGCTCCACAACAGTCTTTCACCATCTTCAGTTAATCTGTTTTATTCTCTAGTGAACTAGATTAGCCAGAACAATAGACGGCATGTGTGGCTTAGCTGTGAGTCTTGCCTGGATACCTTCTCATTTGTCCCTTCCTTGTTTCCTGTAGCACCTCTTGTGACGCCTTCAGGTGTGGGGGGCTCTTTGGCTCTTAGTCCGACGTCTCATTGTTCCAAAAATGTCCCATTGAAGCAAAAAATTAGGTTCAGGCAAGAGTCCACTGACTTTAAGGTTAGGGCCAATGGTTGTATATGGCTCTGTAATCCACAACACAACTGGGTTAGAGATGTCGGAATAATGAGACGTAGGACTAATGGGCTGTCGGACCAACAGCATGGCACCTCTTGATGCCGCTTCAGTGTTTCAGAAGAAGAAATGTGTAGGTCTCAAATGTCTTTAGCTCCTAAGCTAGCTATTTATTTACTTTTAAAAAGCTGCTTTCTTTAGGACCGCAGTGGAGTAAAAAAAAATCCACCGAACCCCACAAAAACATGGCAAAGACATACACAAGTATTCAGTGAAAGAAGACGGAACACAGAAACCACAAATGCACTTCGCAGAAAAAGAAGGAAAAAAATGCAGCTGTACCAAGAGAGAGGGAGGTTGCTGCTTGTTTACACGTAGCCATGAAAGAACCTATCTCTGCCTTGATCTGAGTAGTCCATTAAACGGTAAGAAGACATTCTCAGGCATTTTCCTGCTGTTTTTCTGTTGCTAGAAGTGAATCACAGTTGATGAAAATTTCTATTATAAAAATGCCAACCATTGCCTGCCATGACGGCAATTCTCGTAATTTAGCCTTTTTAATATGAAAGATTAGCGTGGGCTCTGCTACACTCGCGCCTGTACCAACCACATGCAAACGAGCCTTGAAGTAGCCAGTCTGACAGAAGGAGATGGATCGCTAGGAGTTTGAGGAAGCGGACGAGAACGACACAGATGACACGGACAACGATCCAGGAGACGCCGGTCTTGTTTCAAAAAGGGGCACCCTAAAGAAATGTGTTTTCCTGCTACACTTCGTAAAATGTAACAAGTTTGTTGAAATGAGCAGAAATCGTGGCAGGCTGGGAGGTTAGGCTTTGAGAAAAGGGCTGGCAAGCAAAGAGTTAATTCGCATTTTAACCAAAATAAAACTAAGTAATAAAGAGTGAAAGAACAGTTTCCGAACAGTTTATGGTCTTTTTGTGACTTCAGTTTGACGGTGTACAATAGCGACTACATCCAATATGGCAAAGCGTGGCCATTTAGTCACGTAACTAATGATCTTAGCCACATGACTGCTTATACACCAAATTGGGCCCATCTACTGATCAGGAAGTCACTGACCGTTTGCATTTCCTGTCTCTTCCACGCGGCCCCAGCCTTCGCATGCGGCGCGCTGCCGTCTCTTGACCCCTCCTCTGCTGTCTCCTCTCATTAGCGTGAATCTCTCTGTACTTCAAACAACAGATTGAAGCCCCTCTGTGGAGTCCGGTCTTTAGCAGATGTCCAGGCTGTCATGGTCCATTTTATCATAATTGGTAGCTGCGCCTCTGGGGCCAGAGAGACGGACCGGAAAGAGGCTGAGGCGGCAAGGAGACAGAGCGAGGACACAGGAAAGGACACTTTGGATGCAAGGGGACGCCCAGGACAGCAGGGCAGGAGGAGGAAAGCGATGCCATAGCGGAGTATTTGAGGAGCCAGCGTTACTGAAGTTTGGGCCTGAACGTGTGGACCTGAGTCCCGGAGCAGATGGTTCATGGAGTCGTGCGGGTCTCACATTAGCGGGGACAATATGGCACAGGAACAGGTTTAGTTTTAGGCACGCGATGTACGCCATTTTGTAGTCGGTCCATAATGAAATATTGTGCTTTTGTTATGTTGGTGTGTATGATTGTGTCATTAATAAAACCCGAAACTGTCCTCCACATTTTTTTAAAGCCCATGATTCAACATTGGATCCATTCACCCCGCCATAAAGCTGTCAACCGCACTGTTGGTGAAATTGAAAGTTTTACTATACTGCCTGCCCAGTGGCGTAGCAAGGGTGTCTTGGGGCGATGATCAAAAAATTCACAGGGGGCCCTATTATTGTATTGGCTGATGTTGAGACTGGGATTACAATCATTACTAATTCTATCATATCAATACAGTATCAATACAGTATCATTCTAGCCTGGCCAGTCAGAATACACACATTCTGTTCTTTCAAAAACATGTAGTCTGGGATCAGGGGTGAGTACTTGGAATTCCAGAGGAGATGATTGACAAGCGTATTAACCAATCAGAAAAGCCAGATATGAGCCAAGAGCTCATAGTTAGCTGCATGTCATTTCTGCAGATTCAAGCTACACCTCATAGCTCTCACTACTTAAATATTGTAGTTTACTACTTGGTGCAATATTGGTTACTAACCAATTGTAGAATGTAAACATTGCAACTGTGGCTCAAAACCATGATCAAGCTCCTCAAAAGAAATAAAGAAATACATTTTTAAAAAGTAAGAAAAGTAGACTACCCATCCATCCATCCAGCGTTACTGCGGCAAAGCTCCTGATTTACTGGTCGATCTACGTTCCTACCCTCACCTATGGTCACGAGATCTGGATAATGGCCGAAAAAACAAGAAGAAGACAAGTTTCCTTCGCAGGGTGGCAGGGCGCACCCTTAGAGAAGAGTGAGGAGCTCAGTCACACGGGGGGAGCTTGGAGTAGAGCCGCTGCTCCTCCATTGAAAGGAGCCAGCTGAGGTGGCTTCAAAACAGCTTTCTCCACCTAAACTCTGACAAAACTGAGATCAGTGTTTTTGGCCCACAGACACAAAGAGAAAGTGTTATCAGTCATCTCATATCTGTCTGTCTAAAACGAAAAAAAGATTGGGTTAGAAATTTAGGAGTAATCATGGACTCAGACCTGTAATGGCCTGCTCACTGTTAGACAGCTACAGCTGCAGAGCATTCAGTACGCTGCTGCTCGAGCCCTGACAAGAACCAGGAAAGATAAGATAAGAAAAGATAGCCTTTATTGATCTCACAATGGATACATTTACTTGTTACATTCAGCTCTTAGACACACTCAGGATGTGCAAAATAGGCAGGAATGTGCAAACAATTAAATAGTAAATAGAGGTATCTTATATACAATGACTACCAGAAATTTTAAGGGGGCAAAATGCATAAACAGTAAAAAAAATAAAAAATAAACAGACTATAAAAAAAGAGTATTGGCCAGTATTGGCAGTGCAGATTTACAGTCATAGTGCAAGTGGTTGATAAAGTGATGCAGATACAGTAAGTCATACAGTTTCCCGTCCTCCAAGGTCATGCGGGTCAGGTTGACACACAGTGGCAGCAGCTTAGGACTGACACCTGAACACTATTTCCTTGTACGCCTGTACAATGACAATAAAGCACTTACTTACTTACTTACTTATAAAGTGACGCAGATACAGAGATTATTCCACAAAGTTTTGCAGTGGGGTTACTGCACATGTTACTTTACAGTCTTGTTGGGGGATGAAGGCCTTGCGGCAGCGCTCCTTTTTGCACTGAGGGTGTCTCAGTCTTCCACTGAAAGAGCTGTTCAGCTCCTCTACAGTCCTGTGCAGTGGGTGGGAGGTGTTGTTCATGATGGAGGTGAGCTTGGCTCCACAGAGTCAAGGGGGCAGTCCAGGGCGGAGCTGGCCCTCCTGACCAGCTTGTTCAGTCTGTTCTTATCCCGCTCTGTGCTGCCCGGGACCCAGCACACGGCAGCGTAGTGGAGAGCAGAGGCGACCGCAGAGTCATCTCCTCCTGCTCGTAGAAATACAACCATATTAGTCCAGTGCTCCGGTCTCTGTACTTGCTTCCTGTCTCTCAGAGAATAGAATTTAAAACAGCTCTGCTTGTGTACAAGTCTTTTCACGGTTTAGCAGCAAAGTACATCTCTGACATGTTAGAGCCGTATGAACCATCTCGGGCCCTGAGAACTTCAGGGAGGGGCCTCCTGGTGGTTCCCAGAGTCAATATTAAACACGCTGAGGCTAAAGCTAAAATCTGGAACAGTCTTCATGAGGATGTGAGACAGGCCTCAACTCTGACAATGTTCAAATCCAGGCTGAAAACAGTTCTTTTTATCCGTGCATTTGACAACGAAAAGTATTTTATCTGCACTCTTGCCTTGTAATACATACATTTTTATGTTGATGTTTTATGGATTGAGTTTATTTGTTTTCTTGTAATTTGTGCAACTGTGAAGCACTTGTGTATGAATTGTGCTCTACAAATAAACTTGCTTTGCCTTGCCTGGGCATCTATTTCAGATGCCTCCTGGTCGCCTCCCTGAGGACGGGTTCTGGACATGTCCTTTGGGAGGAGGCCTTGGCGAGGACCCAGCACACGCTGTAGGGACTATGGGCCAGATCTTGTGGCGGCGCACCGGGCGGCGCAGGCTCTTGGCGAATTATTTTACGAGTGGCGGCGCTATATGTGCCATTCGCCTCCGCCACCTGTGAGGGGGCGTCACAAGAGGAGGTGACTGCACTAATGGAAACACGGCTGACATTCACTTCCTCGTTTACATTGCGCTGGCTTGCGTTCTTTCTTAAGCCTTAGGCTCTCACAGGTCAAACTAAAAACTGTATTTACCCCATCGTGAGCTAAACGATGTTCACGTCTCCAGAGAAAAAGAGCTACAGCGTCCACTGTGGCGCGGATCGGCCCGCGCTTGGCGTGAACGCGAAGCAAAACAGAAGCACATGTTCACCCCACACAACCACTCTCCTGGACGCGGAGTCGATCTGGTTGGAGGAAAATGTGTGTGTCTCCACCCACTTAAATGCGCTAAGTCTGGAGTGGCAAGATGAAAGTGCGCTCCTACTGAGCGCAAAATGTCACGCTATCGTCTCCGTTTTGATGCACAAGATTGGGCCCTAAGTCTCTGAGCTGGCCTGATGTCGCCTCAGGGTCCCGGGGTACTTTGTAGATATTATTGTAATGATCCAAATACTCCAAATATTACATTTTAATGCATAGTCATAGGTTGCAATGCTTTGACCAAGACTTAAAATAAGAAACATAAAGAAAATGAGTTCAAACCATAGATACTGCGTTCACAAACTTTTTTCAACTCCCCCACACCGCCCTCAAGTAGTATCACATGAGCAGGAAGTCTTAGGAAATAATGTCCTCCTTACCTATTCATAATGCTGAATGTCCCTCTCGTGATCATACGCTGCGCCACTGTGCATTAGTCATTCTGCTGTTTCACCGTCCGGGCCCAAAGTCAAAACAACAAACTTTTGTAATTCAGACTGTTTGCACGACCTCAGAGATACTGCAGTAATCATATGCAAATTGGACTGTGAACGCAGTTTTCTTTAAAGTTTGACAACGCACGGGAAAATGTCATTGTGGAGGAGATGTAAGGAGCATAAACAATAACCAACGCAGAACAAGAATGATGGATTATGAGCAGAAACGCGGGAAGTGACTAAGCAAGAGTGACATGAAGAACAGGCGGCGCACAATAAAAGATAATGCTAATGTTATGTTGAGTTTTAAAGAGTGGGTACTACTTGTTCTTAAACGATGCAAGGTATTATATGTGAGTAAGTGAAAAATGACTGCCTTTGCCCGTTAGGAGCAGTGGTCGACGGCAGTGCCGCGCCCGGGGACACATCTCCATGATGTGGAGCCAACCTGACCACCTGGATAGAGGATTCACGTATTGCACATGTTTTTGTTTTGTATTTGCTTCCGTTTTCCGAATTGAATTTAACCCCTTAGCCCGCACCTGAACCAATTTTCTCCAGTTTGGCTTTACCCAAATTTAAAAGCTTTAAAAAAAAAAAAACAGACAAAAACGAGTATGAAAACGAAAAACACTAAGATGTGACATAAAAGTGAGAAAAACATGAGAAAAATCATGACAAAAAATGAATACATTCAAGGCGAAGAAAAAGCCACAAAAAAGTGACATAAACGTGACAAAAACACACCAAAAAAACGAGAGAAAAAAAGCCAAAAAGGTTAATCTCATCCAGTTAGATACAAACAACATCCATTCATCCCTTTTCTTCTGGGAGGACCCCGAGGCGACACCAGGCCAGCTCGGAGACATAGTCCCACCAGCGTGTCCTGGGTCTTCCACGAGGCCTTGTCCCACTAGGACATGCCTGGAACACCTCCCGCGGGAGGCGACCAGGAGGCATCCGGAACAGATGCCCGAGCCACCTCAGCTGGCTCCTTTCGACGTGAAGGAGCAGCGACTCTACTCCGAGCTCCTCCCGGGTAACTGAGCTCCTCACCCGATCTCGAAGGGTGCGCCCAGCCACCCTGCGAAGGAAACTCATTTCGGCCGCTTGTATTCGCGATCTTGTCCTTGTCCTTGGTTATCCTTGTTATGTTAGGGTTTGCTAAATTGGACCCATGAACAGACACAGCAAACCAAAGCGTGGTTCAAAGTAATTTTAATAACAAAAAATGTCCCAGTGGCTAGGCTTGGTCCTGGGGGTGGCTCCGGAGCAGGCTCGGATACTAAAAGAGATCAAAAACAAAATCAAAATTGGAACCTGAAAAACGATCATTCAAATACAAACTATCACTGAGCTGAATTAGCTACCGCAACATAGACGGAACAATCCCACGATGAGTGGAGGTGGGTCTGAGGTCTTTGTATTGCACTGATGAGAAAATGGAGACAGGTGTGCCTGCTCGGAGTCCACGACCCACCAGGACCAAGCCTAAAAAACAAACAAAAGAGCCACACGAGGGAGACAAAAACCATGGCCAAAACATCGATCCATCCATCCATTTTCTTCCGCTTTATCCGGGGCCGGGTCGCGGGGGCAGCAGTCTCAGCAGAGATGCCCAAACTTCCCGATCCACACACACCTCCTCCAGCTGTTCTGGGGGGACCCCGAGGCGACACCAGGCCAGCTCGGAGACATAGTCCCACCACCATGTCCTGGGCCTTCCACGAGGCCTTGTCCCACTAGGACATGCCTGGAACACCTCCCGCGGGAGGCGACCAGGAGGCATCCGGAACAGATGCCCGAGCCACCCCAGCTGGCTCCTTTCGACGTGAAGGAGCAGCGACTCTACTCCGAGCTCCTCCCAGGTAACTGAGCTCCTCACCCGATCTCGAAGGGTGCGCCCAGCCACCCTGTGAAGGAAACTCATTTCGGCCGCTTGTATTCGCGATCCTGTCCTTTCGGTCATGACCCAAATCTCATGACCATAGGTGAGGGTGGGAACGTAGATCGATCGGTAAATCGAGAGCTTTGCCCGCCGACTCAGCTCCCTCTTCACCACGACAGACCGATGCAGCGACCGCATCACTGCTGACGCCGCACCGATCCGTCTGTCGATCTCACGCTCCATCCGTCCCTCACTCGAGGGACTCGATGGCCAAAACATAACATGTTATTAACTATCAACATTAGAAACTTTATTTTGTCAAAGAACTGAGTTGAGTATCAAAAGCATTGCGATGGAAAAGACTATTTTATCCCAGCTCTATAACGGATTGTTCTCCAGATTTAGATGATTTCTTTTCGATTTTTGAAGGGGGCAACATTGTGTCATTTTGCCTCATAATCTCAAAAAGACGTTTGCATGAAAAGTCTTGGCAGAAACCGGCGTTCTAATCTTAACCGAGTGGAGTGCGCTCCTCAGAACGGCAGCCCAGGCGGAGCAGACGAGTCCGCTCCCACAGCAGATGGTCCTGAACCTCTGGGGGGACCGCTGGAACCCGCTCTGCATCGGCTCTCCAATCAAGGCACTTCACAGCGGTCTCTAATTATACCAATCAAAAAAGCCGCCGCTTGCCGTTTCCCAGGGACACCGACTCCACCGCGGAATCCACCGGGAGCGCACTTCAAACATTGTTCAGAAGCTGCGCGCCGTGTACCGGAGAGAGTCGGGAGACGGGAGCGCGGCGTCCCAGGGTGAGGCGGGTTTAAACTCGGCTTTAATCAAATAATATGGCATGAATATTTAACGGATTCAGGGTTATTAAAAGGAGTGCTACTGTTAAGGGCCTGCACAACACTTAATCTGTTTGTTTTTAAGTGGAGAAAAAGCAGAAAGATGGTCCTGGTTACAGTTTCAAGTTGACGTGAAGCCGTTCTGTGATTAGTGCATGTTTTTCTATGTTGGGATGAGTTTCCTTCGGGGGCTCTTTTGTCCCACCTGTCAACTGAAAACTTGCCCAGGACGCTCTTCGCTCAGCTAGAGCTGCTCGATTTACCTTTATGGCATCGTTACTGAGGTTTTAGCTACTGTGGCCGGTACCCCAACTGCAAGGGGCCATGGTTTTAGTTTAGTTTTTTTCTTCCTGCCTTTGAGGGATAGACTTGTTTGCCTATCGGAATGATCGAGCCTCGCTTCCTTTGGCTCCTGGCTAATCTGAAGTAGCTGCAGGAGAATCTTCTGCAGCCGCAATTCAACCTGGATAGACTCAAACAGACAAAAGCAGCGATTAGGAAGATTTATTGACATTGTAGCGTGTCAGGGTGACCTATGTAGAAAAAAACAGTGGCCTATTCCTTTTAATGCTCAATTCAAATCAAGCTTATGTAGTATCTCAGTATTACAGAGACATGCTTGTAGAATTTTAATGCAAGGTATACATTTGAGCTGACCTGTTTTTATATTTGTTTGAGGAAACATGGCAATCATTTAGAGGCATGCAAAAATCTCTCTGCAGTTCCATTGTAAAGGGAGTCGGCCACATCAGACGACGGCTCATCCAAACAGCCTAAACTGTGGGAGGTCAGAAGAGCGTCAATTCATTTTGAACTTTGTCATACAAGGTCCGCACCCAGGCAGCATTGTCGAGCAGCCGGGTTTTAAAGCTGTGATCAATCACCTGCACTCAGATGTGGCAATAATGTCCTGGGACACAATGACAAACAGGGTTGAGAAAGCTACGGTAGAAATGAAGAAAAATCTGAAAGCTGCTACAAATGATGTTGAGTTTATTGCAACTACTACTGATTGTTGAATCACACACAAAAGAAGTTTTCTTGGAGTCGCTGCACAGTGGATTGAGACAGAAACTATGACTACTTTCTCTGCTGCACCGGCATGCAAACATTTAAGAGCTTCACACACATTTGACTGAATGACATTCACACAGAATTCAACATTTGGGATAAAACTGCACGTGCAACAGACAATGGGTCATGTTTCATTAAAGCTTTCCGGGTATATGGAGAGGGGGAGGAAAACAATAACCAGGAAAGGCAAAGTGAATCAGATTCAAGTGAAAACAGTGAAGATGAGGAAAGGGGACAGGAGGGAAATACTAACTTCATTGAAAGCAGCGACATTGTTGAACGAAGATGATGGCCTTGAATACTAACTGCCCAGGCACCATCACGACTCTCCGGATCAACCTTTTCAAAATGCTGGGGCCTGCGGAATAAAAGCAGGAGATCTGAAATCATTGAAGAAAAATGTAAATGACACAAGGTGGAATTCCCTCTACCTTGCAGGTGAGAGAATTGTAAGAGTTGAAGGAGCCATCACAGCTGTCTGTATTACACTTAAATTTCCCACGTGAGTAGCTTTTATGATTTTTTATTATATTAAGTTGAATAATTATGTATAATGTATGTATGTGTATGTATAATAATGTTTTATTATCTGTTTTTTAATTCAGGTTCTCTCCTGCTGAGATTGCCTGTCTCAGTGAATATGTCAAAATAATTTGTCCAGTTGCTGCAAAGGCGATTGATGTTCTCCAAGGAGAGACCAGAGTGCAGATGGGGTGGCTCATTCATACTCTTCTCAAGACTAAACTGCAACACCTTCGACTCTCCTCCAAGTGCTGTGAGCCGCTCAAAGATGCTCTTCAATCTGGACTTCAGAGGCACTTCAGTGAGATGCTCAAGGATCCTGATCTTATGCAGGATCCATTCTAGTGCCCAAATTCAGAAGATGCTGGACCACAGATGAGGACATCCTAAAACTTGGTGTGTATTTTTATCTATTGTATTTTTATTGCATTTATGTGTTCTATTTACTTAAATATATAGTTCAAAAAAGTTAAAATTATATATTTTCCTCCCCCTACATGTTCCAGCCATGTCCTAATGTGTAGCGCGAGCCCAGACCTGTTCACCACAGTTGCCTCTAAAATCCTGCACTGTCACTCAAAAAGTTGTTGCTTCGGGTCCGAATTGCCGTCATGCACGAGCTTAATATAGAAGCTGCAGTTACACGTATGACCTGAGGTGGCAGTAGTGAGTATAAAATGACCACCTTGCATCTAGCCCCTTTAAAGGGATATTTCAGGATTTTTGACATAAGGCCTAATTTCCTAGTTATCCAGAGTGTTGCTGATTTCTGGAGATTTTTTTTTTGTAATTCATGCAGTTCTTATATTTGAAGAGTTTCGTGGTGCTAGGCTAGTGCAAGGCTAGCACATTTCTATGGTATCAGCTAGCCTGCATTAAAAACAGTCTGACACACTCCACAGTGCACCTGAGGCAAATCACTTATAACACCAGACTAACCATATAAATGTGTCGACAGAATATTTTTGGGAATATAACTGACCTTGCATCACATGAATGATCGCATTTTTAGGGACTATTTTCTAGCAGATCACTCCGCCGCTGCGTAGATTATACAACCACGAAGCTGATGCTGCTCAAATATAAGGTATTTTAAATGCAAAATGGTCAAAATTCTATCGACACAGACATTTATGTGGTTAGTCTGGTGTTATAAGTGATTTGACACTCCACAGTGCACCTGAGGCAGACTGTTTTTCATGCAGGCTAGCTGATACTGCAAAAATGTGCTAGCCTTGCATTAGCCTAGCACCACTTAACTCTTCAAATATATGATATAACTGCTTGAATTACAACAAAAATATCTCCAGAAATTAGCAACACTCTGGATAACTAGGAAATGAGGCCCTATGTTAAAAATCCTGAAATATCCCTTTAAGAGACATATATTTAAATATCAAATGCAAAAATTGATTAAGTGTACTGTATTTGTTTTGTGTTTTGATAGGCCTTGACTACATCAAAAGCCATCTTAAAAAGCTACCTGTGACTGTCAGTGACTCCACGCCTTCTTCAGAGAAAAAAGACTTCTTTTTACTTATCAAGAAAGGCAACTTGCAAGAAAACACCAAACAGCTGGAGTCATACCTGGCCTGTCCTGATGACAACATGGAAGTCATTTCCTGCAGTCCTGAACCTTTCACTACAGCGGAGCAGCCATTACCTGCTTCTGCTGCCTGCGAGACGCTCTTCGGCACAGCAGGAATCATTTTCCGACCCAAAAGGGCACACAACCATTCACAAAACATGAACAACATGAAGCTAAATCCAACATTTTGGTAGTTTGCTTTTCCCCTTATATGGGGCTGGCTCTATTTTCCCATTGCATAGTTACTGGTTGTAGTATAAGCTCCAAGTTGTTTGGGGTTTTGGCACTTTGTGTTTTTTGCACTTTTTTAGTTTTGAGTTTAATTTATAAGAATGATGAAAATACCACATTCTGCCGGTGCTCTTAAAGAGTCTTACCAGCATTACTACTTCTAAGTTACATTTATTTTGTTCTATGCATTTTTTTTTTAGGGGAAAAAATGTCAATTAGGTTTTTTACTATTAATTATGAGGAACAAAACATAAAATAATGTGAAAATGATAATGTTTTCAATGGAAATATAAAAAAACATAAAAAGAAATCATTATAAAGAATTAAGAAACAACATACATCTATTTTACGGGTCAAAATGAAGATTTGTCACTGAAAGATTTACTCACAGTGGTACAAGTTACTTTTTTATTTTACTCAAAGAGAACAGATTTTAATTTTACCTAAGTATCTGTACTTTTACTGATGAAAAAAACTAATTGCAAATGAACAATTACTGTTATTTCAAACTGGATAGACTCAAACAGACAAAAGCAGCGATTAGGAAGATTTATTGACATGTACAGTGCCTCTCGTTAGTATTCATACACCTTGAACTTTTGCACATTTTGTCATGTTTACAACCCTAAACATAAAGATTTTATTTTGATTTTTTTACTTAACGTTCACACACAAGTAACAGACAACTGTGAAGTGAAAGCGAAATGATACATGATTCTGTTATTTTTCAAAAAATAGAAAAGTGAAAAGTGGGGCGTGCATAAGTATTCATACAGCATGAATGAATACTTTGTGGACCCCCTTTTGCTGTAATAACAGCAGCAAGTCTTTTGGGTTTGGCTCTAGAAGATTTGCACATGTAGAGACTGACATTTTAGCCCATTCCTCTTTAAAAAACAACTCCAGCTCTGTCACATTAGAAGGAGAGCGTTTGTGAACAGCAGTTTTCAGACCTTTCCACAGATTTTCAATAGGATTTAGGTCAGGACTTTGACTGGGCCATTCTAACACATGAATATGTTTTTATTGAACCATTCCATTGTAGATTTATCTTTGTGCTCCGGGTCATTGTCCTGCTGGAAGGTAAATCTCCGCCCCAGCCTCAGTTCTCTTACTGACTCCAGCAGGTTTTCCTCCAAAATTTCTCTGTATTTGGCTCCATCCATGTTCCCAACTATTCTTACAGTCTCCCCAGTCCCCGCTGAGGAAAAACAGCCCCACATCATGATGCTCCCCCCCGTATATTTGACACTGTGGATGGTGCACTCAGGACGATGAGCAGTGTTAAGTTTGCTCCATACATAACGTTTTGCATTTGGGCCAAAAAGTTACATTTTTCTCTCATCTGACCAAACCACATGGAGCTGTGTCCTCCATATGACTTCTAGCAAACTTCAAACGGGATTTTTTATGGCCTCCTTTCAATAATGGCTTTCTTCTTCCACTCATCCATGAAGGCCAGATTTGTGAAGATACGACTTATAGTTGTCCCATGTACAGATTCCCCCAGCTCAGCAGCAGCACTTCACAGTTCCTCCAGAGTTATCATGGGGCACTTGGTTGCATTTCTGACCAGTGTTCTCCTTGTTCGCTCTGATATTTTAGGTGGAGGACCACGCCTTGGTTAGTTGGCAGTGGTGCTTTACTCTTTCCATTTCCAAATGATGGATTGAACAGAGCTCCGGGAGATGTTCAAATCTTGGGAAATCTTTGTATAACTTAAGGCTGCTTTAAACTTCTCCACAGCTTTATCCCTGACCTCTCTGGTGCTCCTTGACCTTCATTATGCTGTTCAGTGACCAACACACTCCGACCACAGCTCTGAGGGCCTGAAAGAACAGCTGAAATTATACTGAGAGTAGATTACACACAGGTGGCCTCTATTTAACCGTTAGGCCAAGGTGTGAACATTCTGGAGTCATTAGAAATGTTTAAAAGGCAATTTAATGCACTCAGAAAATGCTGTATGAATACTTATGCACGCCCCACTTTTCACTTTTCTATTTTTTGAAAATTAACAGAATCATGTATCATTTTGCTTTCACTTCACAGTTGTCTGTTACTTGTGTGTGAACGTTCAGTAAAAAAATAAAAAATACAATCTTTATGTTTAGGGTTGTAAACATGACAAAATGTGCAAAAGTTCAAGGTGTATGAATACTCACGAGAGGCACTGTACATTAGTTTTGGCGATCAGACCCCGGCGGTTTCGATGTGTGAAAGTCAGTATGGATGAACAGCTTGTAGTTAGGGATGTCTTCTCCAGAGCCTGGACACTGGTGGCGGTATGGAAGACCCGTGAAGCTGCAGCAGGGAGAAGCCGTGGACGGAAGAGGCGGAGATGGGGTGGAGGCGGGTCGCAGCACAGCTAGGAAGCGAACGAACCATGATTGCCGGGGCTTAAAAGTGGGACCGAGGGCGATGATTGGCTGCTATGGAGGTGCGGCTCTTACGCTGCGATCATTGGCTGGAGGTATGTGATGCTGATATTGGTCTCCCAGGTTCTAAAATAAATACGCTAATCACAACACATTCGCTAATGTGGCTAGTGCTAATTAATCCTCTCACTGCAGAGGCTCTGCTCCTACAACATTTTTAAAATTATTTTAATTATAAAACAAGCGTGTGACATAGAGAAAGCTTTTATGTATGTGTGAAAGCGTCAAACCTGTTTATTTGATGCCCTCTGCAGATTTGCATCTTGTTGCGGCCAATATCGATGTCCAATATTTGCCTTGCTGCTGTGGCTGATCTTTGTTGATATTTATTCCACTATTATATTTATTTATAGTGAACAGCCGTGCATTGAGAGGCTCGACAAGGGTGTTATATTGTTTCCATTACCTTTCATTCTTTCTTCACACTTAATTTACTTCTGAATCTGGCGATGCCTGACACGTTAACCTGTGAACACTGACACCGCAGCCGAGGCAGATGCTGAACATTTCTCACGGCAGAAACAAATGACTATCCGTACTCTTTGTTTACCCGTGTTGCTAATTTCTCCGGCGTGGAAGCCCTGTGGGTCAGCATATTCAAACAAACATCATTAAACCCGACTAAAACGCTGGCTATATTAATATAATGAAAAGAGCGGTATGGCTTCACGGAGGAGCCAGATGTGATGTGTCAGCGGCTTGTGGCTTTTAATGGCATCAAATAAATTTACACAGTGGCTACGGCTTAATTATTTAGAGATCCCTTCAGGCATGTTCACAGAGTATAAAAACACGCCACCATCAATCTCCGTTTTTATTACCTTATATACAGTCAGCATATACAAACAGGAGAGGCACGTGCGCTGTGCCCGGGGTATCATGCACATATACGACACACAGCTGCCCATAACATTGATTTTGTGTTGACGTGTCACGTATTAGGCATATAAAGAGTATAATAGGTATATATTTATTTTATATATATTTTGAAGGCCTTTTGAACTACTTTGAAACACATTATCGCCATTATTTCATGTTTTATCACTTTAAAGTGATAGTCTGTAAGTTGAAATGTTTTACAAATGTCATAGACTGTATATAATTGACCCCCTGGGCCTGTAAAGTAAGTAATATTGTATAATAGAATTTGTTCCAAAGTTCCTCCCTTTGGTGGTTTCAGAAACTCATCAGAATCCCCTGGGCCATCACTTTGACCAATGAGACGAGCTTTCCAGTGAAGGGGCAGGGACCATAATTGTTTACTTTTAAAAGTTAGCTCAAAATGAAATTTGCTCTCCTATTTTTGCAAACTAGGAGTGGTTTTCTGGTCCAATCAGGAGGGAAGGGGAGGAGCCTGGTAGGTTTTCTGTATGGAATATGTTTAACCATGGAGCTGGTTCCATCAGCAGAGACAACCTACCAGAAACCCTAAAAACAATTGATCCTAGAGCGCCTTAAAGGCCACCGTGATATTATATTATATTATATTAACCACTTTTTTTTTTTTTTTCAGAATAATAAGTTACAGAATGCAGCTTTAATATTTCTGTACTTCCTGGACATATTGGCATAAAAGTATTACTCTGTCTGCACTAATGACAAGGTTCAGATATTTTTTTGTAACAGTGTCCAAAAGTCGTATCAAAACAGTTTTCGATTCCAGAGATGCCGCCTGTATCTATTCACGTTCTAGATTTTGATGATGTCATAAAGATGGAGAGCAGGGGAAGTTTCCATGCCTGTAACTATGGCAACATAAAACATTTGTCTCGGCTTTTGGCTAATGTCATTACTGGGACAATCCACATGAAACAAAAATGGTCGCACTGTTAAAAGTCTAACCTGTTTACTCTTTAAAAGTTTTGTAAATAAATAAATTGCCCAATCCTCCCCGTAAAGTGTTTGAACCCCTTAACCCCCACCTGAACCGAGCACATTTTCTCCAGTTCGGCATTACCCAAATCTTAAAGCTTATTGAAAGAAAGAGTCAAAACATAGACCGTAAAAAATAATAGACGACCCCTCCTCACTCCTCCCCGTTTCATAAAATCATGGCAGATTTACAGACTCCTCCTCCGCCCCAACTCTGACGAAGCCTGTTCCTAAAAAGGGCATAAGGGCGGGATCTTCACTGTAGACTCAGATCTTTCTTGACTTGTAGTTCGCGCTGCTCCGATGCTAACAGTCCAACCCTCATTAGTACAAGATTTCTGCTTTTTTATTTTTTTTATTTTATTTTACGAAAACCAGCCTGGTTTCTTTAATTGTAACTAACCCAGCACTATCACAGGAGGAATATCTAGCTGTAGAAAGTTTAAGAAAATTAGGCTTTAAAGTTGTTTTTAACGCGTCTAAAGCGCAGTGCATTCCAATGGGACACTAGCGGCTACATGGAGGTACTACAGCAATGGCGGGCCCTAGTGTCGTCGTCACAAAGTGGAGCAGCCAGCGGCCAAAACAAGATGAATATGAGGATGAAAAAGCAACCAAAAAAAGCAACAAAAATGTTACAAAAATGTGACAATGTGGCAAAAATGCGACCTAAAACTTGCCTGACTAACACCATACCGTGGCCGAAATCTTCACATGGATTTGGGGACCAATCACAGAACGAGGAGGGACGGCAAGACGATAACACACTTCTCGACATACGGAAGTTTGTAGTTTGGTTACGGATTAAAAAAAAAAGTTTATTTACAGATCCAACATGACAGCAACAGACGCAACTCCATATTTTGATCGAGCTTTAGGCCGTGTTCTAAATAGTTTAGCTCGAAAGTTTACAGCGGGTACGTCATACGTCATCGGATGCGATGATACGATTGGCTGTGGCTACGTGCAGACGCATGATAGACATTCGTAGCGCCCAATAAACGGCTATGGACGATCGTAAACCACACCTCTCCTACCAGAAAATGAATTGGTGGTCCCCAGACTAAATATCACTTGTGATTCTAGTCAAAAAAATGCAGCAAAAACAACCAAAACCTGATGACAAAAACAAGGAAGAGGCTGATATGAGTTTTGCAGGTCTTAGCTTTCAGATGAGGCGTCACTCTGGCCTATAGGCTGTAAGATCTGCAGTTGAGAAGCTTTTCGATTTGGGTTAAACTGGAGAAAATGTGTTTGGTTAAATTGTCCACTTTCCACACTTAAAGGAACAGGCCACAGTTCTTCCATACTGAGATATGTTCTTACCTGAGCTTAGACGAGTTGATACGTACCTGTCTGTCTTTCTGCCCATGGAAGAACTTGGTCGCTTCTAACTTCACCCCAGTTTGGAGCTATAGGAATATGTTAGGAGAGGCTAAATGCTAACAACATCTTTGGTCGTTTTGCGTGACTGAGGGCACACAAAAAGACCAGACAGGTACGTATCAACTCGTCTAAGCTCAAGTAAGAACATATCTCAGTGTGGAAAAACGGTGGCCCGTTCCTTTAAACTACAAACGACGGCGGAAGAGCCATTTTGAACCGAAAATATGGTCCAAAATGTGTCATTTGCGTGACATGTGGGGACACGGTAATGTCTGTTGTCTTGGTGTAAAGGTGCTGCTGTGAATGAAGACTCAAAGACGTTGATAGACGGCTTCTCCTTTCTCCGTGTGATAATGTTTCTGGAAGAGCTGGCCCGGCGCTGTGGCGTCGCACTGACCTGGATGATTGTTGCTGAGATGTGCTACAGTGACTAATGTGCTATTACAGTCGGCTCTCCGCTAACTCCTCATGCATCATTACACACTCGGGCAGAGTCTGGAGACTGTCAGACTCACTTAGCTTCGGTTTCAGGTGCATTTTAAACAGCTCCGCGGTGGGATCCGCCGCATCGCTGAGCAGTTTTCTCAGGACTTACTGCTTGCTTCCAACGTACAGCACTCTTACCTTACCGGGAAAATAAAAAAAAATCATAAATGTAAAAACTACGTTAAAATGCAAATTGTATGACTCCCTGATGAATGAAGACTGTTGCGTTGGCCGAAACGCGTGGGATAAATTCTACTTTCTTCATGTGTTGTTTTCCTCCCCACTCAAGTGCCTTTAAACCTCTTAACCCCAGCCTGAGCCGAGCACATTTTCTCCAGTTCGACTTTACCCAAATCCAATTATGCCGAAAAATTGACGACAACGCGAGGAAAAATTGGATATCAGTTTTGTCGGTCTTCGCTCTCCAATGAGGCGTCCTGTAGTCTGTAAGCTCCAGTCGAGAAGCTTAAGAGTGTCTTCAGACCGGGACTGTTTGGTCCACTTTAAACAGATTTTTTATGCAGGTTTGTATACAACAAATGAATCCTGTTGCGGATCAAAGAACCGGACCGAGACCCACTTTTTCAGGTGGTCTCGATCTGCTTCCAAATGGACTCTGGTCCAGTTCGCTTCAGGTGTGAATATAAACCACTGTTGATCCGAAACAACTGCGGGATACATGCGCCTTTTTGGGCTTAATAAGCCACCGTAGCAAGGCACCATGGGAAAAAGTAGCCCTTCGTTGCTGCTAACGCTAATACTGGATGGATGCTACAAACAATGAGCCGTGGACAGACCTGGAGCCTCCTGGATATTTGGGCAGATGCACTAACCCAACTGCTAGAAAAGACACAAAAAAAGTGTTTGTGTTTAGCGAGAAAATGAAGGAGAGGGGCTTTGACCGTCTCCTGAATAGCCGCGGTGTCAAAGTGGAAAAAACTTTGCCAAACTTCAATAAAAGTAAGAGACGCATTAAAAAGAGTGGAGGAACAAGACCCACAGTTTGTCCCGTGGACATAATAGAAACAAACAGCTCAGCAGACGATCCTTCATCCGCACAAAACACCTCTTCCTCCAGCTGCTCTGGTGAAGCTGAGGTTAATGGTAAGTGTTTTAGCCTCTCATGTTTCTTTTATTATTATAGTAAGCGTCACATATTCATTTTTATTTCATTTGTTGTGGTCCTTGCTGTCCAATGGGAGCCTCGATCGTCACGTGGATGCGTTTACAAAATATAGTTCTCTTGAAAAAAGTACGGTCTGAATACGAACTGCACCAAATGAAAAAAAAAGAAGTCTGCTTCAAAGGACTTTTCTGGTCTGAATACACCCTTAGATTTGGGTAAAGCTGACCTGTACAAAATGTCCTCAGTTAAAGTGGGGGTTAAGAGGTTAACCATAGACTGCAGTGATCATCAAAGCGTTCAGCGGAGGCTAAGTGAAGCTCGTTCATGCTAGCAAAAACAGTCTCCTGTCCAACTTGCAGAAAGAGCCCCAAGAGTCCAGCGGGGAGCTATCAGAGGTCAGACCCCGTCTCCTGCATGTGTTCACACGGGTCAGTGATCGTTTCCCCAGTGGAAAACTCCGCTCCTCCTTCTGCTCCGGAGCAGACGGGGGAGTGATGATGATGATGGTGCTTCAAGTCGGGCAGAAAAACCGAAGTCAACGCTGTTCTGTTCCTTTGTGCGCAGCTGTCTCCGGCGTTGCTTCTATATGGATTTCATTGGATCACGGTCACTGTTCGCAAATCACAACGGCTGCACTGGTTTAGGGAGCACAGTATCCTTTGAGAATACCAGCCCAAAAGTAATTGTATTAAACGGGGTCCTCGGTGACTCCAGAGGACACACTGATCACAATGTGCACGGCTCCAACGCAAAGGAGAATTTACTCAGATGAGCATTTGAAGGATAGACACGGCAGGTGAGAACATTCTCTCCATTCTTCTTCTTCCATTAATATCTTAGTTTTAATGTCAGAGAATAAAAAAGGACTTACCCTTTATGGTGCTTATTGTGTGACCTTTTGTTGTTAGCGAGCAACTCCAGGAAGCAAGTAGTACTGTGAAAGGTGACCAAGATGACACTGTGGTCCAAATATGGTCATTTGCTTTGTGGGAGACAGCCGTGGTTAAAGACGGGAGAAATATACAGGGGCATGCAAAGACGTTACAGAACTTTAGGGTCATTTTCTCCAAATTAGGTTTTTTGTTCCGCTCTTGCAACAACATCTAGTTGACTCCAAACTTTACAGCCTTTGACTTAATCATATTTTGAAGGTTTCTTTAAGAGGGATTTTTTTTCTTAAATCTAAATATCTAAGCCTGATTTATTGAGCTTTGAATACAAATAAACAAGGGAAAATCAGAATACAAGGGCAACGCACTGGTACCTGTTCTGTACTGATGTAAACGTGATATGAATGTGATGAGCAGGACAAAACTATGGGCCTGTAGAACGGAAGATTTAAGTTGACGAGGCACAACCGAGCACAATCACAACAACACGGCCACAACCACAGAATCCTCAAAACAGCAGAACCACTGCTTATCATCGATCACATCAGGCACTTACTGAGCTCCTGTATTCCTCACTCAAGGTGGTGAAGCTGCTCCTTCAGCGTCTGCACTCGTTTCCTCTGAAAAGTACAATCCACAGAAAGAGGGTTCAATTTTTCCACATCTGTTGCATTGTTAAATATCCATTTAGAGAAGAGTAAACGAGCTGCAAGACTCTGGGCGCACAATGCGTTGCACACGTGACCAGGCACATAATTCCACATAAATTTGGCCAGAGATTTTATTCATTCAACCCGAGGGGGGTCCAGACTGTCTTCACATGTATCTTTTATGTGGAGGAAGGCGGGCGTGGCCAGGCTAGAACATATTGACAATTTTGTCCATTTTACGTGTAAAAATCGAAATTTTTGCATGAAAACATATGATGCAATACTTGTTTTCCTCATCTTTATATTAGTAGTGTTCAGCAAAAGTTTAAAATTTATATCTCTATGTATTTTTTAAATCTGTGACTGTGATAAAAGTTTGCACCTGAAAGCAGAGGCTTGGGAACATGTTTTGTTTAAGGGGTGCTGATGGACAAGATTCCCCCTTACAGTCTAATTATTGTTTTATCATAATTTGTAGCATTTTAGTTGTGTTGTTTTTATGATCTCATGTGCAGCACGTTTTAAGGTTTAAATGTGCTATATAAATAAAGTGGATTGGATTAGAAAATGCTTTTCCTGTTTCCTGTTTATCATTATTGCCTGCAATGCGCAAACTATCCACCAGGGTGTGCCACAGCATCCTCAGCATCCTGGGTTCCCACGACCTTGAAAGAGACAGTAACTAAGTATCTAACAGTTCACAACTTGTTTATCAACAGAACAATGCAAACATAAAGTTAGTTTAGTTTAGTTTATTAGGACTTCTTCTCCCCTTTCAGTACCACTCGCACATAATCACTATTGTAATCCTTATCCTAAAGAATCCTAAAGGAAAATCACAATTAGCTATTTTTTGGGCGAATCCCTGACTTTGAAACAGCACAGCTCTTCTGTCCTTATCACGTCAGGCAGAAAAAAAAAGATGTTGAGTTTCTTTGTTTGCAGTCACCTGTCACCAGAGAGCTGTCAGTGACTCCATCACACGCTGGCGACGAGGAGTCGGATTAATCACAGCATCTCCCAGAAGACATCTGCCCTTTGAACAGCGCCAGGCAAAATAGTCTCAAATTACACTTAAGGTCAAAGGAAGAGGCTAAATATAGATCCACCCTTAAAGAGGCTTGATTGACTTCAAGTGCTCAAATAGTATTGCACGAATTACTTTTGACTAAACAGAAACTTGTGATATTTATGAGATGGAAAGATTTTAATATGAACTAACATGAGACTTATGAACATGGATTGTAGGCCTGTAGGATGTTTTTATTATACAGTATATTATCAAAAAACAAAAGGAAATTCAGATGAATGTCATGCCGAGTGTTTAAAAAAAGGTCAACTTGTGGCACTATTTTAACATCCGTTAGCGCCTTGTTGACGTTAGCCTTTAGCCTCAAGGCTAAAACGTCAACATTTACAAACAAGTCTCCAGTGAAGTATTTCCATCCTGAGTAAAAGTTTTGAACATGTTGTAAATAGTAATCCAGCAGCGGCTTGTTTTGTGCCTTATCGTTTTTCCAGGATATGTTCTTACCTGAGCTTCGACGAGTTGCCTGTCTGGTCTTTGTGCATGCCCTCAGTCACGCAAAACGACCAAAGATGCTGTTAGTATTTGGCCTCTCCCAGTATATTCCTATAGCTCCAAACAAGGGTGAAGTTGGAAGGTAAGAGGCTACAGAAAATTCATAATCTCAGAAGCAGTGGTTAAGTTCTTTCAGGTGCACTTCTCTGTAATGGCCGTTCTTTTGCGCACAGACGCACAGCGGTTAGTGCTTGTGCTTCACAGCTAGAAGGTCCCGGGTTTGATTCCCACCAGGACGGGGGCTTTCTGTGAGGAGTTTGCATGTTCTCCTGCATAGTGTTCCTCTGGGTACTCCGTTTTTCCCTACCACTAAAAACATGTATAATAGGTCAATCTTCCAACCAGGTGATACTGACCAGCAGCCTGGCTCCACATCAGGAGATGGGTCCTCGGGCAGCGCTACGGTCCCCCACCGCTCCTTTTGGGTTGCCCCGGTGGCATCGAAGGATGGGTCAAATGCAGGGACAAATGTCCTTACGAGGACAATAAAGTGTAACTGACCTCACTGAGTGCCGCGCCGTTTTGGTATTTAGCTGTTGAGTACCAACAATCCAGACCATTTTTCATGATATTTGTAGCACCACAGCGTATTCTATGTTATAGCTATGGATACGTTTGAAAGGTGAGACTCTAAGCTCTCCACAGTTGGACCGTTAAATTCTGCGTGCCTCGGTTCTTGAGGAATCCTAAACTAAACAGAGGCTAGTTTTGATCAAAATCACAGATTTATTTCTAGAAACAGAGATACTGCGTGTTTAAACAGCCTGGTTCTCCGATTGAAGACTTTAACAGGATGTTTCTCAGCCGTCCTTGGACCGATTTTAACCATTTAAAAACTCAGAGAAATGTTACATTTTCAATCGTTTCGATCATCTTTCCATGGGAAGCAGCTCTGCTTTGTCAAACTTGCTCCAAAGAGCAAGAGAGAAGTGTCGGCTTTACAGATGTTTGCTGCGTAACACCACACCCCCTGGGACAAAAAAAAAAGAAAGAAAAGAAACGCAACAAGTTTTTGATCAACATTATTTTTCAGTTCTGTTCATCACAGAGCTACCAACATCACACATAAGGTGTATTAGAGTTTTTATGTTTTTGGCACTCAATGTGTAAACTTTTACCTTACCTTTTTGGCATTTTCCACTCGTGGTAGATGCAAATTCAAGGTGCTTTCCAGGGGTGTCTTTAGTAGTCATCAAATCTTAAAAAGAGTTTCCAGTTTCCCATAGACACTGGAGGAAAGCAAGATGAGGTCGCTTTCTCAAGGGCACAATGACAGTGCCAGCTTTGACTTTGTTGGCCCACATTGCCCAGCCAGATTCAATTTGGCTTCAATCAAATTCAAATGTTGCTACACAAATGCAACAGTCCAATGAACTGTTTAGTGCACAAATGAAACGGTTTAATTATTGAGCTTGGGTGATGGTAATTGTATTTTCACTTCGTCTACGTAGAACTGTTGAAAGTGGAGTCCAGGGAGACATCAGTGATTCACGGGGGCTCCTTCAGACCGCGTACGATCACACCTCCCGATGTGGTCCCGCTGAGCCTTCAGGGAAACAAATATCATGTCTTTGTCTTTACTGATGTTGTCTTTGGCCTGATCTCAGGTGCTGTATGTGTCCGCCCCGTGGCCACTCTGACTTTAGATTGTACACATTACCATTTATCCTTTAGTTCACCTTTTGGACGTTGACCAAAAACAATTATCATTTGGATAAGGGCATAGTAAAAATAAGACCTTCCCATTGGATAATTTGCTCAAGTTATGCAAATATATTTTCATAGCTTCTACATAGTCACCGCTCCACAGTTTAACATGTTTAGTTTATTGGTTTATTTGGTAAGGACAGTGCATGTTTAATCATTCCCTAACTATTGATTGTTTTTTCTCTACATTCCGCTGCTGATGCTGGTCTGCACACATTTGATGATGTCTCAGCCCAGCGGGAATTGAAAACAATACCAAGCTTGAATATTGCTTCATCTGAGACCTTTGATATCTGATGTTCTTGGCTCCACGATGTGTCCTTGTCCCAGCTGTTCCAAGACAGTCACTGCTCTGATCTCAGGTGGTGTGTCGTAGTGCGCTGAAAGCAGCCCGTGGCCACACTGGCTTCAGATCCTCCACATTACCATTTACAGAGGGCTGTGTGTGGCTTGATTCAGGGTGACGTTAAGACTATTGGCCCCCGTGTGGACGCACCTGCGAGCATCAGTATTCCAGTGGTGCGACATCACTCCCTCTGGGGCTGCCTGATGTACACTGCAAAAAGATAGCGAAACCTCTTCTGCTTTAGAGTTCAAATTGAATCAGTTCAGTATATTCAGCTTGATTTTGGGTACTTTTCTTAAAAGGCATAGCACATCGGCTTTATTAGGCTGGACAAGGTGAGTGGGGAGAGACATTCATCACATTGTCAAAGTCAGGATTGAAACTCACCTGACTAGAATCAGCCCTGGCCTGTTCCCAGTCTTACATGAGGCGTCTTCCCACATGAGCTCTGTGGATCGTTCAGGGGTGTTTCTGCGCCCAAAGAGGTTTCCAAGCTTCTACGAACTGGGGTCACCTCTGTGGTCGTGTCGAGAGGGGTTGGCGTGACAACATTTATTGGACAAGGGACACAATGAGGAAACTCCACACTCCAGCAAATACATGCCTTCAAGTTGAAATAATCATGCATTTGTAATGTTTATATTTTGTGCTCATTTACTGAGGAGTAACCCCTTGAGATGAACCATCTCATTTTCAAGAGGGTCGTCCGGTCTTTATCCAATCATACCTCAAAGCAACTACAGCCACCAGACATTCTCCAGCCATAGAAAGAAGTGCTGCACTGCATGTTTTCTCCTTTCAAAGCCAACATTAAAGATACAATCAGCACCTCCTAACTTGTAAGCCAAAGTAACAACTGTTTGACAAGAGTTTAATGAGCTGTTGTTGCTGGACATCATCACAAAAAGGCTGTTTGTCGCTGGAGTATCTGGAACGTTTACTTTCTACGTGCTAAAGGAAGAACTTCGTTGCTCTTAGCAGAGCCTTTATATTTCAGCAGCGGATGGTTTTGTTTTGCCAGCACTGATAGCACATGGGACATCGCGGCAGGAGAATCATGACTAATATGTTATGCCAGTGTGATGCCTCAATCTAAAGCCAAGACCTTCTAGTTTCAAAAAAGATCTGTGTGAATGAAACACAACTTACATCACATTTGCCGGTCTCACCCCTAATCGTAACCCTAACCCTAGACCTCTGATCAGGGGGATGGCAAATAACAGGTTAAATATATTCCTCCGCTGCACATCGCAACCCATATGACCTGCATATACAAATAAATCTAAATCTAGAGTTGTATTTTACCGCTGGAGCATCTTGCGCTGGGACTGCACCAAAAAGAGCCACTATGGCGCACTCCTCCGTTATGTAGTGTTAAACTCTACTTTTTGACGAAGCGAGCAACAGTAATCAAGGCGGGGCTTTTGCCAAAGGTCAATTAGCAGATGTAAATGTTGAGCTACAATGTTTAGCGAAACAATGCTAGCTTATTAGCAACAAAAGCTATTTCCACTTGACCACTCACTTTGAGAATAAAATGGACATATTTCTTGTTTGGAAAGCATTTGGAAATCATCTAACATCGAGCGATGAAACTAATTACATTACATGATGTGTTGTTGTACTGAAGTGGGGCAGAGTGGCAAGATACAAACAAAAAAGTTGCTGTAACCAGAGCTATAGCCTGGTTTTAGCCAGCGGTCTGGGCCAGTTTAGTCCCTGAAACACAATCCCACGTCATTCCACTATGGGTACTGTGGTAATTTTATTGTAAATGACAAAAACATACCTTCAGTCACGCTTTGTTTCATTCTTGCATGTGAGGGTAATGGCTAATCCTGCAGTCTCAGTTCATCTCCTTCTCCAGCACTAAAAACCCCCTGGGCTCCCGTTTTCATCATCTCAACGTGCAAATTACCTCCGTTACAGATTATTTTAGATTATGGTCAATGGTCTGATCTCCGGCGGTGTCTTTAAAAGCAGCCACACCATGGCTTTAGAATAGACCCTCCACATTACCATTTACCATTTTCAGAGCGCCGTACGCGGCCTGATTCAGCGTGACGTGGAGTGCCTCGGCGCCCAGCGTGAATGCACCTGTGAGCATCAGTATTCCAGTGGCGTGACATCCGTCCCTCCAGCGGCGCCGTTCTGATCTGGCCCGGTCTTCAGTCATCCCCCGCCGCCCTAATCACCATGCGGCCCACAACTCTGCCAATTACTGCCACGCAAAGTCACTTTCACGACCTGGCGGGCCCCGTGCACCGGGGGAGAATATTTCACCCGGCATGTACAGGGACCAGGCGAGGGGTAGTAATCAGCTGCGGTTATTTTTGAGCCAAGATGGGTCGAATGGCTACAGTTGTTCAGCTGTTCAGGAAGTAAAGAGTCCCAAGTATTTGTTAGTAAAATGTACAAGAGTGAAATTCCTTGATTATACTATAATTGTAGCCTGGTTTTACCATACCCTCGTACTTACTTTTCGTACAAGGGTCTGGAACTTCTCAGTTGAGCTCCGTTTTCAGGTGTGAGGGGTGAACTCCTTTGAAATGATTGGATCTGATTTTCGCGAGCGTTTTTTCGTGGTGTATGTAATGCGCCCGAGTGAGTGAAGCAGCCATTATAACTCTCGGGGACATTCCTTGTACATTCCAAGGCTTCAATTTTAATTTCTGGATATTTGGGAGCCGAGCCAGGATGGATTGAAGAGCTTCCATTACTTTCGTATCCGCCGCCATTGCCAAACTATAACCAGCAAATCGGCACAAACGCTTGACGTCACCTACAACACCCGCCTCCCCCGCTCGCTGAATGGTAGGTAGAAAGTCAACCGATGTAACGCAGCCACTGAGATCAAGCCCAGACGTACAAGCAGGGAAATTATAATTGACCAGAGTTTGCGGATGGCTAAAACCAGGGTACTATAATTGCACTTTGTAGATTAAAATAAATACAATACAATACAATACAATGTTCGCAACATGCAAAATGATGTCGATCCAGTTCAGACTTCTTTTACAGCTGGCATGCACAATTCATAAACATTGTGATTAATGCCAGAAATCCCTTTTTACGTCCACTAAAATGAAGTCCTGGGCCATAGTAGGAAATGTATCTCTTTCACTGTTGCTGTCCTCTGTAGCTTTTCTACAAGCTTCAGCATATGACACCCTGACTTTATTTTCACTGACCTTTCTCAAACTCTTCTTGGATAAACAGTACAATGAGCCCGATGAGTTCCAGAGCCATGCAGGCACTTGGACTCCACAACGTTTCTCACACAATCTTTACATTCACGCTCCACAGTTAGCACTTTACTGACGCCTCTGCAAACACTGGCTGCATGGCCATACTCCTGAAAGGCGAAACTTCTGATTGGATTTCTTACAAAGGGCCTAACACGATATGTAACAGACACAGTCTCGCCAAAAGGTCAAACATATCGAAGCCTTGTCTTTCATCGTTGAAAAATCGAGTTAGACGTTTAGTTTCAGTGACTCCTGCAAAAGGACTTTTCTTTGGCCGATTACTCGCTTTCTTTCCATTTTGAGGGACAAATACAAAACTTTTTTACTTTCATCCAGTCTCTGTAGGTATTTATAGTCAAGGCCTTGTGTCTTTGCTTTTCTGAACAGCAATTCAATGATAACAATAGTTTGTGTACAAACTGACCAACTTCAGGAGGGTTACCAAACATCCCATCTGTGCAGTTCACAACAACCATTCCAACAACCAACCATTCTTCATTTGTGAGCGAATGAAAAATGCTGTTGAAAAGACATACTTGTGGGGACGACACTTTATTCACATTGTTGTTAAGTGCAATGTGTCTTAAGCCTTTTTATTGAAAATAAAGAACCCCATGTATTTTTTGTGTCACGTTAGTGTCAATGGCATCTGACCTAGTGTATTCAAAACAGTTTCATTTACCCAGTGTTAATTTGGTCGACTAAAATCATAATTTTAGTCACAGTAATATTTTTGCTAAATAAAATTAGACTTAAACTACAACTAAAGACACACCTGTTTAGAAGGGCATTTGACACATAGTTCTGTGGCACAAAGTTGTGTACGTCTGTCACAGACACAGGTGAAGAAAGAAGTCATGGAGATTCTGTTTTAGACAGAAGTTTTGCTGGATGTAAAAGAGAAAGGCAAGGCAAGTTTATTTGTAGAGCACAATTCATACACAAGGCAATTCAAAGTGCTTCACAGTTGCATAAAATTACAAGAAAACCGATAAAATCAATTAAAACATCAACATTAAATTCATTAATTACAGTAAAAGGCGAGAGTGCAGATAAAATACTTTCAGTCATATGCACAGGCAAAAAGAACTGTTTTCAGCCTGGATTTGAACATTGTCAAAGTTAAAGCCTGTCTCACATCCTCGTGAAGACTGTTCCAGATTTTAGCTGCATGAAACTGAAACGCAGCCTCACCGTGTTTATTATTGACTCTGGGAACCACCAGGAGGCCCCTCCCTGAAGTTCTCAGGGCCCGAGATGATTCATACGGCTGCAACATATCAGAGATGTACTTTGGTGCTAAACCATGAACAGACTTGTACACAAGCAGAGCTGTTTTAAATTCTATTCTCTGAGAGACAGGAAGTCAGTGCAGAGACTGGAGCACTGGACTAATATGGTCGTATTTCCTGGTTCTTGTCAGGACTCGAGCAGCAGCGTTCTGGATGTTCTGCAGCTCTGACAGTGAGCAGCCGTTACAGTCGTCTAACCTGCTGGAGACAAATGCATGGATAAGTCTCTCTAAGTCTGGTTTTGACACTATTCCTCTGATCTTAGCAATGTTTTTCAGATGGTAAAAAGCTGCTGATGTTATTGCTTTGATGTGGCTGTTTAAGTTCAGGTCTGAGTCCATGATTACTCCTAGATTTTGAACCTGATTTTTTTGTTTTAGAGAGAGAGACTCAAGGTGACTGACAACACTTTGTCTTTGTGTCTGTGGGCCAAAAACAATGATCTCAGTTTTGTCTGCGTTTAGCTGGAGAAAGTTGCTTTGCATCCACAAACTGATCTGTTCGATGCAGTGACAGAGAGTATCTACAGGCCCATGTTCACCAGCCATCATGGCTGGGAAGAAGCAACGCACCCATTGCATTTGAGCTATTATTGCGTATTGGGTTTTACGAGTCAGCGCACCTATACAGTCTGTGGTATATATCCATATGAATGTGTTCTGCCCTCCAGGCCTCATATATTACATCATTCACAATGTTTTATTAATACAAAGTGTGCGAAGTTTGGAATATAAAGCACTCGGGGTCATGATTCCGCTCCAGTATGGCCGGATATGTCATCGCACTGAGAAAAAGTAGGCACTTCACCATACTTTATTTGAAGCGTTGGCAAAAATGTTCTAACTTTCCTGCTTCTGTATAATGTAACGCATTGCTTCACTTTGTCACATCACTTTGTACAACTGCTTTGAGGGCGGTTGAGACAAAGATATGATGAAAGCACTTCAGAACAATCGAGCAAACTAAAAGCAAATGGATGCATGTCCCAGTGAGCCCAATGGCCTCAGGCCTTCCTTTCCCTAAAGACGTACCACTTTTCTCCAAAGTTGAATATGAAATGTTTTGGCAATGCATTTGTTCTCATTTCCTTAGCCCCTCTGGTGCATTATTCACTGATTCCAGAGTCCCCAGTCCCTCTGTCCAGAATTGCTGCAGGTGAATAGGCAATTTGAAATGTTTAGTCTAGATTACTGTACACAGTGGGTTGTATAAGTATCAACCCCCCTTTAACTTCTCCTCATTTTGCCGTGCTATGGACCATAAACATAAATATATTTAATTGAAATTTTATGTGAAAGATACACACTAAGTGACACACAATTTTGAAGTTAACTTAAATTTATACATGATTTTGATTTTTTGTTTTTATAAATAAAAAACTGAAAAGTGGGATGTGCATAAGTACCGGCCCCACTTTCCTTTTAGTGCAAACAATCGCCTTCAGAAGTTGCCTGATGATTTCTGAATGATCACATGTTGACCCATGTTGAGCAGAAACATCATGAAGTCCAAGAACACACCAGACAGGTCCGGGATAAAGTTATTGAAGTATAAAGCTGGGTTAGGTTATAAAAAGCTTTGAACATCTCTCAAAGTACAGTTAAATACACCATCCAGGAATGGAAAGAGTCTGGCATCACTGCAAACCTACCAAGACCGGCCGTCCTCCTCAACTTACTGACTGAACAAAGGCCAGATTTGTGCAGTGTACGACTAATAGTTGTTCTGTGGACAGTTTCCCTCACCTGAGCTGTAGCTCTCTGCAGTTCATCCAGGGTCATCATAGGCTTCTTGGTAACAGCTCTGGTCAGTGTTATCCTTGTTCGGTCAATAAGTTAGGGTAGCTGGGTGAGGGCTTTTTGAGTGAGAGCTATCGCCAACTCTCTTGCTTTCTAATGCACTACACGATGCAGGACAAACAACTGTAGTAGAGCTGGTAATGGCAACAAGGACATAACAAGACTGAAAGAGTATTATGATATACAGAATATAATGTGCCTGACCCTACACAATGCAAAGCTGTGATAATAATCAGTTCTAACCATATTTGGTTAGAGCCAGGTTTAAATTTATGGTTTATTTTATTGACAGATTAGTTACACAGATCTGTTCTGTGTTGAGTTTAGATTTGAGTAAGCTAGTTGTTTGTTTAAAAATAAAAGTGTAAAAATGTGCCCTGTTTTAGGGGGATTTAAAACACCATAAAACAGGATAGGAAATAGATATTAAAAAATGCCTCTGAAAGACCTTCACAATACTGTTTAGTCTTAGACTGGAAAGTTTGGAGTTTGTAGCAGCAACTACAGTGGAGATGTCAGTGCAAGAGAAAACACAAGAGCAAACACAATTTCAAGAGAACTGCTGTGAAGTTTTGTAACAAATGTGCATGCGCTTGTAAATCACCACAGACTTTTGTGGCTTTCTTTCACAAAGGAAATGACCGTATTTGGATGTCTTGTTGAGTGGCAGAATTGAATTGTTAGGTCTAGGAGAGGTCTGAATTCCTGTCTAGTCCTTTTTAAAGCACAATCTCCATGACTTCCTTCTTCACATGTCTGTCTTATAACACCAGACTAACCATATAAATGTCTGTGTCGATAGAATCATTTTTGGAATATAACTGACCTTGCATCTCATGAATGATCGCATTTTGAGGGACTATTTTCTAGCAGATCACTCCACCGCCATGTAGCTTATACAACTACGAAGCTGATGCTGCTCAAATATAAGTTATTTTAGATGCTAAACGGTTAAAATTATTCTATCGACACAGACATTTGTATCGTTAGTCTGGCGTTAACTAGGAAATGAGGCCCTATGTCAAAAATCCTGAAATATCCCTTTAACTCTGAAGAGTGTCAATTCACATTTACACTGAGAAGGTTGAACTCAAACACACCAAACTGTGTCAAAAAAACACTGGAACATTCGCTGTTCACCAAGCATGTCCGCATTTATGAACGAATACACTTGAGGAACACGGCGGAGCGCTGGGATATTGTAGTGATTTCCTGACAAAATCGAGATGAAAAAGGTGAGTTTGGACTTTGATGTTTACAGATGTTCAGGGAGAAAACCAGCCAAAAATCTCATAAGTTAACACTGCTAGAAAAATCAATATTATCCCCTGCTGTGCTCGCCTTAAACCAATATTCTCCGAATAGCGTGGGCATAAACATCATGCACGTCATTAGTCTCCCAGTGTGCATCTCACCCATGACTCACAATGAGTTGTCGTACCCTGTCCGTCTATAGGGGCGCGCACAGATGATGCGTTAATGATGGGCCATATGTGCCATGACGCTCACGCTCTCTCGTGGATTGTACTTCCAACGCGCTGATCCAGCCCACGTGAGCCCTCATCACCACGTGAGCCCTCATCAGCATCGCCTCAACATGCTGTAAATCACCGGCCTGTCGGCGAGGGGCACGTTCTCAGGCTTACATTCCCAATGACGCAAAGTGATTCTGGCCAAGAGCCCGGCGAGCCAAATCAAAGATCAAGGAACATAGATGTGGTCTGGTGTTATCCAAATTAAAACCGGCTGCATAAGACTTAGCAATGGCATCTATATTCAGCCACTTCCAAGTAGCTCCCAAAGGCGTGTTACATTTCTACTCACGCTCAATGAGCCACTTACGAGATACTTTATATGTCTGAACATGCTGAACACTGAAGAATCTGCACACGCTCAAACAGAAAGACAAAATTCAAGACATGTTTATTTTAACTACAGCACAGACGACTTCTCTGGAATCGACAATATATGGTCATGTTTGAAGCGGACAGAGGGGAAATAAATAATAAATAATTAAACTTAATAATAATTTTGTATAGCTCCGAGACACTTTAGCCAGGATCGACCAATGTCTCACTCTAAAGTTTGGTGAAAAGTCCCATAAACCTTTAGCATTCGTTAGCCTGTTCAATGTATTTTTCCTATGGCCGTTAGCATATAGCAATTTAAGCAAAACGCAAATTACGAACAATCCAGGTTTTTATTATCAACGCCACGTTGTTATTTACTTTTTTTGCCAGACCCAATTTTGGCTCCGTTCCGAATGGAGAAAAAGGTGGATTCTTGTGTGTTTGTAAACTCACAAATACCACGAGATTCAGCTTGCTGGTAAATTGTCAATAAACAGGTTCACATTTTCTTTGGTGCAATCGAACGCAACAAACATAAAAACCTGGTTGAAATAAATAATAAACAATAAAAAAATAGAAAACCATACAACTATACGTGCATGCATGAAGTAGATTAAAATATGGTAGTATGATATGGTAAAAATCTGTGGGTCAGATACACATCCAGAGACCACAAAGCATCATCTCATAATATGTTAATTAAATGATAAAAATGCCATGAAACAGACATGTCACAAGTCACCATACTTTAATATAGGGATTCATTATGTATGTGGATAGAACCCTCAATTCAAACAGTTCCCATAAACTGTTGGCACAGGAGTACCCATTTCTAGGAACAGGCTCTGTAATCTCAATTTTTTTTTTTTGTCCTGTAAAAGTAGATTAAAGTTATTGTGTATATGACAATATACTGTCATATAGACAGTATATATATCAACGAAATACCCCCAAACAACATTTTAAAGGTTTCCAGGAGGACTTTACACTATCTAGTCTAGTTTATTGAGCTTTGAACCCAGCAAAGACTAGGAGAAATTAGAATATATACAGAAACAAATATATAATTCTATTATATCCACAATTTAAACAAACCTGGCTCTGTCCATAATCATGTTGGTCATTTTCATCTCTTTTTTTCACATTTGTAATACTTTACATGCTCACATTTATGTCTGTAATCTATAGCAAAAGTTTCCGGCTGATATCTCTAAATGACCACCTGCAGTGTCTTGCTTTAATATCTAACATTAATGAAAGCTCTCCCCTGTGGCGTCTAACATTATGCACTAGAATATTAAAAGCAAACCACATAAATACAGTATTTAAGTGCATCACAGCTAACATTTTCCTGACCCTGGGAGGCTAATCATTTATGAATCACTGAAAGAAATATCATAACAGTGGGTCAGAAAGTCGCCTATATTCGAGATGATTTCACACCAGCCATCAGTGTTCACCTTTATCAAGCCTCAGGATTTCTAAAAGGACTTCAGCAGACGTTGAACCTCATACACTATTACAGGTGTGCATTTTGGGTGTATCTCAGACAATGTGCACAGTGTCTGCGTAGGTTAGTGGTAAAAACATGTGCAATAGGTGAATCCTCCAGTCAGGTGTTCCTGACCACCAGCCTAGCTCCACATGTCCCCCATGTCATGAAGGATCTCTCGCACTCCTATGTCACAACAGAGAGAGAAAGGCATTGTGTGTGTGACGCGTAGCAGCAACGGTGTTTGGATCCATGTGAATGTATGACATGTCGACAACGTGGATTTCTCTCTCCAACTCCCGGAATAGTGTGTCATACTGGCCAAGCATGTGCCTTCTCTGTGTCCAAGGACAAAATATATAGGCTAATCTCTGCGCCAGACGCACGGCGTAGGCACACACAACGTACAGCATATGTGCATATGCCCATATATGGTCAGCAGTAGTGAAAAAAATCCATAAACAAATCCATCCTATGTAACTGCAATAAAATGTGAAAAATTGCACAAATGTTCATTTCTAGCCAGATATGACATACGGTCAGTCACAATTATAAAAAAGTCATGAAATAACAAAAAAGGTGTGCTGTCATGCACACATGATGTCATAGTTAAAGGTGCACCATGTAACTTGCTATGTACAAAAAAAAGGTTTATATTTCTGCATATTCGACCTTTTAGTGACTCAGTGGCATTATGGGTGCAGCATGGCACCTTTGCCAGTAACTGGCCAGTTTCTGGTACGAACCCCAAAAAACAATTGATCCTGAAGCGTCATAAAGGCTACTGTGAGGGAAAGCATAGGTGCCATGCTGCACCCATAACGCCACTGAGGCACTAAAAGGTCAAATATGCACAAACATCAAGCTTTTGTTTTTCCACATTAAAAGTTGCATAGTGCGCTGCAAATTTTTGTTTCCTGACGAGTACATAAGCAATTTCAAAGGTTCCTCAGTGGCTCAGTAACAAAGCAAATCAACAAGTGCTATTTCTCCTGTAAACTCGCAGTCACGTGACATGAATGTCAGCAGCAGCAGAACGGCTCATGCAACGTCTTTTTAATGTGTCGGCGATTTCAAAGTTTGACGCCGTTAAAATTGATGTGCATTAACGCGTTAATAACGCAATATTTTGGACAGCACTACTAAAAACAGATCAAAACAGTATCATGCAATAAGTGGTGTTTCCCATTTGATTACATTGCAGTGGGTTAGAAGAACCTGTCACATAATGGCCACCAGAACTGCTATTCGTTCAAGCGTATTACTGATCTGTGTTGCCAAGGTCGGAAAGCTCTCTGCCTTGAACAGCTGTCTACATCTAAAGGCTCACTCCGTATAAATTCAATATGCAGCATCTCTTCATATGAACAGGTAACGTGATGGCTGGGCATCTGACTGAGGGCAGCACAGCGGTGAATGAAGCGTTAATAAGTGCCCCATAGTCGGGCTGTGACCAGTTGTAAAACAGAGTGATGCTTCTTTGCTTTAATGTATTGTCCTTGTACTGTGCAGTGAAGCGTTGGCTGGTTTAACTGTAGAGGCAGCATAATGGTGGAATTTAAGGCTTTGGCCTTGTTCCCGAGGCCATACTACGACACTGAGAGATAGTAATACTAATCATGGGATGCAAAAGTAATATTGGTATGCCCAATAGCACCAAGGCTTTGGGACAGAGCCACAGTCCCTCCAGAGAGTCTTCCCTGAGACCTCCTGACAGTGGGACATGCCTGAACACTTCCCCAGGACCGGAAGGAGAATCTTTTCTACAGCGCTTCTCACATGCAGAGGTGGGCAGTACTCAGTTACAATTACTCAAGTACATATACTCAAGTAACTAAAGTAGTTTTGTCATACTTTTCAATTCTACTTGAGTAATATTAAAATGAAACATATGTACTCTTACTTGAGTAAAAAAAAATGTAACTGGTGACACTGCGAGTAAGTCTTTAAAGGGGCTAGATGCAAGTTAGCCATTTTATACTCACTACTGCCACCTCAGGTCATATGTGTAACTGCACCCTCTATATTAAGCTCGTGCATGAAGTAACACCTTTTTGAGTGAGAGTGCAGGATTTTAGAGGCAGTTGTGGTGAATATGTCTGGGCTCATTCTACACATTAGGACATTGTTGAAACATGTAGCGGAAAAACCCAAAAAAACAGGCGGAATTTGAGTTTTTACAGATTTTTTCACTGATGATGAGTTTATTGAAAATCTAAATAATATATCCAAAATCCCCTCTGAAAAAATCTTAGTCACTAAAACGTCAATAAAATGAAACCATAAATTTTCATCTGGCTCAATCCATTTTTTACATTACGTTGCCCAAAATGTAGGCAATGTTGGCCATTTTCATGCACAAAATGCCATATTTTTATATGAAAACATAAAATGACAGAAACAATGCAATGCATTTTTTTTCTCATATTTATATCAGTAATGTTCAGCAAAAGTTTTAAATTGATATCTCTACATTTATTTTTGTTCCCTATTCACCTGCAGTGTCTCGCCTTAAAGGAATAGGCCACCCTAAAGACTTCCCCCGCTCACTTCCGTCAATAACCTTAAGGAGTTACTGTGCGGACGTTTTGCTCCTCGTATCATTACGCCTCACAATATAGTCCCCCTTTTTATCTGCTTATAAAATCGACATGTTACATTTCTGTGTAAATATACTTCGCATGAAAACACTTCACGTAACTTTATTTAAATAAGGAACACGTGGAAGAGCTTGGTAGCTTCTATCGTGAGCTTTTTTGGAGCTATTTGACATGTGGGAGAGGCTGCGTATGTGCTCCGTTTGCGTGACAGAGCGCACCAGACGGGTATATATTAACTCGGCTAAGGTTAGGTAAGAACATATGTTAGTATGTAAAAACGGTGGCCTATTCCTTTAAGGTCGTCCGTGACCTCACTGACTCACAAGGGTATCTTTCATGTCATGTTAAACTACCCAAAATACCAAAATAGACGTAAAAGCCTGAATAGAGCATACCTTACTGCCTGTTGACATAACGTACAATCAGTTGCACCAGATCCACGCTTTGAGAACTTCTGATTTGAGATAAAACAGTAAGTGCTCCCTTTTGTACTGATCGACACCGAACTCCGACGGCACCGGTGTGAGTGTGCTTGTGTGCTGGTGCAGTGAATGGCTGCATACAGACAGGTTGAACAGACAAACACATGCTGGGCGCCTGTTGTGGCAGCGGCTCATTGTGCTCTGATTAACGAGTCCACGCCTCATTAACCTGCTGACACGGAGCCACACGTCTCCTCTGTACGCTCGCTACGGATACTACTGTATACAAGCTAACGGCACACACCGATCAGAGAAACCACGCACTCGCCAGGGACTCTCTGTGTCTCAACCACAGCTCTTGGCATGGGGTTATTTAAAAGTTACTGTTCAAAGGAAATCTGTTTATCTGACACTTTGCAGTAAAAGGTCTGAGAGAGTTCATTGGTTTGATTTTAAAAAAAAATGTCTTACTTTTTTTTGCACCCTCTATGTACGGAGCTCTTAAAAGTTTAGGGTGAGACACTGTAGGCCAGTATCCGCATAACCTGTTGTAGAATATTGATATGAATGTGAGAAAAGAAAACTGCATTCCCAATTTCATGTATTTTTACAGACACGTTTTCATATACTGAGTGTCTACGATGCCATTGGATGATTCCGAGCTATTTTGTCGTTGCATGTGTTTGATATGGACAATATCTAACTGGTCAAGTTTAGGGCGAGGAGTTGGAAAACGTTTAACAAACAATGCGAGTTAAAGGGACTAGACAGAATTTAAAAAAATGTAAGTGACTAAGTAACTCATGCCCTTAGAGGCCATAAGCGCCACTGCAGGTGTCTCAGGATGTTACGTTTTTTTTACTCATTAATTGTCCGTGAGAGTAAATACTACGCTGACAGAAAAGACAAAGGGGCAGAGAGATATTGTACATCCAATTACACAATGGAGATATTTTTTTCACTCAAACTTGGCTGTGAATACTGTTAAAGTGGCGCTAACCCACAGGTAGCTTTGCCCATTGGCCTGTTTGCTGCCTCTTTGTGATTCCATTAGTGTGTATTGGTGGCTCCGACCCGTAGGCAGCGAAGTTGTAATTGTGGTTTTCTGGCCAGAGACACCAGGGGGAGTTGAAAGACCCCCCAATCATCCCATTAACACTTGTATTACCCCCAGTGGGACCACGAAAAGGATTTATTAAGGTAAACACGTTACTTATTACTGCTTTAAAATGATGCATTTTGCACCTCCTACATGCTCCAGTAATGTCCTATTCACCACAACTGCTGCTAAAATCCTGCACTGTCACTTAAAAAGTTGGCATTTTGAGTGACAGTGTTCACAAAGTTTGGGCGGAACCATAGATATAACATAATAAGGACGAGTGGGTCCCATTCAGCCCCATTCATTGAAAAAGGTCCCAAGTCCTGTGTGAACCTTAATGGCCGCTTAATCTCCTCCTACGCAGCCTGTTCCTTAAAAGGGCAAAAAAGCGGGAAGCCGTGAACTCGAGGAGCGGGCGGAGCCTCCACAGAGCTTGATTGACGGGTTCTGGAGCCAAGTCAATGCACTGAAAATGCTTCCAAATTTCAGGCTGATAAACCAAAACTCGCGTGGTTAAAAATATTTCACCTACCCCAGTGTTGTCACATGGGTCATAGCATTTTATGGAAAAGGAAAAACTCTTTGGAGCCAGGCTTTTAAGCTGTTCCTGGGATGTTTGAAGTCCCTTAGAATCAATGATCCCAAGTGTTTTTGGAGTCCCCCCTCTCCACCAGGTATTACAGCAATGTCAGGTCCTCACCATGAGGACCATACAGAATGTTGTGTGGAGTCAAATGGAACAGCACAACAACATCAAAACCCTATGTTCACTGTGAAGAATGGAGCAGGAGAATCATGGTGTGGGGCTGTTTTGGTGCCTCAAGGCCTGGGCAACGAGCTGTCATCAATAGAGATGAATTCACAAGTTTATCAAGATATTTTGCGGAAAGACCTGAAACATTCATAACAGCGTGGAATAGGTAAGTGAACCCCTGTGTTAAATATCTGGCTGATCCTTCTCTTGTAGCAATAACTGCTTTTCTGTAGTTGCAGATTCGACGTTCACAACGATCAGGATGAGTCTTGGATCATTCCTCTTTACAAAACTGCTGCAGTTCAGTGAGATTCCAGGGCTCACTTACTTTATCCTCCCTGTCCCGTGAATGTTTACATGTTATGGCCAATCAAAATATGATCAAATGTAAATGTTTGGGTGGTATTAGTTCAAGCAGACATTGTTTACTCATTCTTATGATTCGGATGAAGCTCAGACCACATTTTATAACCAATTTAGGCAGAAATGTAAACAATTCCAAACCTTTCGCACACATTTTCCTCGCACTGTTTAATGCTTTTTTATAGGTGCCAATCTAATCCGACATTTCAACCCTTCAAAAGTTCTGAAAATACTTTAGTTTCAAGTGGAGGAGCGCTCTCAGACACTGATCAAACATTTACAAATCAAACGAGTGAATCAAAAGGAGTGAATGTACTAGAATAAAGTCATGTGTGACTCAGTTATCCTTATGTTAGCACACTTCCATCATTCCATTTCATGCCCTGCCTAAGGGGCCCAGCCATCTGTAGCTCCCAACTGCATCAAAGAGCGAGGGTGGAACACAGTGATTTGAGGCTCTGCAGAGGGAGACAGACCGGACATGCAGGATTACTCACACTCTATGAATGAAACAACACAACTCCTAGTCTGCCTTCGATAAGGAGCAGCATTAAAGCATGGAAAGTAAACAGAGAAAACACTGGTACGCGGGAGATACATCACGATCTTTATCCCTAATATTCATCTGTCGTCTGATCCCTCATCGTTTCAGGGTGGCCACAAGGTCTTAAAGAGAAACATAAACATGAAATACATTTAAATAGAGACAAATCCAGAAGTCATATTAAAAGACCAATGGCCAAGCTTTGTAGTAATGTGCCTTATTATAAACTGGGGTCTGGAGGTCCTCCCTCCGAAAATGTATCAATGATTAAATGTTTGAGTTCTGTAATTAGGTTACAGTTTTCACTCTTGATGAACAACAGTACATTTATTGATATTTGTTGTGGGTAAAATGTTGTTTTTGGTTTTCGATTAAAATGTGATTAATTACGATTACAAACCCTGTAATTCACTCGATAAAATATTTTAATCCTGTCCCACCACCAGGGTTGCCACAGATTACTTAAAAAGTAATTTGATTACAAATTTCTGATTACTCCTGTAAAAAGCAACTTACTTTTAGAAACAAGTAATCATTAAAATAACTTAGATTACAAGTTACTTTATCAGTTACATTCATCAGCTGCCGACATCACCTTCCCCGCCTCAAAATGCAAACGATTAAGTTTTGCCAACACTCTTGTTACTGTTGTTGCTGTTCAACAGCAAATCTGCCGTAGCTTCAGAAAGTGACTTATTTCCATCTCTCTCCTCCTCTATTGTTGTCTACGTTTAAGTCGTGATTTGAACTTGTTGCAGGCGGTGCGTCACTCTACGACAGTGGTTCTCAACCTTTTGGCGCCGCAACCCCCATTTTAACAGTAAAAGGGATTCGGGACCCCCGCCCGGGTAACTCCGTGAGAAATAGAAATAGTAGCCTACATAATTCTTCACCTCTTAACTCCCGCCTGAACCGAGAGGATCTTTTTCCTCACGTCATCACAGTTTTTTTCCAACATTTTTTTGTTGGGTGGTCAACTCATTTTTGTATCTTTTTGTCATTTTTTGTCACATTTTTTTCGTCATTTTTTTTTATCATATCTTTGTAATTTTTTAGTCAAATTTTTATCAAATTTTTGTCACATTTGTGTCATTTTTTTTCGTAATTTTTTAATCAAATTTTTGTAATTTTTTAGTCACATTTTTGTCATTTTTTGTCAATTTTTTTTATTTTTTTTGTCAAATTTTTATCACATTTTTGTCACATTTGTGTCATTTTTTGTCACATTTTTGTCACTTTTTCATCAATGTTTTCTCACTTTTTTGTCCCATTTCCATCATTGTTTTCATCTCAGCTTTTTTCCAGAAGCTTTTGGATGGGGTAAAGCCAAACTGGAGAAAATGTGCTTGGTTCAGGTGGGAGTTAAGGTGTTAAAAAAAAAAAAAAACGACAAATGGCTAAAATGAAATTCATCAAACTACAAACAAATAATGGCTCTCTGGTAAAATAGCACACACATGCTACAATAAAATATCAGATTATATGCTAATGAAAATATGGCCCCCCAAATTTGTCTCGCGACCCCCTTGGGGGTCCCGACCCCCAGGTTGAGAACCACTGCTCTACCAGACGCAAGAAAAAATAAGTACATATTTTTCTGGAGGAAAATGACAGAATAGTAACTCACAGTGACTTGGAACAGTAACTTTAATCTGATAGCTTTAATCTGATAACTGGTCTGGAAAAAGGAAGTTCATTTACTCGTTACAAAAAGTAGCCCACCACTAGTAATAACATTTCTCAAAAATCATCAGAGGACATAAGGGTATATATCTAGCATTAGTGAGCACCTAAGCAACTTGAGAACATCTTTTCAATAATTCACTCTGTTCTGCTGCTCCAACAATATGAATATGGCATTGATCATATTAAACAACAAATGGTTCTGACTGTAAAAGCTGGTAACAACTGGAATCAAATCGAACGTGGAAAATGAATGTGTTTAGCTTACAATCCCACCAATAGCGCAGTTGGTTGAAGTTGTGGATCGTCAATTGACAAGTAGACATTGGGAAGTGTTTTACCAAAGTCTTACCTTGTATCTTCTTCTCCGTGTGACAGAAATATAACAGCCTACTACTTAAACAAAACAACATATAAAACAAACAGCTGGAGGCCAGGGCACTGTACGGCGCACATGCCCTCCATGCACGTAAGCCGTCCACCGGGTGATTAGGAGATATAACATCAAGATGCACATTGATTTTCTAATTTTCAGCCAATCTGCAGTGAAGAGGAGAGACAATTCCTCAGTGGGATGTAGAAGTGGTTGGCTGCACACGTTCTTGACCTCTGACACTCGGTCCATATGGCTCGTGAGGCATCTGCCAAACAGCGCAGTGCGGTGGATACGCCTGCAGCCTGAGAGTGACCACGGAAGCCTGCTGAATCCATTCTGAAGTCAAGATGCTTTGTTTTTTTTCTGACACCGCCACCATGTCATTCCTATGCAGCAATGAAAGATTGCTATTTTAATTCTTATGCTTTAATGCTTAAGGCGAGACATGGCAGGTGAAAAACATAGATTTTTCAGCTAGTTTCCTCCCTTGATATCTTAGTTTGCAAGTCAAAATATAAAAAAAGACAAAGCCTACCTTGTACGATGCTTATTTTATGATAAGCCGGCTTTCCCTCGCACATTCATTTACAAATATTGACATATTTTACATCCACGTGTCCTGTGAAGGACACATGAACCTGTATGTTCAGTAACTGTTGAGTTTCAGAAATATTGATTGTGGTTTTCAATTGTTTTTTTGTAGTTTCTCACACGTCTGCCGGTCTATGCCAACCCGGAAGTAGAGCTGTGACGTCACCACAAACGTACAGATACAAACGGCATCGTGGCATAGAAGGGGGCGTGGCTTCGTCGAGGGGGGAAACAGAATCTTTTGGGAAACACAATTTTCCACGCTTTTTAGCCATTTTGTGAAATATAGTGAAATATAAACTTATTTTTTACAAACAAATAAAGTGAAGTCTATATTTTTCAGAGGTCATTTTCACACCAACTCTCTCTCTCCATGATTCTAGCCCAAAATATGACTCCTCGCTGACGTCGCAGCCTTTTTGGGACATGGTGGCCATTCATCAACCATCCACTAATCCATCTGACCATCTGACCATCTGACCATCTAGGGTTACACGGCCTCATCAGTGAACAAGACTTTGAAAATGAGTCTTCATGTATTTCTGAGCCACTGCAGCTGTTTCTGCTTCAGCTTCAATGAACAGTTTAGGGGAGGCCCGGATAGAAGTTTTATGCACAACTGCAGCCTCTGAAGGGTCCTTTACCTTTTGGTTTGGGAGACTCCAGAGGCACCAGCAGCTTCAAATACCTGTCTGCTGCTTTGTAACAGCTGTTCTATTCGTCTGATGTATTTGTCTGGCAGAAACCGTCCTTGTTGTGCCTTTATCTGCACAAACCCGTGTGTGCTCTGAATCATCCACAAATCTCTTATCAGTATGATGATTATGCTTAATCTTTCATTAAATATCAAAGGTTTTCATACCTAGTCCAAGGCATTCAACTATTTCACGCTTTTCATCAGCAGAGAGACCCTTTTTCTTTCCCATATTGCTTGAAAATGATGATCTGCTCAATAAAGTTCATTTTCAGTCGTTTTTCCATTAACTGGGCTTACCCAGGGAACTCATCATCACAGGCGTTTGTGATTGATGTCAGTGATTTAAAGAGCCCTTTGACACTGAAATGCAATTTGTATAATAATTTGGAATGTGGTGTATGTCTATTTTAATCCTTAAGTGTTGAATAGTAATTCCTGGGCCTGTCGAGGAGAATAAAAGTGTCTTAGGTTAGGATATGCGCTCTCATAGTGATTGTTCAGCGGAGCTCCAACCAGTCTAGCGTTTGGATCTAAGCTTCAAGTCTGGCCAAAATGGCGTGTGGGTCTGGAGTCCGACCTGTTCAGGACATCTGTACGTCTACACAATCTACCCTTGAATTTGAAGACATAAAAAATAGACTTCGACGCTATCCAAATACCATATTGAACAGTGTGCTTCTCGACTTGATATTGACCTTGCGCTACAAAGCAACGCTAATGTGAGACTCTGAGTTCTCGGAAACATTTCATCTCAGTGAAAATATTTCACTGTCTTTGTAAGTCATTTTCTGCCCGGCGAGCATTCGTCAGTGTGACAGTCGTTCCATTGATGAATCATTCATGTGGCTCAAATGATATCTCCAAACGAGCGCCGTGTTTTCATGACTAATCTATACGAGCCCGTTGTGAAAGCGGTCAATGAGGCAGAGGCAGCCTAATGAAAAGGCTGACGGAGGAGAAGAACAAATGGCTGCGCACTCTGACAGCTCCGGAAATATTTGTCCAACTGTGTCTCCAGACTGACAGAGTGTCCACACAAGACACCAGTTAAAAGACAGAGAGGAAAGAGTGGACTTTCTACATTTCTGCCAGCCGCACTATTTAACTTAGCTTCAATTTCCTTTAAATGCAGCTTGACTTTGAAAGGAAAGGACTTTCTCTGTATAGCGCCTTTCACAGACATAGTCACCAAACGCTTTACATGAGACAATTTTACATTCACGCCATACTCGATGGTAATGAACTAAGTGTGTAGCTTCAGTTTCCCCTGAAGCGCTGTCGTGACTGCACACAACTCTGACCTCCATCATTCATTCACACACACATCAGGTTTCTGCGGGACATTAGAAAGATTTCAATTAAATTAAATTAACTGTGTAAAAATCAAGGCATTAAATGTCATTAAAAAGCATTTTTAAAAGCATTGGATTCAAACTTGCATCAAATCTAAATTCATTCCCTCCTGCTTGGCTGACAGGCTGGTTCAACGCTGGAGTACACTAGACTAGACTTAGTTCTGATTAGTAGACTAACTGCTCAAATAAACAAATAAACTAAACTACACTTTTAGTTGCTGAGATCCGGGAAGGAGGGACTTTTTAGACATCCAGACTATTACTTCAAAAATGACTTCCTGTATAAACCCTGATCATTCAACCTGGCCTATTGTACATGTTGTTAGTGGTAGGGGAAACCGGAGTATTTTGTTTTATTTTACCCAGTGGTCACTGGTTGCGCTGCTTTAAAGGAACAGGCCACCGTGTTTCCATGCTGAGATATGTTCTTACCTGAGCTTAGACGAGTTGATGCGTACCTGTCTGGTCTTTGTGCCCGCGGAAGAGCTTGGTCGCTTCCAACTTCACCCCCGTTTAGAGCTATAGAAAGACATTGGGAGGGGTCAAATGCTAACATCTTTGGCCGTTTTGCGTGACTGAGCGCACACACAAAGACCAAACAGGTACGTATCAACTCGTCTAAGCTCAGGTAAGAACAACCTTTAAGATCACCATTGCTCGCCATGCTGTAGTACCTCCATATGTGGGCGGCAAAGCAAGCTAGTTTTCTATTAGTTAGCATTGCCATTTCCACACGTTTTAAGGAACCGTAAAGCCTGGTTTCTAATTTTTTGGAACTTGCTACACCTCGATATTCCTTTTGTGATAATAATAATAATAATGCATTGGTTTTATACAGCGCTTTTCTGGAAACTCAAATGATGGGTTACGTACAACTAAAGAAACCAGGCTGGTTTTCGTGAGAAACATTTTAGAAATCTTGTGTACTAATGAGGGCCGGACTTTGATTGACACGCCATTAGCATTAGAGCTAATGGCGCAGGCATGGCTACGACCGAACTACAGTGAACATCCCACCCTTATGCCCTTTTTAGGAACATGCTCCGTCACAGCAGGGTAGAAGGAGTCTGTGAATCCTCCATGATCTCCCCCTCCCTGGAGGAGTGAGGAGACGCAGTCTATTAATATCTCAATTCAATTCAATTCCTCTTTTTTATTTGAGCATCTGAGTTCCACAAAGTTCTTCATAGGAACAGAGTTCAGCACAGTAATCAAGCAAAAGAAGGATACATGCGTAGATGAATAGCCAAATAGATAAATAAATAATGTGGATCTATCTCTATGGCTATCTAGTCTATGATTTTACCAGGTAAGTCAGTTAAGAACCAACTCTCATTTACAATGGCGACCTGGAGTACCCAGAGGAAACCTACGCAGATACGGGGAGAACATGCAAACTCCACACAGAAAGAACCCTTCCAGGTGGGAATAGAACCTGGGACCTTCTTGCTGTGAAGCACAAGCGCTAACCGCTGCGACACCCTGCCGCATTTGAAGATTGTCAGTACTTAGTTCCAACTGTGGACTTCATTGCTATTGTGTCTCACTCACAGGCTGACAATCTGAGAGCAGACAGTCGGCTATTGACTGGAATGGGCCTCTCGCCAACTGCAGAGCCCTTAATCCACTGCCGACTCTTGGCTTTTCTCCAGGTCAGGGATATCCTCGAGAACATTCTGTTGGGGCCCCTCAGCGTGAGGGTTTCATCCATTGGCACATTGAGTCTTGCCAAAGGCCACGGGTTTGCGTAGTCATAGCGGTCTTGGATGGTCTCTCTGACCTTTTCTTTCTACTATTTTGTGAAATGCAGGCATCGGAACGTTGGCTCTATTTTCTACCACGTTCAGAACGAGAATGTTATTTTGCCTTTTCCATCAGGACGTCATGACAGTGTGAATACCTGACAAAATACCTTTCATGCTTTCAAACATTACCCCGACACAAATGTGGAGTGAAACAAGAAAAACTGCGACATTTCAGACGTGAACCAGAAGCACGGCCATTTCAGAGTGAACGGATTAAAAGAGAAAACAAACTGTCATTATATGAGAAGAGCAAAATCCCAGAGAACGACATCAGCTAATGATTGAGTTAGTGTCGTTTGTCGTAGCTTGTGCCGTACGGTAAGAAACAGCTTCAAAGCTCACATAACAAACCTGAGAGTCAGTGCTCGTATCACGAATGATTAAAAGGCTTGTTGTCCTCACTCAGTGTCATTATTGATCCATCATTTCTGGAAAAAGTCCGTAAAATTACCCCCAGTTAATTCTAATCCGGTGCGGATAGGGCTAAAGCCACTACTGTACGTGTTGCCACTTGCAGCAGGCGGTGTGATGAAAGTGTTCTGTCTCCGTTCACGCGTGTGCACAGTCTATTCACACGCGTGCGGTCTGAGCAGTAAACGTCAGGCCCGGGCTGATTATAGAGCTGTCTGTCAGAGCAGCAGCAACTTGACACAGATCACAGTCTGAACAAACAGGAGCGGAGAGCGGCAGAGGGAGGAGGACCACCTGCTCGTCCGCACCACGCACTCGCGCCAGAAATAAGACGCTGTATAGCTTGTACAGTGTATACATTATGTGAGGATGCTTGGAGAAACTGTGGGAGTTAGCCAGAATACACCCTGGACAGTGAATTCCCGAGAATGCAATGGTTATGTTGTTGCTGGTCGGCCTGAAACCTACGGGTCTGTCGAGTTTGGACAGGTCGGGTACCTCAGTGAGACGATGAACTCCATGTGGGGGTCAGGCTGAAAAGGCATCGTTCAGTATCTACGCATAAAATATTTTTTTCATTTTTTTAATGAATTTCATTCATTTAAAAATGCAACAACAGCATTTAGCATGAATGAAAAGGAGCAGAAAGAAGTAAAAACTTATAATGTCTGCCCCTTATCAACACAAAATCATTTACAGTTCCAATTCGTTTACATTTTAAACTGTCTCATGCAGCCGTCTTTTTTTTTTCCAAGACATCAAAACACAAAATGCATAAATAAAGTAACTCCGCTGTGTCATATTTTTGCAACATTGATCATTTTACATATTTCTTAAACACATCAATGGGATTAAATTTTTTCACTTCTTTCACAATCAAGACTGTTCCACAGAGCGACTCCTTTGATTGAGATACATCTTTCCTTTGCTGCCGATTGAAACCTGGGTTTTGTAAAAATCTCAGTAACCTTTTAGTTCATACCTGCTTTTTCTCTTGTTGAATCTGCTTTGTAAATGATTTGGCAAACTTTCCAGATGAGCTTTATACGCATGGTTTTTAAAAGGTTAAACTCTACTAATTCACAAAATTTCAAATTAGGCTAAGTTTTGCTCAATCTCCATGTATAGCACACAGCACGTTTAATTTTTGCACTATGTTTATGTAGCCTGCACAAGAAAAGTTAATTTGACACCGTTTTTAGAGAGTTTTATCATGCATGGTGTTAGACGTTGCCCTGGCATCCCCGCCCCTGTGTGCTTAGTTGAGGCTGGTGTGCCTCAACACAGGGGCAAGGTGTGCTTAGGCCAGGGGTGTCCAAAGTGCGGCCCTCAGACCAATTTATGGTGGCCCTCGGCCTCTTGCTGTATCGGTACACATCACCAGAGATGGACCTTTTTATCTGAAATGTAATAATTCTATACAATTCTAACCGAACAACTAATATTTTACTGTGAGACTGAGCTGGCATGAAGGTTTTAAGCTTAAATAGAGGTATGGGGCACAATTTAAACCTCTGCTAGTCGAAGGTTTTGCGGCACTAACTACCGATCTACGGCCCTGCACCCCGTGTACGCTTCAATATGCGGCCCCCCATGAAAAAAGTTTGGACACCCCTGGCTTAGGCGGATGCGGTCTGGGAGACGTAGGGTACATCCAAAACCAGTAAATTGGTAAGAGGACTAGCGCCAAACCGGATGTGCGCCATGATAAGAAGCCTCCAAATTGGGCTGTCAGATAGGAAGTAATTAGGGAAAGGAGCCTGTATGCTAACTGTCATAGCCACTTCAGCATAGGGACCTGTGGTGCTAACTCACCGAAGATAAGGAGCTATGTGCCATCCCATGCGCCGCCAAGAAAAAAGATTCTGCACAAGCCAAACTTGAGTGACAAAATAACTGTTAGAGTCACCACAGCACAGTGTGTTAAAGAGCCGCATCAGTAAATGACCTAAAAGAAAGCCACATGGCTAATTTGCATACATTGCAGATAAGGAGACGACCTCACTGTGTGTTAATGCGGCATCTTTCTCTGAGGATGAACCAAAGGACAGGATTTTGGTGAGATATTGGACCAGAGCATTTTTTATTTCTGTGATGAAGCTTTAGCTGTGGAAGGTAAATCTGAAACAGCTTTTTATCATCGTCTGTTTTCTGTGTGGCTTGATATTATTATTGTGGTTCATGTTTGAGTCATTAAAGGGAGTGGCTGCCGTATATTTTGTAGTCCAATACTACAAAATATACGGTAGTATTATAGCTTTATAAAACAGCTGTTGAGATAAAATAACACTAAAGGGAAATGTGATGGATCATTTGGATTTTCTTTTCTCTCCTTAAATGTCTTTATGGGACACTACATTGTTGCATACGCAATACTTTTGTTTGGCCAATAACTTAAAAGAAGAAAAAGAAAAGAAACAGCTGTTGGTGATGTCACTTCCCCTGTGTTTTCCGCCCTGGGTAAGGACGGTCGGATTGGGCAAATGCTGCTGAAGCGCGAGTTCATTAACTGCATAAAGATCTAATAGTTGACCCCATTAAAGGTTAAGGATCAGGAATTAGAATTAGGACATATATTCTATAATTATATAGATGATATAACTATATACTATAAAAACATGACACTAAATACAGTCTGTCTTTTTATTTTCAATATAGAGGCTGGACTTCAGTGTCTCAGACCGACAGGTGAAGAAGGAAGTCATGGAGATTTTCCATTTGATACTGATATAGAAGTATAATAAGGTCTAAACGTTAAACATGTGGCAGTGCTATTACCACATAGAGAGGAGTAATACTGACACTGTCACATTTATTTTATAATAAAGTGCGGTCATTTCTCTGAAAAAAGTTGTTTGCGTGTGGAACTCCATGATGTCCTGGCGAGATCTCCTGGCGGTGCTCCGAATATGTCCTTATTTCATTCAGTCTGATGAATTGAAAACATACACGCGTCCTGGTGTTTTTGAAGTGAGAATTCCTGTCCAGATGTGAGGCCCAGGAGGAGGGTCATCTTCTGCAGGTTGTGCTCTACACTAGGTCACTGTGTGAGAGCAAAGTAAGCTATATATATGTTAATCATATATCAAGTATTATTAAATGTTCAATTCCAATAATTGTATAATGTTACTTTACATTTATTTTTAATGGTTACAGTATGACTGTGCTGAGCAACACTTGTTTATTCATTAAATTATTAAGCTTTAATGAGTAAAAGTAAGAGAAAAAACCTCACCTCTGACGTCATGCTGCCTTTCACACTGCGTGTTCTCGCTCGTGCAAAACGGACAGAAATGCAGGACATTTTGAGTCTCTCACTCCACAGAGTTTTTAACGTGTGTTAATGTGTGCACTTAGCAGTGCTACTAGTGAGACATGGGGTGTTTTTCACCCTCAGTATTTAGTTGGTGAAGTCTCTGTTTGTTTTTTAACTTGTTTTAAACTCCTGACTTTCTAACCCTTTTAAAATCCGCAGTGCTTTTTCCTTGAATTTGGCTGGTGGTACGGCACAGCAGGAAAGGTTTTTAGAAGTTTCTTCCTGCTTTGCGGAGGCTTCTCTTCTCCTGGCAGTGCGTGCCGTTTACCGCCGGAAATGAGTATTGCACTGCAAGGGAAACCCTTCATGGCGCCCGTCTCAGTAAATTACAATGGATTAAAGCCGCTTAAAGAGAGCCCGATCAATACTGCGGCCTCTGTATCGATACGTGTATTGTCATGAAGCCCGCAATGATATATTGCTGTAACGATTTAATTTAGCACAACCCTAGTCAAAACCTCTACTTACGCGCTCGCATTTTGAAGTGTTTCGATACTTTCAAAAATCGATTAGTATAATCTCTGTCATGACTCATAAGAGAGCACTGATAAATATAACAAGGGACAGTCCCTCCCTCAACAGTGTCTATGTGAAACATTTGCTCTGCTGTAAATCTAAATAAATAAAATAGTTTTTAAGATAAGAAAAAAATTCCTCCCCACTCACCAAATATCACTACTTAAAGGTATAGCGGAGGATGTTCTATTTCCGGGTGGGTCATCAAGACGATTGGTCCTCCTAATTGTCAATCATTCTGGTGATATGCCTATGTAAGGCCGTCGTGCGTGCTCGCCCCTTGTTAATTTCTGCGCATGCGCACTTTCAAGCCTATGTGAGTTACGCTATTATCCATTCATTGCTGCTCACAGAACGCACCGAGTCGTTTGAAAATGGCAGAGGGTCGCAAGAGAAAAAGTGTCTTCGAAGTGTATGAGAAGAAGAGAAAGGCTTCAGAAGAGAGAAACAAGACCAGAGTGTTTTTGGGAGATTCTTCCTCCTCGGAGGCAGGTAGAGCGTTGCGCATGCGCAATTTTTTTAAAAGTGGAGAGGGCGGTTCTTTCCTAAAATTCGGGAAAATCCTCCTGTATACCTTTAATATGACTTTTTATGTAACAAAAAGTCAGTCTCTTGTGCAGCTCCTTCCCGAAGAACTGACTATTTTCTGATTTTTCTAAAACATCTGATCGCATAAATGCGGTGCACATGAATGAACTCCTTTAACAGAATGTCAAGTGTTTGACCAATCAACACAAAACAAAACGTGATGTGCCACCGAGCGCCCTCTCTCCAAGTACTCACATCCAGGTTTAGATTTTTTGTGAAAGATCGCACAATGTGAAGACCTCCACATTAAAGGGATATTTCAGGATTTTTGACATAGGGTCTCATTTCCTAGTTATCCAGAGTGTTGCTGATTTCTGGATATTTTTTGTGTGTAATTCATGCAGTTCTTATGTTTGAAGAGTTTCGTGGCACTAGGCTAATGCAAGGCTAATGCATTTCTACGGTGTCAGCTAGCCTGCATTAAAAACAGTCTGACCCGCTCCACAGTGCACCTGAGGCACATCACTTATAACACCAGACTAACCATATAAATGTCTGTGTCGATAGAATAATTTTAACCATTTTGCATTTAAAATACCTTATATTTGAGCAGCATCAGCTTCGTGTTTGAATAAGCCACGCGGCGGCGGAGTGATCTGCTAGAAAATAGTGCCTCAAAATGCGATCATTCATGTGATGCAAGGTCAGTTATATTCCAAAAAGTATTCTATCGACACAATCATTTATATGGTTAGTCTGGTGCACTGTGGAGCGGGTCAGACTGTTTTTAATGCAGGCTAGCTGATACCATAGAAATGCACTAGCCTAGCGCCACGAAACTCTTCAAATATAAGAACTGCATGAATTACAAAAAAATATCTCCAGACACAGCAACACTCTGGATATGAGGCCCTATGTCATAAATTCTGAAATATCCCTTTAAGCAGGTGGGGATATAACGGTTAAAGCAAGGTCAGTTTAAAGCACAATTCATACACTACGTAAATCAGAAGCGCTTTACAGAATTAGGCGAATGTGTTAAAGGTAAAGACCAAACTTTAGGCCTGTGGTTCTCAACCTGGGGGTCGGGACCCCCATGAGGGTCGCGAGACAAATATGGAGGGTCGCCAGATCATTTAGATAAAATATACATATTTTCATTAGCAAATAATATAAGGTTTTATTGTAGCATGTGTTTGCTATTGTACCAGAGTGCCATCGTTTGTTCGTAGTTTCATGAATTTTATTTCAGCCATTTGTTTTTATTTCTTTGTTTTTTAAGAATTATGTAGGCTAATGTTCCTATTTCTCATGGGGTGACCCGGGCGGGGGGTCACGAACCCCTTTAACTGTAATATTTGGGGGTCGCGGCTTCAAAAGGTTGAGAACCACTGTTTTAAGCAAATAAAAGCAACAAAACTCTGGACAGTTTGAAAACTTCCGAAGGTCACTGTGCCACATTAAGAAGTTCTTTTCCAAAATAAAATCCCGCACCAGATGTCGGAGCAAGTGGGACAGTATGGTACATTTGATGAATCCTTGCTCGAGTGGGTCTTTTTTATCCACTTCATCTCAATGGCCCTTGTTTCATGAGATCTCTCCCTCTAATGGTGGCACCCGGTTCAGCCCCGCACTCAGACGCTACAGAGCGATGTCTGCAGATGGAGAGCGCTGATTAGAGAGCTCCATTTGAATCGGAATGAATCAAGTTTTAATGAAGCGGCGTGACTCAGAGGGCGAAGAGTGGACGGCGTGGCTGGACTTCAGGCCTGTGTCTGCAAAGTGCTGTGGCAAATAATGTATTTAAAAAATAGGATGAAAATCATTCTTAGGACATCGTCTGAATTAGCACAGTCTTATTTTTAGTCCTGTATGCAAAATATTGATTTAAAAACAGAAAATACAAAGCCAAACGAACAGACAGCAGTGAACCAGATGGATTGTTGCCTCTGGGGTTTCTCATTCTTAAACTCTTCTTCACGGCAAAGAAAAACTCCAAAACCCAGTGGATGAAAAGAAAAACCTGGGGGAGAACAACATTGAAGAAGAAATCCAACTCCAATGGAAGGACAGGCTGTAGATCGACCTGGGGCTGATGGAAGTCCTTGTGCATATACACACCTATAGCTGTAGTTTCAGAAACGCCAGCAAGGATTGGAGCTAACGTCCAATCCTTGCTGGAGCTTCAGGACAGAGCATGAAGGGCAAGGGACTCAGTGTCAGGGCAAAAGGGTTGCTCAGACATCGACGGTCCGTCACGTCTGGGGCCTTGAGCAGCCTGTGGACGGACATCTGAAAATCAGAAGGGAGTTAGACACCATGTGAAAAGCAGTAAATAGACTACAGGTGATGCAAACATACAGTCCCGATCAAAAGTAAAAAAGAAAAAGAAAAAAAAAAACACTTTGCATGATTGGATCTTAACAAGGTTTCAAGTAGAGCTTCAATATGCAACAATAATTTGGTTCAAGGATGTTTATTTACTAGGATCCCCATTAGCTGTACCCATGATTGTCGAAGTTGGTCTCTGTCTTCATTCAGTGAGTGTTTCTGTCATTCTAATTGTGATATTTATTGTAAACTTTTAGCATGTCCTCTATTCTCCCTGGGAGACGCTTGAATGCCCAGTTAATGTGTTGACATTTCATTGCAAGCAAACATTTTGGTCATGTTGCATCATGGTTTTTAAAAACCCAGCTTCCCCCGGGTAGCCTTGACCCGGCATTGGTCGGGTCTTGTGCGTCAGATTCTCCGGGCTGGAGCTGATGTGGCTCTCAGTGAGGCTTTTGCCGAGGCGTCCTGGCACGGTCAGGTACTGAGTCAGAGCTGGTGTGACGCTCGGCCTTATCGGAGAGCCAATAATTTCAGTTCAGTTGTTTTACATTTATTCAAGGGTGAGGAAGAAACTTTTATGCTCTCACGTTCTTGAGGCCAGTGCTGTGGACAGACATACTGGGTCTCCCTTACCTGCCGTTTGCCATAAAATAAACGACTCATAATCAAAAATGGGCTCCTTCATGGGCCCCCCCGGTCCTGCTTGAGGCGCACTTTTCAAAAGACCAGTGGTGTGCTGGGACTTCATTTCAGGCCGAGATTCTCTGGTTTTGGTCTAGCTATGGCTAACACTTTCAGCTCCAGTGTGCAGATTTAAAATCTGTTCTCAATTCCCATTCTTACCGATAGTTTTTTAATTGAACCCCAAGCTACTTGAAATGTGAACCCTTAAAGACTTTGTTTGCTAATTCATTCTTCCCACACCCATAGAACCACTCCATATTCCCAGCAATTCAGACAAAGTAATTCAGAGCTGTTCTCTGAGGAAATCCGACTCTAATTGGACATCGAGCGTGGCAGGAGTAATCTCAACAGTTAAGCCTAGCTCATAAGAAACTAGTTTGTGAGTGAGCGGTGCTGGTTCAACCAATGACCTGGCAAAAGAACAATGTTAGCCTAACTGTGTGTAGCAAATATCACATTGGTGTTGTTTTACGATAGGCCTGAGGCGGTTTACAAATAGATTGATTGGTTGAACACATGTAGGTCAGTGGGTGGAGGAGGGAACACAGATGCAGCACAAGTAAACACAGAACATGTACAGACCCAGAGATTGTGAATTGGCTTCTCACACTTTTGCCTAAGGGCAGGTTTAAGCCCATGATGCAATGATTCTGACTCTTTTGCTATACATGCCTTTCAGTCATGTGACCGTTGTTGTTGTTATGGGGGCCATTTTGAATACCAATGAAAAAATGAAAGACAACTGATTGACAGTGGCATTCTTATGTACTCTTAATCATTGCTCAAGAAGATAATGAGTGCCCCAAAGACACACGTTTATGTGAGGAAACCCGTGCACGCTACCGGTTAGCAACTGTCAACCAACTGTCAATGGCTTCAACACAATAAACACATGTGTGGCCACATCTATGGACACTGAGGAAATACTACAGTAACAGCTCAGCTCTGACCTCTGTCACATGTTGTATCCAAGGCTAGATGTTTGGTGTGTGGTTCAGGGCTTTCTCTTGTAGAGGTCAGGCTGAGCTGCTGAAGCTAGATGCTAACCGGTATCATGCTAACATCTTGAGCAGCTTAAACACGGGCTCCGACTGAGACTCTGTTGACATGAACTGTAAAAATCACAGATAAAGGTTTTCTGTTTCTACTAATATCTCACACAACTTGGTATTTCACAGATGAGAGACAAAGACATCTGTGAAATAGATGATGAAATAGATTGATTGACATCAATTGTGATGTCAATCAATTGTGACTGACATCACAATTGCTTTTGTGATGTCATGTTTTCTTTTTCACATTTTTGAGGCCAACATACATTTTGGCCAGATGACGGCGCTAATACCCTGCTTGTGTCATTTACATTGCCCATTGGTGTTGGATTCCACGAAGAAGAAACATAGCTTGTGCTCAGTCTTTTCTCAGGCTAAGTTCTCTGACTTTATTTCCATAGTAACTGAGCCAGATTCAGAGTGAGCCTGATTTATGAAACCGAAAAGACAACAAAATAAGCCAGACATGGCCAAAAAAGCCTAGCTTGCAGAGTAAGTCAGCTTTATGAAACAGCCCTCTTATATAGACTTCCTTTATTTGTGTGTGATAGATTAGTTTCTATTTGTGCTTCCCAAAAGATTCTATGTTCCTCCTCGGCAAGGCCACGCCCCCTTCTATTACGAGAATCTATCTGTAGGCTTAAAGTGGCTAACCCGCACCACGAGAGTAAACACTGACAATGAGATACGGACTAGAACAGTAAACATGTGCCAAATAGAATTGCACGTCTGAAATGCAGGACTGTTTTGGCGTCTGGGGAGAGGAACGTGTCTGAAACAGATGATGTGCACGTCGTGTCGATAATTAGTGGCTACAAGGCAAAGCAGCACTGAGAGCAGTGCTCTGTTGGCAGCCTCACATTCATATCCTCGTTTATATTCCGCTGCCTTGTGTTCTTCCTTAAAGGGACTATACGGAATTTAAAAATGTTAAAAGTAAGTATTTTCCTCCCCCTACATGTTTCAACAATGTCTTAGTGCAGGATTTTAGAGGCAGTTGTGGTGAACAGGCCTGAGCTCATTCTACACATTGTCACTCAAAAAGGTGTTAATTCAGATCTGAAGAGCCGTCATGCACAAGCTTAACATAGAAGGTGCAGTTACACGTATGACCTGAGGTGGCAGTAGTGAGTATAAAATGGCTAACTTGCATCTAGTATCTTTAAGCATTATAGGCTCTCACAGGTCAAGCTAAAAACTTTGTTAACCTCATTGTGAGCTAAACAATGATTGTGTCTGGAGAGAAAGAGATGTGACCTATGCCAGTCCCGGTGTGGCAGGGGTCGGCACTCGCTCAGCCGTAAATGCGTTACCGAGACCAAAACATGTTCACCCCTCATAACCAAAAAAAGGATGTTCTCCACCCCACATACTCCCCACATATATGTACCAAATCGCGCTGCCTTGTGTTCTTCCTTAAGCCTTAGCCTCTCACGGGTCAAACTAAAAACTTTATTAACCCATCGTGAGCTAAACAATGTTTGTTTCCCGAGAGAAAGACATGTAACCTACAGCCAGTCCTGCTATAGTGCGGATCTGCACTCGCTCAGCTGTAAATGCGAAACAAAACAAATGGACATGTTCACCGGCCACTCCCCCTCTCCCTCGCCCCTTTCCGGCCGCAGAGTCTGGTTGGAGGAAACAGCGTTTCTCCAGCCCACATACTTCCCACTTAAATGCAATAAGTCTCGGTGCACTGTTGTAGTCTGTGTTTAGTGCCCTTAGTGTTTTAACGTCATGGGTCAAATCCAGTCAGTAAATTGTTTATATTGTTGTTTATATAACCAAGCATAGTTTTCGTATTTTACTATGAACATCCATCCATCCATTTTCTTCCGCTTTATCCGGGGTCGGGTCGCGGGGGCAGCAGTCTCACCAGAGATGCCCAGACCCGATCCACACACACCTCCTCCAGCTTTTCTGGGGGGACCCCGAGGCGACACCAGGCCAGCTCGGAGACATAGTCCCACCAGCGTGTCCTGGGCCTTCCACGAGGCCTTGTCCCACTAGGACATACCTGGAACACCTCCCGCGGGAGGTTCCACTATGAACATTGCTGCTGAAAATGCAAAACATTTTCCTCGAGAGAATACATTTTACCTTTTGTTACTATAACTTCTCTAGAATATGGTAAAACCAACAAAAAAACGAATATATTGTTGAGTGTTCGGCAATGTACATAATACAGTGCAGATGGAAAAAGAGACAAGTTTCCAACAGCAAATATAGTATATATTTAAAAGGATTTGTCAGTACCTTCAGTCCAACCTTCAGCTCTGTTAATTTCCTATTGATTCCCACAACTTTGCAACGCCAGTGAGGCCGTGACCAATGTCATCTTAGAGCCGGCTCCTTGTTGCTTTCTAGTAATGAGGCTTTGGCGAATATTTTGATCGGGAGGTAAGAGAAGCGCTTCTTGGTTAAGGGATAGACAGGAAAAGCATTGTGCAGGTGGAGCTGTACTAAGAATAGAAGATTCAAAGAGTATGGGGGTTCAAAATTCAACTCCAAGTGTGTTTGTGGTGAAGGAGCACTTTTGGAACTCAGCAAAAAGCTCTAAAAAGTCAATTTCACCCCTTTAAGTGTAACACGAGCCCGAGAAAGTGGTCAACTTTTGTCCCAAGGCGCCGCTCTGACTGAAACTTTCTGTGTTCCGGCCCGGACAATAGCTCTGTAACAGCTAACAGTCCCTGTAGAGCCAGTGGATGCCATTAGCCCATTGTTCTTTGCGTTTCTGCCTCAGAGGTCAGCCCAGTTCCTGTGTGGAGCGGGGTTTGTAGGGCCCCGATCAATGGAGCCCCGCTGAGTCAGACCGCAGCGGCTGACTAAGTGCTAGTTCAGCACAGCCCGGCATTAAAGACCTACAAACTGGTTACAAGTCATTAGCAGCACAACATTCGGCGGGTCAGGAAAATACTTCAAAGTTCGCAAAGGGAAGGAAAATGTCTTCAGCGCTGCAGATTTTTTTTTTGCAGCAGTCTCCAGAGGTCGACGGAAAAGGCTATGTTTAAGCCAAAAGTGCTCTCACTAAACACATCTCACTTCGCAGTCAGAAGAGGCAGTCCATAAAAACCCAGCTCCTTATGCAAAGATGGATAGCAACAAAAAAAATATTCCGAGCAAACTTACTGTGCAATAGCGAACATTTGCACTAAAAGCTCTTTCATATGTGCTTTGTCCAGGCTTGCTTTCAAAACCCTGAGCCTTGGCGACTTTATGTACCTTAATAAAGATACTTCGAGGACGCAAAGCAGACGCATGCATAATGATGGCACAGGAATATTGTCCGTGGTACTTTAGCATTGATATACACAGTAAATGTCTCAGCCCACACAGCAAATGATCCTGTCTCTTCATGCAGGTAGACAGGAGGGCAGGCAGACAAACTGGTCCTGGACAAAAAGACAAAAATTACTCGAGGTACAAAAATCTTCACCAAACTCACAGAAGCTAAAGCCAAACTAACTGTGGTAGTTTAACTGACGAACTGGCGGCGTGTGGAGGAAGAGCCAGGCTTCTTGTACAGGTCACAAGGTGCAGGTGCTGTGGATTGGATGCAGGTGCGTAACAGGTTGCAGATCTGATGGCCCCGCCCAGGTGAGGAAACAGACAAACACAAAAACAAGAGGGAGGGGAGGAGTGGCAACACAGGACCGGGGCTGCGTCCGAAACGAGCAGATTGGTAAGAGCTCGTACTCCAAACCGGATGTGCGTCAGCGTCCGCCATGGCAAGTTGCTTCCGAATTGGTCTGTCGGTTAGGAAGTAGTTAGGAAAAGGAGCCTTGATGCTAACTATCATGGCTACTTTAGCACAGGGACCTCTGGTGCTAACTAACCGGTGATTAGGAGCTATGTGCCATCCCACAAGCCACTGCGCCAAACCCCCCCACCCCCCTCGGCCCCACCCTCGAGTGATTCATGCGCAACCACTGTTGATTGACAGGAGCACGTTTAATAATAAAAATGATAATAATTTAAAAAAATATGATTCTGCACAAGCCAAACTTTATAAAAGGGACAAAATCCATGTTGTCGTCCCCACAGCTCAGACACATGTCAGTGTTAAAGAGTAAACTTAGTAAACAGATACATTTTTTGCTTTCATTTAGTAGAAACTTAAGCCACATGGATCATTTGCTACTGTAGCTTTAAGAAACAGCTGTTGGAATAAAATAACACTAAAGGGAAATGTTTGGATCATTTGGATTTTTTGTTCTTCTTAAATGTCTTTGTTTGGACACTATGTTGTTGTTGGACACTGTACAGTAGGGGGCGACATGCACTTTTGTTTGACCTGCACTCCACCAATAACTTCAAAGGTCCTATATCATGCAAAATCGACTTTTTAGAGCTTTTAGCCATGTTGTTATGCTATTTCCCTATCAAAAACACCCCCAGAGTGCTTTGTGGCTTCATTCACGCAGCTCTCAGTAATCCTCCTGAATCCTGCTCTCTGAGCAGCTGCTCCTCCCTCTCCTGGTGAACGACTGAGTGTTCAGTTGTGTCGTCACAGCGGAACGGAAGTGATCGACGTTTGTAATGTAATGTCTTAATTCTATGCTTACGGCCGGATTTTAATTTGTAAAACAGCGCTTTCATTATTTCTGTCGTAAGAGAGATGCAAAGAGAAAAAAACATGTCAGACATCATGTTTGCGCTGCAGCTTATTCTGGACACACCTGTTCTTTATTCTTACCTAACGATAATGTCACCGACGGAGAAAAAGAAGGGCATTTGGCTATGAGGACGGGAGTTTATTCAACCTTTTTCAAGAAGAGGCCACTTGAAGTTGTTTTTTTCTCCGGGATTCAGCAACTATCACCAAAATGTTTTTTTTCTGTGACTGTCACTGATGGATGTTTGGTGAACCTTTGCCTGAATCAAAGTGGATTAACATTTATAACCAACGCGAGTCCCACAATGTAAACAGCGATGGACCAGAGCGGTGAGTCAGTCCAAACGCGGGTTAGCTTGTGTGTTAGCATATTAGCATGTGTGTTAGCCATTTATGAAGCTGTGTTGCAGATGTCAACTCCGTATAACTGCATCGTGAAGTAACTTCACTTATTGCTGTTTATTTATATTACGGTAAAGTATGTGTGGAGAGAGGGGGCGGAGTTAACTGAAGCGTTGTGTCTTCCGGGTTTGAAAAATACCTCCAGAAAAAACTTATATTTATCACAAAAATGAGTGCTCAATAGCGGTAGAGGTACAATCATTCATATAAATGCCTATACTTCACTTTGGAATGGCTAAAATAGCATGATATAGGTCCTTTCAAGAAGAAGAACCTGTGTACAGGTCACAAGGTGCAGGTGCTGTGGATTGGATGCAGGTGCGTAACAGGTTGCAGATCTGATGGCTCCGCCCAGGTGAGGAAACAGACAAACACAAAAACAAGAGGGAGGGGAGGAGTGGCAACACAGGACCATGACAGAACTGACTGAAAGTGAACTCTGAAGAGAGTCACGTTTGCACTTATAAGGTTGGACTCATAAACACAGCAGTGTCAATTAAAGCGACAGAGGCGAAATCACAGACGGAAAATTATTTTAAGTTGTTTTTGATATTGTTGTTATTTGAGTAGAATGGTACTATAGATCAGTGGTTCTCAACCTGGGGGTCGGTACCCCCAAGGGGGTCGCCAGACAAATTTGGGGAGTCGCCAGATCATTTAGATAAACCTGTTTTATCAGAGTGCCATTATTTGTTTGTAGTTGGATGAATTTTATTTCAGCCGTTTTTTTTCTTTGTTTTTTCAGAATTATGTAGGCTAATGTTCCTATTTCTCATGGTGTGACCCGGGCGGGGGGTCATGAACCCCTTTACCTGTTATGGGGTGTAATGGGGGTCGCGGCTCCAAAAGGTTGAGAACCACTGCTATGAATACAGACGGCATCGCACTCATAGAAGGGGGCGTGGCTTCACCGAGGGGGAAAATGTTTTGGGAAACACAATTGTTCACTCTTTTTAGCCATTTTCTGGCTAAATATAAACTTATTTATCACATATATATAAAGTCAAGTCTAAATCGGGTCCATATGGATGTTTATTCACAGCAGATTGTTCAGTGGAAGTGACAAAACGTCAGGCGTAGCTAGTGCTAGCTAGTGTTAGCATTAGCACGATTATGTATTTATGGGCTGTTGAACCATTTTTCTCCTCTCCATGTCTTTGTATCTTTATTTAGTAGATATCTATTCATAATTCAGCATTTGTTAAAGTAGTTTTTGGATACTTAGAGAAAGTTTAGATTTTTCTCCTATTGTTTTCCCCCTTAACTGTTTTCAAACATGACCATATATGGGCGATTCCAATGATGCCGTCTGTATCTATATGCCTGAAAAAAACATAATACCCCACCTTTAAGGCTACTCTCAACCTATGGGCAAACACCCTTTGTTGAGGTCAGTCTCGACGACCCTTCTCTCACCTGAGTTTTGGTCTCAACTGCTCATTACGGGCCTATTGATCTGACATGGGCTGTGTCTCAGTCTCATGAGCATCAGCATGAACGAGCCCTCCAGGCTTGGGGTGCAGGAGGCTGCTGTACAGAGGGGACAGACGGAATTTCAGACCTCCATTTTTGTCCATCAAGTCCACGTGTGAGCTGGAAACCTTCATGTCACCGACGAAGCCTTTTGGATGAGAGTGAAAACGCCTTACGCTTCTACAACAGAAGATGACTCAAGAACCTTCATTTAAGCATCTTATGACCTCGCGTGAACAATGCGGATATGTGTGGGGAGCTGAAGGCGCGTTTGGACTGCTACAATTGAGCTCAGCTGCTCAGTTCTTTCACGGTTTGATTACAGGAAATTCAGGCAGTGCACCTTTGACACACAGTTTCAAAGTCTAGTGATGTGGAAATCAAACAGACGGGCGATCTAACTACTTACTGGAGTTTGAAATGTTCTTTCGAGTTGTTGCCTTCTCATGCAAATGCTGCTAATTTGTACTCGTAACAAAACAGTTTCTCCTCCATGGGAAAAATAAAGACGATGAGCCGACGTCTTCTAGTGACTAAAAGCCTTTTGAATCAACTGCTTTCTATACCACGCCATACTGAGTCATTTCTCTTTAGTGAAAACAAGGTTAGAAAGATCTTTTGGAAGGCGGTGGATATGACAGCCCTCCCCCCGAACCTGGAGCAGGGGCTGGAGACAAACTGGTGTTGTTTCTGGACAGAGGCGGCGTTTGACAGAGACACATTGGACATTTACGGCACCATAACTCTTGCCTGACAAGCTAACTTCTCCACCTACGGCTTGAGAGACGACGGCGCAGACAGCGGGAGCGGCGGAGTCCGGGAATGGCAACGGGGAGGGGGGGGGGAATAAAACAGCTCTCGAGCGGGACAGACGCACAACGAAAGGCATGACACTTTGCAGATGTCATGGTTAAAATTGTGCCGCCTCAGCAGAGCTCTGACAGGCCCGCCTCGTCTCCCTGCATTCCAAATCACACTGCGGCGCCTCGCGTTCAATTCAAGCCGCATTGTGCAAACGGTGGCCTCCGCGGTGATGGAGGGGAGAGTTTCCCGACCAGGGCTGAGGGCGTCCCTCGGGCAGACTTTAGATTGTTTTTTTAAGATAAGATGAGATGAGCCTTAGTTCATTTCACTATTCACTTGTCACATCAGCTCTCAAAAACACTCAGGGGGTGCAAATAGACAGGAAATGCGCAATCAAAGACAGGATAGTGTGCAAACAGTTAAATAGTATATAGAGGTTTCTTACAATTAATACAAAGCTTTAGGGGGCAAAACGTCTAAATGATAAAAATTAGAACAAAAGATAAATTGTAGAATTTCAAATAGTCAGCATTGGACGTGCAAAGTTTATGACATTTTTTTACACATTAAAAAAATTAACATATACTTTTTCCCCTATTTTTTGATATTCCTTTTATTGTATGAATATATATATATATTATAATGTTTGCCTAGTCTAGTCCCCATTTTCCCCTCGCTATGCCCCATTTTTTCTCAAAAGATTTTTTTCACACAATTTTTCCTCATTTTTGCCCCAATGTCCCCTCAGTTTTTCCCAAAATTACACCCCGATTTCACACTTTCTATGAACCCAATATTGTAAATTTGCAGATCTTCCACATATTAATGTTCTGTCGACACATATTTCAGCATAAATATTGGGGTGGAAAAATATATTAATTCTGGTGTCGGTAGCAAAAAACAAGTATCGTTAACCTGTTACTTTCTGCCCCACCTTCTCAATTGAGGTCCGTATTCAGGTGGGAGGGGGGAACTCCTTTTAAAGTGGCACAGTAGTACAGCGGTTAGCACTCGTGCTTCACAGCTAGAAGGTCCGGGTTTGATTCCCACCAGGGACGGGGCCTTTCTGTGTGGAGTTTGCATGTTCTCCTCGTGTCTGTGTAGGTTTCCTCCGGGTACTCCAGTTTCCCCTAATCCGGTGTGGCTTGTTTACATGCATAAGACCCATGTATGTTCATTGACATGCACTGTCCCAACCGATAAAAATAAAATTAAAGTTTGAAACGATTGGATCTGATTTCACTCAGTTGCTAGCGTTTGGACGTGACGTATGTGATGCGCCCGAATGAGTGAAGCAGCTTTCACATCTCTTTGCCCTAAGCTTTTTCAATTTCAATTTCTCCACTCGTAGAATGGTAGGTTGAAATTCAACCGATGTAACACGGCCACTGAGATCAGACCCAAACTTACATTTAGGGATATGATAATTGACTGGAGTTTCTGGATAGCTAAGTCCGGGCTAAGACGAGGGAGAAAGGGAGCAAACATTTACCTGTCAAATGAATCATTGTGATATGATTTGGTTGAGTTAGAGTCCAGGTAGCGAAGTTTACCTGTTGACCTCAGCTTCATCACCCGCTTTACAAACAAGCAGCTGTGCTGCGACCCACCTCCGCCCCATCTCCGCCTCTTCTGTCCATGGCTTCTACCTGCTGCATCTTCACGGGTCTCCTATACCACCACCAGTGTCCAGGCTCCAAGCTGTTCATACATACTGACTTTCATACATTGATGTTTACTGCTGGGGTCTGATCTCCAAAATTATTATACATGTCAATAAAGCTTCCACATTGCATTACCCAAATTGAACCATCTCGCTGTAGTTTTACTCAACATCACAGGCCGGGGCAGCAGCAGCATGTTATATCTTGGGACTGCATCAGGTATTACACAAACCAAGTATTTTTCCGTTGTCCAATAAGCCCTTGTTTATGAAGCATTTGTCGGTAATAATGGCGTACAAAAATGAAAGCATGTTGGTACAAACTCAGACTCACAGTATCTCAATTTGTGCGATGGCTTGAAAACTTGAAAAAATGTGGCTCCTTCGCCTTGACATCGAAAGAAACATGTTCCTCATGGAGATTGTGACAAGATTTTTGAGAACGCAAAGCCCACTAGTTAAAAACCAAACAATGTTGGGATTTTTGGCAGGACTGAAGGAGCTCAAAACCTCAAGAAGAATCTACTCGTCATGTTGCCAAGAAAAATAAAAAAACAATCCCTACAGGGGGCAATGTAGAGTGCTTGTTAAATGTGGACGGCGGAATAAAAGTCCTAATTAAAGAGTGCAGACAAATCCTCTCCACTCTCCACTCCATTTGATTCATTCACTGTCCCTCTTTCCCTTATGCCTCTCTTGGGGATTTTTATGCCAATTTTATGGAGAAAACTGACAACAAGAAAAATATGGACGTCTGCTCTCAGCCAGCTTCACACTCATTTTTCGCTTTTGGATTAAACTCAGCAGAAGCCATATGTGTCGTCCAAAATGTCTGATTGAAAATGGCTGTTACACTAAGTGATCACTGGAAAGGTGTGTCAGTCCGCACAGGAAATGTTTAAGTGACAGGAAATGAGCACTTGTAAGGTTACTTAGTTAAATTAGTTATCACTATAATGTACGGAATTCTGCTTGATTGTAAAAGTTATGTCAATATTACGTATTCTTTTCATATCTCAGAGGAAAGAGTAGCGATCAGACCACGGCGGTACACATCAATGTATGTGTGAAAGTCAGTATGGATGAACAGCTTGTAGTCAGGGATGTCTTCCCCCCGGAGCCTGGACACTGGTGGTGGTTTTGGAAGACCCGTGAAGATGCAGCAGGGAGAAGACGCGGTGGAGACAGGGCGGAGGTGGGTCGCAACACAGCTGGGAAGTGAACGAACAATGATTGCTGAGGGCTTAAAAGCGGGACCGAGGGCGATGATTGGCTGCTACGGAGCTGATGGGCTGAGGTGGAGGTGTGGCCCTCACGGAAGCGATCATTGGCCGTAGGTAGGTGATGCTGAAATGAGTCTACCAGGTTGAATTAACGCCTAGGCTTCATTAAATGTAATTGTGTCGAATTATTTATTGTATTGATTTTGATTGTGCTTGCCTTGCCTTGCCTATTTAAATGAGCTGCCTGCAACATGTTTCAGAGAATTTGAGTCGTCCAGTGAATACAGATGAACAACTGGTGGAACACAGAGAAATTCTAGAACATGCGTGAGAGAATCAAAACACTTCTCAGACTTTCTGTTCTATTATGGAGGGGGGAAAAAACAGCCTGTCAAAATTCCCATTGGTTGCAGGTCTCTAGCCAGACAGAACCTTTACAACACTCAAAGACACACCTACTCACTATTCAAACCACTAGTCTGTTCAACCATTCAGCTGGAACTACAATGAACACATCAAGTGAAGGTCAGGATTATTTCTCAAGGCTCGAGGCAACTTTATAAATACTAAGAAGCATTAATGAAGCATCATGACATGGATACAAACACCCGGAGTTTGAGTTGTGAAAACAAATAATAATTGCTACTAAAGCCAGTCTATTTGGGTTCTACTGTGGCCCTGCACACTGAGTCAGAGACAGAAGTCAGGGTCAGGGGAACTGATAAAGGAAAGAAAAGTTATTGTAATATCTGCAATGATAATCTTGTTGTGCGATATATTAGTTAAAACTCTATAAGACAGGAGCTAAAACGGAAATCAAAAAGTTATTTGTAAAACTGCCTTAAACTAAATGCCGCACCCACTGCTAAAAAAGTATTATTTATTAAAATCGGTACTTCCGGTTCAGCGGAGATAAATGCTAACGGCGGAGCAGCTACGCTAAGCCCGGAATTTAGTTTAAGGCACAGTTTTACAAATAACTTTTTGATTTCCGAGAAATAAGTAGGTTCAGGCACTCCCTGATGAGTTTCAGAAATATTGATTGTTGTATTAAAGGAATAGGCCACCGTTTTTACATACCAAGATATGTTCTTACCTAACCTTAGCCGAGTTAATATATACCCGTCTGGTCTTTGTCCGTGCGCTCTGTCACGGAAACGGAGCACATACGCAGCCTCTCCCACATGTCATATAGCTCCAAAAAAGCTCACGATAGAAGCTACCAAGCTCTTCCACGTGTTCCCTATTTAAATAATGTTACGTGAAGTGTTTTCATGCGAAGTATATTTACACAGAAATGTAACATGTCGATTTTATAAGCAGATAAAAAGGGGGACTATATTGTGAGGCGTAATGATACAGGAGCACAACGTCCTCGCGGTAACTCCTAAAGACCCCCGCTCACTTCCGTCAATACATACACAGTGGATCTAAAAGGATAAATCGCCCATAAGCACTTATATTTAATACTTAATATTTAGAACGACGCACAAATAAACAAATAGGTTTAATCAGCAATAACCTAGCTTAAAGTTTCGACATACTAGCTAGCAGTGGAGCTAAAGTTAGCATTGACCTGTTGTTGTGCAAACACAACATACCTCAAAAGAGTTCCATGCTATCACTGCTCCGTGGGGCAATGGGGAAAAAATGTCCATGAACATCCCAAAGCTTTTATAAATGTAGACGAGGAGCGGCTCAGCCGAGAGGGCGAGTGAGGGAGAAGAGTGAGGGGAGAGAAAGTACAGGCTGCAGAGCGAGGCCAAATCTCCCCAAAATAATTTTCTTTCAGTTGAGAGATTGAATGTGTTTTGTCTGTTGATAGTTAGGCATGAATAAAGTTGACCTAATGACCTGTTGAACTAATGAATGGGCTTCTAGTTACCATTAGCATGTTAGTCAATTGATCTAAATTGACGTAATGCAGCTTTATTCCAATATTATATTCAAATTGCTTTGTTCTGCTTGTGACTGTGCTCCATACCATACATATGGTAATTTGCATAAAAGAAAGAAGGAAACACTGCTCTGATGCATAAGGTGGCCCATTTCTCCTTACAAGTTGCCCAGCTTATGTTTCGGTGTTTCAGAATTTGAGTCCAACCTTCTCAGTGTAAAAGTGAATCGACTCTTAGAGTTAACTTCAGGTCAGAGTGACAATAACATGATGCTAAATACTGTGTGTTCTTTGTTTCCAGTAAAAAGACTGCGTGAGGACTCATTGCACTTCTGTCTGTCACAGACCGACAGGTGAAGAAGGAAGTCATGGAGATTCTGCTTTAGACTTCATACTTCTGCTGGACGTATATACAAGTTTTGATCAGTCTACTATGTATTATAAATCTATACACAAGGAGTTCTTGCATCCATCAGAAGTCTGAAGTTAAAGCAGACTCTCCATGACTTCCTTCTTCACTTTACTGAAAACAAAGTACACACTGTATTTAGTGGCATGTTACTGTCGCTCATCTGGTTTCCCCTGAAGTTGACTCTGAGGAGAGTCAATTCACACTGAGAGGGCTGGACTCATATACACACCAAACAGTGTCAAATTAACACTGGAACATTTGCTGTGTGCCCAGAGTCTACAGGACGGGTCCAATGTAATTCAAAAGGTTATCTCTATTGTTACTTCAACCACATGGGAAGTACAGAGTGCAGAGAAATGAACCTGCCTTACGTTCTAACCGTTGGTGCAAACAGTTCACAGCGCCCCTCACACTGGGACGGGCTCTGAGTAAATGCCATCCCTGAGGTTTATGAGAGGAGGAGGAGGCCGCTGATCTGAGAGCGAGGACGGATGAACCGAGCGCGCCGTAAAACCAAACGCGAGGCAGAGCGATGAGATCGGCTACAAGACGAACTGTGGAGAGAGAAAATGCTGATCCTAGTGGAATGGGGAATCTGGGAACGAAACTGCTTTACTCTGAAGCCGGAAACAATTGCTGACATCATGTACAGAGCGATATAGAAGAGCGAGCGAAGGGGAGAGTTCAGCTTCCTGACAGCTTGGCGGATGATGAGGCTCTTCAGTCAGTTGGACGTGGCACGGATCGAGCCTCTCCGATTTATCAGTGTAAAACATGAAGAAAACATCTCATGGTAAATAAAGACATGGAACGTTCAGGCTTAGCGTATTTATATTAAGAGACGTTCTCCTTGGCGTTCAGAGAAACATTTTCCTCGTGGAGACATTTCAATGACCCAGAAATGGAAATAAACTTGTTAATGTTTGCACAGCTGGAGCTAAATAAGTTAGCACTGTGTATTCCAGCAGCTCTGGGTTTGTTTTCGTGAGTGACCAGCGTGGGCGCAGGTCTGTGCTCTTCCTGGCTACACAGGGCGGGGAGGTAAGAGGTACAAACAGAAATTTCCAGAGCACAGTACACACAAGCCAGAACAGGATTCCTCAGACAAGCATGAATTGCTCAGAAAATCACTCTAAGTCCTAACTACAAGAAAACCATCATAGCCAGCTTAAGGGAAAACAAAATGTTTTCAGGTTTCAGGTTTTGGGCCAAATTGGTCTCTGAACATATAAACTTTCACCTGGAAACCAAAAATATACCTAATCTTCACAATAACATGTTTAAATATTGCACAGATTTAATGTTTCCTCCATGAATTTATATAGGACAACATAATTTCAAGGGCCTTTTTCTCAAAACACATTTTTCTATCATTTTGGCGACACTATCTCCATGACATTTTTAATATCTAATTCTTAGCCTGATTTATTGAGTTTTAAATGTCAAAAAATAAGGTAAAAATTAAATTTTTGGTAATTTTTCCACTAAAAAAACTGCTTATTTTAAAACTAAACAAGATAGCCAAAAATCCCCACTGAAAAAGTCTTAGTAACTCATTTATCAATGAAATAAAACCATCAATTTGAATGTAGCTCAATCCGTTTGGAAATTTGGGGCATTTTTTGGCATGAAACACCTTGTTTTTATATGAAAATATACAATGACAGAAAATTTGCAACACATTTTTTTTCCTCACATTTATGCCAATAATGTACAGCAAATAGTTTGAAATTGATATCTGTAAAAAAAAATGTTTTTCCCTATTCACCTCCAGTGTCTCGCCTTAAAAGCTCACAAACGCTCAATTTTGCCCGGTATGTCTAGTATGATAACCCGAGCTTGTACTAAACCTCATCGCCCACATCATCGTCAGCCGCGACAAGGAGCATCCAAATGTGTCAGAGCAGTTAGGAGGGAGTGAGGAAGGAGCTGTGACGCTTCCTTTAATACCTCCTATAGCAGAGGAACCTCGGCATGTTCCTCATCAGCCCATAAGGATCTAAGAACAATCCCACAAGCCACTGCTGCCAATGAAAATATGAGCTTTGTCCTAAATATGAAAGTATAAAGCAGGTTTATTATAGGAAATCTATGAACTTATGGCAACATTATGTACTTTTGTTTACATTTTACAAGAACGAAAGTTAAGCCACATGGATCTTTTGTATAAGATCTGCTGTGCAGAACTGACACTTCGCAGGTGTGGCTCTCAACCTTTTTTGCCCACGCACCCCTTGAGGCATTAAATTATACTCTGAGTACCCCCTAACTGGAGGATCCTGCCAAAATTAAAACAAATTGAGCAACTAAAAATAAATTATTCAGTATGTAGTATAGTATTATGTATTAGTATTATGTTCAAAAAATCAAAAAATTTCACTGAAAAACTACATTTTCTTACAATGTAGTATTGAAATTCTACTCGGTTTCACCTTTTTTTAATCTGCCATTCCAAGTACCCCCTGTCAAGTGCTCAAGTACCCCATTGGGGAACACATATTAGTGATAATTGAACAGTGCCATTTCTAAAGTTATTAAACACATTTGTGCAGTTGCGGATTATACACTGCAAAAAGTGGATTTTAAGCAAGTAAAAAATGTCTTACTTTCAGAATAAAGTTCTTATTTTTTCCCTAAAAAGCAATAATGTCTTTCCTAGCAAAGTTTTCTTGAGAAAAAGAATCTTATTTTAGGACATAAAATCTAGCCATTTCTTGTTCAGATATATTTGCTAAAAAACATGCACATTTTTCTTGTAACAAGAAAGACAGACTTTTTGAATCTTCTTCAGCATTAGACAAAGAATATTTTGTCTTATTTTAAGAAAAATAAGATCACAACTTTTAATTTAAGAACTGATTCTCAGATAGAATCATTCCATTCTCTAAAGTGGGCAGCACGGTAGCGCAGCGGTTAGAGCCTCAGCTTCACAGCTTCAAGGTACTGGGTTTGATTCCCACTGGGACGGGGCCTTTCTGTGTGGAGCATGTTCTCCCCATGTCTGTCTACGTTTCCCCTACCACTAAAAACATGTGCAATAGGTGAATCCTCCAGCCAGGTGATTCTGACCATCAGCCTGGCTCCACATCATGGAGATGGGTCCCCGGGCGCGGGCAATATTTTCCTTAAATATTTTCCTTAGTATTTATTGAGAACATTTTGTGTATAATTTAGAACATTTTACTTAAATCAAGCAACATTTAAGTAAAATACCCCACAATTTTTCACTAAATAAGAATGTTTCATTATTAACATTAAATTATTCAATTTTCTGAGGACATTTTGCTTAATTCTAGCTATTTTTTTGCTTAAATTTAGTGTTTATTTCTTGTTCTATAATAAGAAAAATATTCTAGAAATAAAAATTCTTAGCAAGAAAAAAATGCTTATCCCATTGGCAGAATTTTTTCCTTAAAACAAGACAAAATGTCTTATTTTAAGATTTTTTTCCTTGTTTTTAGTAGGGTACTTTTGGCAGTGTATTTGTCCGGTTGGTAATTGTCCTTAAACGTGACGCAGGAGGATATGAAGCATGTATTGTATGTTAACTTCCTGGTTGTTGCCTCCGCTGGGTTAGGAAAGTTCAGTTTGTCTTGTTCCTGTTCCTCATGATCCTCATGACTTCAGCCTCAAAGGTGAAGGAAAAGGAGGAAGGGGAAAGAAGCTATCTTGCCTCTTTTTAGATGCAGCCTCAGTCTCCTTGTAGCAGTAGCAGTAGCAGCCATTTAGGCCAAACACTATGAGGCCGTTCAATCCCTCGCCAGCCGTGTATCTCCCTCAACCTCGGTCAGCCCAGCAGAGACGGTCACAAGTTACCGTTTCAGGCTTGTGAAACTATTGCGTGATCCATTGTGTCACTAATACCACAACAACAACAAGTTGACGACATAATAAGCTGTCCCGCTGGAGTGTATAATGAACTGTGCACTGTATCCACATTTAAACTCCCCCAAAAGAACACTTCTCATCTTATTTACTCAGCGTGGTGTAAAAAAAACGAGTACAGCCCGAAAATTTGCTTGCCGTTCCGTTTTCTCTTTTATGGAGAAAGAAGCGGTGCTTAAATACGGCGGCGGGTGTCCGTAAATCTGCAGAACTAGTGTGAGGAGGTGTTTTGTAGCAGAAGAGCCTTAAATTGATGAGTGTCCCAGAGCGTGTGGTAGATAACTCCTGAGCCGCTCTGCAGTGACAAATGTCTCTGCTGCTCTCAGCTCCGCTCGCTCCGCACAGGAGATAAGTCACCCTTCGACTGGCTCCGCTGTCTGTACTCCCAAAATCTCAGGAAAGGGGACTAGACATGTCCAACTACTTGGAGCGTATGCAAACGTGCCAGCCATATCAAACCCCCGCTCCTAATAATCAGTGACCTATTTTAGCGAGATCGGAATTTCCAGTCTCACCGTCTCAAGATGTTTTTGCTCAGATCCACTGGCGGTTTGAACCAATCACGTGGCAGTATTGTCATGAGTGGGCTAGTTTTACATTTGCCAAAAAAAACAATGGGCTTTGTGCACACTTTTTTTTTTTTTTTTACTTTAAAGTGGGGGTATTATGCAAAATCGACTTTTTCAAGCTTTACATCATGTTATTATGTCATTCCCTCATTAAAAACATTCACAGATTTTTGAGTAATCTGTAAAAACTCTGATGGCGGCCATTTTAGGGATAGGTTTGCTTGAGTCCTCCTAGGAACGCCCCCACCTCCTGGAGACGCCTCCGAGCTTTCGTCACCAGCCGAGTAACCAACCACTGCTCCACAGCAGAACCCCCTCCCCACTGATGCCACAGACAGCGTGTGGAGGGGGCGTGTCTGAAAGGGTCAGAGGTTCTTAAAGAGACAGAGGCCTATTTCAAGACATTCACTACAGCCATTTTGAGAGAGCAATTTTATACAAGGCAGTTATTCTAATTTACTGCATTTACAGACCAACAGAAGGTTTCGTCATCATTGTAGTGTGATATAGACTGGTGCTATGTGATTGAAAAAAGCATAATGCCCCCTCTTTAACGATACCTGCTTTTCAGTACCGGTGCCTTAACGGTACTTTTTTCGATGCCTATGTTATTTTAATTCAGTTAAAATAATGAGTATAAAAAGTATCGTTCAAGAGAAAGTCCAAAAACGGCACATCAGAAAACAGGCCGCAGCAGTGTCGCCTGTAACTTCATTTTTCCCGCTAAAGCAGTGATAAAAAGAGAGAAAGGACATTATTACCCCCTGATCTGCAGGAACAGAACAGTTCCACATCAGGCACCGTTTAATTTCAGATAATCTTTTCTAAACACACTGCGCTGTTCGACGAAGTGAAAGCTCCTCACACGTCAAAGATCTGTTACATAGTGAGAGCGCTCACTAAAAATGCACCACAACTGTTCCAAACATGGCTAATGCAGAGTGAGCGCTCACTTTATCCACAAACCATCTTTGATCCTAAATGCTCCGGTGCAGCCATTTGGTGCAGCTGGAGTTTAGTAACAACAGCAGTAACTTCGGGCTCTGCGGGGCTAAAGCTAAAGCCGATTTGTTTCTTGTTGTCACTACCGTTGATTGTTAGTAAGTTATAGCTTTGCTTCGCTTTAAGAAAACATCTGCATTTGCGCTGAAGCTGCTCATGAGTTCAGGCTTTTTTAGACTCACTGCGGATCATTTATTGACGTTTGGAGAGAAAAAGTACTGAAAATTAGCACCCAAAAAATAAAAAATAAATTCGATAACGCCCCCTACCGGAGCTCCTTGGTATAACGTACCCAGCCCTACCTGTCACTTGCGTTCAGAGAGCCTATAAGCACTATTATTGATACTAAAGAATGAACGAATGAGAGAGTGAGTCGTGGTGATTGGAGAGGCCGATGGCGTAGATTGGCAGCCTCACTTCCGTCAGTCTATCCCATTGGGTGACTGTAGCTACAACAGTAGCTTGCCACCAAACTTGGCAACACAGGATTGAAAAGTGCTTTCTGATAAATCTACATTTTAGAAAGTAAATGTAAATGCCAACGACTATGGGAAACATACATTGACCAAACTATGCAATTCTCACAAGTTTTCCGGGAGTACATGGCTCACTAACTGTGTATGGAACAGAGCTTATTTCCTATTAAATAATATTGCTTGTGACACACAAATCATCCACCTGCATCACCCTCAGCACCCTGGGTTTCGATGGCCTTGGTCCGGAGGATGTACAACAATTTTTTAAAGCCATAACAAGTACCTTATTTTCCAGACTTTTTTTCGTAGTTTGGCAGGGGTCTATACTCCAGAGCGACTAATATGCGATTTCTCTTCCTTTTTTTTAAATTCAAATGTTGCCACTAGAGGGCACTGCAGGCTAATCGAGCAGCAGAAAGAGAGTTAGGAGTGAGCGAGAAGTGGAGGTTACTTTTAGAAGAAAACAAAACAAAGCTAATCACGGGCTAAAAGCTAGATGGCCACATTTAGAGGAACGACTTTGCAAATAAGAGCTTGAAAAACATGCTGTTGGGAGAGGTTTGTCAACGGTGCAGTGGTATGTTCCTTATGCTTTAGTTATCTGAACTGTTTATGTGACGTTAACATAACAGACGCCTATTTAGTTCGTTGTGTAATGTGTCACGTTAGCAAACCGTACGCCTATACAGCCTGTTGTTTTTTTCTCATTAGGCATTTTATGGCTAGTGCGTCTTATACTCTGGAGCGACTTATAGTCCAGAAAATAGGGCAACTTGTTTACCTTAATAAATTGTGTTCGTAGTCCCTCTGGGGGTAATAGCCTTTTCTGCCTGTTCTCCAAACTGCAGCCCACCTGTAACAGACATGGCTTTAGCACAAGGCAAGCCTCTAATACTAATTTTATTTTGCCTCGGCCAAAATCTAATGGACTAAAAAGTACGTTTATATACAGAGCCATCTCACACTGGAATATGCTGCCCCAGGAAATTAGGAGACTAAAAAAATCATCTTTCTTTTAAAATAAATCTAAAGAAATATGTAATCAGTCAAAAATAAATAAATAACCTGCTTTGAGTATTGTAATGCACCTGACTTGTTTTGCTTATTTCTTACCTCAATTATTGAATTGAATGTGGAACTCTACATTGTTGATGTGTGTTGTATAAATGACCCTCTGTACTGTGTAATGTCTTCTTTAGAATGAGAATGGACCCCAGGAAGAGTAGTCTTTGCGTTGGTAAAGACTAATGGGGATCCTTAAATAAATAAAGAAATACAAGTGTTAATGGGATGATTGGAGGGTCTTTCATCTCCCCCGGTGTCTCTGGCCAGAAAACCACGCTTGCAACTTGACTGCCACTGGGTCGGAGTCGCAAATACACACAATGGAACCATGAAGAAGAAGCTAACGGGCTAAGCTAACTGCAGGCTAGCACCACTTAAACGGTATTCACAGCCAAGTTTGAGAGAGAAAAAAAATGCGTAATTGGATGTACAATATCACCCTCTCCCTTTGTCTTTCCTGTCAGTGTAGTATTTACTCTCACGGACAATAAATGAGTAAAAAAACGCAACATGCTACGACACCTGCAGTGGCGCTTATGGCCTCGAGGGGCATGAGTTGCTTTAATTTTTAGTTGTATAATGCGCTAAATGGAAAAACTACAAAGAGTATTTTTGAGTTGACGTCAATGGAGGTTCATCAAGTTCCTCCGTTTAACTCTTTTCACTTTTAATGGTCACGATTTTCGATGATTCGTTCTCTTAATCGGCTGAGTTCTTACTCACACATCAGAAGAAGATTTTTGAATTCAGTGAGGGAGGGTTTTGCCGGTTTGCTTGTAGCAGGTAATCTGTCTGAGAAGTCTAGACTCCCATCACTTCGGGCACTTCTCCAGCTCTTTCTGGGGATTACCTAGGCCAATTCCCCCAAAAGCAGCTCTACTCGCGCACCCGCAATCTCCTCCCGTTACTCGATAACACCGGCGGTCCTCGGACTGGTTCCGTTTAATATCCGAGATCCAGGATTGATGAAGTGCACGATTTCTGCAAAGATAGGCAGACTACAGGCCTCGACAACTCATTCTCCAATCTGCAGTCGAGTTATATTTGCTTTCCTCCAGTGCTGTTTACATGCTCTGCGACTATGCCGTTGGGTGAGTCATAAAGTAAAGGCAGACATTGCTTAAGCGTGCCACAACAGACAAGGATGCACACGCACAATGTTTACAATCTCCGTTTAGCTGCCCAGCGCGTCATACTTACTTACACTGTATAGACTGTTTATTTACGCGACAGGCCACTCTGGGATCGACTCCTCAGCCCCGGTTCACTCCAGAGCAATTTCAGCGTGTGTTGTGGTGAAAAAAAATAAAAAATAAAATAAAATACAGAGGAATGATGGCAAATTTGGATACTGAAAAATAAATTGGAAACAACGGGAAACTTTAAAGGGGCTAGATGCAAGTTAGTCATTTTACGCTCACTACTGCCACCTCAGGTCTTATGCGTAATTGCAGCTTCTATATTAAGCTCGTGCATGATGACACACACCGAATTAACACCTTTTTGAATGACAGTGCTGGTTGTGGTGAACAGGTCTGGGCTCATTCTACACATTAGGACATTGCTGGAACGAAACCTGCAAAATACCATATGTTAAGTATTTTCGTACAATTTGGTGACTGAGTAATAGTTGAAGGATTAGTGCAGATGCATTGACGGTGTGTATACGCGTCTCAGTCGCGTGGCTTTTGTTGTTATGGGAACTCAACTCTTTGAGACCTTTGATTAGTGTCATATCACACTATGCATCTCCACTGCCTGAAGTCAAGATGCTACGGCCAAAAAGAGCAGCTCATGCAGATGAGCCGAGCTGATACTTACAGAAAATTGAAAAGTTAGGATTTTATTCATATACACTGCCTGGAGAGTTACTGACAACACTTAAAAGCAGCACACCCCTGGAGAACATTTGTGGACATTAGCTACAGCTGCTGAGCTACAGCTACAAGAGAACGACACTCCAAACATCTAGCCTTGGATACAACATGTGACTGAGGCAAGAGCTGAGCTGTTTTTTTTTTTCTCAAAAAGGGTTCATAGATGTGAGCCACAGATGCCAAAGTTTTGGTGGCAGTTCTTGGAAGGCTATAGTGACAGAGTTCTGTTTGGAGGAGTGTGATTTTTTACATACAGTATGTTGTAATAATACGGGAAATATACAGGGCAAAATACGATAGTTTCCCGGCCTAAACGGGACACTTGACACCTATCAAGCACAGATGTGTTTATTGTGTTGAGGCTAAATGCTAACTGCTAACATCTTTGATGTGTTCATGTAGTCTGAAGCTGGGCTTCAACTGTACAATTTAGAGACAATTTTGCATGTGCCAAATGAATCATCAGCTCACACGGGCTCACGTGTTCAGGAAGTCGCTATCAGCCGTGTTTAGCCTCTGTGCGCTCTGTCTATCCTGTGTCTCCCTCCTCCTGCTGCTGTATTTCACGTGTCCATGCTGCTTTCAATCGGCTTCAGCAGTGCTACCACAGTATCAGGACCAAACGACTCATGACATGTCTGCAAACCATGCGCCCATGTGATTTTCAGTCTGTTTGTTGTGAGATGCTAATCACAGCTCTTGGCCCCTGCACACTTCACAACATACACAATCAAAACTTGTTTCAAATTTGCACGAAATCGCACAGAATAAGCCCAGCTTGTTTTTTACATTAACATTCACATTTATCTTCTTTGGCCGGGATTACAATGACATACAACATGCTACTGTCAATCAGTTGTCCTTCATTGTTATCCTGAGTAGAGATATGAAGTTATTTTAACTATACATCATTAGAAAGGCATGTATAACTCGTGATCGTGGACGAGAGCTCGTGTCTACGTCAACATGAACACCAATGAAGCATAATGCCCCACTGTACATGCTTCACAGACCAGTGAGCAACTCCAATCCGAGGGTCTGCTTCAATGTGTGACATCAGAGCGCCCGCATTCAGTTTGAGCAAACAACGACTCATCAATAAACAAGATGAGGGAGAGAAAGGGAGTCAGGTTTGGTCTGTACTCTGTACAAAGCATGATTAAAACTAGAACTAAGTTGATTCATCAAAACAAAGTGCATTGGGAAACAGTAGTAATCCCAGTCCCATGTGTGTGTACTTTTGTTAGAAAACTGTGGGGAAACAGTATCAAACCGTAAACGTCCACCATTCGACCAGAAGCCGCAGACCTCCGTTTTGATTTGAAGCCGTGGATTCTCTGAGCCAGTCGCGGCAGTATGTATGTAAATGCAGCGTGCAGGTTGAGAGCTGGTTTCCCCGGGGGCACGGTGGACAGGTGGGTCTGAGCGAGCAGATGGTCCTCTCTGTTCAAATCCAAACACAGCCAGGAGCACAGCAGCACTCAACCGCCCTCACCACCCCCTTCTCCCACGTTTACATGCTCACGTTAAAGCCACACTACAGAACCATGCAGTTTGTGTTCCTGTGATGCTTTTTTAGCTACATTTCAATGGATCTGCAGCTAAAACGCCAGAACAGAGATAACATAGTCATATAGGGAGATGTTTTGACATTGTATCAACTGATTCTTGAAGGTTGAATTCCCAGGTAGAGCTGTTACCTTGAACTGTATTATACTTAGGGAAACACAAGATGGTTTTTGAGATGTGAGGAATGAGGGTACTATTTGTACAAGGCCATGCTTGATAGTGTGATATTTTGATACCGGCGCCTCATGTTTAAAAAAAATAGTAATTTAATTCCTTGAAAATTGTTATTTATGGCACTGCAGGTGAAAACATAGCTTTAGGAATATAGTGTGGCAGCCTTTATCTGACATTACGAAGCTGCTCTCCTCAGGTTAGTAAGAAGCTGCTCTCCTCAGGTCAGTAAGAAGCTGCTCTCCTCGGGTCAGTAAGAAGCTGCTCTCCTCGGGTCAGTAAGAAGCTGCTCTCCTCGGGTCAGTAAGAAGCTGCTCTCCTCAGGTCAGTAAGAAGCTGCTCTCCTCGGGTCAGTAAGAAGCTGCTCTCCTCGGGTCAGTAAGAAGCTGCTCTCCTCGGGTCAGTAAGAAGCTGCTCTCCTCAGGTCAGTAAGAAGCTGCTCCTCTCAGGTCAGTAAGAAGCTGCTCTCCTTGGGTCAGTAAGAAGCTGCTCTCCTCAGGTCAGTAAGAAGCTGCTCCTCTCAGGTCAGTAAGAAGCTTCTATCCTCGGGTCAGTAAGAAGCTGCTCTCCTTGGGTCAGTAAGAAGCTGCTCTCCTCAGGTCAGTAAGAAGCTGCTCCTCTCAGGTCAGTAAGAAGCTTCTATCCTCAGGTCAGTAAGAAGCTGCTCTCCTTGGGTCAGTAAGAAGCTGCTCCTCTCAGGTCAGTAAGAAGCTGCTATCCTCAGGTCAGTAAGAAGCTGCTCCTCTCAGGTCAGTAAGAAGCTGCTATCCTCAGGTCAGTAAGAAGCTTCTATCCTCAGGTCAGTAAGAAGCTGCTCTCCTTGGGTCAGTAAGAAGCTGCTCTCCTCAGGTCAGTAAGAAGCTGCTCTCCTCAGGTCAGTAAGAAGCTGCTCTCCTCGGGTCAGTAAGAAGCTGCTCTCCTCGGGTCAGTAAGAAGCTGCTCTCCTCGGGTCAGTAAGAAGCTGCTCCTCTCAGGTCAGTAAGAAGCTTCTATCCTCAGGTCAGTAAGAAGCTGCTCTCCTCAAGTCAGTAAGAAGCTGCTCTCCTCAGGTCAGTAAGAAGCTGCTCTCCTCAGGTCAGTAAGAAGCTGCTCTCCTCAGGTCAGTAAGAAGCTGCTCTCCTCAGGTCAGTAAGAAGCTGCTCTCCTCGGGTCAGTAAGAAGCTGCTCTCCTCAGGTCAGTAAGAAGCTGCTCTCCTCAGGTCAGTAAGAAGCTGCTCTCCTCAGGTCAGTAAGAAGCTGCTCTCCTTGGGTCAGTAAGAAGCTGCTCTCCTCAGGTCAGTAAGAAGCTGCTCTCCTTGGGTCAGTAAGAAGCTGCTCTCCTCAGGTCAGTAAGAAGCTGCTCTCCTCAAGTCAGTAAGAAGCTGCTCTCAGGTCAGTAAGAAGCTGCTCTCCTCAGGTTAGTAAGAAGCTGCTCTCCTCGGGTCAGTGAGAAGCTGCTCTCCTCGGGTCAGTAAGAAGCTGCTCTCCTCAGGTCAGTAAGAAGCTGCTCTCCTCGGGTCAGTAAGAAGCTGCTCTCCTCAAGTCAGTAAGAAGCTGCTCTCCTCAAGTCAGTAAGAAGCTGCTCTCCACAGGTCAGTAAGAAGCTGCTCTCCTCAGTTCAGTAAGAAGCTGCTCTCCTCAGGTCAGTAAGAAGCTGCTCTCCTCGGGTCAGTGAGAAGCTGCTCTCCTCAGGTCAGTGAGAAGCTGCTCTCCTCGGGTCAGTAAGAAGCTGCTCTCCTCAGGTCAGTAAGAAGCTGCTCTCCTCGAGTCAGTAAGAAGCTGCTCTCCTCAGGTCAGTAAGAAGCTGCTCTCCTCAGGTCAGTAAGAAGCTGCTCTCCTCAGGTCAGTAAGAAGCTGCTCTCCTCAGGTCAGTAAGAAGCTGCTCTCCTCAGGTTAGTAAGAAGCTGCTCTCCTCAGGTCAGTAAGAAGCTGCTCTCCTCAGGTCAGTAAGAAGCTGCTCTCCTCAGTTCAGTAAGAAGCTGCTCTCCTCAGGTCAGTAAGAAGCTGCTCTCCTCAGTTCAGTAAGAAGATGCTCTCCTCAGTTCAGTAAGAAGCTGCTCTCCTCAGGTCAGTAAGAAGCTGCTCTACTCAGGTTAGTAAGAAGCGGCTCTTCTCAGGTCAGTAAGAAGTTGCTCTCCTTGGGTCAGTAAGAAGTGTGAGTCGGCCTCATATTCCCAAAAAAAGTCAATCAAAATTAGGAAATGGAAAAAAGCGGAGTTCTAATGAAGCGTATGATGCAAAGCGCGACATCGTAATATCATAAGTAAGTCGTAGGTCATTGACTTTTCTTTCACATGTGACTGTAACTGTAACAAATGCAGAATAAAACTGAATCCCAGACGTCCTCCAGATGCTCCTGATTAAAGTTTATGAACTTTGTGAAGCAAAGAGTGCGTTCTCTGCGCAGTCCAGTCAGGACCGAGCTGCAGGCACTGAGTGCACAGGCCAGGGGCGAATCAGAGGAGGGGGCTCATGGACAGGGCCCCACACACAAACACACCTCCAGCATTAAAAAAAAAAAAAATCTATTTCGTTCCCAGTCAGAGCATAACAAAATGTGAGTTTATTTAATACACATTAATTTAAATCTTGGTATGGTGTAAAACCATTAAATATAATACAATTATTGAAAAGAAAAAGGTCTGGCGTATAGTTATAGTTTATTGTGATATAAATATAACAGTCACATTATATTTAATCACAATAAACTACCGCTCCTGGATCTCACGAATGGTCGGTGCCTTTGTGGCTCTTCACAGGATCAAGGTTGAACATTTCGGCTCTTGGTCTCTGACTATAAGGACAAAAGAGTGTGCTTTCTAACCAGAACCGCCCGCACCCCAAGTTTGCTGTATATTTGAGGTACTCGATAATTTAGAATAGATAAAAATGTGCGATTCATTTGTGATTTAACTATGACATTCATTCTACGTTTAGCAATACAGCCCATCCCTACCCTCGTTTTTGAAGCAGCAGCAGCAGCTCAGTGTTTTGATGCCGAGGTCGGCGGTTTGACTCTGGCAGCTGCCTACTGAAATGTTCATGACACTTAGAGCACTGACTGCATCTTTTAAGCTAAACATTGTGCACATTAAACTTCTGTCTGAGCTGCTCACGCACCCTGCACACTCAGCCCGTGGCCGCTGCAGTCAGTCGGCACTAACTCCTGAAGACAGGCCTCTTCTATAACAGTCTTAAGCTCTCCTCTCTCTGCGCCGTCACTCAGGCGGGCTGATGGACGCATTAGTGCAGTGGCATTTGGGACGCTAACACTCTGGAACATGCTTCTGACATGATCCTGGTTTAACTACAGGTCAAACTGCCAATCATTACAGCACCCACCCCGCTTTTCTATTTCAGTACAAGAGTCTAAAAGCTTAGCGGTCAGTTTACCTCGTGGCCTCTGTATTTTCAGTTTGAAATGAATCATCGATCCTATCCGAGGATGAACACCTGTCTTTACTATACAACAAGAACTGAACCTCCAACAAGGACTGGTCACGGAAACACCACAGGAGGAGGAGGAGGAGGAGGAAGTGCGAGCATTCAGCAATACAGGCCTTTCATGTGACTGACAGTACAACAACATGTAACAATATCTCTACTCAGGATATAAAAGAAAGACAACTGATTGACAGTGGCATTTTTATGTACAGTGTTCCCTCGTTTATCGCGGGTGTTTCGTTCTAAAAATAACCCACAATAAACGAAATCCGCGAAGCAGGCAGCTTTATGTTTTACAACTATGATATTATATTTTAAGGGAGTAAAACCCCTCACCACACACTTTATACACTTTTCTCACCGATTCACACGGATTCTCCCTTATGCCTGGTGTCACTGTGTGATTTTTTTTGTTTAATAAGATTTGAAGATTTCACATTACAGACGTGGGGATGGAAACATCGTCAGCTACTCTCGTCTCCGCTGTGTGGTTGTTCAAACTAAGAGACAATCGTAGCTATGAGTGACCAACGTTTTATGGTATTGTTATATATATATATCGTTATGGTATAGTTTCAGGCTTTAGAAGGCGAGTGTTAAAGAAGGGATATTATGCTTTTTTCAATCACACAGCACCAGTCTATAGCACACTACAATGATGACGAAACCTTCTGTTGGTCTGTAAATGCAGTAAATGCAAACCTATCCCTAAAATGGCTGCCATCAGAGTTTTTACAGATTACTCAAAAATACTAGCCTGGCTAACGCCAGGCTGCTGTGTGCGCTCGAATCATTTCGAACTGCACAGTAGCCTGGGGACCATGGCCGAAATTTTCGCGTGGATTTGGGAACCAATCACAGAACGAGGAGGGACGGCAAGATGATGACGAGCTATTCGATATACGGAAGCTTGTAGTTTATTTACGTATTTAAAAAAAAAAGTTTATTTACGGATCAAACATGACAGCAGCAGACGCAACGCTATTTTTCGATCGAGCTTTAGGCCGTGTTGTAAATAGTTTAGCTCAAAAGTTTACAGCGGGTACGTCATACGTCATCTCATACGATGATACGATTGGCTGTGGCTACGTGCAGACGCATGATAGTGCCCAAAAAATGGCTATGGACGATCGTAAACCACACCTCTCCTACGAGAAAATGAATTGGTGGTCCGCAGACTAAATATCACTTGTGATTTTAGTCTGGTGTTAGCCAGGCTACAAAAATATGTGAATGTGCCAAGACAACACTTCAGGCATGTTTTTAATGAGGGAGTGACATAATAACATGATGTAAAGCTTGCAAAAGTCGATTTTGCATAATACCCCCCCTTTAAGCTCAGGCGAGTGCCACATGCTAGCGGTGTTTATTTCCGCGGGAAAATGCAGAGAAAGTAAGCGCGGGGTCGGACCTGCTCTTGCCTGGCCTGTCAGCACAGGCTAGTGTGTTATTAGACAACTTTACACGCCGGGTACACTTGTGGCAGCATGATCGTCAGCAAAAAAACACAACTGGGTGTGAGCAGTGCTAATTCATTGAACTTTGATTGTCGTGTGAATTATTTAACGGTCTTATATCACTTTGATACTGATTGTTGTTGAATGCAGTTGAGTTTGTCCAGTAATGTTTTGAGGCGCATTGAGTTGCCTTGTGTACGAAATGCGCAATATAAATAAACTTGCCTTGCCTTGATATTTTACGGTCTGGGGCAAGAGGGGGAGCTACAGCATCTAGCTTGGAATCGTTCAATCTGTTACTTGCCATTCCCCATGATCAGGGGGATAAGGTTAGTGTTATTGTGACTAGGGTTAGGCACAGCAAATGTGATGTAAGTTGTGTTTCACTCACAGAAAACGATCTCTGTCAATACGCTTTCAGATTCGGATCTGCATAATTTGAGAAAATAACTGGTAGGAAACAGGTTAAAGCAGAAATACTGACTTTACTTGTTACTTGCCGTTAGGTTATTGTCCCCGTAGGGAAATTTGTCCTCTGCATTTAATCCATCCTTTCGATGCCGCTGGGGCAACCCATAAGGAGCAGTGGTCAGTGCTGCGCCCGGGGACTCATCTCCATGATGTGGAGCCAGGCTGGTGGTCAGAATCACCTGGCTGGACTCCACACAGAAAGACTCCGTCCTGGTAGGAATCGAAGCTGGGACGTTTTAGCTGTGAAGCGGAGGCGCAAACCGATGCGCTACCGTGCCGCGGTATAGTCAGGTGTAAGGCTTATGGTTAGGAACAGAAAATGTAATGTCACATAGTTTTAGAAACTAGAAGATTTTGGCGTTCAAATGAGGTATCACACTGCCATGTATTCTGCAAGCTGAATATGCATAATTGCTGACTCTAACCTTAAACCTAAGATGGCAGAGAACACTCCGGGGGTAGCTGAATGAAAGACTTTACTAGAACATTCATGCCTGATTGGATTGGCTGTTGCTCATGGATAGACCACATCCCTCTCACAGCTGCCTGCTCCAGCATGAGCTACATATCAAAAAGACTTGGTCAAGAGATGGTAGAGGCAGAACACTTGCAGTACAGGCATGACATGGACACGGTATGCCATTTTACAGACGCTCGCTTCCCTTACAAAAGCAACGTAATGTGCATAACTGTGTTTTTCTGACCATAGAATCGTTCAAGAAAAGGCCAGCCGTGACTGTATTCTAACTGTAAATCCACATGTGCTACATTTTTCTAGGACTTGGGCACACCAATTCCAGAGTGTGACATTCGGTGCAGCCCCCCACAGTGAGAGGGGGGTGCGCGGCGTCTCTTCGCAGGGTTCATTATAAAGCCGTGTTTGGACGGTCAGCTCTGCTTTTAATATTATGACTGCTCCGGTCTGCAGCGGAAAGGTGTGAACTAAAACGACAGGGGGGGAGTGGTTTGTTAGTGGTAGCCTTTGTATTGGTCTACTTCAAAAAGGTGCTGTTGACATTTTTACCAGACGAATACAACTGTTTGTCCGTCCATCGTCTTCTTTTTTTGCCTGGCCAAAGCCAAAAGTGTCCTTTACCTGGATGAAACTACTAGTACCGGCTCGTCATTCTCAGACGGAGGACCTTTCCCACCAACAAAATGCAGTAAACAAATAGGTGCTACTTTTCATCTGCTCCACACGTTAAAAGTCTGCTCGTCCACATTAATATTGCCACTGCTTTGCCTGGTCCGTTTTTTTCTGTCATACTGTCGCAGATCTTAAGGGGATTTGGAAATGGGCTAAAAAATGTTCCCTCTGGCAACTTGTCTGGATATCTAGAGCCCGGTTTTGCGAGCCAAACTAAGGCGCATGCCGGCACCTCCTGTATCGTGCTTAGTTCCTTGGTGTTTGAAGCAGAAAAATTAGACTGACTATCGACTCAAGCCATAGCCGCCCATGCAAAATGAGCACTACACGACACTCGCACTACACCCCATAATAAGAAAAAAAGTAAATAAGTGCTTAAACGTACAACATAATAGTGTTCAGGTGTTTGTCCTGAGCCGCAGCGACTGAGCCACGCTGACCAGAATGTTTTTGGAGGTCGGGGAAACCGTAGCACCCGGAGGAACCCTGTCTGGCTGCCTTCAGTCTCCTCTGATCCTCTGAAACGGTGCACCGCCTCCTGGGTTTGTCCCTGTTTCAGAGCGTGGTGTCCTGCACTGGTCAGCTCCACCTCCTCCTTCCTCTTCCTCCTGTGCAGCTCCCTCCGCTCCACAGCAATCTCTCAGCATCTTCTGGGAACAGCTTAGCGGTTAATCTGTTTTACTCTCCAGTGAATGTCCATTAGCCAGAACAATAGAAGGCATGTGTCCTAGTTGTGAGTCTCGCCCGGATACCTCCTTGTTTGTCCCTTTTTTTTGTTCCCTGTAGGTCCTCTTGTGACACTTCCACTGAGCTGCAGGTGTGGGGGCTCTTGGTGCCTCTTCAATGTCTCTCCTGAGACACTGAAGAGGGTGGCGCAGCTGGTAGAGCCGGTCGTCTCATGATCGGAAGGTCGGGGGTTCAAATCCCACCTCCTGAAAGTGCACACGTCATTGTGTCCTTGGGCAAGACACTTCACCCACATTGCCCCCAGTGTCTGCGTACATTGGTGTATGAATGAGAGTTTGAATGGGTGAGTGGATCCTTGCTGTAAAGCGCTTTGAGTGCCTAATGTAGGTGGAAAAGCGCTATATAAGTTGAGACCATTTACCAAGAAATGTGTAGGTCTCAAATGGGTTTTGCTGATGAGCTGGCTTTTTTCTTTTAAAACAAAGCTACTTTCTTCAGGACCAATATGAACTCTCTACAGTAAAGAAAACTATCCCCACAAAAACACGGAAACGGCCAACTTTCTAAAAAATATTGTGCGGGGCTTCCGTCCATGTCACCGTCTTTTTATCGCTCGCACCATTTTTTGCCCTAAGTAGTCACCCCCCCCAAAAAAATGCGTACTTGGGTGTCAAAATGCGTAGCTAGTTCACAAGACGCATAAGGTTGGCAGGTCTGCACAGCAAAGATGTACAAAAGTATTCAGTAAAACAATGTGGAACATAGAAACCACAAATGCAGAAAAAGTACCGAGTGTACCGAGAGAGAGGGAGGTTGCTGCCTGTTTACTCACCGCCATGACGCCATGATGACGCTTTTGCTGCAATCTTTTTTTGGCTACTGTGAAAGACGCAATATGTGTTTGTTTTCCCGTGTTGTTCCTCCAGCTCCACTGTATGTGCTGGTCACACTGAACAGAGGTGTTGCAGGAAAACAAAGGCCATAAAGAATCGACCCCACTGCAGCCTCACCGTGTGGGACCACCATCACAGACCCCATAACCTCCACACCCTCCACACCTTCATACAGGCTGCCCGTATATTACCTCCGCTATCTCTCATGTCAGGAAATGAACACAGCCTGCCTTCAAACATGGCTGTTCTGCTCCGTGACTGCAAATGATGGCATGTTCCCGAGAATACATTTAACTTCCGGTGGCTGTACAAGTGTGGAGCGATACCGCAGGTTTGTTGGATTGATTGAGGTGTTGAAACTCATAATATTTGGAGAGGGCTTGCAGAAGAGTGCTCCAGTGCTTCCAATTCGGTCGCGGTGAGTGGACACGCGATTGCACTTGACAGAATGGAGTTCAAATGAGTGCCAGGATCATGTGTTTTTTCCAATTTCTGCCGTACTTATCCACCCACTATTTTTGCCATTGGAACTCTGAGGCAAAAAGAAAAAAAGGCACTAAATGGGCATTCCTGTTTATTTTCTATTTCCTTCTTTTTGTATTTGTTCCAAAGCAGGATTGTCTGGAACTTTGCTGTTTTATATCGATCCAATCACAGACGCAATTCCATGACAGGAATTGAATCAGCCACAAGTCAAAGGTCAAAGTTTATTTATAAAGCACATTTAAAATACACTGCCCAGTGCTGTACATGTTTCAGCAAGTACAATATTTTATTAAACGTAAAGTAAGTTATAATATATTTACATATATTTCAGCAACTAATTAGAGTCTAGTGTCCTCCCGCGTTGACCAATGAGCTTTTCCCGTGAACCAGCCTGTCAGGTCCAATCAGGAGGGAAGGGGAGGAGCTTGATCGTTTACTTTTGAAAGTTCTGTTCCTGCTCTCCTTAGTTTGCAAACTGAGAAGGGTTTTTGGGTCAAAAAGGGGAGAAATTTGACTTTCAAATTTCACTCTATCTCTCCTCACTTTGCATTTACCGACTCTCACTTTTAAAGGTGTAGTATGCAACTTTTTAATGCGGGAAAAAAAAGTGCCTATACCTTCCATCCCATTGGCCTCTAGGACACAAGCCTGCCTCTAGGACACAAGCTTTGGGGGTTTCTGGTAGGTTTTCTGGATGGAACGTATACGTACCCATGGAAAATCAGCAGTAAAAACCTACCAAAAACCTTTAAAATAATTGATCCTGGAGCATTGTAGAGGCCACCGTGATAGAAAGTACAGACGCTATTCTGCATACTCTATACAGCTGCTGGGTCACTACAAGGCCAGTACACATTAATATCAACTTTTTTTCCACATAAAAAGTTGCATAATGCAGCTTTAAATCTGGTGGTTCACCTACTCCTGCTCCTGGGGTAAGAGACCATTTTTTTTCTAAAGACCAACGTCTAGTGATGGGCGAGTGAAGCCTTGTTAAAACTTTGAGGCTTTCTGAGCAAAAAAGTGTTGTACGCTTCGAAGTCTCTGAGCTGTTTCATTCTGTTTGAACACTGACCTCTTGTGGACAAACTTTATTATAGTGACTTCTCATAAACACGACTGAAGCACCAACACAATCATGTGGAAGAGAAGTTTCAAACAGACGTGTGGCAGTTTTACTATTTGCAGCCTGATATTGATGTTTGAATGATCAAATCAATCATAGGCCGATAAATAAGAGTAATTTTCTTTATAATGTGGGTCTGTGCTTCACCGAGCTCCAGTGGGCGGGGCTTCAGTCACCTGCGGCTCTGCTGTTAAAGGCAGGACATCAATGCTTTTTACTTCATTCAGTCAGGGCTAATTTTGGCACTATTTGCTGTAGATGGAGCTCCTTACGTTTCCCTCGCCTGATCAGCTCCACGCCTGCTTTAGTATCTGTTCAAAAGCAGGACTTTGTGAAGAATAAGAAAATATAAAATGTATTCTGGCCCACAGCCACTTTCGCCGCATGAACGCACAGCACATTTATTTATCTATGACTAATGATTTACATCACTATACGGACGAGAAAACATCCGCTGTTTAGCGCCTCGCCACTAAAGGCAGCTCAGTGAGACGCTCTGAGCCGATGACTCGCTTTAAGACACGATACGCAACTCACAGAATGAAGCAGTTTTCGAGACAGTCACATGACCAGGTGTTACTGAAAGAGGCTCTGACGCAGAGTTTCAAAGCATCTGCTTCAGGAAGAGCGATACAAGCTCCGGAGAGCCAAGTTTTTTGGCCTTCACTACCAACATCTTAGCCTGGCCCTAGCCATTCGTAAACTACGGTCAATTATAATTTCCCTACATGTAAGTCTGGGCTTGATCTCAGTGGCTGCGTTACAGCAGTTGACTTTCTACCTACCATTCAGCGAGCGGGGGAGGTGGGCGTTGTAGGTGACGTCAAGCATTTGTAGTTTGGCAAATACGGCGGATACGAAAGTAATGAAAGCTCTTCAATCCGTCCTGGCTCGGCTCCCAAATATCCAGAAATGAAAATTGAAGACTTGGAATGTGCAAGGAATATCCCAAAGAGTTATGATAACTGCTTCACTCACTCGGGCGCATTACATACGTCACGACCAAACGCTAGCGGAAATCGAATCCAATCATTTCGAAGGAGTTCACCCCTCCCACCTAAAAGCAGAGCTCAATTGAGAAGTTCCAGACCCTCATATGAAACGAAGTAAGTACGAAGGTATAAAACCAGGCTACCAACGTCTCATGAAAACCAGACGATTTTTGAAGACGCAAACAAACAGAAAACATCCCAAAATGTACGTAAATAGTTCAAGTTTGTATTCATATGATACTCTTTTTACGTACACCAAGGCTGTATCCGAATGTCCACACTATCCCCTATATAGTGCACTATATAGTGCTCACGCCATTTTGTAGGGGTGTCCGAATGTCCAGAGAGAAAAAAGTAGTGCACTCGAAATTTCCCACAATGCATCTCGAAAACTAGTGAGTATCGATGGTCACTAAACGGGTCAATATAGACCACAATGCATTGCGAGAGTCGGAGAAGAGCCTGACAGCGACAGGTCTTTGAACTAAACAACACGACTGAATGAAATCAGCTGTTTCAGTCGTGTGTTGCATATTTCTCATGAATAAACGACCTAAATATAAACGGTTACGGTGAAAAGATGCTAACGTTAGCTGCTAAGCTTTAGCTTGAGCTGTTAAATGACCGATAGCTTCCTCTCGAATAATCCAAGCCACTCACGTAAAATCCATGTGAAATAAAGCGTATCTGACTCGTATTAATCCATAAATATTCCACTGTCTTATGAGTTTGGTTGGCCTTTATCACAGAATACTTTATTCCCGGAGTTTAGCGAACTTTTAGCAGATGTAGTGCACTCAATCTGCTGGCGCTTCGGACACCGGGCTCTGACCTACTTTCGGCGTCTCTGAGCTCACGCTGGAGTGAATTTTTTTTTTCTTCCTTTTTTTGTGATGATAGTTTTAATTTTAATTTAAAGGGGCTGGAAGCAAGTTCGCCATTTTATACTCACTACTGCCACCTCAGGCCATATGTGTAACTGCAACTTCTATATTAAGCTCGTGCATGACGGCAATTCGGGCCGAAGTGACACATTTTTGAGTGACCGTACAGGATTTTAGAGGCAGTTGTGGTGAACAGGTCTGAGCTCATTCTACACATTAGGACATGGCTGGAACATGTAGGGGGAGGAAAATACTTAAAGCAGTACTAAGTAACGTGTTTACCTTAATAAATCCTTTTCGTAGTCCCTGTGGGGGTAGTACATGTGTTTATGGGATGATTGGAGGGTCTTTCATCCCCCCCTGGTGTCTCTGGCCAGAAAACCATGTTTGCAACTTGACTGGCACCGGTCCGGAGAAAGCAATACACACATGTAATCACGAAGAAGAAGCTAACATGCTAACAGACAAAGCTAACTGCGGGCTAACGTCACTTTAAACAGTATTTACAGCAAAGTTTGAGTGAAAAAAAATATTTCCATTGTATAATTTGATGCACAGTAACCCTCTCTCCCTTCGCCTTTTCTGTCAGCGTAGTATTTACTCTCCAAGACAATTAATAAGTTAAAAAATTGTAACTTGCTACTACACCTGCAGTTGCGCTTATGGCCTCTGGGGGGAAGAGTTACTTAGTACTGCTTTAATTTTAACATTTTTAAACTCCTTATAGTCCCTTTAAATGACAAATAAAATGCCTGTAAAAGTGCCAAAACAGTCGTTCTGTTTCATAAAATAAACGTTTGCAACAATAAATAAATTGAGACTAAATTTTTTTTTAAAAAAACATATCGGACGGAGAAAGTAGTGGCTTGTGTCCGAATCGCCAACAGAATCAGTGACTATATAGTCGACTATACAGTGCGGGCCTATGTAGTGAATGAGGGGTTAGGGACTAGGGTGGACATTCGGATACAGCCCAAGGCAGAAAGTGTCTCAGCTTACCCCCCTACTGTACATTGTTCCCATATTTCTGCCAGTAACGCCATGTTCTCTAACCTAACCGTTTCACAAGTGCTCTGAACACACCGCACTCCCTGAACTCACGTACGCATTCACCCAGCGCCATGTCTAATCCGCGGTGCGAGCCAGGAGCATACTGCGTGCATGTGCTCCGGAGCCGGGGCCCACACGCGGCTGACAGACACCCTGTGATTGGACGGGCTGCGGCTTTGTGCTCATCCTTCACAGCCGGAGGAAGGGGAAATGAAGACGGCTTGATTAGTATTCACATGCTAATGCACACTTAGCATTCAACAGGCTGCGTGTTAAATACAGATAATCCTCGTGTCGCGCTCGGGCTCGGCGCGCGCCCCCCTTTGTTCTCCGGCGCCCGCACGGCAGTCGCTCGATATCGCCAACTCTAATGCCGGTCTGACGCCGCCGACAATGACGCGCGCAAGGTTGTGCGCGCAGGCAATTAGCATTTCATCACTGCGCTTTGTGTTTCCTCATAAGGTGTGCTAGTTACAGTATCAGGCATCGCATTGAAGACGTGGGATATTCAGGATGGGTTCTACTGGCACTGAGGCAACAGCACAAAGGGTTGTTTTCCAAGTTGAGATTATTAAAGAGGGGGTATTATGCTTTTTTCAATCACATAGCACCAGTCTATAGCACACTACAATGATGACCTACTGTTGGTCTGTAAATGCAGTAAATTAAAATAACTGCCTTGTATGAAATGGCTCTTTCAAAATGGCTGTACTGAGCGTCTTGAAATAGGCCCCTGTCTCTTTAAGATGCCCACGATATGATTTGATCCAGCGTCTGACCCGGAAAGTGACTTTGGAGACATAGGCTCCTTCCGAAACCATCAAATTGCTAAGAGCTCTTACGCCAAACCGGATGTGCGTCAGCGTCCGCCATGGCAAGTTGCTTCCGAATTGGTAAGTCAGTTAGGAAGTAGTTAGGAAAAGGAGCCTCGATGCTAACTATCAAAGCCACTTTAGCATAGGGACCTCTGATGCTAACTAACCGGTGATTAGGAGCTATGTGCCATCCCACAAGCCACTGCGCCAACCCCCCCTACCCTCGAGTGATTCATGCGCAACCACTGTTGATTGACAGGAGCACATTTAATAATAAAAATAATAATTATTAAAAATATGATTCTGCACAAGCCAAACTTTATAAAAGTGACAAAATCCATGTTGTCGTCCCCACAGCTCAGTCACATGTCAGTGTTAAAGAGTAAACTCTGTAAAAACATTAAATGCTTTTGTTTTCATTTAGTAGAAACTTAAGCCACATGGATCATTTGCATAATGTAGCTTTATGAAACAGCTGTTGAAATAAAATAACACTAATAAATATATATATATATATAATATAAATATAAAGGGGAATGTATGGATCATTTGGTTTTATTTTTCTCCTTAAATGTCTTTGTTTGGACACTATGTTGTTGTTGTTGTTGGACACTGTACAGTAGGGGGCGACATGCACTTTTGTTTGGCCTGCACTCCACCAATAACTTTAAAGAAAAAGAAAAACAGCTGTTGGTGATGTCACTTCCCTTTCCCCTGTTTCAGGATGGACGGATTGTGCAAATTCTGCTGAAGCTCTAGTTCCCTAACTGCATAGAGGTCTAACAGTCGACCCCATGAAAGGTTAAGGAGTTAGTTGCTAGTGTTAGTGCTTAGAGGCTACAATTTGATGGTTTCAGACGCAGCCGAACCTTCCACACCGGACGCTTGGAAGGGGCTCTCAGAAGTGTGTGCGGGGCGGAGTCGATACGTGCACGTAGATCGTGGCGTGCGCGGCCGGGTCGCGCTGTGTGGGACGGCGGCTTAACTGCTGTTCCACCATGCCGCCCACTGGTCTTCCATACCACCACCAGAGTCCAGGCTCCGGGAAGACATCCCTAACGTCGGCCTACCCATCCATAATAACTTTAATCTTCTCTCTCTTATAATGGAAAAAAAGTTTTCATAAGTTATTGCCTTCCTTCGCTTTAACTTTTCCAAGACACCGAGAGGGAACAAGGCCTGACACGAGTGCGGCACTGTCACCGAGTCTACCTCCCCGTCTTCCTCTGACTCCACGCCTCGTTCCGGCCTCAGGACCTGCAGACTGCACACTCCCGCTCATTCTTCCTCTTTGGCACTCTCTGACATTAGTTTCAGAAAGCTTTCACTGGGAGGAAATATGGTTTGCTCCGTATTTTGTCAATGTCACCACGGCACCTGCCCCAGGTACAGAGGAACAGCAGTCACTGAAGCTCTCACCGCATGTTTTCTGTTTGGAGAATTCACTCTGAACTTGCACCACAAAACTACCCAGGGTGGAAGGAATCCAAGTGTGTTATTAGGAGGAAAATGCAGCAGCTTCAAGTTATAAACGCTACAAAAATGTCCTACTGAGCCGAGTGTTGTTGCAATAATGTAAAACACAAGTACGCAAGAAATAGACATCGCTTTTCTCTTTGTTTAATCCTGTGCCTGATGCTGTGTCCTTGAGCAAAACACTTCACTCATGAGTATGAATCAGTCGAGTGTGAATGGTGCCTTTATGTCGTAACCCATTCAAAGCAGGATGACGTTTATTTACCGGAGCAGTACTTCTTTAACAGCATTATCCTGTGGAAATATACAGGCAGTATATGAATAAACAGGCAGTATATGACAGTACATTCAAATGACGACGCCAACAAATACGCCCTTATTATCAACTGAACCGGAGTCAGTTCTCAGTTGTCCAGGTGGTTATTTCAGTCTCAAAATCAAAATGCAAATGCCTTCGAACTCACTTCCAAGTGGCCCCAAGAGGGAATGGAAGTGACGTCACCAAATATAAAAGGAAGAGAAGGTTTGTCCAGGGAAGGGGGGACAAAGTCTAAAAACACTAGTAATAAACATTTGAAAGCGCCTCATATCAATTCAATTTAAAGCTCAACAAAAAATAAGTTACTTTGTTGTTCCAGGAAACTCTGCACTTTGCTTGAGTTTTGTAATGAAATAACATCAATTTAAAGTTGACAAAACAAATTAGATTCAGTGTTTTATTGTTGACTAAAACATCATTATTTGACACAATCTTGTCAAAACTATGTTGCTTGATTATAATGTTGTCAAAATGAACACTGACTGCAAAGACATTACACAGTTAAAATGAGCTAACTAAAAAAAACGTTTTTTTTTATTATAAAGTGGAATTTAAGTGCTTTTACAAGTCACACACGAGCCATTTTTTTTCTTAGAGCCGTGGTGCATTATGGGTGGGGCTCACTCATCAAAATGTAACTGGTTATCTGTGCAAATGCCCTCTTGAATCACCGCACACACAGACAGACTGGGGTCAAATACAAACAGGCACTATTTTTGGGACTGGGAAATAAAACCATGTATCTCTGTCCATTACTTTGATTTTGCCGCTGAAAATATAGGCAATTTTGGTCATTTTTAATCATAAAATGACATACTTCTATCAGTGACCTATAACAAAAGTTTTAAATTGACATCAGTCCCGATCAAAAGTCTGACATGGTTGGATATTATCAAGGTTCAAAGTAAATATATTAAGTCAATATATAACAAGAAGAAAAGGGAGTGAGGAGCACATGCCTTTAAAGACCAACTCTGAGTAAAAATGTGGATTCCGTGTCATTTTCGCACTGTGAAGACGTCCCAATGGCAAAGGCAGAAAACTTTTTCGTTTGGAACGTGGTCGAGTAGTTGAGCTGCATTAGCAGAGGCTCTCGCTGTCGGCTCCAGCAAACGGCCTTAATGTGGGTCAAGGATCGTCCAGTGACTTGACGGACAACCGATCGGATCCTCCGGTTAAGCGCTGGTAATTTTTTTTGGGGTCTTCCACTTGACTTTTTTGCTTTATAATCCTCAGCATCTTTTTAGAAATTAAAAAATGACTGTTTCACTGTGTCCCATCACAGCGAGAGGCCCTGCTTATGCAGCTCAGCAACACGTTCAGATTTTTTGATTGCCTTCGCCATCAGGTGTCATGACAGCGTGAATACCTGACAGAAAATGGCCTTTTAAAGGGACTATATGGAGTTTAAAAATGTTAAAAGTATTTTCCTCCCTCTACATGTTCCAGCCATGTCCTAATGTGTAGAATGAGCTCAGACCTGTTCACCACAACTGCCTCTTAAACCCTGCACTGTCACTCAAAAAGCTGTTAATCCGGGTCCGAAGTGCCGTCATGCACGAGCTTAATATAGAGACTGCAGTTACACGTATGACCTGAGATGGCAGTGGTGAGTATAACATGACCAACTTGCATCTAGTCCCTTTAACCCTTGTGTTGCCTTCGCGGGTTTTTTTGACCCGCTGTCATGTTCCGGGCATTTGGATGCAAGGTGACACAAGGGGGCGCCCTTCCAACCTTCTCAGTGTAAATGTGAGTTGACTTTCTTCAGAGTGAGACTTTAGGTCAGACACCATGAGTGACAGTAACATGACGCTAAATACAGTGAGCTCTTTGTTTGCAGTAAAAAGGCTGAGGCCTCATTGCTCTTCAGTCACAGACTCAGAAGTGAAGAAGGAAGTCATGGAGCTTCTGCTTTAGACAGAACTTCAGGCTTCTGCTGCATGTTGAGTATACTTGAGTTTATTCTGAAACTCAAATATGTAGTAAAAACATAATATATGGAAAATTATTATTACAAAAAGAAAAATATTTGAAAATCATGTATCTAATCAAAAAATGTGTTTTTTTATTTACTCTCATTCTAAAAACAAACAAAAAACAAACAAACCCAGGTCATTTGTATCTGCTGTAGAGTCATGCTTGACCCAGTTCCTCCCCAGATAGCAAGCCGATGTGGCCCACATCAGGCAAAGATGTGGCACTTGTGGCATTGGTGTGGCCCGCGGGAAACAGATGTAAACCAGAAGTGGGCCATGTAAAACATAACAACACATGGCCCATTAAAGGCATGTGCTCCTACATCTTTGATCAGCTGCAAAAACAGACTATTTCAGCTTAACTGTTGTTTCTACTAAAGCTTTACTCAAAAGTTTTTTTTGTCCCACTCCCTTTTTTTCTTTTTGCTTACTTCTACCTTGTAAAGATCCAACCATGCAAACTGTGAATTTTTATTCTTTTGATCTGGACTGTATCACTGAATATTTTTTCTCCCTATTCACCCACAGTGTCTCGCCTGAAGTGGAACTTACATCTGGCACTTTTATTTTTATATATCCTTCACTTGATTTCCTGTACTTATACTTCAGAAAATAATGAAAGTACTCCTTCCACCTGTGTCTCCAGCCCTTAATGTCTTGATCTCTGAGCTCTGATCTGTCATTAGCGCTAAGTGAGCCGCGAGATCACCCATAATACCCCGAATAACTGCAATTAGAGCCCGTGCAGCCGGACACTGATTAGCGCGATCGATGAGGGATATGTTGCATATCGATTAAGCGTCGGTGGCCGCAGATGAAGCCCTCGCAAACAACCGCCTCGCCGTGACCGCCGTTGCTAAGCTACACCTCTGTTCCTCCCCTGTTGCGGGCTCATTTTCTGGTGCGTTCGGGCTCCGGAGCGGCGCGTGAGGAAGCTGTCAGCCTGAGAAATGAGCCCTTTCTCCGAGACCCGCGCCGCGAGGGAGTGGGCGAGCTCCTACGCCAGCCGCGGTCGCAGGCAGGAATCAAAGAGCGGCGGTTTATTTAGACATGCATTCAGAGTAATAGCCAGGTCACGTCACAACACGGCGCACTCCCACGGACCGCCGCGGAAGCCACGGTTCCGTTCCAAACAACAACATAAGTCAATAAGCCTATTTGTCAAAGCTTTTTGTGCTCCAAAGATTGCCCAGTTAATCCGCAAGCATTCTGTGTGACGCTTGCAAGATTTCCTCCATTTTTCCGTGGACATTATAAAGCACGGCAAGTGAAAATGTCAATTTTTCAGGCATTTGTAAGAAAGACCAAACTCCCCCTTTGTGATGCTTATTTCATGTTGTTTTGTCGCTAGTGAGTGATTTCCTTTTTCCCAGGCATATTCAGTCACAAATATTGACATACTGTGTTTTGTACCCGCGTGTACTGCTGAAGGCAACTGAGATGATGATGTTATCCAAATATAGTCACTTCCTTTCTGGCCAAAGATGGGAGAAATATACACGCACATGTGTAGACGTTACAAACCTTAAGCTTGTTTTCTCCGAATTAGGTTTTGATTCCATTTTTGCATCTCCACTTTAGTAGCTCTTACAGACTCCAAACTTTACACCAGGGGTAGGCAAGTTTGCGTCATGGAGGGCCGATTTTCATCGTGGCCAAAACACACAACATCAGTGGTTCTCGAGTGGCAGGGCTTTGGGACCCAACATTACCCTCGGATGACAAGCCGAGGACCTAAATAAAACTGTCATTTTGCCATATATCGTCTAAAATATTGCATTTTCAACAAGCAAGATATCCCATTAAAGGAACAGGCCACCGTTTTTCCATTCTGAGATGTATGTATGTATGTTCTTACCTGAGCTTAGACGAGTTTATACGTACCTGTCTGGTCTTTGTGCCCATGGAAGAGTGTGGTAGCTTCCAACTTCACCCCCATTTGGAGCTATAGGAATATGCTGGGAGAGGCCAAATGCTAACAACATCTTTGGTCGTTTTGCGTGACTGAGGGCACGCACAAAGACCAGACAGGCACGCATCAACTCGTCTAAGCTCAGGTAAGAACATATCTCAGAATGTAAAAACGGGGGCTTGTTCCTTTCAGACTGAAATTATAATCAAACAACCCAATAGCATTGATTGTAACAGACACGTTAGTGTTTCCATGCACTTTCAGATGGAAAATATTGAATTAAAGTTCCCTATAGACTCTTGACCCACTGAAAAACGGTTCCATGACCCACTTTTGGATCCTGACCCACCAGTTGAGAATCACTGTTTAACATTATCAAGATCATCTTCATGCATGACAACGCACCATGTCCTGCTGTAAAGAATACCTCTGCATCACTGGCTGCTATGGGCATAAAAGGAGAGAAACTCATGATGTGGACCCCCTCCTCCCCTGACCTCAACCCTGTTGAGAACCTTTGGAGCCTCAACAACAACAAAAAAACACTTCTATGAGGGTGGGAGGCAGTTTTCATCCAAACAGCAGCTCTGGGAGGCTCTTCTAACATCCTGCAAAGAAATCCAAGCAGAAATTGTCCAAAAACTCACAAGTTTAATGGATTTAAGAATTTTTAAGCTGCTATCACACAAGGGCTCCTATGGTAAAATATACCTCGACCTGTTACGATTTTTTTTGATTGAAATAGCTTTTGATTTCAGTAAATATGACCTCCTAATGCTGCAAATTCAACAAATGACCATTTTCAGTTAATTATGAGCTTTAAAATGTATTGAAACGATGAGTTGCATCATAATTTGGAACAGTAGATTTTTAGGTTTGAACTATATATATTTTTTTTTTAAATACTGTTATCACTGGGATAATATATTATAATATAATATAATATTTCAAACCACATTTAAATGATCCTCTACCAGTTAAAGACTTGAAAATTATGCCGACTCTCATTTGAGTTGACAGTTTAAAAACGTTTAGAAAAATGTCATGTGCATAATAATTTAGAACGCAGTGTGTGTGGTGGGACTCAATTACATTTTTAAAATCTAGTTAACCATGGCCTTTGTAATTAATTAATCACAATTAATTGCATTCAAGCAACATGTATTTAGGGGTTGTATATCTTTAGAGGTATATTTCAGATGCTTCTTTGTATTGTAGGGTATGAGGGTTTATTAATCAATTAATTTGTATATTAATTAATTAATAGGTTGTAGATTAGCCTTAAAATTTAACGGGGCACCAGTTCTAAAAGCGAACAAAATAAAAGTAAGAATAGGAGGCTAAACTACAGATTTATCTGAAGGAAATGAGGTCTTGGACGTACACATGGACCCTTATTCTGGAATAATAAACACAGACATTACCAAAGCAAACTGTGGTTTATGGAGGTTTAATGATCAAAATCAATTAACAGACGGTATTAAATATTAAAGTGCAAACAGAATAACTTGGAACCCTAACAGGATGAATAATCAGATAAAATGTTCTAAAATTGTATCTGAAAGTCAGTAAGGTGGTTAGAGGTTATGTGAGTCTTATTGAGCCAGGTCTATGAGATGCGCTTACGACCGTGAGAGAAAGGCTTTCCACTCCAACTGTGGTCCGGCGTCCCAAAGTCCGACGGCCTGTGGTGGTGGTTTCTCTCGGATGGCTATCTCAGCTGATGCAGGCGCGGCCCTGTCTGCAGCTCCTCTGGCCTTGGGCGCCAAGCAAGACTCAAAATCGCTGAAAGCTCAGCGATCAAAAATGTTGTTGTCTTGTAGGAAAAATGCAAATGTTCTTAAAAGAAGTAACTGATAGTTACAAATTCACGTCAAATGACGGGCTCAAACTTAGAGTTCTTGTGGTCCATCTGAGACAAAGGAGAGGTCAGAGTTCAGCGGGGGATGTCATGCCATGTGCTCCCGTCCGTCTCTCTCTCTCCGGTCCAACTCAACTCAGAAGCGGTTTCAGAAAAGAAAAGCAAGGGTAAGGGAAGTTTCTGGCTATTTCTCCTTCCTTTATAACAAGGGGGCGGCCCCTTTTTCTCCGTGGATTCGACCAATCGGTCGAATTCAGTCCGTAACTCGATATGACGATCCCAAGTGGGAATGTCTTTGGGAGAGAATTCAAGAAATACATTTCTATTGCGATAAACACATTAACAACTTCACAACTTTCCAAACAACATTTCGACAGTATGTTTGTACATTGCGTCTTTGTTGACCTGGGGAAGAATTCATCATTAGAACAGATTGGTTGAGTTCATTCTCACTGTCCATGAATTGAAGAATTGGCTTATTACTCAAATCGGATGTTTGAGATTCAGTCTTTAGTCCAATTCGAAGGTCAATACAGAGTTCTCATTTCTGGTTGTGAGGGTTAGGATAGATCTTCACAGTCTTAATTTTGTCCTGAACCGCCATTCACAAGACAGGAAGTGAAGACCATAAAATGGTCTGGGTCTTGAAGTGGGGGTTTTGGTTATCTCTGGAATGCGGTAACCACGGTGAAGAGCAAAGGTCATCCTCAGATGCTACAGTCCCCCCTTCGTGGCAGTCTCCACCCTACGGCGGAGGTTGGCACGCCATTTCCGTGATGTGATGGGATGGCCGTTGACTGAAGACGATGCCCGATGTTCATTGACACAGAGTCGGCTCAGGTGTTTGCTAACTGTGGCAATATTAGGCTAAATGTGTGTAGCAATAGGCAAGTGTGTTTACAGACTAGGTTTAGTCTTACGTGTTTGTTGCTGTGGCTACAATCTTAGCTAGAAGCTACATGTGTTGCATTGTGTGCAACTATGACTTAAGTCCTAAGGGTTCGACACCTAAATTTGGAAAAGCGGTAGAAGCGCTAAATTTACTGAGGCGGTCCATTGAAAAACAAAGTCTCTAGAGTTGCTGATATCTAAGGCTGCGAGTTCACCAAGATTTCCTTTACAACAAAAGATTTTGCAAAATGGATTGAAGAGTCTTAAGCAATACTTGAGCATTGACAACTGACTACTGATTGAATTGTACTCTGTTGTTCAGAGTTTAACTGCAATCAAACTGAAAACAAAGCCTCAATAGTTATGACAGCATGCATAGAGGATAGCAGAGGTTAGTGAAAAGTTTAAAGTAGCTCCCCCCTTTGGTTAGAGAAGGAATTGCTATTGAAAAACTTTAGTGATTGCTATTGACACTGAATAGACTGGCTAGTGTCTATTTACAAACAGGAGCTGTGTTTCCTGTTTATTTACAAGTGTGCATCTGGAGCACCAAGTTCATCTGTCCAGTGGACTAGATGTTTTGTTTCAGAGCTTGGAGGCAGTTGCGATAACTTACCTTGTTCCCTGATAACTTACCATGCCATACTGGTTTGGTAATGGCAGGTGTTAAGTGTCTCTGTTTTTGGAGATCGTTCTGTTTGTCTCCAAACATTTGGTTTGTGGGCTTTACCCATTTCTTCAGACCTGATGTCTGACATTGGCTGCAGGTTGACCTGTTAATCGTGCCTTTATCATATGCATTTGTACATGCATGTGGGCAGCAGGATTCCTTTTGCCTTATTTCTCGCACTGTCTGAGTGCCTTTGTGGGCCGACAGAGAGGATTTATGTGCTTGAGCCGGCGCTACCCCCCTGTGGTTCGGGTGCACCATGAGCATAAGAGAAGTGAGTGTGTCCGGGCCAGGCTGGACCCGTTGGCGGGACCAAAGGCCGAAAACATGAGGTAAGGATCGTTCACAAGCAGCGTCTGTGTTAGGGACGACATTGGAGAAAGCATCAGACCGAGGTGAGGCAAGGTCTGATAAGAATGAGCAGGGAAGCTCAGAAAGGGTGGAGGAGGGGGTTGAGGTGGTCAATGAGGCAGCGTGAGGGGCCACAATGGAAGATAGGGTGGGAAGGGTGGGAAAAGGCTGAACAGAACCTGGCTGGGTGAGTTGGGGTTCTAGGCTAGCCTTTAAAGCGTTGTCATCAACGACTGCCTGCTTGGATAAGATCTTCAATGAACTTTGAAGTTCATTGTTTTGTCTGGGGTCACAAGGGTGACCTTGAGTCTTCTCTGGGTGCATTTGTGGACAGTTCAGCTCAGGTAGAACTGTGTCCTTGTACAAGAAGTTGGTTTGGGGTCTCCAGACGTTATTCTGAGACTGAGTTGGGTCAGAACCTGACTTCTTGTGTTTGTAGTCCTTATGTTTTGGGACAGGTGTATGTGTTAGAGTGGCACACTGAAAGATCTCACCATAGTTTCCTGGATGTGAGAAAGGCCAAGGTTTCAGCACCTGTGCATAGAGTATTGATTCTTTGAAATCAATAAGAGGCTCAAATCGATTGAGGAGATCCTTTCCGATAAGGAGAGGCATCATATCAAGTGGAGACACAAAGAATGGATGGACCACTGTCATCGGTCCAATTGTCAAGCGAATGTACGCCATTTCTGTGAATGCAGTTTGAATGTCTGCATATGGCTGGATTTCAAGGAAGCAAGAGTGAAGATTTATTTTTCTTCTTTTATGTTGTAGTGCTTCCTGAATTTCACTAAAAAGAGAGGTTGACATTATGCTGACGTCAGCACCTGTGTCAAGCATTGCTTCCTCTTGGAGAGCATTCTCAATAGTGGTTGGCATGTAAAATTTTCCAGCCAAACCTTTTTCAGTGAGATTACACAGAAAACGTTTGAAAGGTTGTTTAATTGACATTTTATCACAGCTCTGATGGATTAAAGAGGCTAATGAGGATAGCTCAGCTTTACCATCATTGTCTGGAGTCTGTTCAATAAAAGTGTCATTTCCATCACTGAAGTGAGTCAGATCAGCTGAGCTGTCAAGTTCACTGACTTGGTTTTGACAGCCATGATTCTGATTTCTTTCAGGTTCTCCTGACGAGAAGAATTGAGAATTTTTGTGTATTCGGAGATGCTTTGTGCTATCCCGATTTTCTCTGTTCTTACTGTGATGAGTGTAATGACCTCCCTGTTGGAGATGCTGCTTTGTTTGGCACTGTTTGCCATAGGCGGGGTTTTGCCTACACTCAAGTTCAGGGCTGGAGAGCAGCGTTTGCTTATGCTTCTCATTTGTCTGTTGACATTGGGCCGGTTTTACTTCACTTTTGCGTTTCTCTGCTGGAGAAGAACGCATGTTTGAACTGCTTGACTTGCAGTTTTGAGTTCTTATCTGTTGTGAGTTCTTTAACTCGAGATTAAGAACTGGGGAAGGTTCTGGATGTTTTATCATCGATTGTTTGTGTTTCATGAAAGCACGCATCGCTAGTTCACGAAGCTGGTAGCTCGTTTGAGTGGCGGGATCTGCGGTGATGCCAAGGTGGTACTTTGTTGTGGGATGAAGATTTAGAACAAAAAGTGTTTTAAAGTGGAGATCTTCCTCCATCTCAAGTTCATTTGAACTAAAGTAGGCATCGCGCAGTCTGCAGTAATAAGCCTGTGGAGACTCTTGTCGAGTCTGCTTCACATTTAAGGCTGCAGTTAGGCCAGTAGTCAGGCAGTTTGAGAACTCTTTTGTGAGAGCTTGGCAAAGGCGACCATAGTCTGCCTTTGTGTGACGCGCCTGTCTATCGATGAAACTTCCCACATTTCTACTTGAAGTAAACCTGATTAGGTAAATTCTATCTTCTGTCGTAGAGTCTGGAAATCTACGCAGGTAAAAGTCAATGTCATTTAAGTAGGTGCTTGTGTCGTTATCACCATCAGACTTGGGATCAAAGCGAATGACATGTTGTGCAATTCTGTCAAGATCTTTGATTGGAACACGATATCCACGCTCAAACTCACCAGTGGAGATCTTGACGGGATCGTTTGTTTCCTGTGAAGCATAACATTGATAAGGTGGCTCAGAGATGAGCCTGTCCAACCGCTGCAGGTGCGGTGGCTTGGGGTTCAATGTTAAAGCAGGTGGAGGAGAAAAGTCCCTGAAGAACTTATTTGTTTTCTCCTGAAGTGTTCCCGGGGGATACACTTGAGATCTTACTCCTTTTTCAGGAGGATCTTCTTGCTCTCTTTTAAAGCTCTTTTCTTCCTCACTGATCGTGCGCTGTAGCGTCGTGTGATCTATTTTAATCTGAGCTGCTGTAAGCTGGCTCTGAATGTGAGTTAGTTTTGTTTTGTCCTTTTCTTGGTTTTCTTGGAGAATCAAAATTTCCGATTTTAAATCTCTTACCTCTAGGGTGGCTTTATTGAGAAGGCACTCAGACCTGTTAAGGTTTTGAGTCGTCCTGTCTAGCTCAGCATGGGCTGTCACTAGCTCCACTTCTCGTTCCGAGAGGGTTCTGCTAGTTTTGTCAAGTTCTGAATCTGCAAATTTCAGTTCTTGCTCTTGCTCGAAGAGTTTTTGTCCTACCTCTTGATGTTGGTTTTCTAGATGTTTAGTTTCTTTGTCATTCATAAGCTTTGCATTCTCTTCTTGGAGAGAGGCATTTTGTGATGCAAGTTCATCATTTTGTCTCCTTGTGTCTGTCAATGCTTCTTGTGTTTGTTTAAGTTGTAAATGCATTGCAACTGCCATTTTAGCTAACAATGTCAGATTCTCCTCTTGTTTTCCTGTAAGTGATGTTATACTTACTAAAGATGTAATTATGGATTCAAGTTCAGAGGGATCTGTTCCCTGCATTTTGTCTACACAGTCAAGGACGTCTCCCTGGCCTGGTCTGTAGACAGCGGCTGTAGACAGGTTCTTTAAGTTTCCAGGAGGCATGTTGCTTTATCAAAGGTCTGACAACTTTAAAGTCTGACTTGACCTTCTGTGGGTCACAATGAAACAAACCAGTTTTAATTGTGCTTAACTAAAACCAGGGTTGATAGATGGAATGAAGCAAGACATGAAAGGGGAATGAGACAAAAATGAATGAGAAGAAAGGACATGGACATGGAGAGTGATTATTGAATTAAAATCAAATTAATTAATTAAATTCAATATCAAAATTTGACTTAACTGATTGGTGACTGTCCAGCAGTCAGTCAGTTAAAATTGATTTCAAGAGGTGGATGAAATTCACTAAGTTTTACTTAGAGAGGGTAAATTTGAATTGAGCCCTTTAGCTTAAAAATTGTAAAATTTTATGCGTTACAATTTGAGATTGCAATTTAAATTGCAAGGCTGAGCATTGGTCTAGATAAAGGCAAATAAGAGCTTGTAGTGTGGCCACAAAACAAGTCATTAAGTTAGACCCAATCAGAAAAGACCAGTTAAAGCCGAAGACAAGTGTTAGTCTTGAGAAGGAAGAACAGTACAGTAACTGTTAAAGATGGAAAAGGACAATGTTTTGGCTTTATTTTCAATAAAACAACAGTAAACTAAGGTACAACTGAATGTGTTTATAGTTTAAGTTTTATTGCCTAAGTTACTCAAGTAAAGCTTACTTACTTGGAAGAGAGCGTTGTGATCAAAGCTCACTTAAAAATCACTTCTGCCTCTGTCTCCTCCTTCACGGTAGGGGGCAGTGATTGTGGCACAGCCTTCGGTAGGCGGGCTCTAAGGAAGTGATGTCATTAAGACCGGCCCACTCTGGGGAATGATTGACTCATTCTGGCGCCAAGGGCCAGGGGTGAAACATCTCCTTGACCAGAGCTGTAAGGAGGGGGTCTCAGGGGTGTTATCTGAGCTCCTGCAGGGGAGGACAGTTTAACACCGATGCAGTTTAAAGTTACAATTTCTGGAAAACTCGCAGACAAATTATATTACTTACTGCAAAATACAGGTAATTTTTAATACTGGAAAATTCGCAGCTATTAAAATTTGATTACCTTAAGGCCTTTGAGAATTGTGCTTTTGATAGCACAAAGAGAACATGCATGTTTGAAAGTCACATTTAAAATAATGTGCTGCGACCTGTAACGGTAGCATTGAGAGAGAGTTGCGCAGAGAGTTTTGTTTTCAATGGACACCTTTAAAATGCATTTTTCTTTCTTTTTCAACAACTTTTTGATAAGATTGAACCTCAAAGTTTGCTTTGGAATGATCAGTGATCATTAATAACAGATAGAGTTTATGACGCCTCACACGGGGCACCAAATAGATGTAGGGTATGAGGGTTTATTAATCAATTAATTTGTATATTAATTAATTAATAGGTTGTAGATTAGCCTTAAAATTTAACGGGGCACCAGTTCTAAAAGCGAACAAAATAAAAGTAAGAATAGGAGGCTAAACTACAGATTTATCTGAAGGAAATGAGGTCTTGGACGTACACATGGACCCTTATTCTGGAATAATAAACACAGACATTACCAAAGCAAACTGTGGTTTATGGAGGTTTAATGATCAAAATCAATTAACAGACGGTATTAAATATTAAAGTGCAAACAGAATAACTTGGAACCCTAACAGGATGAATAATCAGATAAAATGTTCTAAAATTGTATCTGAAAGTCAGTAAGGTGGTTAGAGGTTATGTGAGTCTTATTGAGCCAGGTCTATGAGATGCGCTTACGACCGTGAGAGAAAGGCTTTCCACTCCAACTGTGGTCCGGCGTCCCAAAGTCCGACGGCCTGTGGTGGTGGTTTCTCTCGGATGGCTATCTCAGCTGATGCAGGCGCGGCCCTGTCTGCAGCTCCTCTGGCCTTGGGCGCCAAGCAAGACTCAAAATCGCTGAAAGCTCAGCGATCAAAAATGTTGTTGTCTTGTAGGAAAAATGCAAATGTTCTTAAAAGAAGTAACTGATAGTTACAAATTCACGTCAAATGACGGGCTCAAACTTAGAGTTCTTGTGGTCCATCTGAGACAAAGGAGAGGTCAGAGTTCAGCGGGGGATGTCATGCCATGTGCTCCCGTCCGTCTCTCTCTCTCCGGTCCAACTCAACTCAGAAGCGGTTTCAGAAAAGAAAAGCAAGGGTAAGGGAAGTTTCTGGCTATTTCTCCTTCCTTTATACCAAGGGGGCGGCCCCTTTTTCTCCGTGGATTCGACCAATCGGTCGAATTCAGTCCGTAACTCGATATGACGATCCCAAGTGGGAATGTCTTTGGGAGAGAATTCAAGAAATACATTTCTATTGCGATAAACACATTAACAACTTCACAACTTTCCAAACAACATTTCGACAGTATGTTTGTACATTGCGTCTTTGTTGACCTGGGGAAGAATTCATCATTAGAACAGATTGGTTGAGTTCATTCTCACTGTCCATGAATTGAAGAATTGGCTTATTACTCAAATCGGATGTTTGAGATTCAGTCTTTAGTCCAATTCGAAGGTCAATACAGAGTTCTCATTTCTGGTTGTGAGGGTTAGGATAGATCTTCACAGTCTTAATTTTGTCCTGAACCGCCATTCACAAGACAGGAAGTGAAGACCATAAAATGGTCTGGGTCTTGAAGTGGGGGTTTTGGTTATCTCTGGAATGCGGTAACCACGGTGAAGAGCAAAGGTCATCCTCAGATGCTACAGTATTTTCCTACATTCTAACTTATTGTAAGTGGAGATGTGAGGCCTGTGTGATCATTTTAAACGCTTCAAAGACAATAGCAGTTTGATTCACTTTGGAGAACAACCTTTTTAAATAAGTTTATGATGGCTTAATTGTGTGAATAAACAAGTTTGACAGTAAAGTGTCTGTGGCTTTCGTCTCTAAGCAACATCTTGCAGGAAAAAGGAAACTGAAAAGATGTCTGTGACACTAAAGTAAAGTGTGATTCATTTCGATTAATATTATTTTTTTACAAACCAAATGTAATTAATTAGTCAGAATTGATCAAAAAAAGTGTGTAGTGTGTATATATAACGGCACGGCAGAGGAGTTATAGAGGATACATATATATTGTACTTCACAGTCACACTGAGCATAAGGAGTTAGTATAGGCCTAGACTATATGAAATTCTGAAAGTTTACCATTGAGCAGAGGTGTCATTAGTCCGAAATCTCTCTAACCCAGTTGTGTTGTGGAGAGACGTTGGACTAAAGGGCCAACCCCATATGAAACGCCACCGCAAGCCTTTTTGTTTCTACAGCCGTGCCATTTCTATACCATTTTTCCAAAGCAACAAAAAAAAAAGACAGATTATGCTCAAAAACACTGCACTCACCACACGACTCAGTTTTATTGTTAGCTAATTTACCGCATAGCCTCTTCATCAGCCGGTTCTCTCCAGTCCCTCCGAGGCAACATCTACGAAATGATCTCCCAAATACAATCCACATGTAGCAGCAAAACTTCTCAAAGCAGGACAACCAAAGGTAAAATCCAAGCGTCTGATCTGTTGTCCGGTGCAGACGTCTGTTTGACCGCGCTCTGCATGATACAGCCACGGCCACGCAGCTACGAGGTGAATTCACTGAAAAAAAACATCCATGTCTTTTCACAACTGTAATCCGGTTTGATCTGTTCAAAATAGCCAGTCGGTCATGAACGTCACATCACTAGAATTAGCATTGTCTTAATTTGCTTTGAAAACAAAGCAGAAAGGGTGCAATGATTATATCAGTAAGTATACAGCTTTTCTATCTTCATATTATTATGTTTTTCCCTATTCACCTGAAATGTCTCACCTTCATTTATTTGGTCAAGGTCAAGGTCAAAGTTTATTTATAAAGCACATTTAAAATACAGTTGACCCTTGCACCAATAATGCGTGTGTTTGAATATTGTCAGAAGCCTTTGGTGTGTAAACTGTTGCTGCCCTGGCCTCTGGTTGTGTTTGTGGTGGATCTCACCTGTCCATATGTTCAGTCAGACTGCAGCACGGCTCTGTATTCTCCAGAGCTGCTGCTGCCTCCTCTCAAGAGCTTCTTTATGTTTGTCTAAAAGAGAGCTATTGTTTAAGTTTCCATGTCGTGTTTGTATGCTCCTATACAATTCTCTCACTGGGATTGGAGTGTGGAGCGAGAATGAACAATCCAAGCAGCTTTTAGACTGACATCGTTTCCAATTCACACCTTCCAAGTGATTATCCAGGAGCAATTTCTGCCGACGACTAAAGCCTCTCCCCAGACACGTCCTGAGGTTTTGTGAGGTCAGTGAAGAGACGGTCTTGTCTCATGAGTCATGAAAACTGAATTTATTTGACTCTTAAAACAACAAATGTTCTCATTAAACAGAACCTTTTCCCATTAAGACAGGTGTTGCGATGGCACAGTGGTTTGCACTTGTGCTTCACAGCTAAATGGTCCTGGGTTTGATTCCCACCTGGACAGGGCCTTTCTAATCTAAAGCAGTGGATATTATAATTCAGTTAATCAGAAAGCTGACACTGCTTTTGACATACAGTTTTTAGATACTGCATGTAGTTTTTGTGGTGGTTTCATTGACTGACCCATTGTCCTCATGAGGCCACCACCTAAGTTTGAGCTCGAACACTTGTGTTTTGTGTCATTTAATTATTGCACAAAGTTTGGAAGATAACCCTGAAAGCTGGTTCAACTTTGGCAAGTTCTACCTCTCCTTTGATCATTTCTCCTCAGTCTCACTCCATTAAACCTCTTGAGAGACAAATGGTCATCACTTAACACCTGGAATGTACGCCCGTGTGTGAGTATCGCCGCATTGACAGGGCTCTGATCACTCGATGCCCATTGCCATGGGAGTAATTTCGGTGAACAGCTGAGTGTTGTCGCTAATGGTGCGGTTTTTGGAGCGACCGGTAACTAGCTAAAGCCTGGTTCATGGTTGACCGTCAACGTCACACATCTGCGATGAACATACCTGTCAGTGAGCAGGTACGGAGACGGAACACATACGTGTTTCCTTTCAAATGTGACTTCACATCAACGTGCTGGAGAACACGATCTCTGTGATTATTTATTGATCCATATGCAGCACGAGGAAACTGACCACAAGCCCCTCAGGCCCCCTCTTCCAAGTTATTGTTATTGTTGTGTTTTTTTTCCTGTGTTTTAGTGCTTCAGTGTTTCAACATTTTTTAATAACATAAGACATATCACAATGCAGAGCAGCATGCAGAAGTTCGAACCATTTTGCTTTGTGTCAGGAGGACAAGGGCCTACAGTCTAGAGCAGTGTTTCCAAACCAGGTGTACAGGGATCCTTGGGGTTACTCGAGGACCTAGCAGGGGGTACTTGAAACTATTGCAGATGGAAAAAAAAGGGGAAACTGAACAACTTTGTTGACAGGAAAAATGTCAAATTTCTAGTTTTGGGAGAATTTTTGCTTCATTTTCAAATCAACGTTGCCAATTTACCTACAAATAGCGCTGCTATAAGTCATTGCTTTCTAAATAACCTGGAACACCCTTGAGGTAAGGGGGTACATGAACTTCGACTGAAAGGTCCAAGGGTTCTGTACAACAAAAAAGGTTGGGAACCACTGGTCTAGAGGTTAGATCAGGCCCAAAATTCAGCCCAACCCGACCAATTAACCCGACGTTAACTTTTCATTTTATTGCTGCCAGTAGACTAGAAGCGCGGCGCCTCGCAGCGGGGGTGGGGGGTGGGGGTGAGATGGGCTCACGCACACATGCACCGCAGCTCTGCCCAAAAGGTGTGCAGAAGACCAGACCGGACAGCCCGTGCGTGAAGTGCTGCAGACCTGACTGAAGCACGCAATCATATTTGTTTAACGCTGAACAAAATGCAACACAACATCGCTGTCAATATCCCGTGACCCACGAGCAGAAATCACTTAAGAAATGATACCATTACCAAAAAGAAGTGTTTTGTTTTTGTGTTTATTATAAGTACAAGAATAATGTAATAAAAACAATGCCATTAACACACTAATAAAATAAACTACTTTTCTTACTGTTGTTGTACTTACAATGCCTTTTAAAATAAATAAAAATAAATAGGCGACACTCTTTAAACCCTGCCAATAATTATAATAATTAAATTCCGAACAAATTAAAGCACAAACAATCTTTAGCGAACATCAACTTCACTAATAAAATATCAAAACCCAAATTGCACACACTCCAACAATGACAATAATTATAATTAAATAATTATGAACAAATTAAAGCAAGAACAATTTGTATGGAACATTATGCTAAATAATGAAGCCCCCCAAAATAGGCACTCTTTTCTACAATGGGCTAATAATTATGACATTTAGTAAAAGTTAAAAAAAAAAAAAAAGGTTATAAAAAATTACAAGTAGAACAAACAGAGCTTCAAAAAATCTAAATATAACGAAAGAAGATGTCAAAATTTGTGCAAACATTTATGAAATAAGAAGTGCCTTTATGTTAGCTGCATAATAGCACTGCGGGTTGATGGTTATTCACAGCTTCATTTCACCGTCTTCAGTACAGTTACCTACAAAATAACGTGAACAATTCTAAATAAAATAAAATGTGACAGTTTAACAAGAAGGTATAGGCCTACGTACGTCGACCTTCTGTTTGTCATTGTGTAGGAATAAGATCGCGTCCACTGTTGCGGGTTTCAGATTCGTTTTCGGCTGCTCTATAGTGTGGCCTGCTGCTGCTGCTCGCAGGGATGCAGAGCACAGATTTTGCCAACTTGGCCGGTCTTGGGTACACATGGCGGTTGATTTTCCACCAACCACAGTCTCTTTCATCAGCCATGGCATGCTTTTGGGTGATGCACAAGGTGACTTCGTCCTCTGCAAGCGTGTCCTCTTCATGATCGTTCTCCCACTCGGCGAAAAATGCACTTGTTCTAAAAAAGAGTTGTGGCAGTAGTATAATGAGACAGACAAGTCCTCAGTAGATGCTTCTTGTGGTTGGAATGAGTACTGCTTTAGAGTCCTAGGCTTAAGATTAGGCATGGGCCACTAATATTAGGTTTAGGTCACATGTTTGGGTTAGGATTGAAATGCTTTAGCGTCCTAGGCTTAAGGGTTAGGGTTAGGAATTTGGCATGTCCAAATGACAGTAGAGCTTACAGCCTATATGCCTGTGTGACATCTCATTTGAAAGCCAAGATCTTCATGTAAGATCTGTGTGAGTGAAACACAGCTTACATCACATTTGCCGTTCCTAACCCTAACCCTCGCCTCCTGATCAGGGGGGAGCGGCAAGTAACGGGTTAATACCTAGTTCCTGCCTGATTTAGTTCACTTCGAGCAGCAAAAAACAAAGCTTATGCAACAAATATGAATTCAATGAAGAGCTTTATCCAAAAACTAAAGAAGAGCTTAAATCCCCTCTGAAAAAATCTTAAAGCAGAACTAAGTAACTCTTGCCCCTAGAGGCTATAAGCACCACTGCAGGTGTCTAAAGGCATTAAGTTTTAATCAAGTCCCACCACTAGTATATATACACTGTGTTTCAAATTAATATGCAAACATTTTTTTAAATGAAACTCATGGATGTTATTGTGTCTCGGGGCTCTTTGAATCACTGACATGAATCTCAGAGACCTGGGATGATTAGTTTTCAGGTTAAGCCCAGTTAAGGGAAAAACTACACTACAAAAAGTAAATATCAAGCATTGGCTTAAATGACTTGAATTGAGGAAATGTATCTTGTTTTGAGTGGTTTTTCACTCATTTAGACACTTTTCCTGATTGGACCAAGTTTACTTTGCTTGTTTGAGGACATTTCAGACCAGTTCTAGGGTAAATCTCGCTTGAAATAAGAAAGTTAAATTGCCAATGAGATCAGACCAATTTTCTTACCCCATCGGCAAAGAAAATGACCTGAAATAAGGACGAAATGTATCGAAACGAATCAGAAACATCTCAGAACAAGTGAAATAATCTAGGACAAATGCCCAAGAACTTCTTAACAAATCAAAACAACAAAAATGTGGATTATTATGCTCAAATTGAGATGTTTATACTGATCTAGTTAAATACTTTTTGCAGTGTAAAGAGGACGTTTCACATTATTAAGCAGACCATCATTTTCAAGCAATATGGGAAAGAAAAAGGATTTCTCTGCTGATGAAAAGTGTGAAATAGTTTAATGCCTTGTTCTAGGTATGAAAACCTTCGATATTATCGTTCTCCCACTCGGCGAAAAATGCACTCTCCGTTTGGCTGGTGGTGAGGTATAGTGCTGGTGTGCCCTTCCGCTTCGTTGTCTGATGTTGTGTCTTGTTCTGGTTCGATAGATGCTATCAGGGGGCGCCGGACATGCACATGTACTTCAGACACCTCCACAGGTGTCATCATCTTCTGTTTATTAAAGGCCACAAGAAAAGCGCAACTTCATGAGGTATTGTTCCAATACCTCATGATGTCTGTGGCGCACAAATGCCTCCTGCGGGGAGTCCGTTGGTGTGGGTTGGCAGTGTCGCTTTAATTTTTCACTTAAGGTCGTGTACTTGTCTCCCTCCAGTTCTCTCTGTGCGGTGTCGAACGGCTCAAGGAAAGATATCATAAAGCTTAACATATCTGGCGCAATACTTTCCATGCGCCCTTGCTCTCTGCGAGCCTCAAGCTTTTCAGACAACTCGCTGAATATATCTTTAACAGACTTCAGAGTCAGATAAACGGTACTAAATCTGGTATCGCCCATCTGGAGCACTGTCTTGGACAACTGCGCAGGCAGTCCAGATTGCTTGACGTATATGACAAGCCCCTTTGTTGCTGTTATGGTTTCACTGATGTCTGGAGCATTGTCACTGAGTGCGCTTGAGTCCAGCCCATGGCGAAGGACTGTGTTGATCATGTGGTCCTCTAGACATGATCGCCTCTTGTAGGGCTCCAAGGCCTTCATCATATTGCTCCCTTGGTCAGTCACCCATACTATTCTGCTTAAGTGTGTGGGTTCCAGGCCAAATTTGGTCACAAGAAGACGCACAATTTCTCTCCTGATGTTCTTGCCGGTTTTGGAATCCTCTGCTGGAAACACAGCAGTAGTCAAAGTTTTCCCCATCAATATGAAGTCACCTTCAACAATGGCAATGGTAATGGCAATAAAGCTAATTTTTCTATAGTCATCAGTCCACATGTCCATGCTCATGGCAATGTCGCCATTGGTCAGAGCGTCATTGAGCCTTTCAATCAGCGCTTCTCTCCTCTGGTCAGCTTTCTTTACACACTCCTTGGAGACCGACACACGGCCGAAAGTTGCTCCGATGTTTATCAGCTCCTGTGCCAAACCTTGAAATCCTTTCCTGCCTATTACATGAAAGGGCCTCAAATCTTTACAACAAAAGTCCACGCATTTGTCCGTGATGGCCAGCTTTGTGCGCTGAGGTACCGTCTTCTGCACACTGACAAACGCTCCCATGGATTGTTGTCCAGCATCCTTTTTTACAGCACATGTTTTTAAATGCCTGCTGAGTGTTGACGTACCAGTCTTCTTGCTCTCATAAGACAGCAACACAGGTGTTCGTCGCGTCGACCACGAACTTAAAGCCTTTCCACACATCCGACTTCCCACTGTGGCTCTGCGTTGTCAATTCTCCTGATTTAAGCTTATTTTTTTTAAGTCTTGTAGCTCCATTTTCAGCAAGGTGCGTGATCAAATCCAGAGTGAAAGTGTTATGGATGCAGCGAGATTGATGCTGCGGGCGTTTATAAGCTCTTTCATAAGCTCTCCCTTGCCCTTGACCCATTCCTGGCCGTGGAGTCTGCTTGGAAGAAAACGGTTGTTCTACATAACATCGTCTTTGACCATATCTGTTTTATCGCCCACTTAATGTGTCAGGTCTGGCTGCGGGATCCTCAGGGGTGCAGCACCAAATTCTAGGCCCAAGGTACAAACTATTTAGATGGGGTGTCAGGGCCCTGAGATATCATCCAGTATTATTGTTGTGTGCAAAATTATGTCGAGCAGCCACTGTGTTTCAGACTGGTTGCATAAATAATAATAATAATGCATTGGTTTTATATAGCGCTTTTCTGGACACTCAAAGACGCTTTACATTGCACTATTCGTTCACTCCATACTCGGTGGTGGTAAGTTACTATTGTAGCCACAGCTGCCCTGGGGTAGACTGACGGAAGCGAGGCAACCAGTCTGCGCCATAGGCCCCTCCGACCACCACCAACCACTCACTCATGCATTACATTCACTAGGCTTCCTGGTGTTCCCAAACGGTCTCCCATCCAAGTCCTGCCAGGCCCCTCCCTGCTTAGCTTCCAAGGTCTGACGGGATTGGGCAGAGCAAAGGCGGTATGGCCTTTGTGTTCAATTTAGGGAGTCCAATACAGAATGCGTTTACAGCAGCACTTTTGAGGGTCCCCACCGTGCTCTGGGCCCTGGGTACTCAGTACCTTTAATCCCCAAACACCCCCCACGCCACTTCCACGCCCCTGTTGCTCCTACTAAGAGTAAAAGGCTATGCTATACTCACCACTAGATATTCTCGGCCCAATGGCAGAAAAAAATTCTAAACTTGATTTCTGACTGAGGTGCAGCCTCACACTGGTCTGTGGAGCGCGGATTCCGGCTCCTGCAGTCAACACATTCGTCTAAAGCTTTTGTCAGGACACTTGGTCTTATGTTTTATTTAGCTTTTGTAACAGTTTGACTGAAGTTCTGTGTACAGTGTGTCGTGAGTCGAGTCATTTGTGCTATTGAATGGCACTTACTTCGGGCTTATCAGCTGTTGACATTCGGGGATACATTGGCTGATACTGAACTGGGCCGCGGTCCGGGATCACAGGGTGCACAGCGAGCTCTGAATGACCGAGCTGATGCTGCAGCCTCAGGACAGTGATCGATGTTTTGGTGACCGTGCTCCCGTTTTGAGTGGCCTGGCTGTGGGCAGCTGGCATGAGCTTGGAGCTCGTCTCGCTGCCTGAATGAGAAGCGGGAGGGGAGAATGCGCTTTAGTGTCTCAATACTCAAAGACATGATCAACAGGAAATCAAACTTTGTGTTTGAAGCCTCCAAGGTTCTGCCTAACTTCTGATGTGATATGGATGTGATGGAGCAGTGACAGAGGCTGAAGCCGTCTGCGAGGAGCTCTATTCTACCAAAGACGTTGCCAGTCAGCACAGAGCAGAATGAAGGAACGCACCATTATGTTAGGGGTGCAAAGTAAGTACATGTTTTTATTCATCAAAAAGCAGAAGATCACATCAGAATTGGCTATATTTAGGGCCCTGTGTCTTACAGCATATAAGCCTTTTCATATATTGGTCTACAATATCTGCTGAAAAATGTCATGATCTTCATGGCCCTTGTCAACCCTGGTCCCTTAGAATCGTCCTAACCGTCGGGGTCGACCCGTCATTCTGACAACCCTCCCAACACTTTTTGATACCTCTATTCCCACAATAGTTTTAAGTGTAGCTTGTTCAGTTTGTAAACTCCACAATCCTTAAAGAAACAGGCCACCGTTCTGACATACTGTGATATGTTCTTACCTGAGCTTTAGAAAAGTTGATACGTACCTGTCTGGTCTTTGTGCGTGCCCGTGGAAGAGCGTGGGAGCTTCCAACTCCTCCCCCATTTGGAGCTATATATGCTGGGAGAAGCCAAATGCTAACGACATCTTTGGTCATTGTGCGTGACGGAGGGCACGCACAAAGACCAGACAGGTACGTATCAACTCGTCTAAGCTCAGGTAAGAACATGTCCCAGTGTGGAAAAACGGTGGCCTGTTCCTTTAAGGTCAGGGTTAGTTTGTAAACACTATCCTTAAGGTTAGGGCTAAGGTAAGGTCAGGGTTAGTTTGTAAACTCCACTATCCTTAAGGTTAGGCCAAAGGTAAGGTCAGGGTTAGTTTGTAAACTCCACTATTCTTAAGGTTAGGGTTAGTTTGTAAACTCCACTATGCTTAAGGTTAGGGTTAGTTTGTAAACTCCACTATGCTTAAGGTTAGGCCAAAGGTAAGGTCAGGGTTAGTTTGTAAACTCCACTATCCTTCAGGTTAGGCCTAAGGTAAGGTCAGGGTTAGTTTGTAAACTCCACTGTCCTTAAGGTTAGGGCTAAGGTAAGGTCAGGGTTAGTTTGTAAACTCCACTATCCTTCAGGTTAGGCCTAAGGTAAGGTCAGGGTTAGTTTGTAAACTCCACTATGCTTAAGGTTAGGCCAAAGGTAAGGTAAGGGTTAGTTTGTAAACTCCACTGTCCTTAAGGTTAGGGCTAAGGTAAGGTCAGGGTTAGTTTGTAAACTCCACTATCCTTCAGGTTAGGGCTAAGGTAAGATTAGGGTTAGTTCTAGTAGGCCCACATATTTTTAATAAGTACATTGTGTGTCAGAATGGCAGGATGTTGCACAAAAGATAAAAGTGTCACCACTCTGACAAAGGGGGTGGGAATTGACCTCAATTAGACCTCAATGTCGGAGTGGGGGGGCGGCTGTCAGAATGGCAGGGTGTAACCCTAACCTTCCACCCCTTTACGGCACCCTAGGCTAGAGTCATCATGTGTTCATGAGTCTGATACAGAGTTATAGGGTGCTTTTTTTGTTCATGCTCTTGTGGCAGGAGTTATGGGTCCGGATGGAATCACCTTCTCAGCAGCACACACCACGCGCTGCAGTCGATACTCGTCCCGGGCTGTGGCATTGGTGCACCACACGGTGATGGAGGAAGTGAGGATACTGCGCTGAGGAAACGTACATTAAAGTTTGCCCAGTGCGGAGCTTTAATGAAGGTTCGCTACGGTACCGAGGGTAAACAGCTGTATTTCAGCACGGCTAAACAGGTGTTAGCTCGCGGCGGCTCTGATTGTGCTAATGCAATCAGCCGCACTTTGTGTCTGACTCGCGCTCTGATGGTGATGAGGACGAGGCTTCGAAGGCGAGAGAGCAGAGTGTCACCTGCAGTTTACAAATATGTGTGCATGTTTGTGTCGAGCACGAGGATAGTACGGACAATACTGCATGATTGGGGAAGTGCAAATCGACACTTTCCATACCTTTGCAACCGATGCCGATATTATGTTTGCCAGGGTAATGGAGCGACTGCTGTGGGTTGCTACTTCCACCCGCCACATGGGGCGCTAGATCCCACACTCACACAGACCTCCCTGTCTTTCTTTGTTCGCCCTCTGACCCTTGCATTTCCTGGCTACATTTTTTTGGGAGTGGTGCTCTGTGGGAGCAGGTAAAGAAACTAAAATTTCTGTTAAAGCTCAATTACTACTTACAGTGGGGCAAAAAAGTATTTAGTCAGCCACCAATTGTGCAAGTTCTCCCACTTAAAATAATGACAGAGGTCTGTAATTTTCATCATAGGTACACTTCAACTGTGAGAGACAGAATGTGAAAAAAAAATCCAGCAATTCACATTGTAATTTATTTGTAAATTATGGTGGAAAATAAGTATTTGGTCAATAACAAAAATTCAACTCAATACTTTGTAATATAACCTTTGTTGGCAATAACAGAGGTCAAACGATTACTATAGGTCTGTACCAGGTTTGCACACACAGTAGCTGGTATTTTGGCCCATTCCTCCATGCAGATCTTCTCGAGAGCAGTGATGTTTTGGGGCTGTCGCCGAGCAACACGGACTTTCAACTCCCTCCACAGATTTTCTATGGGGTTGAGGTCTGGAGACTGGCAAGGCCACTCCAGGACTTTCAAATGCTTCTTACGGAGCCACTCCTTCGTTGCCCGGGCGGTGTGTTTGGGATCATTGTCATGCTGGAAGACCCAGCCACGTTTCATCTTCAAAGCTCTCACTGATGGAAGGAGGTTTTGGCTCAAAATCTCACGATACATGGCCCCATTCATTCTTTCCTTAACACGGATCAGTCGTCCTGTCCCCTTAGCAGAAAGACAGCCCCAAAGCATGATGTTTCCACCCCCATGCTTCACAGTAGGTATGGTGTTCTTGGGATGCAACTCAGTATTCTTCTTCCTCTAAACACGACGAGTTGAGTTTATACCAAAAAGTTCTACTTTGGTTTCATCTGACCACATGACATTCTCCCAATCCTCTGCTGTATCATTCATGTGCTCTCTGGCAAACTTCAGACGGGCCTGGACATGCACTGGCTTAAGCAGGGGGACACGTCTGGCACTGCGGGATTTGATTCCCTGTAGTTGTACTGTGTTACTGATGGTAACCTTTGTTACTTTGGTCCCAGCTCTCTGCAGGTCATTCACCAGGTCCCCCCGTGTGGTTCTGGGATTGTTGCTCACCGTTCTCATGATCATTGTGACCCCACGGGATGAGATCTTGCGTGGAGCCCCAGATCGAGGGAGATTATCAGTGGTCTTGTATGTCTTCCATTTTCTGATAATTGCTCCCACAGTTAATTTTTTCACACCAAGCTGCTTGCCTATTGTAGATTCACTCCTACCAGTCTGGTGCAGGTCTACAATTCTTTTCCTGGTGTCCCTCAACAGCTCTTTGGTCTTGGCCATAGTGGAGTTTGGAGTCTGACCGTTTGAGGCTGTGGACAGGTGTCTTTTATACAGATAACCAGTTCAAACAGGTGCCATTAATACAGGTAACGAGTGGAGGACAAAAGAGCTTCTTAAAGAAGAAGTTACAGGTCTGTGAGAGCCAGAAAACTTCCTTGTTTGAAGTGACCAAATACTTATTTTCCACCATAATTTACAAATAAATTCTTTAAAAATCCTACATTGTGAATTCCTGGATTTTTTTTTTCACATTCTGTCTCTCACAGTTGAAGTGTACCTACTTGCACAATTGGTGGCTGACTAAATACTTTTTTGCTTTGCCCCACTGTATTTTAGTCCTTACCCAGCATTTCTGTTAGTACCGCTTTCACTATGGATTCGAGGGAAGGCGTCACGGCGCATGCTTCTGTGACAGTGACTGTAGATTGGGTGTGTCGAGTCCCGATGGTCCAGTGCTGGAATAGCATGGCATCCCTTCTATGGATCTTGGAGTGGTATGTGTCTCAAATTGTAATGTACTGGGTTTAACATGGTATGTAGGTTTTAATTGAAACCTCCATTTGTAGGTAGTCCTGCCTGAGCCCACTACCAGCACAGATGCCACCACTGCCTTTTGGCCGACCGGGTGCAACATGTCTGTTCAGTGAAAGTGGACTTGTTTATGTAGAGCGTCAAATGGGTCAAAAAGGAACAAAGGAACTCTTATCTCAAATAACTTGTAGTAAAGAAATTAATGTTTAATATTTTTTGGAACCCGTCGTCTTTTCTCAGTGCCTTATCTGTGTGTCTTCATGGAGAAATGTACTACTTTTGGGCATTTCTATTGATAAAAAGCTAATGGTATAGCTTGGGTTTACTACACCAGTATATATTTGCCCCTAATTTCATGAGAAGACTTTAATGTAAGAGTTCATAGTTCTGCCATAACCACCAAAAATATACAAGTGTATGAATTTAGTAAGGCACAGGAATTAAAGGCGTGTCTAACAGGAGAACAATGTCCAATCAAATCTGCCTTGTTTTCCTAATGTGAAGGACAGAATGAGAGAGAAGTCACTTCATGTCAGCAGATGTGCACAAATAAAGGTTTGTACAAGAAGGAGACGGTCCTGGGGCAGAGGAGTTGAACAGGCTCACAACCTTATCAACATGAAGCTCCTCTCGCTCCTCGCCGGACATGGGAGACGTGAGACTTAACTCATGACTTGACATGAGTAAAACCAGCGGGAGAAAATGTGCGTTTCTTTGATTGGACTCAAACAATTTCTGCGGCGAGTGAAAAGGTGAAAATTCATAGAAGTCATAAAGGCTGGCGGGGAAACGTTGGGAAAACAATGGACTGTATGGCACAGGCAGCCTCTAGAAGAACACGGTAGGAAATGGATTAATTGTCTAAAGCCAGTTTGAGGTTTTAACTTGAAGCTTAACAATATGCGTGATGCAGAACCCTTTGCTCTCTCAGCTGAGGACAAATGCACGGCATCAACATAAAGGTTTGTATAGCATTTAGTGGCTATTTTCCATAGACACACAGAGCCCAGTGACTGCAGGACTGAAGGCTGTGCAGAATCTAGTTTGAGCAGGGATGAATCCCAGCATACAGGGGCTGGGGCAATAATAATAATAATGCATCAGACTTCTATAGCTCTTTTTTGGACACTCAAAGACACTTGACAGTAGAAGACAAGAAGCAATGTAGGGGAACCTCTGAGAAGAAACTGTCAGAATTAGCAAAAATAAAATGATTTAATATCTATCTTTCAGACTGTATGGGAAAGCATCTCGCGTTTAAAAGACACTTGTTTACACTTGTTTACTTTGCGACCATCCTGCTGATGGTCATATTTATTTCTTCATTTTTTTATTTATTTTTTTATTTTGTGACTATTGAATATTGGTAATAAAAAAATCCAAATCCAATGGAGTTGATAAAACATTGATATATCCCACAAAGTTCAGTGAAAGTTAGGTGACTTATCAACTAAAACGTGACTTTGTAAACATGCACTTCTTGCAATAAGAGGAAAACAAAAACGTGACTTAACCTCATAAACAATTGACTCATATGGGTTTTTCTAAGGCCAATATTTTTTATTTAAAAATGTCCTGTTTATAGTCCTATGTAAGATGCTTCGTGACAGCAGGGGGTACTTTATAAAGGCATAGGGCTGATTTATTCAGGACTTTCATGTTTTGTAGGTACTTCAGAGGGAGTTCGTTGGAAAGTCAAAAATCAGCAGATTCCATAACAAAAATACAGTAAGTCTCTGGGCCAGATCTTGTCCCTGGCACAAGGACAGCGCAATCTCTAAACACTATGGCTATATTCCAAGTGGTGCAGCTGTTGCACTGTGTGCCTGCACCACTTGCGAGAGGGCGTCGCTTATAAAAAGAGAAGAGGTCGACTGAGGCGTGGTTTATTACAAGCAGCGCTGAGAGTGGTGCTCTGATGGCAGCCTCACATTCATTTCCTTATTTATATCGAGCTGCCAAGGCATTGGCGTAGTAATATCTTAGAAGCACTTTGACTTTACTGCACGGATGATTAAGTGCTCCTGGTGTTATTACGCCTTGCAATATAGTTCCCCTTTTAATCCGCTTAGAAAGTCAACATGTTTTAATTTTGTGTATCTATACTTGGATCGTGTAAAGGCTCATGTAACCGTATTTAAATAGAGAATATGGAAGAGCTTGGTTGCTTCCAACTTCCCCTCCGTTTGGGTCCATAGAGGAGAGGCTTTTGCCAACGCTGTCTGTGCTCTGTTTACATGACTGAGGGCACGCGTAAAGAACAGACAGTGACGCATCAACTCATCTAAGCTAAGGTAAGAACATATCTCAGAATGCAAAAACAGTGGCCTATTCCTTTAACTCATTTACTGCCAACGGCGTCTTTAGACGTCAATTAGTTTTTTCAATGGGAACAGCTGCAGCAAAGCCTTGAGCACATCTGGTGTTAAAATCTTAGTTGGAGTTTGAGTCACTAGGTGGCTGCACTGCTCTTTGGATGCAATCATAGTCACTGTTTTGCTTAATGACAAAAAGCTCGTTTTCTCGGCTTTTTGGTTAGAAACCAGCATTTTGGGTAATATCATCCATTTTATACGGACGATTACTAAAGAATGAAAAGAGGTACAAACAAACTTTTTTTAGATGAAAGAAGAGAGTCAAATCTTTCCTTTGGTGGGTTTCGTGCTGACATAGACCTAGACCTAAATTTTCTGTGGGTCTTGAAAAAACAGTCAAAATCCTAAAAAAACTTCTGGCAATAGGGAGCTCTCTGATTTGAAAATGGCTGGCAGTCAATGAGTTAAGCGTTATAGGCTCTCACACCGAAATCTCTCTAACCCAGTTGTTTTGTGGATTAGAGAGCCATATACAACCACTGGCCCTAGCCTTAAGGTCAGTGGACACTTGCCAAAACCTAATTTTATTTTTCAACCCCTACTTAATGGGACATTTTCGGACGTCGGACTAATGGGGTGTCGGACTAAGGGGTCGACCCCGCCTACAGCCGGTCCTGCTGTGGCGTGGGTCAGCACTCGCTCAGCCATAACTACGTCAAAGCGACCAAAACAAAAGCACATGTTCACCCCCCTCTCCTCCACAACCCTCCCTCTCCCTTGCCCCTTCCCGGCCCCAGAGTCTGGTTGGAGGAAAAAAGGGTGTTGTACATAACATCGCCATTGGTCATGAGTGTTTATCCACCCCACATACTTACCAATCAAATGTACTACGTCTAAGAGCTGGAAAAAACACAAAGTGTGCTCCTCGGCGCAAAGTATAGTCTGCGTTTAGAAACACAAGATCGGGCCCTCTATCTCTTATGGTTCTGAAATTATGAGCAAAAGTCTGCAAAATATTATGCATAAAACACAATCAGAGCCTCCGAGGTGTAGAGACAATTTTCACTGCGATGTTTCTCCGCTCCTCTGAGACCGAGGAAGTTGAGCGGGGGCTCATTTTAAGGCTGTGATTGAGCGCTTTCCAATGCAAAAACCAAGAAGTCCCGATCATGTAGATTCAAGATTCAAAGACAAATCCTCAATATGGAACTCACTCTGCTCGTAAAGCTCAAAGTGTTTGGAATAATGTGTGTGAGAAGCCTTTGGTGTGTAAACTGTTGCTGCCTGGCCTCTGGTTGTGTCCGTGGTGGATCTCACCTGTCCATATGTTTAGTCAGACTGCAGCACGGCTTTGTATTCTCCAGAGCTCCTGCCTCCTCCGCCTTTCCCCGCTCAAGAGCTTCTTTATGTTTGTCTAGAAGTGAGCTATTGTTTAAGTTTCCATTTCGTGTTTGTATGCTCCTATACAATTCTCTCACTGGGATTGGAGTGTGGAGAGAGAATGAACAATCCAAGCGGCTTTTAGACTGACATCGCAATTCACACCTTCCAAGTGATTACCCAGGAGCAAACCAAAAGTCGTCGACCAAAACCTCTCCCCAGACACGTCCTGAGGTTTTGTGAGGTCAGTCCAGAGACAGTCTTGACAACATGACATCAAACTACTTCTTTCAGTTATTTGAAAAAGGACTGGCAAGAATACTATCAAGTCATAAAGTCAAATATTGTCCGATATTGTCCGATATTGCGGCGTGCAGCTAAGACGATGTTGCACCACAGCACTCTCAGATTCCAAAGTCAAGTTTTCTCAGACACTTTAGATTGACCTCCATTTTTAGTTTTTCATAATAAAGGTAATTACATGTAGCAGTAGCTGATATAGCTTTTATACAAGAGTGATGAAAAAATAACAAGCAAAAAACCTTGGTGAGCTTTATTAAAAAGCTGGGGAGCTAGCAGCTGTGCGGATCCTTCAGTTCTTCTTCATTATTGCTATCTTTGATCCAGCCCACTGACTGAGTATTAGTGGATGCGCGTGCCGTTACCCACAAATAGCTTTTATACAAACCTCAACATCAAACAAAATCAAATGCCTTCCTCCAGTTTCATTTACAACGCACAAGAACCTTCCATTGTCCCGTCCAAACTCCAAAGCTGTGTTCTGTTTCTGCCAAAGAGATGACTTTAAACCTGACGATAATCAAGTGGCATGACGATTATTGAGATTGACTGATTGCCCAGCCCAAATATGTAAGGGATAATGTATAGAACGCTGGTCATTATCGGGAAAATAAGCACCGACAGGGCGAACCGGACCCCGTCACGAAGCGGAGGGGTCTTGTTTCTACTTACGTTGTGAAGAGCCGTATAATAAGTAACGATACATAATGGGTAAAACATAGATTGTCAATGTTGAGATTTTTCACTAGTTTTCTCCATTAACATTTTAGGGACTATACTGAGGATAAAAATGTTAAAACTAATTATTTTCCTCCCCCTACATGTTCCAGCAATGTCCTAAAGTGAAGAATGATCCCAGACCTGTTCACCACAATTTAAATAAAGTTACATGAAGTGTTTTCATGCGAAGTATATTTACACAGAAATGTAGCATGTCGATTTTATAAGCAGATAAAAAGGGGGACTATATTGTGAGGCGTAATGATACGAGGAGCAAAACGTCCGCGCAGTAACTCCTAAAGGTTATTGACGGAAGTGAGCGGGGGAAGTCTTCACGTAACTTTATTTAAATAGGGAACACGTGGAAGAGCTTGGTAGCTTCTATCGTGAGCTTTTTTGGAGCTATGACATGTGGGAGAGGCTGCGTATGTGCTCCGTTTGCGTGACAGAGCGCACGGACAAAGACCAGACGGGGATGTATTAACTCGGCTAAAGTGAGGTAAGAGCATATCTCAGTATGTAAAAACGGTGGCCTATTCCTTTAATATAGACCCTGTAGTTACGCGTAAGACCTGAGGTGGCAGTAGTGAGTATACAATGTCCAACTTGCACCTAGTCCCTTTAATGTAAATAGGACAACACTTTACGATGCTTGTTTCATGGCGTTTTGTCCACAAAGGCAATTATCCCACGCTTATTCATTCATACATATTGATATATTTGGTATCCACGTGTACTGCGAAAGTCAATTGAGTAATCCAAATATGGTAATTTCCTTTCCAACAGACAGCAGCGGATAAAGATGGGAAAAATATACATGCGCATGTGCAGACGTTACTAAACCTTAGGGCTGTTTTCTCCAAATGAGGTTTTCGTTCCACTCTTGCAACAAGATCTCCACTTTAGACCACTACAGACTCCAAACTTCACAGTCATGGATTTCCAATATTTTGAAGGTGTTTGTCGAGGGATTTTTTAATAACTAATTCCCAGATGGCCCCTCCTGGACCGCCACCTAAACGTGGTGGAGGGGTTTGAGCGCCCAAATGATCCTGGGAGCTCTGTTGTCGGGGGCTTCTTGCCCCTGGTAGGGTCTCCCATGGCAAACCTTCTTCAACACCATCCTCGATGACGGGTCAGACAAAGAGCGGTTCAGAAGCCCCTTATGAGAGACCAACAGGCCCGGTTTGAACCATGAGGCCGTCCTTCTGTGGACCCAACACCTGCAGGGTTCAGGAGGAGCCATAAGGGGCTGGTGCAATGTGTTTTGGGCAGCTGCAACAGCTTTCCCCACCACCCGGAAACGGAAAAGTGGGAGAAAATGGACGGATGGATGATTCCCAGACGGATTTATTGAGCTTTGAACTGCAAAAACGTTACAGTTGTTTTATTGCTCATTCAAAAACTGATCGGAAAAAAAATGAAAAATCCTCTCTGAAAATAATATTTGTAACCAATACCGCATATCAACAACATAAAACCATACATTTAAACCTGGTTCCATCCATTATTTAAATTCCATTGCTGAAAACATCTGCAATTTAGTTTTTTTTTAAGCATAAAATGTCTCACGAAATGTACAGCAAAAGTTTCAAATTGATATTTCACCTCAATCACCTCCTTGACCGTCACCGTTTGCATGTTCCCTGTGTGCGTATCTCCTGGTTATCCTACATCACTCCGAGCTAAAGCGTGCTGGCTCCTCCTCTCCAGCCGCCCGTTGGTGGCGTCACATTTTTCATTCACAAACGGCTTTTTTTTTACCGCTGCCTCTTTCAGCGTTTGTTCATCCAATTACCGCCCCACTTCGGATCCATCTGTTGCTCTTAAGTACACGCTCACGATGACAAACAGCGGGAGAGGGGAAGCTGCGCTGCCGTTTTGTGTATTTTTGCCTGAATATGAAAGTGCTCTCTCCCGGATGCTGCGAGACAGGTAATTAAAGGAGAGATGGACTGTGCCGGGTTATTCTTTTCATTGCGCGCGATGGTAGTGTTGTACAAACGCACGTGGTTATCTCTTACTCTTGCTCACGAGTGCATGCCAGGGTTCAGGGTAAAAGGCAGAGCAAACTCCGCTCTGGGGAACGATGTCTAAACTAGAATGTGGAATGTGCGTCGATATACTGCGAGCTTCTCTGGCACTTCTGTGGCTGCACATAAAGGTACATTTCATCGAAAATGTTGCTGAAGAGGAATTACCTTGAGAGGCACTTTGGTGGCATGCACTTCTCTCTGGACATAGGAGGTCGTAATGTTGATAGTAACTCTTCGTAAACCATTCAAACACATTCAGTACAAGCGCTAACTTAATGTTGGCACAGAAATAATCCAAGATGACGATGCCACGTCGTGAAAGAGTGGTTCAGGGAGTGTGAGGTGGATCGGCCACCACAGAGTCTAGATCTTTACCCCGTTGAGAATCTGTGGGATGTGCTGGAGAAGGCTTTGCGCAGTGGTCGCACTCTCCAACTGTCAGTACAAGATCTTGGTGAGAAATGAATGTGACACTGGTTCTCTTGACGTTACAGAAGCCAAATATTAGAGCAGGTGCACTTTTTTAATGCTGCACATGTAGCCACAGCTGGCAAGGCAGGGCAAGTTCAAGAGAGGTCAAGACAGGTGCAAAATAGTGAGTGCAAGATGAATAAAATGCTGACGGTTGCCTGGAAAAATCCAAAATCACCTCTGTACTTGCAACTGAGTCTGGTTAGAGTTTGCTTGGTTTTACCCTCGCACTCATTTCATTTCATACAGAGGGTCTGGATCTTCACGATTGAGCTCCGTTATCAGGTGGGAGGGGTGAACTCCTTTGAAACGATTGGATCTGATTTTTGCTTGCATTTGGTCGTGACGTGATGCATGTAGTGCGCCCGAGTGAGTGAAGCAGCCATCATAACTCTATCATAACTCTTGGGGGCATTGCTTGCACATTCCAAGGCTTCAGTTTCAATTTCTGGATATTTGGGAGCCGAGAACGGATTGAAGAGCTTCCTTTACTGTCATATCCGCCGCCATTGCCAAACTATAACCAGCAAATCCTCCCCCGCCCGCTGAATGGCAGGTAGAAAGTCATCCGATGTAACGCAGCCACTGAGATCAGATCCAGACGTACATGTAGGGAAATGATGGGAGTTACGGATGGCTAAGGCCAGACTAGGTTAGAGTCGGCACCAACTACATTTCCAGAGTGGGACATACGCAAGAACAGGAATCATAGTCAAGCAATCAGCAAAGGGCAATCAGCGGCGTTATTAGCAGTTCTGCATTCATATTCTTACAGAATTATGAATCACGAAACTCACCTACTATTTTACCACCATCTACCATAGATTGGAAAAAAGCTTTGGGTATTCCTCGTGCCATCCGTAGATCGTTATTGATGGGACTTCCGTGCCCCAAGAGTGACGCTGCTGGCGGGCAACACGTGACCGCAAATACGCGTGACGGGATCCGTTTGAGTTTGTCAGGATCGACAAACGAGGGCCTCCTGCCCACACTGATATGTATAAAAGATACCGTTGGACTTTTAGTTACATTATCTCTTAGCCTTCTAGTCGTGTATTACACGTCTCCAACAATTCATCCGGTTCTTTTGGATCATACCATTGATAAATAATGACATTGAACAGATATACGAGCAGTAGGCCCTTCCACGTTGAGACAACACAGCGCTGTGGCCCCATGTGGGAGATCTCTGCCACTGCTTTGTCTCTTACACTTTTTATAAACTCCCTGACACCTCCCATGCAAGGGGGCATCTGTTTCTGTGTGTCTGCAGAGTTCATCTCGAATCGCCCAAGGTCGGTTCGAGCTGTTCCCCACATTGTGACAATGTATGTGCAGCGAGTGTGTTTAGGCGTGCGAGCGCTAACTTTCTCCTTTCTCATCGCTTTCTGTAACTTCTTAGTTACCATTTTTGTACTCCCTGTACTTTCTCTGTCATCATATTTACTTGTTATTGTCTCCCTTGCATTCCAGTTAGTGCTACGGCAGATATAATTTCCTAACAATACAGAGCAGTATCATTGTGGACTTGCCCGACGAGAATTGACTCACAAACGTATCAGTTCATTGCCAATGGATGATCGGGGTGTAATAAAAATAAAGTTTTCAAATAAAACCTGAAATGCCAGTGTTGCAAAGTACGTACAAAACCATTGCCCTATACCGACCCCGTGGCATATGTCCATTACATGGTTTTGCGTGTTTCCTTCTGAATATTGCAAAGTGTTAAAAGCTTGCGTCGCCAGTACATTTCCTCCCGTTTTGCCCCGCGTGTCTCCGGGAGGGCGCAGATGTGTTGGTGGGGATGATTTATTCACTTTGGGCTGAGTGCATGTGCTACGGGCCGTGCGCGCTCTCACCAGTTCAAATGCTCCGCTCCTCTCGCTGTCATTCTCCATGCAAATGAGCCACTCCGGTTGAGATGAATCACGCCGTCTCTCCCCTTGTTAAAATTGCATCATCCGAAAGGCCATTGCGTAATATTCCCATGCCTAGGAAAAGAACAGGGGCCATGAGTTGAAGGCACTGCTAAAACGTGATGGGCTTGTACTTCTTCTCCATATGAATGTCAGACTGTGCGCTTGGACGTGATGCGAAGTGGGACATGTTTGGGGGTAGGCAAAAATATGTTCAGTTTCAACATTTTTCGCAAAAGAGACCTCTTACCCTAACCTCAAATGAGAGCATTTCCTCCGTTTCGGCATTAACCAAAGCAAAAGGTTTCTTGACTGGAGAGCTTGCAGACTATAGGCCAGTGTAGCTCCTCATTTGAAAGCTAAGACCTACAAAACAGATCAAAACAGATCTTTTTCCTTGTGTTGTTGCAATGTTGTTGTTACTCTTTTGACTCTATTTCATTGCTTTTGCCACTTTTTTTTATTGCAATTTTCATTTTTCATCTCTTTTGTGTCACATGTTTGACGCTTTTTCAAGAAGCATTTACATTAAGGTAATGCCAAACTGGAGAAAATGTGCTTGGTTCAGATGGGGTTAAGACATTTTAATAGGCTCTGGGCACCGAATATTTTTAGGCTAACTTCCTGTTTGCCAGTGTAGTGTAAAGACTACTTCTAATGAGCCCAGACCAGTTCACCACAACTGCCTCTAAAATCCCGCACTGTCACTCAAAAACGTGTTACTTCGGGTCCGAAGTGCCGTCATGCAGGAGCTTAATATAGAAGGTGCAGTTACACGTATGACCTGAGGTGGCAGTAGTGAGTATAAAATGGCGAACTTGCATCTAGCCCCATTAAAGATTAGTTATTTCACCAAGACACTCAAGGCTAGTTTATACTCCAGTGACAAGCTGACATAGCCTGGCCTCAGCCATCCGTAAACTCCGGTCAATTATAATTGCCCTGCATGTACGTCTGGGCTTGATCTCAGTGGCCACGAGTGACTTTCTACCTACCATTCAGCGAGCGGGGGAGGCGGGTGTTGTAGGTGACGTCAAGCATTTGCGCCGATTTGCTGGTTGTAGTTTGGCAATGGCGCTGGATACAAAAGAAATGGAAGCTCTTCAATCCATCCTGGCTCGGCTCCCAAATATCCAGAAATTAAAATTGAAGACTTGGAATGTGCAAGGAATGTCCCCAAGAGTTATGATGGCTGCTTCACTCACTTGGGCGCATTACATACATCACGACCAAACGCTAGCAAAAATCAGATCCAGATTTCAAAGGAGTTCACCCCTCACACCTGATAACGGAGCTCAATTGTGAAGTTCCAGACCCTTGTACGAAACAAAGCAAGCACGAGGGTATGGTAAAACCAGGTGAAAGCTGACAGGATGCGGAACAGTTTTTGAATTTCCGTGTTGTGTTCACGGTGAAAACACAAAAATCCTCATTCAGGGGAACAATATACTTCACAAAAATGACTTGGAAGAGGGAGATTGAAGGTGTCTGTTTCATCATGTTGCCTGTGGATTGACCACTCATAGCTCTTGCATGGTAATGTCAAGGGACTATTTAGAGCACTACGTCTGCGTACCCGCATGCTCACTGCTTGACGCGAGGATTCTACGTTGCCGTATAAAACCAGCTGTAACTGTTTATCGGAATTCAGAAGGACAGGAAAGTTAGTGTGCAGACTAGCTGAACATGCATGACTGCAAAACAACTCTAGGCAAGTTTTTGTCTTCAGTTACCACAGCAAACCAACCGGCTTGGATCGCTTTACATTTTGGATGGTGGAAACAGATGTCTTGAAATGTCAGGTGATAATCTGAGAGAGTTACATACCACATGCTCAGAGTTAACCCCAAAGACCTTGAGTAAAAACATGTTTATAGCTGCGGTTATGGAGCAAAAGGGAGACATTTGGTGAGAAAACAAGTCCCATCAGCCCCGGGGCTCTCTCTGTCATCGAAGGTCGAAGTCATTCCGAGGTGCGTTACGCGCTCCAAAGCCCCCACAAAAGGAGAGCTCAGAAAAGAGACCAAGGGAGTACAACAGATTCTCTTTTCACATTTTTATTATTAGCTCTTTCCTTGTTAATTCTTTGTCTCTGTGTGTACAGTTATGTTGCTGTTCAGTCAGTAGAAGCTAAGAGGCGAAAGGTCAATGCGAGGCAGCAGATAGTGATATTCCCGTTGGGTAGATGTTAGAGCATCTCCGCAAGTTCCATACATAATTAGCTCTCCATGGCTTAATTCTTAATAAACATCACAATTCTGAATGAGATGACCTGCAGTCTAAAGGCTCATTTAATCTCCCACTTTGTTCGTAAATAGATCTGTGCGTTCCAAGTGTACAGTCACTGCATTTATGCTTCTACATGTTTAGAATGTCCAGCATGTATTAGCAAAAGTTACCACCAGAGGGCACTGGAAAGTTTACCCAAACGGGAGATGAAGAGCTGGGACCAAAACAATATGGCACCACCCGCTATGTTGTTTTCTTTTACCACATTTACTGAAGTAAAGTCAAGAAAATTAGGTAATACAGTAGTGGTTTGTTTGCAAATGGTTCAAATCACTTTTTTGAAGTTTAGCCGTTTGTTCTGCTTCACCTGTTGAGCTGTGTGCAGGGGTGTTCCCATCGGTTAGCTCATGTACTGCTCTGTTGCTTTGATTCTGGATGAACAAAGCGTCTGATGGAGCAAGGGTAGAATCACGCAGGAGACGGACAAAAAGCTCCATTCATATCCATATGCTGTTCGAACAGAGAGCATAAATGAGCCTTTGGGCATTCTTCTTTTGATGCTAGGTCACATGATTTACTTCAAATCATCACATTATACTGCTGCTATTTCCCATTCTCTATGGAGACAGCGATCCTTCCAGAGTCCAGACTCAAAGACGTTATGTTGAAATTATTTATCGAAGGGACACTGTCACCTGACTGGGTTTGCATTTGCGGTTTGCACTCTATATAGTCACCTGTGGGAGTCATAAATAAAATGTCATGCTTCCCATCAAGGAACCACTAACCCATTCAGAAATTCATTCATATACCAGTGTCAGACACTGGAGGCAATGTAGGTAAAATGCCTTGTGTCAAGGACACAACGACAGTGCAGCTGCGGGATTCCTGGGTGTGTTTTTGACGAAGGGAACAAACTTTTCTTATCTGGTTACACGTGGGTAACATTCCCCTTTAATAAAACCCCGGACATTACAGGTTAACAAGCACTATAGGGTTCGGATCGGGGAGGCCGTTCCTCCCAATTACCCCTGTCCATGTCTCACTGTCGCTGCACATGGGCGTTGAAGCCCAAGAACAATGGAGTCCTGAGTCAGAGCACTGTGTACTTCCCAGGGACTCCAAGAAGGCCGGGTACTCTGCACCGATGTTGGGCCATGGACCACGACAACGGTCTAAAAGCAAGCCCACACCAGAACCAGATGTGGAGCGCCCAGCCTCTCTCCAGGAGTTGGGATGCAAAACCCAAGCTGTGCAACGAGGGCAGGCCCACGTCGTCCCTTTAGTCTGAGCCCGGCCGGGCCCGTGGGCAAAGGCCCGACCACCAGACGCTCGCATATGAGCCCCAACTCCAGGCCTGGCTGCAGGGTCGGGCCGCACCATGCTATACATAAGAGTTTTCTGAACTGCTCCTAGTCTGGCCCGTCACTTAGGACCTGTTTGCCATGGGAGACCCTAACAGGGGCAAAATGCCCCAGACAACATAGCTCCTAGGATCATTTGGGCACACAAACAACCCCACCACGATAAGGTGGCAGTTCCCGGGGCGATACCTAAGTAATAATTTAACGTAATAATTTATCTTATATTATTTGACCTTTATGTAACCAGGGAAGACCCACTGAGATTAGGCATCTCTTTTTCAGGTGAGTCCTGGCCCCAGAGTGGTCGGGGAAACCGGAGTACCTGGAGCAAACCTACACATGAGGAGAACATGTCAACTCCACACAGAAAGGCCCCGTTCAGGAGGGAATCGAACCTGGAACCTTGTTGCTGTGAAACCGTGCCGTCCAACAATAATAATAATGTTAACAATAATAACAATGATTATTACTATTATGACAAACAACAACAATCGTGATAATAACAATGATGAAGATGATGATGAAGACGACGACGATGTCAATGACGATGATACACAAAGAACAATGTAATAATGATAACAGTAATAACAGTAATAATGATGATGACGACGATGATGAAGAAGATGATGATTATACAAAGAACAATGTAATAATGATATTGCAAGAAAACACATATCGCATAAAAACATGCATAGAAACAGAATAATCCACATAAAAGTGGGTCGGTGAGTCTTGATGATGAAAAGATCTTACACTAGAGACTCTCCCACAGTGGTTCAGTGAAGCCGTCTGAGATCCCAAGATCACAACTAGCTCCACACATGTTGATATAACGTGGATACACTTTAGGTATATATGAGAGATCTGTGTGAGGTTTGGATACAGGAAGGGATCCAGAAAATGGCCTCACTTTGGCGGGGAGCCTCTGCGTAAGACTGTAAAGGTTCAATACAAATACAAAGGTCAGTAGTTACATGAATCAAATAAAGATATAAAGTACAGAAAAGAACAGATGAAAAGAGAGGTGGCCACGTCTTTCTGAACAGGCTCTCCCACAGTGGTTCAGTGAAACCTTGATGAAGTGACGCTGACTCCTTTCTCTCAGCTCTGAGGCAGATTTCTGTGAGTAGAAATCTATCCCCGAGCTGAGAGAGGAGTCAGTCACAAACATTCTTGGGATCCAGAAAACGGCATCACTTTGCCAGGGGAACTTTTCAGCCTTCAACATAAGACATGGCCTGATATAAAGAAAGTATGTTAAGCAAAGGAGTAGAAACACGCTGTAGTTCATCGCAGCCGGTATCTGTGAAAGATTGTTAAGGAAAAAATGAACTAAAATCTGATCTGTGAATGAGTGAATGGTGCGTTTATTCTGAGTCAGTGCAACAGTGGTGCAGATGGTAGAGCGAGTCGTCTCATGATCGGTCGGTGGTTCCAATCCCGGCTCGGTGACCGATATGGATTTTTGGGGTCTGATCCTGATATGAAAGAGATTGACCGATAGCCGCTATATAGGCCGATATTTTAAATATCCTATAGGTAAACATTTATTATTATATTAAAAGTTTCAATCGTAGGAATGTATAAGAATATATCTAATAGAGGTCGCCCAATGTGGGTTTTTCTTAGGCTGATGGTGCCCCTTTCCCTGTGCCCTTTAAATACAATACCTGGATTTCAGCGTCACCTCATGACATCAGTAGGTGAGGGGTGAGTGCTTATGATAAGAAGAAGGGCTGAAATGGTTTTCACTTCTCCATGAGTTACATAATGGCCAACAGCTCCTTTAAAGAATCACCATTAGTGCCTTTAAATAGCAGCACAATGGCAGGGCTCCACAAGGGACTGTGGCCCCGGGCCCCTCAGCTGAGCCCTGATGAACAGCACACACACTGCAGCAGGTGTGCCTATAGCCTAATCCCACCAGGCGGTCATTATAGGAGGGACAGGGGAGATGATGAGAGCACCACTGGAGGACAGTGTGAGTCAGCCTGCACTCATCCAATGAACCGCAGCTTATTTTCCTTTTTCATTTCAATCAGGGGTTGATCTGGCCCATTTTCAGTCGGGCCCAGAGTATAGCCAGGACAGCTATTTATTGTTAACGGGAGAGTGATCTGGACTCTGGACACGTAGAAAAACATCCCCAGTCCCTTGTACAATGAGTGTGTTCTTTTTTAATGGTAAATGGTAAATGGTCTCAACTTATTTAATAAAATTGAAAAGATTGAATCCATTTGTAAAAGACTCCACATAGTTATTTTCGTTCCACAAAACGTTCATAATTGCCAACCCGGACTTCAGAACGATTAGCATGAGCTGCAAGAGCTAGCGGTACATAGCATAGCAGCAAGCTAGGAGGTCGCTATCTGGACAAAATGACTACAACTTCTTTGTTGATGTCAGGCCAAAGCTAAACTTCTTCAGAGCCATCAGTTGCTGAAGTTTATATGAATTAGCTCATTCTACAGAAGCCCCACATTAGCCCAGCATCTTGGGCAGAGTGAAAACTACAAAGATGCACTGAATGACACTCGCTTGTGGTGGATTTCCCATGTAGCACGTTTCAACCCAGCACTGTAAGGCTGGAGTACACGCTTTTGCCCGGTTTCACTTGTCTACTGTCTACAGGAATGTTACAGAACGAACAACAGAACGATTAAAAGGACTGTGAGCTGTGATGAGAACACTGTGGACAAACACCGTTTTTGATGGGGTTTATGGAATTATTCAGAGGTGCCAAAGAAAAAGTAGAGGAAAGAAGCAGCTAAAACACGGACTATAAAGGCAAGCTTAGTGCTAATGTTATGCTAACACTAGCTTAAGTTATGCTAACAGCGGCTAAATGCTATCATCAAAATCACCTTTTTCAACAGGGATATGATGTTGTGAAATATAAACTCGTGTAGGACCTGCCTTTTTTAGTGAAGGTCACAGTATAGTATCAGTTCAGGTTCCCAAAACATGTCCTGTTTGACCCTGGTCTGACCGGTGGAAACACTCGACTACACGGGGAAACCTGGCTCTGGGCTGGGCAGGAAGTGCCAGTGGAAATGCTTCATTCATGAGCTGCTCTGATTTTCTCCGTTGACTTTCTACAGATACATCACTCCCGTGGTGGGTTAGAGTTAGGGCTTAGGTTGGGTCGATCAGAAAGAATCGTGTCTGGTATGCAACATAGGGCGCATTTCTTCTTGTGTGCATCGGTTACAATTGCAACAAAACGAAAACAAACCTTAAAGCAGTACTAAGTAACTCTTCCCCCTAGAGGCCATAAGCGCAACTGCAGGTGTAGGAGTAAGTTACGATTTTATTAATTGTCTTGGAGAGCAAATACTACGATGACAGGAAAGGCGAGGGGAGAGAGGGTTACTGTGCATCCAATTATACAATGGAAATATTTTTTTTCACTCAAACTTGGCTGTAAATACTGTTTAAAGTGACGTTAGCCCGCAGTTAGCTTTGCCCGTTAGCATGTTAGCTTCTTCTTCGTGATTACATTATTGTGTATTGCTTTCTCCGCACCGGTGGCAGTCAAGTTGCAAACATGGTTTTCTGTCCAGAGACACCAGGGGGAGATGAAAGACCCTCCAATCATCCCATAAACACTTGTATTACCCCCACAGGGACTACGAAAAGGATTTATTAAGGTAAACACGTTACTTAGTACTGCTTTAAAAATAGGGATTGTTTGGTGAAGCTGTCTGGTCAAACTGAGGTGGTTAGTCACAAGTACTGTACTTGAGTAGAGTTTTTGAGAGTGCTTTTACTTGAGGACTATTTCTAATGAGAATGTAGGGCTGGGCGATTTTGGAAAAAAAAAAATCCCAATTATTATTATTATTATTTTTTTCCCATATTGACCAATCCCGATTTTTTTTAATTTTAAAGTAAAAACACTGGTCTAGCAAGTAAACAGATGCTGCGGACGGACTGAAAACGGCAGCAAAAACAAGCTCTACACTCCTAACCTCACAGCACAACATCCCCTCACAACAACACACAAACATCTGCAAAGGAGACGCAAAAAAGTGTGTTTGAAGAATGTCAGAAGCAGACATGGTTTATGTTCAGCGCAGAGCATCACAAATCCACGGTTTACAGAGTGAACGCTAGCAACTTGTACATAAAGAAATACTCGTAAACAGCGTTATAAGTATAAAATATGATCAAACTTACAATTCACTGTTAGAGTCCAGCTAATCCACGGCTGCAGCATCAAAAACAGTCCACATGGTCCAAATAGCGATCGATAGTTTTCCTTTTTGAAGGTAAACTTTTCATCCCTGTGTGCGCGTCCTGGTCCTCTGAGGCTCCTCTGTTTCTGTTTTGCCCTTTAGACGAGTTAGCGGCGCTACTTTGCAGCTGATTTTACTCTTATAATCACCAGGTCACTCTCCTCTTGGTGCCGCATGTGCCATCCTGTGCTTCCTGTTTGTTTGGGCCGAGTGTTTCCCTGGGATTGACCTGACAGGCGCTGCAGCGTTGCGCCATCCATATTTTTTTCCAGAATGTGACAGGAATGGCCAATTCTCCTTGATTAAAACGCACCACGTGATTATCGTGATCGACCTTTATTAACACCGCGATTAGATTAAAGTTCGATTCGTACGTATTACTTTTTACTTTCAAAAAATGAAAGTAAAGCCAATTTCAAATCAAATTGGCTGCATGTTTTCTTCCATTTGCAAAGCCTTGTGCTGCACACTCCAGTACAGTAGGTGTCGCTGTGCAGATATACTGTCAATGTCACTGACTCACATACAACAAAGAAGGATTGTCCCCGTCGTGTTGCCGTACAGGTGGCACATTCAGGAGCAATCATTGTGTTTCAAGTATTATTCACAGCACTTATTTAAACTGATCTGTACTTTATACTGTGTACGTATATGAATTTTCCTAGTTTTCGCAGTCGGGCAGGCCGCCATGTTGGATGGACTGCGCCTTTATCAGATCGGTTAATCCGTCTGTCACTCACACCCATCGGAACTCGTGGAGAGACAGGTGAAAAGCGCTATACGAATCCGATTCCCTTCTATTTCATGCTTGATTAAATGCCCTAGTTTGGCGTTATTATCAATGCCACAATTACACCAAACTCTTTTGTTACATGTGATTTCATTTGGATCTGCTTTCCCTCATTAATTTGAATAGTGGAGAGTGAGTAAAGAGAAAGCAGCCTGCAGTGATTCAAACAGAGGAGTCTGACGAGGACACTCAAGCCTTTTGTTTTCACTCTGTTAAACATCCACCATTCAGCTGCTCTTATTTGCATTTCAAAGTAAAACATAGGCCAGTGGTTCTCAATTGGTAGGTCGGGACCCAAAAGTGGCTCGCGGAGCAATTTTCAAAGGGCCATGAGCCTATTCCAAGGATAATTTCTCCCAATATTATTTACGTAAAGCAGAGGTGGGAGACTCGAGTCGCAGACAGAACTCTTACTAAAAGAACAAAACTGTAATAGGCTTAACCTAAGAAGACAGTATGAACCTTTTTACAAAGGATTGAGACTAACTGATCAAAAACTATCACTTTTATGTTTACATATGGTAATTAGCCATATGATTAGACTTCAAAATTAAATACATTAATAATAATAATGATAAGCTTTATTTGTATAGCACTTTTCTAAACAACAGTTACAGTTAGACCTACCTCTGACGTGTGCGACTTGAGGTGAATTGCCGACTAAAGTGTGGCATGACTTAAAGGAACAGTTCACAGTTTTTCCATACTGTAATATGTTCTTACCAGAGCTTAGACGAGTTGATACGTACCTGTCTGGGCTTTGTGCGTGCCCATGGAGGAGCGTGGTAGCTTCCAACTTCACCCCCGTTTTGAGCTATAGGAATACATTGGGAGAGGCCAAATGCTAACAACATCTTTGGTCTTTGTGCATGACTGAGGGCACGCACAAAGACCAGACAGGTACGCACCAACTCGTCTAAAGGTCAGCACACACCACACAACTTTTCTAGTCTTAAACAATTTTCTATAGAATGGGGGGTCCACACTATACACGACTGGATTCAGTGCGATTATAGAACGTCTGGGGGTTCACACATAACGACTGAGAATCGTAAGAGCGAACACACGACACGATTCTGACAAACAGCTGAAGTTTTACAACACAGCGCAGGCCTGTGTTTGTGAGCGTGGGAAAACATGTGCGTGTCCTGATTGGTCAACAGTGTCAACAATGTCACAACACCGCAGTGCAAGGCTACTGCGACTACGAAGCCTTCAACTTGGCAATAGTTCTGTCAAATGGAGATAAAAGTCGGCAACACGAAGAGGCGGGATGTATTTCAGTGGATTTAATAAGAAAAGGAGACAGTGGAGGAGACAGCGGAGAAAGCTGGAGAAAGATGAGCCGTTAGCGGGGAGGTGAAGCTGAACAGTTCGTCTCCAAACTCAGTAAGTGCCGCTAAACTCTGTTCGCGGTTGAAATGTAGCTTGAAATGGTGGATCTCGTGAACTTTTGGTGACAAAGTTGTGCTGTTTCGTGCAGGGCTGTGGCCATGAAATGAGTTGTTTGTGCCGCTGTTTTGACAGAGAGATGAGAAGGGAGGCTCGGCGGTGTTTTTCTGTCTTTATTTCACTCTGCCATTGGCCGCTGCTTTTTGTGTGTTCACTTTTGAAACGGTAAAATCACCCATGTTTCTGCGTCCAAGAAAATCGGGCTTAAAAATCAAACATGTTTGATTTCCTACGACTGGAGTCTAGTCGCGTCTTTCTGCCGCCCACACTACAAGATTCGAACGTCAGTCCAGTCGTGACCGCCCGACACCACGAGACCCGACTCCGTGCAACTGTCTTTGAACTCGACACGACTCGAAAAGACTTGGCGCGACTGAGAATTAGAGCAAAATCGGGCACAAAAGTCGTGTAGTGTGTGCTGACCTTAAGCTCAGGTAAGAACATATCTCACCATGGAAAAACGGTGAGCTATTCCTTTAACCCCCACGGCCAATTGACTTGTAACTTCACAAAAGACTTGACTTGAGACTTGCACTTAGTGACTTACTCCCAACTCTGACTCAAAGTACCAAAACACCAATACTATATCTTACATTATGCACCGCCTGACCAAGAAAATTAAATAAAAAGTCCTATAGGTTCAGCAACACTCTTGGTGTCGTGACATCAGCAGGCAAAGTAAAATAATTGTTTTGAGCCCACACAATATGACGGATTACCCAAAGCACAGCTCCATGTACGCTTTTGACGAGGGAACACTTTTAGAACTGGGATGAAAGCTGTTTAGAAAAAAGTCAGTTTAGCAGAGTTTTCATCGCGAGTTTCCCTTGAGAGAACAGGAGAAGCCCATCAATCTGCCGAAGTTGTTCCCGCTAACTAAAGTCTGCCACACTTCCTCGTCTCCCTCAAGCAGAGTAATTATTGTTGTGCTTAGAAACAGCAGCAAGCAACCTGTCAATCATGTCTTCCATCACCAAATCTCACCGCAATAAATCCACTCCACTTTTCAGGCCATAACTAAATTTGTGCTTTGTATGACTACAGTGTTGAGCCTGACTTTAAAGCAGGGGGTGACCCGAGTAAAGTTATTTTGCTGTTTGGTAAAAGCAGGACTTTAAAAATACAAAGGACACTCTCAGATTCGATCTACTATGCAAAATAAAAGGCGTGACACGGCAAGGTGACAATATACATGTTCCATGTAGTGGTCAATGTTGGGATTTTAGCTGGTTTCCCCCCCTAAGGCGAGACACTGTGGGTAGATTGGGGGAAGGGGGAATTTAGAGGCATCAAGTTTTTAGTCATTTTATGTTTTCATATAAAAATAAGATATTTTATGTATACAAATGGATAGCATTTTATATATTTTTCTGCAACAGTGTCTTTCAGATGCCTGTCTGTCCTGTTAACAGAAAAGCGGTATCTTTGCCCTATAGATAGATTACAGTTCAGCTGCTCCGTATCAACACAAAATACAGACAAGACATAAGACAGTTCACAAAGACATTATAAACAATTGTCCACTCACCATAACACACTTTGATTTATGACTTAAGCTCCTCATTTAGTTTCAGGATGGACTGATGAACAGGAGTTCCTCAATCTGACCATACTGAAGTGTGTGCCGCCCTGATGGTAACAGCATATATTCTGGGTTCAGAACATGGCTGGGGTCAGAGGTGATGTTCCTAGCCTGCTACAATGTGTTGTTACACCAGGACACTAGGACCGTATCATCAGACTATTTGAAGATGTGTTGATTATTAGAAGTGGTTCGACTGTCGTCAGTGTATATGGTGAACAGCAGCGCTGAACTGATACAGATACATTTTAGCTCAAGAAAAATGTTGGTTTGAAAGAGGTCAAAGAAGCAATTTTTGTGAAGAGACAAACAGGAATGGAGGTCTGAGATTACACCTGTCCTCCGTGTACAGCAGCCTCCTGCACTTCAGGCCCGGAGGGCTCTGTCATGCTAATGCTAATGAGACTGAAACTCAGCCCAGGACAGATCAATAGGCAGGTAATTAGCAGTGATCAGCTGAGAGTAGGGCCGTTGAGACTGAAAGTCATGTGTTTACCGACAGGAGAGAGTAGCCGTAATAGGAGCTATACCTGATTTTCTTTTTTTTTTTTAAGGTAAAATTAGTTTTGCCCCATAAAAGTATGTTGTAAAAGTAGTAGTTTATGAAAAAATCAGCCTGATGCAAAACATGTGCGCCATATTATGATTTGCTGATGTTGTGTATGGTCAACCCAAACAGTACCTATGGGTTAGATACACAATGGAATAATGTGTACTTTGTTTCTCTTTTCTACTCTTTTAATGGTTTTTAAATGTCTTAATGGTCTTGGTCCTTCTTATCTTTCAGAACTGCTTTTACTTTATGAACCTTCACGGCCCCTTCGCTCCTCCGGCAGGGGTCTTCTAGTTATTCCTAAAGTGAACAAAAAAACCTGAGGAGGAGCTCAGGGCTGCAGAGAACGTTCATGTTTTTAAGAGCAGCTCAAGACCCACCTTTTTACCTTAGCTTTTAACTGACTAATCAATTTATTTAGTCCTAATAAATAAAATATATATATGGGAGGTTGTGCCAGGCGTATTGTTTTAAATGTTGTAATCTGTAAAACACTTTGTGATACATTCGGTATAAAAAGCGCTTTATAAATAAAGTTTGATTGATTGATTGATACATTATGTAATAGGACACGAGACCCTTAGGGTTAGAGTTATGTCGTATTACATTATGTACCTACAAACTACAAAAACATAGGGTTAGGGTAATGGATTAATATTATTATTCCATTGTGTATCTAACCCAGTAAAGTTATTACACATTGTTACAGAGCACACTACATTGTACTAAATTTAATTAGGTACAATGTATCAAGGTACTGTAAAATATAGTGTTACCCAAATCTTTGTAAATATCTAAAAATAATAAAACTATACATTTAAATATGGTTCAAAGATTCTGTTGACATTGGCCCTCCCCTGGATCGCTCAGGCTGATGGGGTTATCTCTCCTGGGGCTGAAGCCAAACTGTATTACTGTATTTCACTCGTCTCGACAGTACAGCTGAGCCCCTTCAACCTCCCATCCAGACCTTCCAATCAGGTGCAGGGCCTCGGCTGGAACAATAATGGTTAAAAACACGACTTCAATTCATACTTGACTGTGCTCTTTTTTTAATGGTTGAGCTCGCGACCAGACGCTCTCATTTTCCCGTATCCTTTAAACAAGTCTGTGGGCAATTTCTATTTCTAATATAACCAATATAACCCAAAATGTCCAGAATTTTAAATCATCTTTGAGTGTACCTTTCCTTTTATTCATCCAGCAGCGTCTCCTAACTGCATACATACCAACACTTTGAAAAAAAGTGTTGAGTTACAGAAACATATCACTTTTTTCAGTAACAGAGCAAAGAAAATGTTTTACCCAGAAAAATAATCCATGTTATGACGGCAACCTTGTTGTTATGTTATGACGGACCTTTATGCTTCACAGCATAAAGGTCCAATGCAATGCAACTCAAATTGGAAGGTCGTGGCTTGATAACTTTTTTGTATTTTTGTTTTAGGCAGTAAGCAAAAAAAAAAAGTCAGTATTTGTCATGTTATTGCAAAAACGCTAGATATTAATGAGAAAAGAACCCACATGTTCGATTATACTCACTAAAATACTAGCTCTAAGCCTAGATATCACTCCTGGAGCCCGGTTTCTGACAAAAATCTGTATTCTATTTACTGCATCCAAAAGCCAGTCCTTTAGGTACACACAGACACTAAAAGTACTGCCAAAGCATCTCCTCCCACGCATTGTTGAGAGCATAAAACTCGTGACCCTTTCATCTCTCATTGTTCAGTGTGTTTACTCCGTGTTATGACTGGTGTCTGTCTACGGCAACAGCTTCAATATTTGACAGACATTTTCCGTTACAAAAGACCCGACATGACACGGCGATGTCCAACAGTCGAGAGTAGACAAGAGGAGAGATGGAGTGGAGGGGATCGGCGCGTGGACTCACTGAACACCGAAATCCCATTTACCTAAGTGTTTCTGAGACAGCGAGACCATTGGACTGTGCAGAGCAGCAGCAGACAGCATCGAGCAGGTCTTACAGCTCTCTCAGGCCGACCGGGGTCAGAACGCCTCGCTAAACATCGCCGGCGACAGTTTACCTGGTCTTCAGCCATGTGTACTGTTCAAACGTACTTCCTTATGCACCGTTAGAGGCCGCGCAACTCACTTTGACAGTTGTGGAAACATAGTTGATGATTTTTCATTCAACCTTTTTTAACTACAAAGTAGGGATGCACTGATGCTGGCAATGAATGTCGGAGCTGATACTGGCATCAGATATTGGAGCCGATACTAGAAAAAAAATCATTATTGGGTTGGTTGGTATCAGTGCTAAGTTATACAGTTTACTACAATATGCTCATTTTCAAGCAAAATCATCTTGCACATAGATGCAACATGTTCATGTTCAAATAAACAATTTATAAGACAAAACAACAACAAAAAACACAGGGGTCTGCTAATTCACAATAAGATTGTAATTTTCAAGAAGAGTGATGGATTGAATTAGTTTTTTTATTATTTACATTCATTTTCTCAAGCGAGGCCAAATACATTTTTAAATCATATTCTTTAAAGTGGAACCATGAGGGTATTTTTTCACACCATTTCATTTTGTGGATATAATATTTTTGCTAGTATTTTATTTAAATACATTATAAATGTTTCATCATATTCATTCATATTATCAAAGGTCAGTAAAATATTATTTTTTGTCAATGTAATACTCTTACTGTACTAGGGCTGAACGATATAGACAAAATTTCATATCTCCATATTTATGCCAGATATCTCGATATCGATACGATATAACTATGTGTTAGGTGAAAACCAAGCATTTTTCCAAAAAATAAAAACATTGTTTGTTTGTACTGGTGTTTCGATCATGTTTCTGCTGTGAGGAGAATCCCACACTCTCAGGACATGGACAGTAAACTGCGTTTCCATCAAACAAAATGCGAATCTTTTCAAAATGCGCTAAAGCAAAGCGTATAACAGATGCGAATTTTACATGTTTCCATCAAGCTGTTCTAGCGAATAACGGCACTGTTGTAACTATGGCAAACCAGAGCCAAAGATGGAGACCGGGCCACAATCTTATCCTCTGTCCACACAAACCTGTCCTTCTTATGCTGGGTTTACACATAACGGCGACAAGTCACGAATGCCACGAATCCACATTCGTGGCCGAGGATCACGAATGTGACTGATTTGGGGGTAGAGGTTTCACGCGCCGCCACGAACTGTTGCGACCTGTTACTGCGTGTTACGATTAGCCTAATGGCACGAATTATTGCGCACGGTCACGAATATGCGTCCCGCACTGCTGCGTGCTGCTGCGTGTTATTGGGAATTGTCGCGTTCTGTCAAAAATCTGTCAAGAATTGGGCGAATGTGGACATGATCGCTGCCGCGCACACCGGGTTGGAGGCGGAGCAGGGACGTCTCGCTCCGCCGTGCTCTCCCTGACTCGTTGGGCTCAATAGCTGCACGACTTGGGCTGACTTTACTCCACAGAATAAGCATAAAAACACAACACTCACTGGGGATCCGTCGGAGAACTTGCTGCTCTTAAACCTCTTTATCCATGATTCTCACTCGTCTGGTCAGTCCTCAGCTCCATTTGGAAAAACTTCATAATCCACAAACACAGGCCTGTCTCCACCTGCCCCGCGCTCATCGCCGCTTGTTTTACGTGTCTAAGCTTGTAAATAAGCCTTAACTTATCCATGGTGTAGCTGCTGGAACCACGCGCTGTTGTTTTGGTGCGAGGCAGCGTGGGAGATGCATTCAGGGACCGCGGGAAAGGCGAATAATTTACGAGTGATGGAAACACCAAATTTCGCATTTAAACTCTTAATTCGCTTAAAAAGTTTATCCGCTCGCTTGAGGTGTTTTTTGCTTTGTGCGCATAACTGTTGATGCGTATTTTGCGAGATGGAAACGCAGTTTGTCGAATAAATGTCATGAAGCGAATAAACAGACGCTGGTGCTAGCGTCGTTTCCATGGTAACATGGAAACGACATGTTAAACCCTGCTTATGCAGGGTTTAACGCGCCTTAATGGGATTCTTAACAGAGCGCATCAGTTCGTGACATGACACGATTCACCCTCTGTTCGTGGAGTTCGCAGCGGAGCGTGTCCTTTCGTGATGAGTCGTGGCGCTTCGTAATTCAGCGTGAGGGCATTCGTACAGCATTCGTTGAGCAGAATCACTGTTTTCACGCACAAAATTGATGGAAACACACGCTACGCCGAAAAGTACTTTTTCGGACCTGCAGCAGCAAAAGGAAAGTCACACACACTCGGCCAGTCTGCGCTCCAGGCCCAGGACAGCACCTGCCGCCGCCGCTCCTCAGTTGCTTTTCCTCCTCCTGCGGTCGTTCCTCCTGATGTTTGGGAGCCAGTTCCTGCCACCCCTATTGCCCCCCCCCCGCTGGAGAACCCCACTGTTATATATTTGTCACGATTTTCCCCGCGTTTGTGGGGAAAAAGGGACAGTAAGAAGTGCGCCTTTCCCGCGGTCCCTGAATGCATCTCCCACGCTGCCCCGCACCAAAACAACAGCGCGTGGTTCCAGCAGCTACACCACAGATAAGTTAAGGCTTATTTACAACCTTAGACACGTAAAGCAAGCGGCGATGGGCGCGGGGCAGGTGGAGACAGGCCTGTGTTTGTGGATTATAAAGTGTTGCCAGCTGGAGCTGAGGACTGACCAGACGAGTGAGAATCATGGATAAAGAGGTTTAATAGCAGCAAGTTCTCCGACGGATCCCCAGAAGATCGAGTGCACAGTGAGTGTAGTGTTTTTATGCTTATTCTGTGGAGTAAAGTCAGCCCAAGTCGTGCAGCTATTGAGCCCAACGAGTCAGGGGCGCACGGCGGAGCGAGACGTCCCTGCTCCGCCTCCAACCCGGTGTGCGCGGCAGCGGTCTTGTCCACATTCGCCCAATTCTTGACAGATTTTTGACAGAACGCGACAATTCCCAATAACACGCAGCAGCACGTAACAGTGCGGGACGCATATTCGTGACCGTGCGCAATAATTCGTGCCATTAATCGTAACACGCAGTAACAGGTCGCAACAGTTCGCAGCGGCGCGTGAAACCTCTACCCCCAAATCACTCACATTCGTGATCCTCGGCCACGAATGTGGATTCGTGGCATTCGTGACTTGTCGCCGTTATGTGTAAACCCAGCATAAGAAGGACAGGTTTGTGTGGACAGAGGATGAGATTGTGGCCCGGTCTCCATCTTTGGCTCTGGTTTGCCATAGTTACAACAGTGCCGTTATTCGCTAGAACAGCTTGATGGAAACACGTAATATTCGCATCTGTTATACGCTTTGCTTTAGCGCATTTTGAAAAGATTCGCATTTTGTTTGATGGAAACGCAGTTACTGTTTCATTTTGGTTTGTAGTGTGTTCTTAATAAGAGGCTGTGTGCGATGTTAATGTAAAGACCAGAGCAAAGTGGAAGCACACAATACCTCAGTCTAACCCCTTTTCTCCTCGGAGCAATGCCCTCAGGGGAGGAGACCAACTTCACCTTGAGCTACGCTGTTGTTGCACCCTACGTTAACTCTGAAGAGAGTCAATTCACTTTATACTGAGAAGGCTGGTGTCTAATTATCACTGTTTACTGTGGGACAAGTGGCTGCTCAGCTGTTCCAGTGTTTTCTTTTCCCTCATTATCCCATTTATAAGGAAATGAACTCTGGACGTCTCACCTGTTCAAGTGTGATTGTTGCTATTATTTATATGAGATAATAATATGAGATTCAAAGAGCTATCACTATCAGTGAAGCAAGCCATTATAAGGCTGAACAATCAAAACAAACCCATTAGAGAGATGGCAAACATATTAGGCGTGGCTAAATCAACAGTTTGGAACATTATTAAAAAGAAAGAACACACCAGTGAGCTCAACAACACCAGAAGACCACGGATAAAAAATGTGGTGGATGACCACAGAACTCTTTCCCTAGTGAAGAAAACCCCTGCACAACAATCGGTCAGTTTAAAAACACTCTCCAGGATGTGGGTGCATGTGTGTCAAAGTCAACAATCAAGAGAAGACTTCACCAGAGAGAATACAGACCATTCACCACAAGGTGTAAACCACTGGTGAGCCTCAAAAAGAGGAGACTGATTAGAGTTTGCCAAAAAACATCTAAAAAAGCTTTTACAGTTCTGAAACAACATCTCAGAACAGATGAGACAAAGATCAACTTGTACCAGAGTGATGCTGACAGAAAAGTATGTAGAAAGAAAGAATTTGCTCTGATTTAAAACATCCCCCCTCATCAGTGAAACATGGTGGTGCAGCATCATGGCATGGGCTTGTTTGGGCCAATGGAACTGGTTCCCTTGTATTTACTGATGATGTGACTGTTCTGAATTCTGAAGTGTTTCGGGCAATATTATGACCTCATATTCAGCCATAAGCTTAGACGCCGCTTCACAGTGCAGATGGACAATGACTCAAAGGTAGTTTAACTACATATTTTTTGTTTTATTTCAAATCCATTGTGGTGGTTTATAGGGCCAAAAACATCAGAAATGAGTTGATGTCCTAATATTTATAAAAAACACAATTAATATTTCTGAAACTCATCGTTACGGTATTACTTTTTGGGTTCATTTTGTCAGACACTAGGGTTAGAGATGTTGTAATCTTTTACCTTTACATGTTTCAGCCGCCGAACAACCGATAAGTGACACGTCACCGCACGCCGGTGATACTTCTGATGACGGCCTGCAGTTGGCGGCTGAAACATGTAAAGATAAAAGATTTCAACATCTCTAACCCAAAATTAACCCAAAAAAGTGATAAGGTAGCTGACAAAATGCAGTCTCTGTTTGTGGTTCATATCGAAAACATGAGTGTGATATTGGTTAGTAGAAAGGACTTTCAGACATAAAAATAATACGGTGAGTTTGTGAATCCAATCACTATCAAATACTACTGAGGAAAATGCTTGGTAATTTTCGTTTTGGAGATTCCTGACAAAAACTGTATTTCTCCCATAGAGTTGTATTGGCCCCTGCCCTCCACCTGACATTATGACATCGTGAACGCCACCTATTGAGCTGGAACTAGCTTCAGGTAAAACTGATTAAAAAATTAAATAACTCCTGCTCAGGACTTAAAGGAATAGGCCACCGTTTTTACATACTGAGATATGTTCTTACCTAACCTTAGCCGAGTTAATATATACCCGTCTGGTCTTTGTCCGTGCGCTCTGTCACGCAAACGGAGCACATACGCAGCCTCTCCCACATGTCACATAGCTCCAAAAAAGCTCACGATAGAAGCTACCAAGCTCTTCCACGTGTTCCCTATTTAAATAAAGTTAAGTGAAGTGTTTTAATGCGAAGTATATTCACACAGAAATGTAACATGTCGATTTTATAAGCACATAAAAAGGGGTACTATATTGTGAGGCGTAATGATACGAGGAGCACAACGTCCGCGCAGTAACTCCTAAAGGTTATTGACGGAAGTGAGCGGGGGGAAGTCTTTAGGAGTTATTTAAATAGGGAACACGTGGAAGAGCTTGGTAGCTTCTATCGTGAGCTTTTTTGGAGCTATATGACATGTGGGAGAGGCTGCGTATGTGCTCCGTTTGTGTGACAGAGCGCACGGACAAAGACCAGACGGGGATATATTAACTCGGCTAAGGTTAGGTAAGAACATATCTCAGTATGTAAAAACGGTGGCCTATTCCTTTAAAAAAAAACAGGCCCCAATGAACAGTTTCAGTTGGCGGGACCATGGTGTAAGCAGGATAATGCACTCCGAGGTGTCCATTATCAGAAATAACTGGACGCGGAGGTGTGAACCGGTTGCTTCCGCAGAGTCCAGTTATTTCTGATAATGGACACCTCGTTGTGCATTGTCCCTTACTTAAAATACAATGTTAAAAACAGCATGAATAAAAGAGGACTGTGCAGAGTGAGAAGGCTTGTCTAAACAGATGAGTTTTGAGGATGGATTTGAAGTGTGGGAGTGAGTCGGTGTTTCGAAGGTCAGGGGGAAATGGTTCCAGAGCTGGGGAGCAGAGCTGCTGAAGGCTCTAGGTGCTATTGATGTGTGCGGTGAAGGAGAGGGTGCTATCGAGCATGACAACCTGAGGGGAGGGGGAGATCAACGGGAATTGAGAAATTGTTGATGCCAATGAGGAGGAGTTCAGTTTTATTCAGAGCCGTGGGAAGATATTTTAGTTAGGGGGCGCTGAGGGACAAAATGTACCCCCAAAATACTTTTTCTGTGCATAAATCCTATTTATTAACCTCTTGCCTCCCGCCTGAACGGAGAGCATTTTCTCCAGTTCAGCTTTACCCAAATCCTGTAGGCCAGTGTAACACCTCATTTGAAAGACCTACAAAACTAAATTGATCTTCTTCCTCACATCAGATTTTTTTTCATCACTTTTTTTGTTGGGCAGTCAGCTCATTTATGTCAAATTTTTGTGACTTTTTTGTCACTTTTTCGTCAAATTATTTGCATTTTTTTGTCAAATTCATATCACTTTTTCGTCCATTTTTTCATCAAATTTTTCGTCAAATTTTTGTCAATTTTTGTCATTTTCTGTAAATTTTTTGTCACTTTTTCGTCAAATTATTTGCATTTTTTTGTCAAATTCATATCACTTTTTCGTCCATTTTTTCGTCCATTTTTTCGTCAAATTTTTCTCACTTTTTTGTCAAATTTTTGTCCATTTTTGTCATTTTCTGTAAATTTTTTGTAAATTTTTCGTCCATTTTTTCTCACTTTTTTGTCAAATTTTTGTCCATTTTTTCTCACTTTTTCGTCCATTTTTTCTCACTTTTTTCACATTTTCATCCTTGTTTTCATCTCAGTTTTGTTGCTATTTTCCAGAAGCTTTTGGACTGGGGTAAAGCTGGAGAAAATGTGCTCGGTTCAGGTGGGAGTTAAGGGGTTATGCAGTTCACAAACTATCCACCAGGGGGTGCTGCAGCGCCCTCAGCACCCTGGGTTCCCACGGCCTTGGTTTTATTGCTGTTTAGTTTAGGAAAGTTTGAAGTGAACCAGGACTTTATTTCATGGAGGCGGTTAGTGAGAGACGAGGGTGGGAGTGTGGAGTTTGGTTTACTGGAGATGTAGAGCTGGGTGTCATCTGCGTAGCAGTCAAAGTGAATGTGATGTTTTCTGAAGATGTGAACAATAGGGAGAAGGTAGATTAGGAACAGCAAGGGGCCGAGGACAGAACCCTGGGGAACACCTGAGAGAGAAGGTAATGGGTGATTCTGAGGGCAGTTTCAGTACTATGGTGGGAATGGAAACCAGATGGGAATTGTTCATACAGGTTGTTGGAGGAAAGGTGGGTGTGGAGTTGAGCAGTAATAGTTTTTTCAAGAAGTTTGGAGATGAAGGGAAGGTTTGAAATGGGGCGGAAGTCATGGAGGTCAGAAGGATCAGAACCAGGTTTCTTGAGAATGGGAGTGACAGCTGTAGTTTTTGAGTGGAGAGGGTACAGCACCAGTAGTAAGGGAGGCTTCAATTATTTTAGTTATGAGAGGGGAAAGTGCAGGAGTGAAAGTTGACAGGAGGAGATTTTGGATTTCCGGATAAGGGTTTTAGTTGACAGATGGTAAGGTGAAGCCAGAAAACATGTGGGTTGGATTTTAGAGGTGAATGTGGGCTGTGTGCATGTCATTGTGAATAGTGAGCCCAGTTTTTTTGTAGAGTCTTTCAACTTGGCGGCCTTTTGTTTCAAGTTGTCTGAAGTTGTCTTGAGTGGGGCCCAGAGTGTTGAGAGTGTTTTGTAGGTTTGCGTTGCAGTGTGTAAGAATCTCATCTGTTGTAGAAAGACTATCAGCACTGGGGAGGTTTTAGATAAGAGATGTTAAATTGTCCGGGTTAATGTCCTTTATTTTACGGAAATCTATGGTCCGTGGTCGAGTGGATTTGGTAACAGACAGACTGACATGAAATGAGAGAAGTAGATGGTCCGTGTATGGGAGGTGGTCAGTTTTACAGTCTGACGGTGTTAATCCTGAGCAGCAGATTAAGTCCAGAAAATATGTCCTTTATTGTGAGTGGGGGATGTTGACAAACTGTTGAAATCCGAAACTGTCCAGACAGGAGGTAAAATCTTTAGTGAGAGTGTTATTGACATTGTCCATGTGAATTTTTAAGTCTCTCAGCAGTAGGACATTAGATGAAAGTGTGGACAGATGAGTCAGAAATGCAGCGATGTCCTTGGTGGTGGGTCATAGTGGCAAAAGCTGTGGGAATGTGTCCAGAGTGCTGTAAAACAGTAGCCTCGAATGATAGAATGACAGGCAGGCAGGCACATTCACAGGCAGAACCCTCCAGTTCTCACAGTGTATTACCGTGAGACCGCCACCTCTCCCAGACACGCAAGGTGTTAACAAACCCTCCAGGTCTCAGTTCGGCAGAAATCGTCAAACTTATGGTCTATCAGAAGATCTTGGACAAGGTGGTCCTTACTCGTGAGAGAGTGGATGTTCAACAGGCCGGCGTTGACCGCAGTGCTGCTGAAACCGGTAGTCGCGCTAGCCGACGCGGGCTAGCACAGAGTAATCCGCACGGCAACTGGTGCTTCTCTGCGGGCGGCGAGTGGTGGACCAGAACAACTTGATGGTGGAGGAGTTGTCGTATTGGTAATTCCGACGTGAGTCCCTGTGAGTAAATCTCCACCGAGGCATGTAAAGGATGTCCGTTGCCATGCCATTAGTCCGACGTCTCATTAGTCAGAGAATGCAGAGGTGCCATTAGTCCAAAATCTCTCCAACCTAGTTGTGTTGTGGATCAGAGAGCCATATACAACCATTGGCCCTAACCTAAAGGTCAGTTGACTCTTGCCTAAACCTAATATTGTTCAAATAATCAAATAATCAATGGGACATATTGGGAATAATGAGACGTCGGACTAATGGGCCGACCCTGGATGTCCGGGTGTTGGAGCAGAGCAGGCACTGGTGGATTGTGTGGATTAAAATTGAGTCCACACAATCCACTCATCTAAACTCTTACCTGAGTTTAGATGAGTTGATCGTACCTGTCTGGTCTGTGCGTGCCCGTGGAAGAGCGTGGTCACTTCATACTTATCCACGTTTGGAGCTATAGGAATACACTGGGAGAGGCCAAATGCTAAAAACATCTTTGGTCGTTTTGTGTGACTGAGGGCACACACAAAGACCAGACAGGTGCGCACAGGTAAGAACATATATCAGTACGGAAAAACGGTGGCCTGTTCCTTTTAAGTTGCAAAGTTTCAACTTTAACTTTAATTAATTGTTTATGCACATGTGTATTTACACTTTTGTGTTGTGTTTTTGGACAAATAAAAACTTAAAACATGGTTCATCGGAGTGAATTCCAGTTAATTAACTTCCCTTTCGGCAGCAGCTAAAGTAAACTTGATAATACATTTAAATCTTTTAAAACTTAATAAAAGCATCTTCCGTATTTCTCTGTTGTTGGTTTGAAAGATTATATATATTTGGAGAAAGTCACTCAGTGTGCCTACATTTGCCAAATAAGAAATAGGGTGAGGTTGGATAGCCTATATTTAATTTCAGGTCATGTCAGTTCTTGGCCATCCTCCTCCTGTTTTCAAGTCGGCCCATATACCCACATGTGGAGACCGATGCAGGGACAGGGATTCCAAAGGTTGAGAATATTTTATTTACAATTAATTTGTTCTGGCTGGCTAACATTTTGAACAAATCTATATAACCTTCAAGACTTTGTTGTGGATCCCATGCGATCGAAGACGCAAGGTGACACTGAAGACTGTTAAAAATAAACCAAATCTGTACCACGCTTTTGATAATGAAAAGTTGTGGAACAAAGCCACTTCTGCTCTGAAAAGGCAAGAGCATACTTCTTCCATTTGCCACCTCATCCCGCAGCGAGACAGGATTTGCTACAGTTGGCAGCACGCGGACGAAGTACAGAACAACTGTGGACATTAAAGATGAACTCAGAGTGGCCTTGTTCATGATCGAGCCTGGGTTTCACCAGATGCAGTGGAAAACAGGCTCACTGCAGAAGTGACTTTGAAGTTCAGTGTTTTGCAAGAAATGTCTGAATGTTTTGGTGTTAAATAGTTAGATCCTTAAACCCTTGTGGGCCTTTTATTGCTTCATGATTTAATATACTACACTCAAGAAATGTCGCTCCTTTTTTTTGCAACAGCTGTGGCTTTCATTATAGACATAATGTGGTATACTCACATGAATGTAATAAATGCAATATTACAAGAAACACACAAATACATGCATTTCCTGTGACGTCACGCATTGTTGTGGCCGCCATTTTGAATACCGAAGCACCGAACACCGCTGTTATGCCATCCGCCTGTTGCGCTGTGGGATGTACAATACCCTGTCTCAAAACAGGGACTCGCTTTCTACAAGTTTCCCAAAGACCCAGTTCGTCAACAGAAATGGATAACTGTCATCAGGAGAGACCACTGGACTCACACGGCCAACTCCAAGCTGTGCAGTGACCACTTTGGTAAAGGAAAGCGAAGCAACGTGGACACATTGTAACGCAAACGAGGCAAGGCTACAAACAAACGCTAGGCTGTCTGTACATGAATATACTCTGGCCTAGGCTGTAAACTCCTGTCGAAAAGCTTTGGTTAATGCCAAACTGGAGGAAATGTGCTGGGTTTAGGCGGGGGGTAAGAGGTTAAATTGTCACAACAAGAGCAACATAAACACACTTCTCTTGTTAACGTTACCCCGCTCCATAGCTGATAAAACCATAAACTATTGATAAAGCACGACTCATCGTAAACTAAAACAAAATAACAACCCTCAAACCCTCGTTTGCAAAAGGCAACCAGATACGTTTTTTTGTTTACTACTTACCCTTCCTGTGACCAAGAACATTTTGCGCTTCTTCACCTGATGTATCTTGGCATCTGTAACCCATCCTGAGATAAAGCAGGGTTAGTCCGGCTTCACCGGTGTATGGAGAGGGATTATGGACCACATAAATGTAGAAAGATGTCCGCAAACGTTAGATACGGCGAACTGTCACTGGTTTTAAGTGGCGTTAAAAAAATCTCCAGACAGTTGATAAGGATAAAATCTCAAGGTTTCGATCTTCATTGTGTATCTGTTCAGCTCATCTGCTGTCAAGTCTGCAATTTTTTTGATGTAGCATCATGAATCCAACTAGTTGAGACGCAGATAGATGCTGTTGCATTAGCCAGCGGTGTTCAAAATGGCGGCTAGAACTACAGAAGTCACGTGACTGAAATGCATGTCTAGGCGGAAATTATTCTTTAACAACTTTTATTCAGAAAAACCCCAAAAACACGCAGGAACAAGGTTATGCACAACTGAAAAATAAATTTAAGGGACAGCTTCAACAAGACTCAAATGCACGAAATGCTAACAACATCTTTGGTCGTTGTGCGTGACTGAGGGCACGCACAAAGACCATACAGGTACGCATCAACTCGTCTAAGCTCAGACAAGAACATATCACAGTATGTAAAACTGGTGCCTGTTCCTTTAAAGCAGTACTAAGTAACGTGTTTACCTTAATAAATCCTTTTCGTAGTCCCTCTGGGGGTAATACAAGTGTTTATGGGATGATTGGCGGGTCTTTCATCTCCCCCTGGTGTCTCTCGACAGAAAACCATGTTTGCAACTTGACTGCCACCGGTCCGGAGAAAGCAATACACATTAATGGAATCACGAAGAAGAAGCTAACATGCTAACGGGCAAAGCTAACTGCGGGCTAACGTCACTTTAAACAGTATTTACAGCCAAGTTTGAGTGAAAAAAAATATTTCCATTGTATAATTGGATGCACAGTAACCCTCTCTCCCTTCACCTTTTCTGTCAGTGTAGTATTTACTCTCCAAGACCATTAATCAGTTAAAAAATCGTAACTTGCTACTACACCAGCAGTTGCGCTTATGGCCTCTAGGGGGAAGAGTTACTTAGTACTGCTTTGAGTCTTTTTTTAATGCTTTATTAAGAAGAACAACAGATAGTGTAAACATCATACATAGTACAGTAAAATTTGTTTCTCTTATTTATGGAATAATTCCCCCTCCCCTCCTACATTCCCAACACCTGACGTCTTTAGTTTTAAGTTATGTTACTACAGAAGGAGCAAATTAGAGAAACGGTGGAGCACTCCGATTTTGATTGAACTTTTTCTTCAGTCAGATGGAATTTTTTTCTGCCATAGAATTAAATACTCTATGGCAGGGGTTTGTCAGTGAACCCAGCTCTTACCGCGTTCACGTTGTACTTTTTAAAGCACTGTGTCGGGAAACCAAAAGAGCAAGTAAATATAGAATCCTGTTGTCATCATTAGTTATCAATAATAACATTACAGCAAGTCATTGGCCTCAAGTCTTGAGTTAAGTCTCAAGTCACGAAAGGCATGTCTAAGTCAAGTCTTTTTGGGGCATTGGTCAAGTAAGCCCCAACTCCTGAAAATTGCGACTTAAATCCCCCAACACTGACATCAAACAGGTTTCTGAAAAGCTCCAAACTTATGTAAAAGTTGTCAACATATAGACAGGCTCATCAAGGATATCACCGAGTTGTCCCACCCACCGAAAATTCTGATTGACCCGTGTAAATACGAAAGTGTACACAGTGTAACCACTGGAACTGTCCACCAAAATAAACAGTTTAAAGCCAGGGCGTCTGAAGGTCCAGGGCGTCAGTTAAAAGTCCTTTAAAACTCTCAGAATGCAATAAAATTGTGCCGCAAAATAAGGGCGGCACAAATGGATTGAGTTGCAATTTTCACTGTTCATTTCCAAGCGTTTTTCTGATGCTCACTTTGGTTGTTTTTAACAAAATCGGCAGATTAACTGCAGCTATCAAATGGATTTGATTGCTATTAATCCAGAAATCTGCAGCTTTGTGGGATGTTAGATTCCCTGGTGCGTACGTCTGCCCCACTCATTACAACACATTGCAGATCTCCAGGTGCGAGCGGAGGCTGGGTGCCACGCTAATCACACATGATGGCGGTGGTTAACTCCAGAACTCCGGCAGATGACTCAGAGATGATATTCTGCTTTCATTGTGTTTGTTGCTGGGTTGGAGGTGACATCACAGCATCCTAAAGGCCTATACTATTATATAGAGGAAAAATTATTTTGTTTTTGAGGAGATGTTCGGTCTTGTACAGAGAGATCATGGACCCAGTGACTGATAATAATGATCATATTTGTATTTCATACTTTTTCATGTTAGCTACGACTTGTGAAAGTGTAATGCTGTTAATAGGAAAAACTGTCTCCTGCCCCACACTGGGTCTGGTGACATCATCATATTCTAGAACCTGCAACCCAGCAATAGATACAGACGGCATCTCGTCATAGAAGGGGGCGTGGCCTCGTCAAGGGGGAAAATAGAATCTTTAGAGCAACAACATTTTTCACTCTTTTTAGCCATTTTCTAGCGAAATATAAACTTATTTATCACACACAAATAAAGTCAAGTGTAAACAGACAGTACAGCAGTTTTTGAATAATTAGAGAAAATTCACATTTTTTCAAAATTGTTTTCCCCCTTAACTGTTCAAAAATGACCATATATGGGCAATTCCCTCGGCCGATACAAACGGCATCTTTTGCTGAACATTACTGATATAAATATGAGGAAAAAAAATCATTGCATTTTTTTTCTTTCTTCTGTCACTTTATGTTTTCATATAAAAAAAGGCATTTTGTTCATGAAAATGGCCAAAATTGCCTCTATTTTGTGCAACGAAATGTAAATAATGGATTGGGACAGATTAAAATGTATGGTTTTATTTTATTGACGTATTAGCAACTCAGAGGGGATTTTGGATATATTGTTTAGTTTTTCAATAAACTAATCATCAGTGAAAAATCTATAAAAACTCAAATTCCGCCTGTTTTTTACAGCTAAATTTGTAAAAAGATTAATATGCGACCACTGTGGGTTATTGCGGGATTTGTTCTTTTGAATGCCCACTTTGGGCTTAATGTTTTGCTCATCCACTACATCCTGAGCAGACGACCCTGCTCGTCCTTTACCCTCGTCGGGACTGGTGGGAGAGAGAGATGCTGAGGCTCTGCCACAGTTTTACAAAAGTCTGCATTATGACGCTTCGTTCCATCTATAATGTTCACTTTTTGTTCTTTCATTGTTCAAATAAAAAAACTCAGTCTCCTATTGACTGCAGAGATAGGATCTCTTAGGATTTGCCACTGCCATGGGAACAGCATATACATGCCGTTACATCCTGGTTACGGTTGGGGAATCCCTGCCGGAGAATCTAGGTTTTTCATTACCGGGAAACTGCTAAGTGACCTCCCTCTCTCCTGGTGCAGCTGAATTGTTTGCCTTTTTCATCAAACCACGTTGTTTTTCTGGATACTTTTGTACGTCTTTACTGGGTTTTTGTGGAGGTTTGGTGGATTTGTTTACTTTGAGAGTCCAAAATGGTCCCGAAGAAAGCAGCTTTTTGAAGGTAAACAAACTGCTAGCTTATCAGCTAAACCCATTTGAGATCTACAAACATCTTCTTCTGAGACACTGAACAGTGAAGAGGCACCAAGAGCCCCCACACCTGCAGCACGGAGGAGGCGTCACAAGAGGAGCTACAGGAAACAACAAAAGGGACCAACGAGGAGATGGTGATAGACTGTGGAGGGAGCTGTGCAGGAGGAAGAGGAAGGACGAGGTGGAGCTGACCAGTGCAGGACACCACGCTCTGAGACGGGGACAAGCCCAGGAGGCGGTGCACCGTTTCAGATGATCAGAGGAGACAGAGGGCAGCTACAGTTTCTCCATCCTCCAAGGTCATGCGGGTGGAGTGGCTGAAGGACAATGAGATCATCGACCCGGCCGAGGACAGGAACTTCTACGTCACCGTGAACCACAACCTGATCATCAAGCAGGCGCGTCCGACACGGCCAACTACACCTGTGTGGCCAAGAACATCGTGGCCAAGCGCAAGAGCTCCACCGCCGTGGTCATCGTCTACGGATTTCCCATCAACCAGTGCTCCTCCTGTGACCAAAACAGTGAAGATGGCGGCCGCGACACAACGATCTTTCACCAAAGAAGAAAAAAAAAGAGTGGTGCGCACTGAATGGGTGCTGCTGCCGGATGCTCTCTCATCGAATGCAATTTCTCCATCTGTGAGATCAATAAAGTATCATCTTATCTTATTTTTGGGTTTGTAAAATCGTGAAACTGCATTTATATGATCAAAGACAAAACCGGAATATTAAAAACTCCTGATAACAACTGGGAAACTCAAGCGCATGTAAAGGCCCTCAGTAAGTCATATCCATGTGTTTGCATTATCCACAGAAATGGGCATTGGTTCCAGCAACATGTAGTTTCATGGAATAAAACCCGGTCAGAATCATGAAAGATGCAGTCTGTGATGAGAGAAGTGGACCTGGAAGATGAATGTCTGATCTGGGGTACGCTGATAACACGGCATTTTGTGGAGACGAGTGTTCCCAGTCTCAATCAAATAGAAACTACTAAAACTGAATGAGAACAAGAGCACATCCATGACAATTTGGAAAAGGAAAAGGTGCAAGCGAAGCAGAAGCCGAGCCAAGGTCTGAAGTGTCCTCAAGTCGAGTCATGACTTACTGGTATTCAAAAGCGCATACGTTTTATTACCTGCGAAAAAACACTGCATCCGGAAATAGTTTATTGGTTAAATTGTTCTGCCAGTTGGAAATTAAACTCCATTCCACCGGGGCTTGACTAATTCTACCACTCGACCGCCAGGAATGTTTCGTCAAATTTTGGTTCCCAATCTTTTTTTTTCATCAAATGGAACTGAGTTTTCCACTTTGGCTTGTCAGATTTTAAAAAGACCCAAGGCAGCAGCGGAATGAGAATGGGAAACGCCTGTGGTAAAAGACGTACTCTGAAAAACAAATGTGTTCAAAATGCACATGTTCTTCAGTGTGGGCTGTCGGGCGGAGGCAGTCGACCTCTGCATAATTTAATACCAATGATCTGCCGTTAATAAGGAGCACTGGCCCTGATTAAACTTTTACACGGCCAACCGCACGAGCATGTTAAACTGCTTGTACTTGAAGGGAGAGAATACTATATGGTAACCTGGCTGTTTGGGGATAATGACTATTCTATTCTTTTACAGCCTTAGTTTTGACCTTGTTGCAATGATTTGGCTTTTCCCTTTTCCAAATGTACTAGAGTCCTGCTATAATGATCTAGAAAGGCTTACACAAATTCTCCCTGAGCTATACTTCCTGGTTCAACAAGCGCACTCACCCTAATCCCCTGCCTCCTATCCACCTTATTCCTGGGGTCGCTCATGTAGAAACGATTATGGGGACATTTTCCGGTGGTGGTGAGTTTTCGTTTCAAATAACGGTTTATGTCAACATTTCAAGATGATTTTCTAAATGATCAGGTGCCGTAAAATTCAAAAAGATGTGCTCGCACAGCTGGGGAACATGTTGCGCTGTTTGCGGTTATGCTGACAATCCACTCTTTAAGCCTAAAGTGCCCACATCTGAGGCCCTGTCCATACGAAGTCAAGCTGAGGACCAAATGCAAAGATATGTTATCAATCCAATGTATCGTCCACACGAGCCCGGCGTTTGGGGGTCTGTTAACGTACATTTGCCAAACTAGGTCCCAGAGTGGAAAGATCTCAAAACGCCGTTTACGTGACGCCGTTGTTACGACGTCTCCGCAACTTTTACTAAAACGATGACATCACAGCGCCAGAGTGGTGTCTGTTATCCATAATATACTGACATAATGAGTTTGACTCATGATGATGGTTTTACTCTGCTCCTCTTTGCTCCAGTGCAGCCCACAAGACACAGGTGACAAGTAGAAAAACACGAGTCAGTCTGTGTTTTTGGACTGACAGTAAAAGTCACTGACAGGTTGACTGAGAATAAACTCTCCTCCTCGTCTCTTCTTCTGTAGATCGTAAATCCTTTAATCTGTTTCATTTTCACTGTTTACATTCCACAAAAGTTAACTGTGCATGTTCCCTCTACATCTCGTTCTGTTATCTGTGTTAGCGTCACAGCGCCTCACACAGGCCTGGAAGATGAATTGCACCGTTTTCACAGACCTGAGTCGACCCATGTGGACGCACACATTTACTGAGCTGACGAAGCCAGCTTAGTAAATGTGTGCGTCCACACTTACAAAGAAAGTTTCTGAAAATGTAAGCGTTTTGTCTTAGTGTGGATATAGTCTTTGTGAAAGATCGCACAATGAGACACTCCCCACGCTCCCCCTTTCGGACTGGAATGTTAATAATTCGCCTAGACCTTCTTGTCTAGTACTTCTTTTTGTATGGCCAGAACAACAAACACATTTTTATAGAAAATGTAAAATCTTTACAAATTTTACATTTCTATAACATAACATTATTATTAAATGTGTAATTACTGTTGTAAAACAAGAAAAGAAAAACAAACAAACATTGAATTGAAATTTAGCCTTTTTTTATTAGGGAATTATAGAAAAAGCATCTGGACTAACTAAATAACACACTATATTTGAACCTGCCACCATATTATGCAGACACACAAAAAAGAATGTTACTGGGCTTTTAGTTTAGCTTTTACACTCTTCAATACAAATTCCATGCGTTTTTAGGTTGACATAGTTCCTCTTGAGTCATCCTGGGGAGATCCATCATACCCATGTACAACAAAAGGCCGATGAACTTCTTCAGCTCTGCCGCTGTCACGCCCCTCCACAGGTACTTCCTGTCCCTCTCCTGGTGTCTGGCTGTGTTTTTGTTTGTGTTGGAACACAGCAGTCGCAACACCTCTACATCAAAAAACACCCACACAGGGGTGTGGGTCGCCCAGAGTTCACAAGAGGCTGGACACCAGGCTCCCTCCTGGGGCTGAACCGCAGCTTGGCTGGAGCCACATCAGGCTCCTCCGGAGTCTTCCACCCCACTGGAGCGGGCCTGATGGGTGACCTGCTGCTGGCGTCTCCACCCTCTGCACAACGGCCAAGCCTGACCCTGCTCTGGCCGCGGACTAAAGCATGGCCATTGGATGCCCACTCACAAGCCCTCCTGTAGAAAGTAAAATACACATTTTTTGTTGTGAACCTACACTTTAGTAAAATATGAAATTGCATCAGTGATCAACACATTTTACCAACTACAATTATATTTCTTTCAGACAATAGCCGTAGTGTATTTACTTGTTTCTAGAGCTGTTTCTTCATCTTCTATACATGCACATGCAAACCTATTGTATTGTCTACCCCATCTGAAAACATGCCCTTGAAGCTATGTGCATTAGTACCCTCTATATAAAAGTGAGTACAACATCACAGTTGTGAGTATTTACAAAGAAAAACATATATGTTGATCTCTTCAACTACAGTGATCAGATTGGCGCTTGTTTGTACATTCAGACGAGCAGATTTGACAGACAAAAGCTACACGGGTTTAATTGACCAATAAACTTGCAATACATTTTGAGATCTAGGTCTTAAAATATTCCACCCATGACTCCTAAAACTCTTTGACAGTGTGGTTTTCAGTCATAAATTTAATACTATGAGCAGCTAATCGCGTCTCGTAGTGTCGTTTCTACAGCAACAGCATCCACATAGTTTACGTCTCAAGGTGCATTGAGTTGCCTTGTGTACGAAATGTGTGGTATAAAAAACATGCCTTGCCTAAAGCTTAATAATAGTGAATTAGTGCAAACGGTTTAATGCAAACAAACGACGGTTCTGGGTCACACCGGAAATCACTCCCATGATTCTCGCAAGGGTTCATGGGGCGCAGGAATAAAGTGGATGCTCCTACAGAATGGAGTGAACTGCTGCGGGTGGATGTTTTTCATAAGAGAAAGTAAAGTCAGGCCCAGTTCTACTGGAGGTGCAAAAGGGTGCTCAAGACCATCCATCCATCCATTTTCTTCCGCTTTATCCGGGGCCGGGTCGCGGGGGCAGCAGTCTCAGCAGAGATGCCCAAACTTCCCGGTCCACACACACCTCCTCCAGCTGTTCTGGGGGGACCCCGAGGCGACACCAGGCCAGCTCGGAGACATAGTCCCACCACCGTGTCCTGGGTCATCCACGAGGCCTTGTCCCACTAGGACATGCCTGGAACACCTCCCGTGGGAGGCGACCAGGAGGCATCCGAAACAGATGACCGAGCCACCTCAGCTGGCTCCTTTTGACGTGAAGGAGCAGCGACTCTAGTCCGAGCTCCTCCCGGGTAACTGAGCTCCTCACCCGATCTCGGAGGGTGCGCCCAGCCACCCTGTGAAGGAAACTCATTTCGGCCGCTTGTATTCGCGATCTTGTCCTTTTGGTCATGACCCAAATCTCATGACCATAGGTGAGGGAGGAACGTAGATCGATCGGTAAATCGAGAGCTTTGCCCCCCGACTCAAGACAAAATACAAAATTATTTAATCACTCCAGCATATCGTCCATTCAAACCTGACATTTTTTCTGTTTTTGTCCCGTGAGTCTGATGTATAAATTCACCTCGTCTCTTCTGTAGATCCATTGAGAATCCATTCATATTTACCAACAGGTTTTGTAAATCCTTCAGAAAGTTTACAGCGCATGTGCTTATTTACAGTCTTGTTCTTTTTTTCTTTGGCAGCATCTCACACAGGCCTGGCAGAGTCGGCTCCATCTTTACACAGAAAGTTTCTGAAATGATGAGCGTTTTGTCTTCGTATGGATATAGACGGCCCCATTGCCAATGAATGAATGAATGAATGAATGAATGAATAACTTTATTGTCATTATACAATTGTATAACAAAATTGCTTAGATCAGATGTAGAGTTAGTCCTGATTCGCTACGACTCTGTGAGCCACCACTGTGGGCTAACCTGACAAGCATGTTTTTGGGAGGTAGAAACCAGAGTACCCAGAGGAAACCCTCCCCCCGGTGTACCACAGACACGAGGAGAACGTGCAAACTCCAAGTTCTAGGTACCCAGGTCTCACAGACTTCCTTCATGATGAAACATGGTGAAAAAAATGGACTCCCAATGAAGCTACCAGCTGATAAGACTGGGGTCCTTCCCATTACCTCGCTTGTGTGGCTTAGTTGTGAGTCTTGCAGAGATACCTCCTCATTTGGCCCATTTTTGTTTCCTGTAGCTCCTCTTGGGACGCCTCCACTGTGCTGCAGGTGTGAGGGGCTCTTTTCAGTGCTTCAGAATAAGAAATCTGTGGACTTAGGTCTCAAATGCCACTCAAAGACCATAACCATGCACAAGCGGCTTAACACAAAACTCCAGTTAGGATTTTTATGAGAACACAATATTGTGACATGGTAAAAAGCTAAAAAAAAAAAAAAATTGATGTGGCACAACACGCAAACGTATATATTTATTGAGATTAATGTTTTGCTGCTTCTTTAAGGTAATGTTTGGTTCAGGAGATTTTCTTGATGGTAGAAGATAGCACTGATGCAAAGACTATCCTATAAATGTGGCCCTTAGTGCCATTGAACTTTGAATTTTATATCCATTTTGAAAATGAATGGACTCCATTATGGGTTCCATTCATATGTGACACTAGACCAAAAAGAGTTAAGAGAAGAACTGGTGCGATCCAGGACTGACGCACACCGGCGTTTGCTGGGGTCTCCACTATGAATGTGCCTTTGTGCGTCTCCACTCCATCGATCGCACACATGCCTACAGCAGGACAATCCGCTGCATATGAACATAATGAATCAATATTTTCCTAAATGGGCCATATTGAGTGGTTTGGCTGACAGCCTCGCAGCGTTTTCCCTCCAAATGCACAGGGTTCATTGTGTAGGCTTGTTGTCGATAGCCCGTTGGCGCTAACTTGTCATTTAGCATATTTGTTTGCCCCGCGGAGGCGAAGGCATGTTTTTGTCTTCCATTACAAAGCCCCAAACCCCATAGCATCTGGCTCCTCTCACTAATTGAAGCATTTTTTTGTGACCTCGGAGCTTGTTAGGCACTCCGCCGCTAACCTCCAGGAAAGAGAACAGCATGAACAAGGCCTACACAGCACTGATAGGGGGGCACAGTGTTTTGTGGGAAGTATTCATCTTCATAACTGAAAATGTATACGGTGGAAGTATCAAAGGGAGCAGATGTACGGAGGAGGAGTCAGCCTTTTGGTTTGTTTGTCTGATTTTCTGTGATAATGAGTTAGTGTAATGTGATGTAGACAATGTTTTCTTCTTCATTTATTGATCTTTTGAATTTATCTACACTGGACAAAAATGCAAACAAGACACTTGTTTTTGCTTTCATATTTGAACCTGATCAACACTATGACAGAGATGTGTATGCTAATACAATTGGTGATTGGTGACCAAATTTGAACATCTAAGGCCCTGTCCATACGAAGTCAAGCTGTGGACCAAACGCAAAGATATTTTGTCAATCCAGTGTATTGTCCATAGGTCCCAGAGAGGAAAGATCTCAAAACGCCGTTTACATGGCGCCATTGTTACGACGTCTCTGCAATTTTTGCTAAAACGATGACATCACAGCACCAGAGTGGTTTCTGTTATGCATAATCTACTGACCTTATAATGAGTTTTACTCATGGATCAATGATGGTTTTACTCCGCTCCTCTTTGCTCCACTGCTGTCCACAAGCCACAGGTGACAAGAAGAACAACACGGCCGAGTCTGTGTTTGTGGACTGACAGAAAAACCTGTCAGTGACCGGACTTTTCATTCAGATCATAAATCCTTGACTCACTTTCATTATCACTGTTTACATTCCACAAAAGTTTACTGCGCATGTGCCCTCTACATCTTGTGCTGTCTGTGTTAGCGTCACAGCGCCTCACACAGGCCTGGAAGATGAATTGTGCCGTTTTCACAGACCTGAGTCGACCCATGTGGACGCACACATTTACTAAGCTGGCTTTGAGCTTACAAAGAAAGTGTCTGAAAATATAATGCTCCGTCCACACCAAACTCGTTTTGGCGCCTCCAAAGCGTCAGGTTTACATTTAAAATACATGGAGGACGTGCCTCCGGGGGGCGTCAAGATGTCCCGCAGCGCGTCACGCGCCTCCTCCGCGGCGCGTTTTGAGGTTTTTCGCGCTTGGTGAGCGTTTGACGCGCCTCCAGGGCGTCGAGCGCGGCCGACGCTCGAGTTGGGAAATGTTGAACTTTTTGGCGAAATTCGCGAGCGTCGACCAATCAGGAGCTTTCTCCCCATAGTGACGTACGTTGTAGCTGAGCCACCGGGGCAGATTCTACGCCAGCCCCACAGATGTCAACAAGTCGCAAGTCACGGACGTAGCTTCTTTGTGAACCGGAGCTACAGCCGCTCTGGGACTTTTTTTTTTTAGAGAGACACATCAGTGCTTCTTTATCTAAACACCAGGATTAAAAGCGGCGGAAGTACCGTTCAAAGCGACTCTCGTCCGAGCGCAGCTCCTGGAGCAAATGGTGAAACTCGCAAAACTGAGAACGCCTTCGGACGATCTCATGAATCCAGACACGGCGCCGACGAGCCCGTAGACGACGTTGTCTGGCTTTATGAAGCAATAAAAGCCAAGCCACTCTCTCTATGTCATCCATGTTGATAACTGATAACTGACAACGGCTCCCAACGCGCTCCACGACGACGCTCTTGACGCGCGTCGAGAGCGTCTTCACGCTTGGTTACGAGCGTCTGACTTGAATGAGCACAGGCGTCCAACAACGGGCGTGACGCGCGTTTTTGACGCCCAAATCGAGTTTGGTGTGGACGGAGCATAAGTGTTTTGTCTTTGTGTGGATATGGAAGAGGCAACAGTTACACACCGGGTAAAGCATGGAGCATGGCGATAAGTGCAAATGTTCTGTAAATGCCAATTGACTGCTGTTCAGATATTGCATGGACTGCGTGTAAATTTAAAAAAAGAAAACTAAGAAAAAGAACAATTGAGCTGCAGACCGAGGCCGACGATACACGCTGATGATTTCTAAGGGGTAAGATCTTGCACAAAGAAAACCTCCATTGCCCTTGGCTGGCTATCTTTGACTTTGACATTCCAACTCTGTTTGCAGTGAGCACAGGTTAAGTGGCCATATGTGTGTGACAGTGCAAGCTCTGACTTTTTGGCCACTTATTGGGTAGTGCATATCTCCTTGTGTGGGACTTAACTGTTAATGAGCACTATAGCCAAAATATGTTTAAAGAGAAATGGCCCTTGATTCCCTGACTTGTAGAACACAAATTCCTGAATATGCCAAAAAAGAGTAAGTCTCTAGCCTATTCCTGTGCAGTTATGATTTTTTTTATGGAAATAACCAGTATGCACATTCCAGCCAGTAAGTGGCAACCCAAATTTAAAAAAGGAAAGAATTCCACACGTGTCCAGCAGATGGCACTGACATAAGAGATCAGGATATAAACAACACATTATAGCTCCGTGGTAAATGGTCAGATGGTCAGTCAACAGATGTGGACAGGACTGTGGTAGATCTACTTTTACTTTGGAGAAAACAGTTACTATAGTAACTGTGGAAGAAATGAACCTCATGAACTTCTCCTGTAACATCTGTCCACATCAGTCCTGCTGCACCACGACTCAGAGGAACTGGGACAAACATGACTCTACAGCAGATACAAATGACTAGGGTGACCAAATGCTCAAATGTGACCAAACGCCAAGATCCAAGAACTGAGACTAAATATAATATTTCAGCGCTTTAACAGGTTAATGAATGTTGTGATTGTCAACGCTATTCTGTCTTTCGTTCCAACGTATTACTATGGCCATGTCCTATCTAGAGTTGTTATCAAAATTCCATGTAGTTGTCTCAGCCCTTTTTTAGTTAACGCATTTATTTCAGTGGATGGAACTCCCACCCTCCCTCTACTGTGAGTCCCACAAGCCCCAAAACCTTGTCTCCTGCATGGGATGTTACAGGGACATGCAGCAGATCCTCATCATCTCCAGCAGGGGTTCAACTCGGAGACGATCAAAGTCCTCTGTACTTCTTCTCCCTCATGTGAAGACGGAAAGAGATGGCAAAGAATCTGTCAGTGGAAGGAAAATGTGAAATCAAGTCCAAGTCCAAGTCCAAGATATGTATTTTTTCCATTTTGCCTAGTATACTTCTAAATATTTCTCCATGCATTTTTATTGGTGTTGGAGGGCAATGTAGCTTCAGTACTTCCATGTCAAAATAATTCGGCAAAATTGCACCTGGTGATGGACTCTCCAGTTCCCTATTTAGTGGAGTAAACTTTGGCAGTTATGGAATAATGTCTGGATCTGTCTCTGTTTTTGATGCTTCTCACTTCTTACGTCACAGACCCGACGACGGCCTCAAGTGTGACGGCACCCTAACATTTCAGAAATATAGACATGCAATTTATTATGTTTGGTGTGAGGTGACATAATTCTTGGTGTACTTGCTAACACATGAGTAAAAGATTTATTTTGGTTTATTGGACAATATAGCTGTTCTTCACACAAATTGCAAACTGTCCTAGAAACGTATTACAGCGTGAACCGTGTCAGAATCGGTCAACAATCAACCAGTGTACTTACTCTAACTGCCTGGGAGGTTTTCTCTGTCGAGGAGGCAGTGGCACAAGGCTCTTGTGTTTGACCTTGCAGAGAAGACATTTCTATACAATTCTTCTGTGTAAAGACAATTTCGATCATCGCCTAACGTTGTCGGCTTTTGAAAAAGATGATTCCTTCATGGCCAGTAAGGAACCTCAAGTGTAAAAAAAAATCCTCAGTCTGGCATCTCTTGCATAAGTTCAATGGGCACTAGACAGTTCCATCTAAACCACCAAGAGAGGGCTCAAAGTATGACGGTTCCATTGTTCAGAGTTGAGCGTTCGTTCGTAAATCTCACGTGTAATCTCCCATTGTGTGAAAAATATACTTGTTTACTTATATACTGTAGGTTTATAAAGGTGGGTGAAGAGGCAGGTCAAAAAAGTGGAAATCATATAGAAAAGCACGCATGATCTAACAAAAGGATGGACAGTCAGAATTTGGGCCCTCAATGTTCGCCAGAGTTAAGGTGTCCTTAAATTGTACACCCCCCCTCTAATAGTAGATAATCCACTATAATCCACCATATCCTAGTATTCCACGATGTAATCTGGCATCCTGTCCTGGAACCATCACTTTAGTATGGAGGGGTTTGGGTGCCCGAATGATCCTGGGAGCTATGTTGTTGGGGCTTCATGTCCCTGGTAGGGTCTCCCGCGGCAAACAGGTCCTAGGTGACGGCTCAGACAAAGAGCGCTTTATAAGCCCCTTATGAGAGACCAACAGGCCCGGTTTGAACCATGAGGCCGTCCTTCTGTGGACCCACCACCTGCAGGAGGAGCCATAAGGGGAAGGTGCAATGTGATTTGGGCAGCTCCAACAGCTGCCTACACGACCCGGAAATGGAAAAGTGGAAGAAGATGGATGTTAATCTGGCATTACCGTACATTGCTTTTCTAACCTTAAAGGGATAGTTCAGGATTTTTGACATAGGGCCTCATTTCCTAGTTATCCAGAGTGCATTTTTTCTGTAATTCATGCAGTTCTTATGTTTGAAGAGAGTTCGTGGCGCTAGGCTAGTGCAAGGCTAGCACATTTCTACGATATCAGCTAGCCTGCATTAAAAACAGTCTGACACACTCCACAGTGCATCTGAGGCAAATCACTTATAACGCCAGACTTACGATATAAATGTCTTTAAGGATGAATGTAATGTGCTGATAGTGTGAGTATGTACAAAAACACACAACGAGACACATAACAAGATATATGAGGTGAGAACAGAGTGACAAAAAATCACCAAGAGACAAAAAAACCTCTTGTAATAGACTGCCATCCTATTAAAAGATACCTAGCGGACAGCTTGGAGAAATAACGGGCCGTTTTTTTTGTTTTTAAAGCGATTTCAAAGATGTCCTCACAGCAACAAAACAATCCGTCATTTCTCCACTATAAACTGGCGGTCACTTAAGCATGAGAATAGCCGCCTAGTCAAGATAAACCCTGTGTACTGTTTGTAAAGAGCTTAAATGTTTGGTCTAAATGCGACATTAGCAGTCTTCAACAGTCTCAGCGACATAAGCCACTCGCCAAGGTCTTACATCTATGAATGACCTGGTATGTAATTAACGCCAGAGGCAAGAACCTACTCAAGTATGTCACAAGGCACACTGTTCACGATCGACGAGGCAGCTCATGCAAACACATGTCCTTTCCCGTCACATTCGCCTTCGCACGGCTCTGATGCGGGCTGTTATTTACGCACGTTGTAGCGGTATTGAACATGCAGAGGAGGACCCTTGGGGTGACTCACTGGTGTCACCCACGGCCCGCGGCTGACACGGCCTGTTAGCCAGAGCCGCGCACCGTGGGTGTTGGAATGCGTACGGGGCGCTCGGGGCCCATTAGACCGTCCTCTGCAGACTGACCGCGCAGGGAGAGGAGAGGACATCCGAGATCCAACAGAGGGCAAGGGGGGGGGGACGGGCGCAACAAGGTGAACGCCATGTAGGGTGCTCGGAATAGATGAGCCAAATGGATAAGCATGCTGAGAAACCACATGAAACATCTGGAACACATGTGGAAAATTTACTTAACCGAGCGTTTCTAATCATTTGCTCGTCAAAACTGTAAAGATTTTTGAGACTTCCTGGTGCATTTAATGGTAAACCAAAGGAGATTTTTAAAGGGGCTAGATGCAAGTTAGCCATTTTATACTCACTACTGCCACCTCAGGTCATACGTGTAGCTGCAGCTTCTATATTAAGCTCGTGCATGACGGCACTTCGGACCAAAATTAACACCTTTTTGAGTGACAGTGCAGGATTTTAGAGGCAGTTGTGGTGAACAGGTCTGAGCCCATTCTACACATTAGGACCTTGTTGGAACATGTAGGGGGAGGAAAATACATAATTTTGACATTTTTAAACTCTTTTAAGGGCCTATGTTGTGTTATTTTTGCTTCATTCTCTCATGTAAGTGATCCTCATGAATCCTGCTTGCTGAGTGTATACAGCTCCAGAATATATGAACTTAACGTAATGTGGCCATACATCCCGAACATTTGGGACAGTCCTGAAATCCAAGCTTTTGTCTCTGTTCCCAAACCTAGCCCAAACTGTTTAGGAGGGGCGAGGTCTAAATTAGTACAGGGGTAGTGTTGGTGAGGCGCACTGTTCACGTCTCAACTCTTGTAATAACTTCTAATAAACTAAAGTGAAACAACGGATGTGAAGGATGAGGTAGCTATTGAGAGATTTTGCTCAGTAGCTCCTACAGACTCCAAAACTTGATGAAACTTAATTTTTTTTTAGAATGATTTTTAACACATTGAGTGCCAAAAACGGAAAAAAAAACAAGCTTTTGTGATGAACAGAAGTGAAATAAATGACGATCAAAAACATATATATTATTGCATTTCTTGTCTCTTTTTTTTTAGTCCGAGGGGGCGTGGTGTAAAGCCGACACTTCTTTCTCATTCTCTGGAGTGCGTTTGACAAAGCAGAGCGGCTTCTCATGGAAAGTGTGAAACAGTTGATATTTTAACGTTTCTCTGAGTTTTTAAATAGTTACAATCGGGTCCATGGACGGCTGAGAAACATCCTGATAAAGTCTTCAATCCGAGAACGCATGAATGCACACATAAAAAGCGATCGAGTGTCAACAATGTTGTTGTTGAAAATTGACTTAAAACTATTATATTTAGGCATTTGTCTCTTAACGTAATGTTAGTGTCGGTCAAAACTAGGAACTGAGGCATGTAGAATTAAACTGTTTTCACCTACGGAGAGCTTAGAGTCTCATCTTTCAAACGAGCCATGTGTGCATAGCTATAGCATAGAATATGCTGTGGTGCTACAAATATCCTGAAAAATAGTCTGGATTGTTCGCAGTCTACAGCTAAATCCCCAAAACAGCACGGAACTCAATCTAATTTTCATCAATTTCATTTATTGAGCTTTGAACCCAAAAGAACAAGTTTTTCCTTTTTTTCAGAGGGGATTTTGGATATCTTTGAAGGAGCTAGTCATCTTTGTTACTAATATGTCAACAAAACAAAACCATAAATTTAAACCTGGGTCTATTCAATATTTCGTCATTGAAAATTAAGGCAATTGTGGTAATTTGTATGCACAAAATGCCGTATTCTTAAATGAAAACATAAAAACTTGCAATACATTTTTTCCTCATAATTATATATAAAAAGAGTTTCAAATCGATATATCTACATTATTTTTTTTTTACCCCTATTCACCTGCAGTGCCCCCCCTTATAAAGATTGGATGCACCTTGCCATGTGCAGACAACTGTAAGGTCAAGGTCAAATTCATTTATAAAGCACATTTGCAAAACAGTCATTTCTGCCAGAACCAGAATAAACACAACAGTATATGAAACAAGATAAGAAAAAGTGCAACAATCAACCCGTTAGTTTATAATGTAAGTATGAGTATAAATATGGCCGTCTTTCCCGGGAGTTTTCATTCACAAATAGAATCAAAATTTGCTGTCGGCAAAAGACGATCATCCGTTGGAAGGATCATTGACTCTGCATCCAAAGAGGAACAAAGCACAGATTAATGTTTAAAAAATATGTTATGCCGCTGTCACATAAATGTAACTTTATCTATAAACTCATGTATTTATCTTAATGGATTTATTTTGTCTTTAGAACCCATAGGGAATATTTGATTTCCTGTCTCAACAGTTAATTTGCTGTATGAACAATAGGAAAACTGTGTGATTAGAAGATGAACTGATATAGATATTAAAAACTTCTATATCACATATGAACTTTTTGTTGAAAATGCATATGACACATTACACACAATTTTTGTGAATTGTATTCAAGATTTTGCTTAAAATGTTGCCCAGCTTTCTTTAGTTGGACCTTTTGGTGATGTTTATAGTTCCACTTCCTTATTGGACACTGACAGGAAGTGACATGGATAGCGGCAAACAATTTTAAACTGTGCCGACCACGTTATGTCAATGGGAAATGAGTGATGGTGCGCTCCAGGCAACTGGTAACTTTTCCACCTCCGACAGGGAATAAAGGAATTGGAGCGCCGCTCGAACTGGTAATTACAACTTGTAATTATGAGACATCCAGAGAGCTCCAAGACAAAGAAAGTAAATGCGCCCCCCAGTGGAGAAGTGCAGCCAGTGATAAACTTTAGCAAAACCACTGCACCAATCAAGTCAACTTTACTTTTGGTCATAGCCTTTAGTATGATCTAACATCTTATTAGCTAACTGTTGTAGCATTAGTTTAGCATTTGGTGTTACATTCGTTTAATAATAATAATAATAATAAATTTTATTTATATTGCACTTTACATTTCAGCGAAACCTCAAAGTGCTACATATGAGCTGGAGCTCTGAGGTCTTAAGTTGTCATTTTAAATTGGGTAAAATACCAGTTACCAGTTGCCTGGCAAGTCAAACTGCTATGGAGCTATTGTCACAGGTTTGAGGGGCTATTGCGCGTTTGGTATATGGCCAATTAAGAACACTTTAAAACTACTGTAAAATAAAAGTGAAGTGAGAGTTAAAACGTGTTACCAATAAAACTATGAGATTAAATGCAATTTATTTTACATTATAAACCTGGTAAAACTACCAGAGCGCAGTGAAGTCCCCTTGTCATTGCATGTTCGGTCCAGCCCATTTGGCAAGGCGTCGTTCCGTGACGGCCTTTATCACTGGGGAGAATCGGGTGTCTCTCCGCCGACCTCCGTGGCGCGGGTGTCTCTCCGCCGACCTCTGTGGCGCGGCGCGCATCTACAGCAATCCTCACCAGCCTACGTCGGCCACTCCACCCTGCGGAACCGTGCCTTATTCGCCGGTAGCCTACTGGGACCATCCAGCAACACCCAGTGCCTACAGGCCCCAGGCCACCTCTGTCGTTCTCGTCCTCCGTACCCTCGTCCGTCACATCCTGCTCACTTTGCGCAGCCAGCGTCAACTCTTCACCGCCCTGACCACGGTCGGGAGCCCGGTCTCGTGGCCGCCCCCCCCCCAAGCAGCCACTCTGTCCATTTTGTTCCCCTCTATCTGCTCTTTGCTCTGCCTTTTATTCATGCTGACAGTCATACGCAGGCGTGCTTAATTGGCCCAAGCAGCAGGGGATTGGTCCAGTCAGATCACATGTAGGGGGAAGTGCTAACCAATTAACTAAAATCATGCATAAAGAAATCAAAAACTAGTAAAACACAAACATGCATCAATAATAAAACAGGATAAAACACAACACCACCCCGGCTTGCAGCTTATGACACTATATCTCTATGTCACTTCCTGTCAGTAGGTTTAAAAAATGTATAAAAATAACTTTTCTGCCAACAATTCTTCTTTAATTTGCTGCTTCACTGAAATAAAATGATAATATTACTTATTTCAATGCATTAAAACCTGTCCTATAAGAAAGCGTTTGGGATTTCCTGATTCTGAGTATGATGCGATTTTGACTGAGTTTTCTGTGTATCTTGGAGATGTTGGGCCGTCTGTTGTACGTGAACAGTGCGAGAATGGTGGAATTATATTTTCAGAGGGAGCAGACCATCTATGTCTGAGTAACGTGATGCATTGTTGAAGGTCAGACCTCTGAAGAACAACTCCTAAACAGGTGTTTCTGCTGCTGGAATGCTCTGGGTTAGCTTAGTGGATTAGTTTTGACCCCTCTCTCACATTCCGCTTACACCTGCCGCGCATCGCACACAATCAAAGCAAACATGGGCCACGGCGGGGGCAGGAGGAGCGCCTACCGACTTTAGACTGTGTTTATATGGTAATCAGGTCATGCCACAGCACTGCTGAGAGCAACGCAACGTTCAGAACATGAGGGAACTGCAAGCCTCACAAGAAAAGTGAACTTGGATCAGCGCAAACAACAAGTCTACTGCTATTACTACCACATACAACAGTGGGATTTAATCCTCGTGTGGTGTTTGCGGGTCATTTTGACCTGCTGTTATGTTCCGGGCATTTGGATGCAAGGTAACACAAGGGGTGCCCTTCCAACCTTCTCAGTGTAAATGTAAATTTACTTTCTTCAGAGTTAGACTTTAGGTCAAACACCATGAGTCACAGTAACATGACACTAAATTATGACACACTTATTATGAAGAAATGCTTGAATTTCAACCTTTTATTGTTGCATCCAGCAGAAGTGTAATGTTCTCAAGCAGAATCTCCATGACTTCTTTCTTCACCTCTCAGTCTGTAACTGAAGAGCAATGAGGCCTGAGCCTTTATCCTGACAATAAAGAGCTCACTATTTAGCATAATGTTACTGTGACTCACGGTGTCTGACCTAAAGTGTAACTCTGAAGCCAATCAGATCACAGAGACTCAGAGTGGGTTGGGCTCAAATGTGACCAAACACCAAGAAATAATATTTCAGTGCTTTAACAGGTTAAGGGCCACATGAGGATTAAGTCTCATGGCAATTGGGGTCACATTTACAGGGAGACGATTTATTAAAATAGAACTAGTTAATCGTCTTGCCTGAACTGTTAGACCACAGTGGATGCCTTTGTAATGCTTTTGTTTACAGCAACTTAATTTTCCTTTACGGATAATTGTCCCTGTATAGTGTACACTATTCCAGCCACTTGGTAATAGCGCTCAATGTAAGCTTTCCCTGCCAGCATCTTGCACCCTGTAGTTACTGTATGCTGGATTGTCTCAGGGGCTGACGCCAGGGGTCTGGCTTAGCGTAGTAGATCTGGGCCTCTATTGTTTGGTGCTCAAGGCCTGTTCCTATGCAGCCATGACAAGTGCCTCTGAGCAGTGCTGATTTCTTGATATCAGCCATTTCATTTATGCTTCGGTGGCACATCCCATGTCGTGGCTTGTCCTCGCATGACGGAACCGCCAGCATCTCATCCTCTGTTCCCAATTGTCTTATTGCCAATTGCCTCCATGCATGGTTAGAAGCTTTCGTGTTCATGGTCTGTATTACTTCCTTTGGTCAGCTTATTATTTCTGCAAGGTATCTGGCAAGACGTAGCTGTTTTTTGCTTGGGACTTGCAATTGAAATCTTAGTACTTGTCTCACTCTTTAATGGTATTTAGTCGTACCCGTTTTTTTGCACGAAGAAAAAATGAATACGCCGTACATGAGGACGTTTGGATTACTGCTCTGACGAGGCAAAATGGATCAACTTCAAATAATCATGGTAGACCTGTCTCTTGTCTTTCCTATCTTTCCCTTCCTGTTGCAGTTACATGTGTGCATGTAGGTGCATTGACAGGTAATTGTCCGTTGTTATGGGAATAAGTTTGTTGAACAGCTGATCGTTGTTACGTGGCTGATGGTGCGACATCTGGTGTGAGCCTGTGTGAACACGGACTGAACTAACCTAGGAGTGAATGCAGTTGAAGATAGGGCTCCAACATGTGTGAAAACGGCCTTAGAGTACTGTTGATGTTGTGTAAGTATTGTATTGTTGTATAAGTATTAAATGATACAAGTGTGTGGCATTGAGATGTAGGCTTTCTTTTAGTCAATCCAGGCAGTGCTCAGGTTCGTGTTTTGTCCTTCTGAGTTGTGTTCATGAAGTGGGATCAATATGTGTGATCAATGTGCCTGCTTATGTCCTAGGCTGCCGGACATGAGCTTCCATGTTGTGGAGAGGCAGTTTTTTTGGCCGATAGTTGGATGGGACAATTAGCCATTCAGGGTGAGTCCCATCCCTTTGTTCTGCCAGGCGCTCATGGAGTGCAGTCACAAGCCAGTAGGCATGTATTATGTCAGGGTTGCCCAATTTTTCATACCGGAGACTCTTTCTCGGACGTCTGTCACTGTAATGGTGTTTGGATTCTGTTGAGGGAGGTTGATGTAATTCTCTCTCACAGCCACCAGCCACTGTGCTCCGCTGTTGCCTTTTTCTCCCATATGCACTGCTATTATAACCCGAAGAACAGCCCGTTTGTTCATCTGGCTTAATTTTACTCTCGTGTACCTTTCGATAGCTGGCCAAAGCTTGGAGCCTTTGTTTGTTATCTGGCTTTACCTTTCGGAGACTTGTTTTTCATTGCACCTTTTTTGGGCTGCTTTCTGTTGACTCACTTGACTCACTCACACTTGACTAACATTTTCCAAAACATGAGCTGTGTTGAACAGAAAGTACATTCTTGTAGTAAGACATAAGGTTTAGTTTACCTGCTTGACTAGTTTCGATCACTTCCTGTGATCTTCCTCAGAAGCGACACCTGGTGGTGGAGGTGACGTGTCGTAGGCCGCTTACATGGATTTTCCAGTCGGTAGGGAGAGCTTACGCCCCCTACTGACTGGCGCCTTCTCCAGGACGGCATCCCAAGTGTGGGATAAGGTGTACGCTCCCTCATCCCAGTTCATAGATGTTGATGCACGTTTCCTGATCTCGATGGCTCCTTATCCCACACTTAGATGCCGTTCTGGAGAAGGCGTAAGCTCTCTCTACTGACTGAAAAATCCATGTAAGCGGCCTACGACACGTCACCTCCACCACCAGGTGTCGCTTCTGAGGAAGATCACAGGAAGTGATCAAAACTAGTCAAGCAAGTAAACTAAACCTTCTTTCTTACTATAAGAAACAAAACTGTAATAGTCTTAACCTAAGAAGACAGTATGAACCTTCTACAAAGAAGTACATTCTTGGTCTACTAGTTTGGGATGGATTGGTATGCAAACTAGACATCACTTACACTTCTTGTTAACATAATTTTCACACTGTATGGCGTGGTGGCCAAGGGCTAAGGCATTGGGCTTGTATATCAAAGATCATGGGTTCAAACCCCAATCATGCCTTTAACAGTAACATGAAACCTGTATAAATGTGGAACTGTGTACACTAGGGCTCCCCAACCTTAGAGCCATGGCATCTACTTTACCTGGCCACCAATCGGCATAGACTTTTTTTCCATTTGGCCCGGAGTTCTGTTGACAGAATCTGTGCAAACTCGAGCCCATAAATGTTCCTGTTGAGAATCAGCACTATATATAGTGTAAAATCACTGGCTTCAGAGGAAAGGAGGAATATATGTCATAATTTGGTAGTTGATGTAGTCGCAGTTTTATAAAGTAAGGAAAGTAGGCGTGGTGGCCAAGTGGTAAGGCGTTGGTCTCGTAAACCAAAAATCATGGGTTCGATTCCCATCCATGCCTTGCGCAGGGGCAACCAGAAAGCCTGTAAACATAAAGGGGTACTGTTCACACTAGGGGTCTGAACAGAAGCAATCCTTAAAAGTGACCTGTGACACTTTATACTACAAGTTCTGCTCAAGCCCTGATTGTGAAAATCTTACAAACCACTTTCTAAGCTCATTATCCTCTCTTACCATTGTGCGATCATCTGGAAAAAAGAGGCATCAACAACATTATTTTGTCATTGTCAACACTGATTCCAACCATGTACCCAAAAACCCTACATTTTTCCTTTTTCCACTCTTCAGGCATGCCAAGTGTAGAGGCGTTGCTCTCGTAAAACCAAGGGGTTCCAAAGTTAGGGTGGTTAGTTAGGTATTTTTTAATGAATTTTTCATTGTTTATTTTAGCGGAATTAAATATAACTAAATACAAAATATGTTTTATTAACACAAACATTAATAAACTACATTTTAAATGTTTTTTACCTGAGTTTATTATAAACGCTAATGACATTTTATAATGGTGGGTCCTGTGTTGTAAATCAACGATCATGGGTTCCATGCCAACCTCACCATAACACCTGCAGTTTTCTGTTGATCTACTATAGAAATCATACTCCCCATAACCGGCTGCATAAAAATCCAGTGGAAACCAATCACTTTTGAAAAAAAAATACAATGTATCTAAATTTATTATGCTACTTGATAGGTGTTCATGTAGGCGTGGTGGCCAAGTGGTAAGGCGTTGGTCTCGTAAACCAAAGATCATGGGTTCGATCCCCATCCATGCCTCTGAAAGTGCGCAGCATGATAACATATCTGGGTAACTTAACCTAGAAAAAAACTAAGAATACTATTTTTGTCAAGACATATAACCCTCAGAAAGCAGAATGGGCCTCACACTTAGAGTTACCGGGTCATATGGCCAAAAAGAGTTTGGAAATTCACTTAAAGGTTTCAACTTATCTTTAAAATGAGGAATAACATGTTCGCATCTAGTCAACCTTGTGTTTTTTCTACAAGCAATTTTCTGCTTTTAAGACTTGAGGATGCAGAGTTAGTTAACTCCGCCTAATGTCACAGGTGGCCAGAGGAATAGATCATGGGGCCTCCTTGGTGTCTGATGTGGCCTACATTTTTGATTTGCACTTTTAAAGGAATAGGCCACCGTTTTTACATACTGAGATATGTTCTTACCTTAACTTTGACGAGTTCTTTAGGACCTGTCTGATCTCCACCCGTGCCTTCTATCACGTAAACACAGCGCAGACGGCGTTAGCATTTAGCCTCTCCCTCTCTCCACTATAGCTCCAAAACAGGTCAAGATAGAAGCTACCAAGCTCTTCCACGTTTTCCCGATTTAAATATGGTTACGTGAAGTGTTACACTACAAAGTATAATTACACAAAATTAAACAATGTGGATTTTCTAAGCGGATAAAAGGGGGGACTATATTGTAAGGAGTAATAATACCAGGAGTAGTTCGAAATCCGCGCAGTAATCTTCACTTTACTGCGCAGTAATCTTCACTTTACTGTGCGGATGCCAAATTACTCCTGGTATTATTATCAGGAGGCTAAATGCTAACGCCGTCTGCGCTGTGTTTACGTGACTGAAGGCACGGGTGAAGATCAGACAGGTCCTAAAGAACTCGTCAAAGCTAAGGTAAGAACATATCTCAGTATGTAAAAACGGTGGCCTATTCCTTTAAGGCATTCTCAATTGTTTTAATTTGTATTGTAGCTATTTGTTGTGACAACTAATTATGTCCGCTAGCCATCTCTGGCTTACATATGTCGCAGTTAGAGCATTGGGCATTGTGCTGTCCCAGTCGTCTCTGGCTCTCCGATCACTTTATAAGCCCAGACAGGAGCCTTCACACCGGGCTGCGCAGCGTAAATATAGGCCTCCCCCCCGTATACCCGTGTCACCTTGTGTGCTCACAGATAAATCTGCTCGGAGATGGACCGCTGACCTTGTTGGGGACGGAGGCGGGTGTCCACACACGTGATGTAGAGACATGTCCACACAAGAGGAGAGGGACGGGGAACGGGGGCGGAGAGGGGGTGTGAAGGCTGTTTGTGTCCGCACACCGGAGCTGACAGCCGAGTACACAACAGGCCTGTTTTCTGCTACGTTTGAGCCGATCAAGCACTGACTGGGTTTCGAGGACACATGACAAGAAGAAGAAAACAAATATTTGAAGGCAAGTACCATAGGTTAGGAGGAGCAATACCTACTGCTTATAGTGAACCTTAGTGTAGGAAAAAACAGATGTCTGACCTTGGATTTTGTGTCCATCAGTCGTGACCAATTCAGCCTTTTTACTGGGGGTGTGAGTATCTACTGATATCCGATATTAACCGATACAATGAGACTGTGAGTGATAAAGTGAACGGTCCTCTTTACTCCTGTGTGAAATCAATAAAGTGTTTTCTTGCAAACAAGTTACATATCAGTTATTCGTTATTAGAGTTGCAAAGGGACGGAAATTTCCAGATACATTTCCAGAAATTTTGGGGGACTTTCAAAAATGTAATACCGTATAAAAAATTATATGATAATGATATTTTTGCACTTTTTGTTCAATAAGCAATTGGTGAACAATTAGTTACCAATCAATTATGATTTTGAACCAAAAAACAGGCATTTGAGTGATGTCACACCCCAGACCCAAATAAGAAGTGTGACGACCATATAACAAATATCAAATCATTTTTGTGCGTCAGTCTATATCTGCCTATGAAGACGCAACCTTCAGTTGTGTTTACTCCCTGTTTATTCCCAGCACTTCCCATAATTTCTCATCAATTCCCCTGGAAAATTTCCAATGTTGACCATTCCCGGAATATTTGCAACTCTGTTCATTATATCTATGAATAAACTCTAATGGAAAAACTTTAAACAAGGATCACTTTTCTGGAATAAATATCCTTGGCTACATATTAAGTTACATTCATAAAAACAATTCAAAACATGAAGTGAACCGATCATTAAAAAACTTTACATTACACATAATGGATCAGTTATTTTTGAACTGCATTTCATAAACTCAAATACAAACACCTTAGGAACTTTAAGTATGGCCAATATTATTTACTTGCTTTAGATAAGTCAATCATAGCTTCTGTCCCAGCCTTGATTAGTTGACATTAGCATTAGCACACTGCTGCTAGCTGTAGCATTTTGCGCGGCGATCAAAAATACACTTGGATTTTGAAACGTAACTCAGCGACTGAACTCTCCAGTCTTCAGATCTTCAAAATGAGGTCCAGCATGTCCATATTCACTGAGGGTTGGTTGGTAAAAGTTTTTTAAAATTGATGTTTAGAGTCAAAAAAGGTATCGGTTCAGTATCGAATATTTGGAATCACTACCCGATACCGTACTATTTCCAGAATTGGCTCAAACCCTACTTGCTACGGTCTCCTTCCAAGTGTACAGATTCCATACGGCACGACAAATAACAAGCTTGTGATTGTCAAATCCAGCAGATGCAGACGTTACAAATGGTACCTCCTTCAAAATAATGTTACTGTAACAGGATATCTAAAGATGTGCGATTAAAAACATCATCAAAGTATACAATAATACAGTCAGTCCAATACTCTTCTGCTTCTGGGGGTGTTTTACTGCCGTGTCTTTCATTTTACACATGCTATGTGTAATGATGTTTGTTAGCGGGTACCAATACTAAAATGTCTACATGAGGCCCATTGTGTTGCCTCCACATGAGAAGGATATGCCTTCATTTCAAAGATATTTTATGGTAAAAAACGAAAAGAAAAAAAACAAATCAACAACAACTGTGGATACCCTGGGCCTAACAATAACCTCAATATAGCTCAAAGCTTGTCATTGCAAAGGGACTAATAATAATAACATAGAAGTAAATAACAAACATAAAAACGGCTGCGCTGTTTGAGTGGCCTGTAGAGAAAGCCCCGGTGCCATTAGCCTAATCAGTCACGAGCAGAACAAAGCACACTTCATTATGTGACGTCCTTGGACCAAGGACGCTGAACAAAGCACTTCCTTCAAGGTAAGGGCCTGTTGCTTCGCTTCACCATCACACTGCCTGACAGTCCCCAAACTGGGCTGTTTTCACACTTTTAAGAGGGAAAGCAATGTGCCGGAAACAAATTCAACAACATGGAAGGGGCGGCGGAGGTGCGATGGATGGGGAGGGAAATGCCAAAAGAGTTGCCCCATCCTCCCAAATGGTGCCCAGATCCTTAACCCCAGAAAATGGGGGCGACTGTTGGGTCAGACGTGGAACCCAGGCCTTAGTTTGCCCACCTCAGGGATGTAGTAAAGTGTATGAGTATTGCCAGACCCTATGATTGGAGCGTGGAACTTAATAAATGTGACAAAGGTATAGAATTTACCAAGTTCTTGCAACGTATGTGACTCAATCTGATTAAAAAAAAAGAGCTTCTCTTCACTCATTTGGTGTATCAAACAAATTTACGGAAGTGTATTTCTTTGCATCAGAAGCATAGGGCTTTTGTCGTAATTCTTAGAACTCTGGAACAAAATCTAAAAGTTTGATACTTCTCGATGTATTTCATGCAGAAGTGGCTTAATTTAATTCTTGCATCCAGCAGAAGTCTGAAGTTCTGTCTAAAGCAGAATCTCCATGACTTCCTTCTTCACCTAAGACCGGCCCAAACTCACTATGGCTTTTTGAGTGATTTATGTGATTTATTAGCCTCGCCTTAGCCATCCATTCAGCGAGCGGGGGAGGCGGATGTTGTAGGTGACGTCAAGCATTTGTGCTGCATTTGCAGGTTGTAGTTTGGCAATGACGGCTCTTCAATCCGTTCTTGCTCGGCTCCCAAATATCCAGAAATTGAAACTGAAGCCTTGGAATGTGCAAGGAATGCCCTCAAGATTCATGATAGCTGCTTCACTCACTCGGGCGCATTACATACGTCACGACCAAACGCTAGTGAAAATCGGATCCAATGGTTTCAAAAGAGTTCACCCCTCCCACCTGATAACGGAGCTCAATTGTGAAGGTCCAGACCCTTGTATGAAACACAATGAGTACGAGGGCTAGTGATTTATATCATTTTTTCTTTAAGATGATTATTTTTTGTTTTTTGTTTCTCACCTAAAGTTAACTCTGAAGACTCTATTCACATTTACACTGAGATGGTTGGACTCATATACACAGCAAACAGTGTCAAATTAACACTGGAACATATTGGTGTAAAAGTGGTCCCCCTGTGATGAAGAGTCTCATGTAAATACAGGATCTCTCCATGAATGAACACAATACGAGAGCCACTCCGCTCGCTCAGTGAATCAGCGCTCACTGCGGCACGCTCACACTCACAGAAGGTGTGACCTGCATTTGACTACACTGCGTCACGCCCACTCGTTCATCTACAAAACCAATGTGGCAAAGCAGGAAAGCCATAACAGTATGACAGTGCCGTAAAGAGTAATGCAGTATGCAGTATCCCCATAATCTGGAATTAATCTGGGGCCTCACAGGCTGCTGACCCTCTTATCATCATCATTTGTTCAAACCATTAAATGTAAAACAGATCATGGCAGTAAAAAAAGTCAAAACAAGACTTAAAAATAGTGCTCAAGACAGTGTGAAATCGTGCTCAAGACAGAGCGAGTCAAAACAAGACTTAAAAATAGCGCTCAAGACAGAGTGAAATAGTGCTCAAGACAGAGCGAATCTAAACAAGACTTAAAAATGCATATAACTGAAAGTATTTTATCTACACTTTTGCCTCTTACTGTAATTGATTAATTCTATGTTGATGTTTTTTTATTGATTTATTATTTGTTTTCTTATATTTATGCAACTGTGAAGCACTTTGAATTGCCTTGTGTATGAATTGTGCTCTACAAATAAACTTGCCTCGCCTTTGTCCCTGATGTAAACAGCCATTCTCATGACGCTCCCCAGATGTTCGCCATTATCGGCGGCGCGTGGCCTCGAACACCTGCTCTCCGTCATCCTGCCGTCTCAACCTGTGTCTGGGGTTCCGCCGTTCTGTTTGGAGAGCGGTGAATCCTCGGCTGGGCTAATCCTCTGATGAACGACCTCCGAGCAAACATTCCCTTTTATCAGCCTCAGCCCCATTACCTTGGAATGGAGCTCATCTGTCAGTCAGCAACACGCCGTTTGCCTCCAGAGATCGGCGCCATCAGACGGTGAACACTTGCGTCACACACTACACACGGTAAAACTAAGCTCACTACAAAGGAGACTATCCATGACATTGCTATACTCTGAGAGCCCTTTTCCACCAAGCTGGTGCCGGTGCTGGTTCTGGGCCAGTTCCAGTTTCAGAACCGGTTCTTTCGTTTTCCACTGAAAAAACGCTGGTTCTTGGTTCCAAAATCTGGTGCCGGTTGGGAACCAATTAAAAGCTGGACCAAGAAACGAGCACCAATGATGTCAGCAGCTGTGGGTGTGGCTCTCTCCTCCAACAAAAATATCAATATAGTTAGTTTGTGCTTATAACTTCCTGGAGGAAACTATTGTTTTGCTTTATGCTCTTTAGCTAAAACAAGAGTTACAAAGAAGAAATCAAAATGTTAACGGCTGCTGTGACAGAAACATAAACTTATTTTTCTGTATTTTATAACCAGAAGTGGCTGTAGTAAGATGTTACTATACATTTTTGATGTTGACTTCCCAAAGCGTTGCTATGACAATTGGCACAGCTCTCTCAAGTCAGTATGGAACCAACCCGGCTCCAGAACCAGCTCTGAACCAGCCCAGAACCAGCACCTTGGTGGAAAAGCCCTATGAGTGGTTAAAGGTTCTCAATCAAATGGAAACCCATGAGTAGTTTGACTCTAAGGCGAGACACTACATGTGAATGGGGGAAAAAAAGTAATTTAGAGATATCAATATGAACCTTTCGCTGCACATGACTGATATCATTTTTAGGTAAAAATGTGTTAAGTTGTGCAGGTACGCCGTCTTGACATCCATCTGATGCAAGATCAAGTCTTCCTGTGCTGCTTCCTGCATGACAACTCTGACACTTGCCATGTCAGCCGAGGGTGAGAATGTCTCTTCATAGTCTGTTCCTGCTTTCTGGTTGTATCCTTGAGCAAAAAATCTTGCTTTGTTCTTGTTCGATCCATCTGTGTCCATTTTTGAGTGCATAGACCCATCGCCCGCCCAGTGCCCGTTTACCTGGTCGTCACTGAGTCCGCTGAAAAGTCTGATTTCCAGTGAATGCATCTCCTCGTCCATAGCACTGGTCCACTGTCTCGACTTGGATGATGTCCACCGCTTCTTGATACATTTTTAGTATGTCACACACTGGTCGATAACTGAAATCAACACTAGTTTAATCTGTCCATCGCGTCATCTGTCTCGAAATCTTGTAGAGGCTGGTTTCTGTTTCGTTCTGGCTGGATTTCTCCTCATCACACTTTCTGCATTAGCTTCTGCTTGCTCAGTTTCAACTTGCTCATCTATAACTTCAGAACTGTTTTCAGATTGTGCTGTTTCTTCCACTTTGTCTTTTGTGTCACAAAGTCCATTGTCTCTATTATCATTGTCAAATCCTGCATATGAACCGTTTGTATTCCCTCTTTGCTTGCTCCTTACAATCTTCCCAGTCCCCGCTGAGGAAAAGCAGCCTCATGCCCCCACCCCCCCACCCCATATTTGACACATGAGCAATGTTAGGTTTTCTCCATACATAATGTTTTGCATTTGGGCCAAAAAAATCAATTTTTGTCTCATCTGACCAAAGCTCCTTCTTCCACATGGAGCTGTGTCCTCCATATGACTTCTAGCAAACTTCAAACGGGATTTCTTATGGCCTCCTTTCAATAATGGCTTTCTTCTTGCCACTCGTTCATGAAGGCCAGATTTGTGTAGATACGACTTATAGTTGTCCCATGTACAGACTCCCCCAGCTCAGCGGCAGGACTTCACAGCTCCTCCAGAGTTATCTTGGGGCACTTGGTTGCATTTCTTACCAGTGTTCTCCTTGTTCGGTCTGTTAGTTAAGGTGGACGGCCGTGTCTTGCTTCCCAGTGGTGCTATACTCTTTCCCTTTCTGAATGATGGCTTGAACAGTGCTCTGTGAGATGTTTAAATATTGGGAAATCTTTGTATAACTTAACGCTGCTTTAAACTTCTCCACAACTTTATCCCTGACCTCTCTGGTGCTCCTTGACCTTCATGATGTTGTTTAGTGACCCATACACTCCGACCATAGCTCTGAGGCCCTCACAAAACAGCCGTAGTTATACTGAGAGTAGATTACACACAGGTTCTCTACTTCTAGTACTGCAATTCCCTTTATATCCTTACCTTTGCCCACATTTTGGAGTTTGATTACATCATCAAAATGACTGTGCCCAAGAATCTCAAGCCAAGTTTGGACATCACAACACACTTTACACTGGTCAGTATTATCAACATTAGGTAAGTATTGCAGCTTTTCACACTCACGGATGTTACCATGTGACTGTCTTCTCACTTAAAGATTACTGTTGCTCCTCGCCTTGTTGCGCTGGACAACTGAAAAAATGTTGGGGGATATGAAGGCATGTACAGAGCATAGCTGGGCTCTGTGCTTTCGTCCATCGCTGTCCAGGAAATGTATCATTGCCGTTCCTCTGCCTTGAGTCATCCCACTGCAACGAGTCCCATCAGCAAGCTCCACTGAATGAGTCTCTGGTCAGAATGTGCCATCAAAGCTTTGAAACATTTTTTTTATGTCGTTCACAATGTGGGATGTCGCTCCTGTATCCACCATAATGCCTTTCATCTTTACTTTGGGGATTGAACCATCACGTTCGGCCTGGCTTGAAGAAGCAGTCACGTGCAAAAGTGGCACCACACTTTTCTGGTGCATTTCCTTGCTCTATGTCCCTTTATTACACATTCAAAGCATGTTGTGTTTGCGTCTTCACCTTCTCCTTGGTTGCTGGTATACTTCTCGTGGGCATTTGTTTCTTGCTTTACATCAGTTTTCATCAAATTATCTTCGGTCTTGTGCTAATTTTCTCTGATTCTTCATAATCGTCATTTTCTTTTGAAGACATTTTGTACATTGCAAATCTAGCTTGTTAGCTTGCGTGATACGTCACGCTTAATTCTTCTTCACACTAAACAGTTATTTATTTGCAAAATGTCCATGATAAGTGTGTAAGTGTGTAATATGTCACGTTTGCCTTTACCTCCGTTATCTTCAGCTCAAGTCCGACCTTGCACACCTTCCATAGTAGCCTTGTCAGTCCGCAGGTCGAGGAGATGACAAATGTAATAGATGACGCTCTCACGTTTGTATCTTTAGCCTCTTTGCTTGGCATATTTATTCAAGTTGAATAACAAGTTGAACAACAACTCAAGTTGAATGGGGGATCAGCAGCCATGGCCATGAACACATGAGGAAGCTTGCAGAATAACACCATGACTACATCCTGTATGCATCTTCAAAATAAGAGCCTCTGTTTTAGATAGGGAATAAGAGCGCTGTAATTCGCAAAATGTATTGCCAGTTTTCTGTCATTTTCTGTTTTCATATAAAAATAAGATATTTTACGCATAAAATGGCCAAATTTTCTGTGACAAAATTTAAATAATGGATAGAGCCAGATTTAATTTATGCTTTTATTCTATTGATACGTTACAAAAAAAAAAAAATCAGATGGCATTTTGGATCTTGTTACATTTTTTAATAAGCTATTTATAAGTGGAAAAAATAGATTTTTTTTTTGTCGTTCAAAGCTTAACAAATGAGCCTAGAAATTCTATGTTAAAAAAATCCTGTAGAAACACTCATAGGGTGCTGCGGGACTCGAGCAGGGCAAAATGATCATGATAACCTGTTAATCATGAAAACATGCTAGCCTAGCACAGTTTGCTTCATTACATTAAAGGGATATTTCAGGATTGGGTTTGGGAGCCTCAGGATCTCATCCCTGCTGTTTGCGGATGATGTTGTTCTGATGGCTCCAACGAACCAGGACCTTCAGCGCGCTCTGGGGCGGTTTGCAGCCGAGTGTGTAGCGGCCGGGATGAGGATCAGCACCTCCAAATCTGAGGCCATGGTTCTCCACCGGAAAAAGGTGGCTTCCCCTCTTCAGGTCGGTGGGGAGTCCTTACCTCAAGTGGAGGAGTTCAAGTATCTCGGGGTCTTGTTCACGAGTGAGGGACGGATGGAGCGTGAGATCGACAGACGGATCGGTGCAGCGTCAGCAGTGATGCGGTCGCTGTATCGGTCTGTTGTGGTGAAGAGGGAGCTGAGTCGGGGCAAAGCTCTCGATTTACCGATCGATCTACGTTCCCACCCTCACCTATGGTCATGAGATTTGGGTCATGACCGAAAGGACAAGATCGCGAATACAAGCGGCCGAAATGAGTTTCCTTCGCAGGGTGGCTGGGCGCACCCTTTGAGATCGGGTGAGGAGCTCAGTTACTCGGGAGGAGCTCGGAGTAGAGTCGCTGCTCCTCCACGTCGAAAGGAGCAAGCTGAGGTGGCTCGGGCATCTGTTCCGGATGCCTCCTGGTCGCCTCCCGCGGGAGGTGTTCCAGGCATGTCCTAGTGGGACAAGGCCTCGTGGAAGACCCAGGACACGGTGGTGGGACTATGTCTCCGAGCTGGCCTGGTGTCGCCTCGGGGTCCCCCCAGAACAGCTGGAGGAGGTGTGTGTGGATCGGGAAGTTTGGGCATCTCTGCTGAGACTGCTGCCCCCGCGACCCGGCCCCGGATAAAGCGGAAGAAAATGGATGGATGGATATTTCAGGATTTTTGACATTTCCTGTTCATTTCCTAGTTATCCAGAGTGTTGCTGATTTCTGGAGATAGTTTTTTTTTTGTAATTCATGCAGTTCTTATATTTGAAGAGTTACGTGGCGCTAGGCTAGTGCAAGGCTAACACATTTCTATGGTATCAGCTACACTGCATTAAAAACAGTCTGACCCGCTCCACAGAGCACCTGAGGCAAATCACTTATAACACCAGACTAACCATAAAAATCTTTGTGTAGATAGAATACTTTTTGGAATATAACTGACCTTGCATCACATGAATGATCGCATTTTGAGGGACTATTTTCTAGCAGATCACTCCGCCGCTGCGTAGCTTATAAAACCACGAAGCTGATGCTCAAATATAAGGTATTTTAAATGCAAAATGGTTAAAATTATTCTATCGACACAGACATTTATATGGTTAGTCTGGTGTTAGAAGTGATTTGTCTTTCCTGAAATATCTCTTTAATATATATTTGCGCAGGAAGTGCAGTGCTCAACTCGTGTAGCTCTTGGTAGAGGCTTGTAGGGCTTGTAATCAAGAGTTTGTGAGATTGATTCTCACCCCATCGTTATTGGTTCCCCAGACTGGGCACCCACTGGGAAAAAACATAAATCAGAGCCTATGTATGCAAGCATGGTGCATTTGTTTGCATGCAAGATGCACACTCGTCTGCGCTAACGCTGCAGTTGCACCAACGTCTGAAGTGCAGAGGTGAAGCCTTGACCACACATTGGGAGATATACAGTACTGGTCATCTTCATGAACACTGCCAGTTGTACATTCATGGTATTTCCATTCATCCTTTGTTAAACTGCAGCCCTTGACCTGACTGTTAGTGACTTGAGCAGACTTTATTGACCATTCCTGCAAATAGCATCAATATGTGAGTCCGACCTTTTATGTGGCCAACTGTCAAACGGACCAGTAATGGCTGGTGTGAGCTTAACCTTTGATTGGTTCTCTGTACTGTTCCACTTAATGAAATCAATACGACCAGAAAAACAAGTAAAGGAGTCCGTTTAAAAGAGGGCTGTAAAACACGTGAAGCAGCAGGTGCAAGGTGACGCATTTTTGGCTTTCAGGGTGTCAGATTTTGGCAGGTCCCTTTATTTAAATTGTCTGTATGAAAAGTGCTTTCTGTGCACTGTAGAAGGCATGTGAATGAGAGTGCCTCTGGCGTGTGCCGCTCTGAATGAAGTAATACAGTAATAATTGTAATTTAATAATTATTTAAATTCTACTACTGTGAACACAAACAAGAAAAAATACAATCCAGCTCCATCGCCTGCACCCTGGGATGCAGATTATTCCAGATTATAACTTCATCTTTCTATCAATTTTGAGCGTGAACACAGTGATAATTGAAATTGACATGACGTGTAGAGAGTAAAGCTTTCAACGCAACGCTACATAATGAGAATATTGTCTTTGTGGAACAACCGACAAAGTCCATGGAGATCTTTGGCCATTTATGTAAAAAAAAAAAAAACAGAGCCCGCTTTCTTGACATGAAATTACAATTACTACAAAAACTACAAATACAGACTCAAAACGTTCCTGTCCTGTACTGAAAATAGTTCAAAGTTCAGTCTTTACTGACTAGCTTATTCAAAAACTACACAAGATATCAACAATCCCGTCCGGACCAATCTTTTTTTTGGCGGCACGGTAGAGCAGCGGTTAGTGCTCTTGCTTCATAGCTAGAAGGTCCGGGTTCGATTCCCACCTGGACGGGGGCCTTTCTGTGTGGAGTTTGCATGTTCTCCCCGTGTCTGCGTAGGTTTCCTCCGGGCACTCCGGTTTCCCCTACCACTAAAAAACATGCACAATAGGCCAGGATGAATGAGAGTGTGAGTGAATGTATGGTGGTGGTCAGAGGGTCCGTTGGTGCAGTCGCGACAGCGCTTCTGTCAGGCTTCAGAAACTGAAGCTACAAACATAGTACTTTGTGACCATGTCTGTGAAAGGCGCTATATAAATAAAGATCTTCTTCTTCTTCTTTTCACTCATATGTGAACAATGTAAAACTACACTTATAACTTATATTTCAGCTTCCTGGTTGTAAGCTACGCAGTGGCGGAGTGATCTGCACGGTTACCGGATCTACAGTAATAATACCTTTAATTTGTACAGTAGTTTGTTTACCTGTGGCCGCGCTACTACACATGGAAGAGGTTTGTAATGCAGGCTGCTAGTTACCATAGACATGCACTAGCCTACTGTCCCTCTTTATTCCAGTGTGCAAACGAGATGTTACAGATCAATGATTATTATTATCTATTAATAAACTGGGAACGGGAAAAACTTTACACAAGGGTCACTGGACTTTTCTACTAATTTTAATAAAGGATATGACTGGGTTTAGGCAACATTAACTCACAACACAGGAGGCTTAATCTTCAACAGGACATTTATTTTTGGAATTAACTCGCAATTAACTTTTTGGAATTAACTCACAACTCATTACAATTTGTTCATTACAAATTTAATATCAGTTATTTCATAAAATAAAATAAAATACAAACACTTGGCCACTTCAGAAGTGGCTATTTTACTTAGTTAAGCCTTGATTAGTCACCGCTAGCATTAGCTTACTGCTGTTAGCATTAGCACACTGTTGCTAGCCGTAGCATTTTGCGCAGCGATCAAAAATATGCTTGTGGAAGTTAAAACTACCTTAGCGATTGAATTCTAAACTGGATTCACTGAGGTTTGTGAACGTTCGGGCCAAAACAGGGATCGGTTCAGTATTGGATATTTGGAGCCAATACCAAATATCCTATTTCTTTTTCCAGTATCTGTTCCGATATCCGATACCAGTATCAGAAAGGCATACCGTATGTAAGTCTTGTCTTGTGGTTAATTGTCATTCATGAAAGTGTTTCTCGTTGTTGGCAAAATGTTACACCCGCCCACTCACGGCAATACTGCCACGCGATTGGCTCATTTGGCTCAAACCACTGGAGGGTTGGTTTTCAAACAGATCGGTGGGGGCAGCACAAGCTGGATTCTCTGTGCTTGTGAACTCACAAATTCTGCGAGAATCCAGCTTGCAGGCGAGGTTACTACAGCACATGTTTGTCAGGCGTTTTAAATTTAGTGATTGTATTTACGGCTCTTTCTTGAGAGCTGAGTCTGAAAGGCCCCTTTCATTAAAAGAGGCATTCTCACACTGATTTCTTGTTAAGTCTGCCTCACAACTTATTATCTGAGATGCTTCCATTTGTGTTCACAAACTGTGGTCCCTTTTTTTCCCACTCCAAGAGCCTTTCAAAGATCCAATTACAGCCTCTAATTTCAACCAATAATTGGCTCTATGATGAACTATTAGATACAGCCCCCCCAAAAAATCCTCCCTTTTTCTTCCACCATTGTTTTTGGCCTCTTATGGAAACCTGCCACAGAGAAAAAGTAGGTTAAGGTCATTGCCATCAGTTTTTAAATGCCTTGATTCACATCTGACCCCCTTCCCTCTGCAGCTGTCCATCATCTCCGTGACAGCAGTGACAGTCACGCATGACCACAGCACCCCCCGGGCCCGAAACCAAAATATCTACAAGCTTTTAAATAGTCCCTGACTCTAGAGGGACTGCTGCTCTGCTGCTGAGCGAGACTCAAAGCTGGTTCAACGCTGGGTACTTGATAGTTTTAGAAGTACAAAATAAGGATTGTTTTGATTTGGAAGAAAATACAGTCCCATGGAGACAAATTCCACTTCCTTTCGGCTTTCATGGCACTGACGTTGCTGCAACACCAACCCCTTGTGGCTAGGAGCAATTCCAGAAAGAACCCTGTAATATGGAAACCCATGGAGACTTCACATCTCCCCAAAACAACTGGCTCCAGAGATTATTATTATTTGTTAAACCAGAGTTTCCTCCTGAGACAACTCTGAGTGGAGTATCATATATTTGAATAGGCTGGTTCTTCTCTAGTAGATTTTTCAAGTTTGAGATTTGGCCTGAGAATGACAGGTCTAGGAGAACTTTGTCCTTTTTAGGAACATGCTCTGTAGGAGGAGACGGGCCTGCCATCATGAGCTCTTTCAGCTGTTATTAGCAACAATGTGAATATTATTTTCTAAGCCTATGATGCAGTCATGTATGCAGGTACAAAAACAGGATGGGTTTGGGGTGATAGTGCCGCTGTTATTTTGTAGTAACAGTTCAAAGAAGCAAATGCCATGAGCAGAGAGGGAGGACTTGGATTCAATCTGCCCCTCTGTATAGGCAGCCTCCTGTCATGCTAATGCTAATGCTAATGAGGCTGAGACACCAGGACAGATAAACAGGCAGGTCACAAGCAGTGATCAGCTGAGAGCAGGATCGTCGCAGCTGAGAACAACAAAGGTTTAATAGAGCCAAGCTTCCCACTGGTCTATAGCTGCAGTTCCACTTAACACAGTTGTATCCTGCACGCCTCAGTCTAAGTACTCGCCTTCTCACGTATCTATTCTACCTGTGAGGATAGCAGTTGTTGTTGGCGGTGCTCCCACCAGTGTTGGAGAATACATTAAAAATATAGTCCGTTACAGAATACTGACTACTTGCCTGAAAATGTGTTTTGTTACGTATTGCGTTACTCTGGCCGATCAGAGTACATTATACATAATACAGTATATTATTATTAAACATTAAACACATATGTAAGTTCAGTGCACTGCTGTTTATTAATGCTTAATTTGCTGTAAAAAATGTAAATGTGCAGCCACTCCAGTCTGCAGATATAACACTGGAAAACCATGGCACACACGGGGTTTTCATCTTTACTTTTATGTTGGGAGGACACTTTTTATGACCCATTGGAAAATACTACCTTGCATCCCACTCGACAGAGGAGTTTGAGAAAGTGAGACAAACTGCAGCCTGTAGCAGCTAACCTGGTAACTTAGCTTACTGCTACTGCAACAACAACCAGCTTTCATTCCAAATGATTGAAAACACAGCGAAAAAGGTAAGTAACATACCATCTTCTACCTTGTGGGTTCTCTCCGGGCTGCTCCATGTGTGTGTTTGTGTTTGTGTTTGTGTTTGTGTTTGTGTTTGTGTGTGTTTGTGTTTGTGTTTGTGTTTGTGTGTGTGTGTGTGTGTGTGTGTGTGTGTGTGTGTGTGTGTGTTCTTGTAAAGCATCACATGTGGGGACGTCCACCTGTATACACACCAGCCATGTGGGGACCTAAAACCTTATGAGGACCTCATTCGAGGTCCCCAGAGGCACAATGCTTTTAAACGGCTAGAAATGGCCTCAAGATGGGCCCCATGTACTTTTCCTGAGAAGTCCCCAGAATGTCCAAAACCTGAATTAGTGTGAGTGTATGCGACCCTAGTGGACACACTGAGGTACTGCAGTCCCCATATGACACCATGTTCTGGTTCTGTGTATCACAGGTCCCCACAAAACAGCGCCCCCACAAGGTGGCTGCTGGTACTGCATCAGTCCTCATATGACACCATGTTCTGGTAGTGTGTATCATCAAGTCCTCACAAAACACCACCACCATGTGTTTGCTGTTGCACTGCACTTATTACAACTTCAACCTTTGTAACCTTTTACATTATAAATACATGAAAATATTAGTTGTTCTTAATGTAACATGCAATTAAAAAAAAGCAAATAAGCAGGATATGAGAAATATTTAGGGCTTGACGGTAACTTCTTAAGTTACTAGCTACCATTGCTAAAACTAAAATGGATATATTTTATTGGTAAATGGTCTCAACTTATATTGCGCTTTTCCACCTACATACTGTAGGCACACAGCAAGGAACCATTCACTCTCTCATTCATACAACAGTGTACGCAGACACTTGAGGCATGGAGGGTGAAGTGTCTGGCCCAAGGACACAAGGTCAGTACGCAAATTTGAACCCCCGACCTTCTGATCATGAGACGACCCGCTCTACCAACTGTGCCACAGTCACCACCATTATCGTTTAATGATTATTATTTCAACTTAATTCAATATAAGCGTAATGTTAACATGATTTGTTAACACAGACAACCCAAAAGAAAATCATAAAAACTAAAATAAATGTTCTCTTCAGCCTTCAGCCCTATCTGCAGAGGGACTTTTATCTGCCCTGAGTCTATCTATAGCCTGTCCTAGGAGCGATCACTGTTATTGTTTGCCTCCACGATTTTTACCAGATGAAGGTAGAAAAGTGCCATAAATGTGATTTTATGTAGGCTTCACATGAACAGGATTTCACCAGTCTAGAGCTGTGGGCTGTGTGGAACATGCTGTAGGTGTCTCCAGAGCAGTAGCCTACCAAAGTGTTGGAAGTGAATATCCAACATCCAACGTGAAACCAACTTCAATGTGCACCACATCATTTGCCTCCCATGAACTTTCATAGCGGCCTCTATCTTTTTATCTTCACTACAAGGGCGTTTATTAACAGCGCTGGCTGCTTTGAATCAAGTCTAAATCAGTCATTAAATCTATGTCATTAACCATTGCGTGAATATTTGTAAAGCACTTTGAGTTATTTTGTATGAATGGTTCTCTTCGAATACAGTTGATGGATTGACAAATAGAATTATAAATTGGCTTGTCTGAGTGTTGGGGAGGGACTTGTGTCCTGCTTCTGCTCCTCCCTCTCACCTCTTTGTATGCAGGTGCTCCACCCTCCCCCATGGCTACTGGGTGTGGCTTCTCAGCTGTCCCCTAAGATTGGCTGCATCTGGCCTGGTGGCTCAGCTCAGTCCCAGCCACCTTTGCCATTTTTGGAGTTAAACTTTGTAATAAAATTGGTATTTAACCGCCCTTCTGGTTGCTTTCCTCATTGAGCCGGTCGGGACAATTTGTGAAAAAGGAGCTATATTAAAGCTGTTAATATTGTTGTTTTGTTTACAATAGTGACGTTTAAAGAACAATTAAGACTGAGAGGTCCATTAAAACGAACTAGAAAACAAACATTTAGGGATGCACCGATAGTATCAGGTATCCAGGACCTAAGAAACAAATGACAAATTAAGCCTTGGAAAAAATGATTAATAATAATGAAAATTATATTCAATAAAAAAAAAAGAATAAAATAGCATATGTAAGATTCTCATATAACTAAATCTACGTTTCTCAGGTAAATGGGTAACTACTAACTAGTCTGCTATGATATAGTCTATAAACCATCTATACACAAGAATGTTTGAGAAAAATGCATGGTACTCGTTTTGGTATTCGGTGTTGGCAAGTAGGCTACTCAAGTCAAAGTACTCATAACAGTTTTAGAAAAAAGTAGTATCGGTGCATCCCTATCAACAATAACAACAGACTGGTGGTGATGCTCCATCTTGACACAAACTGGGATTAACAGGTCCTCATAATGTTCATCTCTAAACTGTCTCATTATACAAAATGGTGGCTTGACTACATCGTGATACACAAACCAGGATTACCAGGTCCTCATAATGTTCATCTCTAAACTGTCTCATTATACAAAATGGTGGCTTGACTACATCGTGATACACAAACCTGGGTTACCAGGTCCTCATAATGTCCATCTCTAAACTGTCTCATTATACAAAATGGTGGCTTGACTACATCGTGATACACAAACCAGGATAAACAGGTACTCATAATGTTCATCTCTAAACTGTCTCATTATACAAAATGGTGGCTTGACTACATCGTGATACACAAACCAGGATAAACAGGTACTAATAATGTTCATCTCTAAACTGTCTCATTATACAAAATGGTGGCTTGACTACATCGTGATACACAAACCAGGATTAACGGGTCCTCATAATGTTCATCTCTAAACTGTCTCATTATACAAAATGGTGGCTTGACTACATCGTGATACACAAACCAGGATTACCAGGTCCTCATAATGTTCATCTCTAAACTGTCTCATTATACAAAATGGTGGCTTGACTACATCGTGATACACAAACCTGGGTTACCAGGTCCTCATAATGTCCATCTCTAAACTGTCTCATTATACAAAATGGTGGCTTGACTACATCGTGATACACAAACCAGGATAAACAGGTACTCATAATGTTCATCTCTAAACTGTCTCATTATACAAAATGGTGGCTTGACTACATCGTGATACACAAACCAGGATAAACAGGTACTAATAATGTTCATCTCTAAACTGTCTCATTATACAAAATGGTGGCTTGACTACATCGTGATACACAAACCAGGATTAACGGGTCCTCATAATGTTCATCTCTAAACTGTCTCATTATACAAAATGGTGGCTTGACTACATCGTGATACACAAACCAGGATAAACAGGTACTCATAATGTTCATCTCTAAACTGTCTCATTATACAAAAGGGTGGCTTGACTACATCGTGATACACAAACCTGGGTTAACAGGTCCTCATAATGTTCATCTCTAAACTGTCTCATTATACAAAATGGTGGCTTGACTACATCGTGATACACAAACCAGGATAAACAGGTACTCATAATGTCCATCTCTAAACTGTCTCATTATACAAAATGGTGGCTTGACTACATCGTGATACACAAACCAGGATAAACAGGTACTCATAATGTCCATCTCTAAACTGTCTCATTATACAAAATGGTGGCTTGACTACATCGTGATACACAAACCAGGATAAACAGGTACTAATAATGTTCATCTCTAAACTGTCTCATTATACAAAATGGTGGCTTGACAACATCGTGATACACAAACCAGGATTAACGGGTCCTCATAATGTTCATCTCTAAACTGTCTCATTATACAAAATGGTGGCTTGACTACATCGTGATACACAAACCAGGATAAACAGGTACTCATAATGTTCATCTCTAAACTGTCTCATTATACAAAATGGTGGCTTGACTACATCGTGATACACAAACCTGGGTTAACAGGTCCTCATAATGTTCATCTCTAAACTGTCTCATTATACAAAATGGTGGCTTGACTACATCGTGATACACAAACCAGGATAAACAGGTACTCATAATGTCCATCTCTAAACTGTCTCATTATACAAAATGGTGGCTTGACTACATCGTGATACACAAACCAGGATAAACAGGTACTCATAATGTCCATCTCTAAACTGTCTCATTATACAAAATGGTGGCTTGACTACATCGTGACACACAGGTATCAGCTATGTGCTAACTACCGACCATTGCACAATATTTTACAAGAAAGAAAACATTCAATACTACATTGAAAAACTTTTCAGTTTATAAAGTTTTAGACAAATCTTCAATTTAAATTTTTTAATTCTGTGTCCAAAAGTTGGAGCATAGCTGATTAGCAGACATCATGCTTTAAAACTCTTAATATTTAATTCTTCTTTTGAAATCAATGCTAAAAATAAATTGGATATTAAGGCTTTAAGTAGCCTGTGGACACAGGCACAATTTTCACTCTAGGCATATGTGAAAATGCCATTCCTCCTTCGCCTAATTTATTTAACCCTTTGTCTTTTGATATTCTTTAAAAAATTAGCATTGGTTTGTTTTGGTTTGCAAAATCCCTGGCCGCCATTTTGCATTGCGGGGGAGGAGCTAGTGGTGCCACTACCCGTGCTCTGCATCTCTCTGCATCTGCGTGATGTCACGTAGCTTACAGTCAACAAACTGGTAAGTCTTTTTTTGAGAGTTAACTATGTTAGACATGACAAATTAGTTTGCAATGTTCATGTTCTAAGATATGTGCTCAAAAACGTTTCAAAAACAGTGCTAAGTACTGTGGCAATGTGCTAGCTTTTCTGTTCATTTCTACCACAATACATAAAGAGACAGACTTATTTTTTGCTCAACTGTCTACTTGAAGGAAGGTATATGAGGCTCTTTTTTTTTTTTAGATTAGATTGTTGAAAAGTTTAGTGGATATTAGCTTGATTAGCTAGCTGCATGGTGGTTAGCTATCATGCTAGTTGTACATTAGCAAAACCAGACTCACGTGGCCTCACTTTTCTTTAACAAGGAATACATTATACAGTTAAAACGTTGGTGTAAAGTAATTAGACATTTATTTTGAGCTCCACAATACTGGTGGGCATTTTTTTGCATTGGGTCGTCCATAACTTTTCTGTCTGACCCAGTCTTAGCTTTGAGAATAACCATAACATTGAACATGTTTAGCATAGTGGTAAGAAGCTGCTGTAGCACCATGTGCTGTGGGAAGTGGAGCTGAGACTGCCACAGAGGCATTAAACATAAATAACTCATCTAACAATGCGACAATAGACTATGTTTGAGATCTCAGGACGTTAAGCAAAGATTGTTCACAGCTACCATAGTTAACTCAAATTTATTTTTTCAGCAACAATGAATGAGTCGAAGGATAAAGAGGGACATGGGAAATCTGAGGTGAGATGTTTTTTCTTCTTCTTGTGAACCACTGTACTGTATAGAAAAGGCTTTATTTATTCATTCATTTTTTAATACATGTATAAAAGGAATACCACTACATGGCCATAATGTTTTATCCAACGTTTTAACCTTAAGTCTCATGCTGTTTATAGGGCAGATACATGTAAACACAGCGAGTGATTTTTTTGTTTTGTAGTCACAAGTAAGATATTTTCGTTGGCTGCAGACATTGAGAAATCACCACGATGCCTGTGTGACCCGACAAGAAGAATGGCTCACAAAGGAAACACACAAAAACTTTGAAATTACATCACTACCTCAAGTTGTAAGTCTGTGCATACAATATTGTTTAAGGCAAGACACTGCAGGGTAATGGGCTATATGCACAGTGACCCCACGTGATTTCCGCCTGGACAGTCAGCCAGACGCTGTCCTTCCTGTCCGAATTAGCAGGTCCCACAGAAATGAAGCAATAGCTTAAGATTTGGTAAAGGACAGCGAGTAAAAGTTCAGATGTGACTGGAGCAGGTTAGAAAATATTACATGAGACGTAACGACTTCACTGGAGGAAACTCCGTGTTCATAACGTGGATGTTTTTGTCTTGAGGCTAACGCGGCTAACGCAAAATAAAAAATAAAACTAGCGAGGCGTTTGGAACGAGCCTGCGCAAAAAAGAATCGTCCTGTTAGTTTAAATTATATTGACTTGTTTACATGTTATATTATCATTTTTTAACACTAGCCTTTAGCTCTAAGATAAAGCTCCGCCCTTACGACAGCTGGCGTTTCCTTTGGGGCAGATTCACAGCGAACATGATGTTTGTAACACGTTTCTGTGACTCCATCAGTAACTCGTTGTCCTTAACCAGATCCTGAGCTTCTCTACATTTGTGTGGGAACCTGCTAATTGTGAACGTAAACGATCAGCGACAAGAAGTCCAGCGTCTGGCTGACTGTCCAGGAAGACGTCACGTGGGGAAACTGTGCATATAGCCTATAAGGAAAAAAATAACGCCCCATAGTTAACCAGATATTTTAATAAAGAGTTTTCTACAGCAATATAAACAAATATCTCTGTCCACATGACAGATTATGCGCAAAACAGATTACTCTATCCCACGAAAGTTATATATTTTCCCAACACTTTTTTTTATATAGCAAATAAGTTTGACTTTGCATTTTTTTTTATTTTGCTGAGGTTTAGCTCAGCCACTCAACTCATGGAGAAACTTTAGCAAGGTCAACCCGTCAAAAAAAGGTCTCTCTGTATAATGAATAAGTTCTGAGAAAAAAGAAATAAAGAAATCTGCAGCCGCAGTGCATGTGACGTCGCGCAGCTCGGAGAAAGTAGTGGCTTCTGTCCAAATCGCCAACAGAATGAGTGGACTATACACTACTATATAATGCAGGCCTATATAGTGAATGAGGGGTTAGGGACTAGGGTGGACATTCGGACACAAGCCAGGTCTGGTCTCCTGTCCAGACCTGTTCACGTCCAGGTCTAGTTGCGTCCAGGTTGTGTCCTGTTAAATGACTGCATGCCCAAATCCATAATTGAGTCTTGTCTTTTTCAGTCAAACCCCAGAAAGGATGACAAGTCCACATCTGAAGGCAGCCAAGATGAGTATGTCCCAGATCACACAAAGAGCAGCACAGACAGTGAAGACGACGATTCATCTGCCCACCAGAAGCAACCACATAGAAAGAATCTGGATCAAATAAATATAGATCCACAAGGTAAGATAAGTTTCACAATGCCATGTACTGTTACTTCCTGTTATCTATTAAGTGTCCTGGTAACCATTTCATTTTTGTTTTTAGAGGGGGTCATGGAAGACACAGAGGCATCAGATGATGAAACTGATCCAATCTCAGCCCCAGATTGGTCATCTTCAAAATCTCCAGGTATTTGAACAAGTAACACTTGACACATGTGGGGGAGAGGGAGAGGAGGCGAAGGACACAAAGGGAGGAGACCAAGGACAAGAAAACAAGACAATTATTTCCTGTATTTTGCTTAGATTAATCTCATTATGTCCACAGGAACCAGGAAGAGGGGAGAGCCTGCACTCCAAAACCTTCAACCAGGAAGTGAAGATCATATCCCTGGGTTTTCTTCGAAGTCTCCAGGTATTTTAAACAATCAATGAAGGAGAGAGTTTGGCTGTTTGATTCGGGAAGAAGAGATTCAGGAAAGAAGAGAGAGTGTGACCGGGGAGAGGAGACGGGTGAGAGAGATACAGGACAGACATAGGGGAGAGAGGAGGAGACTGATGAGAGAAATACAGGACAGACGGAGGGGAGAGAGGCAAACGGATGAGAGGGAGGAGGGGAGTGAGAGGAGTAGAAATGGGAGAGGAAGGGGGAGAGAAGACGAAGGAGAAACGGATGCAAACAGGGATGGAGGAGTAAAGAGAGGGAGACTGGAGCGAGCAACACAAGAGCAACAGAAGTGGAAGGATTGGTACTGGTCAGAAATGTCTGATAGTGTTGCAGAATGAAGTGATGATACATTTTATGGGAGAAACATCCAGGAACTTGTGCTAAGTCCCCGCTCAGCATTGCGTCTCTATTATTCTGTGGGTCTTCAAACACGTGTTGACGTTGGCATTAGTTACTGTGTGAACCATGTATATATTGCTCTCACAATTCATACATTTAATATAAAAGGGACAGAAATAAAGCTGAAGCTGTAATTACAAAAAAAATAAAAATAATAACATTAAAAAAAAACAATTTCATGTTGGTGAGTGAAATCAATGATTTCTTTATGCCCATAGAACCAAGGAAAAGAGAATTTTTAGCTATATACTATAACTTGTCTTGAACACTCAGGACAGACGGGAGGAAAGGGACTGCAGACACGGACGCCAACAGAAGAAATGTCTACTTCCACTGGTAAAGCTCATTCCAACTACTTGCAATACAATTGGTTATTGTCTGTAAAGTCATAGTAAGTCATGTCTATGTCTTTGTTGTCGTCTTGTTATATTTTACTTTTTTTTTTTTTCTTCATGCCCTTATGGCCTTGTAGATTTAAAGTTTGTATAGCTTATTTTTACCTGAATTCTATGTTTGTTGCACGATTGTACTGAGAAACATTGCTAGTTTGTGAACCTGTTCTCAAACAATGGCAATAAAAAGTGTTCTGATTCTAGTTTTTGCATATCTTCCAGGATCTAAAGGAAAAAAGAGACCGTGGACAGTGCAGGAAGTGAATGCAGTAGAAGAAACCCTCATGGACAACATTCAGTCTGGAAAGGTCCCTGGTAAGGCGCAGTGCATCCAATGTATTGAAGAGTCTGCTGGGGCACTTCAAACAAGGAAATGGGAGGGTGTCAAATTTTACGTCAAAAACCGGATTGAGGCTGGGAGACGACAAAGTTGTAAAAGAAAGTAATAAGTAAGTAAGTAAGTGCTTATGACACATTAGGTACGATGACAGAAACCGTTTTTGTAAGAGTTGGCTAAAGAAAACGTTGTCCTGTTGTATATATATTTTTTGGCTTTTATTGATCCTTAAAGGAACAGGCCACCGTGTTTCCATACTGAGATATGTTCTTATCTTAGCTTTGACGAGTTCTTTAGGACCTGTCTGATCTTCCCCCGTGGCTTCAGTCACGTAAACACAGCACAGACGGCGTTAGCATTTAGCCTCTCCCTCTCTCCTCTATAGCTCCAAAACAGGTCAAGATAGAAGCTACCAAGCTCTTCCACGTTTCCCCTATTTAAATATGGTTACGTGAAGTGTTCCACTACAAAGTATAATTACACAAAATTAAACAATGTGGATTTTCTAAGCGGATAAAAGGGGGGACTATATTGTAAGGCGTAATAATACCAGGAGTAATTTGGCATCCGCACAGTAAAGTGAAGATTACTGTGCATTAAAGTGAAGATATTACTGCGCGGATTTCGAACTACTCCTGGTATTATTACGCCTTACAATATAGTTCCCCTTTTATCCGCTTAGAAAATCCACATTGTTTAATGTTGTGTAATTATACTTTGTAGTGGAACACTTCACGTAACCATATTTAAATAGGGAAAACGTGGAAGAGCTTGGTAGCTTCTATCTTGACCTGTTTTGGAGCTATAGAGGAGAGAGGGAGAGGCTAAATGCTAACGCCGTCTGCGCTGTGTTTTTTCGTGACTGAAGATCAGACAGGTCCTAAAGAACTCGTCAAAGCTCAGGTAAGAAACATATCTCAGTATGTACAAACAGTTGCCTATTCCTTTAAAAGAACAGGCAACTGTTTTTTCAGTCTGAGATATGTTCTTGCCTGAGCCTGATTGTGATTTGATGTGTGAAACCATAGACATTAGCATTTAGCCTCTCCTCCTCTCCTCTATGTGGCCAAATGGGGGTGAAGTTAGAAGCGACCAAGCTCCTCCACGTTCCCCCTATATGGTTATGTGAGATCCAAGTATAGTTACACAAAATTAAACATGTCAATTTTCTAAGTGGATGAAAAGGGGAACTATATTGTAAGGCGTAATAACACTTAAGAAGCACTTTGGCGTCTTACTGCGCAGATGTCGAGGTGCAACTACTCATGTAACTGTATTTAAATATGGGAAACGTGGAAGAGCTTGGTGGCTTCTAACTTAACCCCATTTAGCCCCATAGAGGAGTGGAGATGAGGCTAAATGCTAACAACATCTTTGGTCTTTTTGACTGAGTGCACGCACAAAGACCAGACAGGTGCACATTAACTCGTCTAAGCTCAGGTAAGAACATATGTCAGTATGGAAAACCGGTGGCCTGTTCCTTTAAATACAGGAAGTAACAGCTAGAGGTAAGAGGTAGAGTTTTCATACTGTTGTGCAATCGTAAAGTTGTGCAAGAGTCTAAAGTAGAGACCTGTACAGGAATGGATTTTGTGGATTATGTTTTGGTCTGACCGCCCGTTCCCGCCTAAGGCTTTATGAATCCTGACCGATCCTACAAAATTAGTGTCGAGTCCTGCAAGTCTCGTGAGAATTCCCGCCCGTTGCAGGTCTCTAGTCAAGAATTCTATTAAACTTTCCCTCCAACTTACTCGTGTTGAAGAACATGCATGATAACTGGCAAACCGTTGGGCGACAGACCCATGTTCACTTTTTTGTAAATAAATATTTCATTGTTAATGAACATTTGTTGGGCATTGATTTTTTTGTTTTAAACCTCCTCCTTTTTCCTGTTAACCTATCTACCAACATTCAAAAATAACAAAAAATACAAGAAATACCATTTTCCCCACTCTTGCCATCTGGTGGTTGTTTCAGGTACTACATAATAGACAGGTCCCCAAAAGTCACCAATTACCGGACAAAAAATAAAAAAGAAAACTTAGGAGATTTTGGTTCAAAATTTGCATCTGGAGCCCAAGGCTCAAGAAAAAATTTTGAGAGTGGTTTTGGTGGCTCTATTCCCTTAAAAAAAATGGGGTCCCCATATGGAGCAGTTTGCCTTGAGGTCCCCATTTGTACTGATTTACAAGTATGTGTGTGTGTGTGTGTGTGTGTGTGTGTGTGTGTGTGTGTGTGTGTGTGTGTGTGTGTGTGTGTACGCCTGCACTTTATTTACACAAATTTAACATTTTCACTTTCTTATTAATGACGTGCAGCATCATTGGATGATGACATTTTGACAACATATGTATTCCCTTGGTATTTCAATCCCCTCCCACACTGTCCGCGTGTGAGCTGGAAACCTTTGTGTCTCTAAACATCCAACACTTCAACTACAGAGTGTAGAAGATGACTCAAGAACATTCATTAAAAAATTCTGAAATCAAGCTCTCTAAACAAATTTTGTAGAAAAAGAAAAAGCGCTTCATCTAAACAAGGATCTGCAACTTACTCCTTCTGAAGAGCGTCTTAACCTGGGTTAGAGTAATTTTTTTCCAATTATGCATATCCAAATCTCAAAGCGTATTGACTTGAGACCTTACAACCTATAGTGATACCTCATTTGAAAGCCAAGACCTTCTAGTTTCTAAAACTATGTGTAAGATCCGTGTGAGTGAAACACAACTTTTGCACATTTGCCGACCCTTAATCCTGACCCCGTGCCCAGACCCTCATTAAAGGGACTATACAGAGTTTAAAATGTCAAAATAAAGTATTTTCCTCCCCCTACATGTTTCAGCCATGTCCTAATGTGTAGAATGAGCCCAGACCTGTTCACCACAACTGCCTCTAAAATCCTGCACAGTCACCCTAAGGTGTTAATTCGGGTCCGAAGTGCCGTCATGCACGAGCTTAATATAGAAGGTGCAGTGACACGTATGACCTGAGATGGCAGCAGTGAGTATAAAATGGCAAGCTTGCATCTAGCCCCTTTAATAAAGATATACATTTGAGGAAGACTGGGTCCTTTCCCAGGATCATGTCATACGGTCTCCTCCTGGATTGTGGTTCATTCTAGATGTGTAATTTTATCAACTCATTGACTTTTTATTGAAGATTAAAACAAATAAAAAATACAAGAGCTGCATCTGGCTTTTGAGAGAATGGCTGCCAATGCCTGACTTGATCCACTGAGTTAAATTTCCCTTCTCTGTGGCCAAACACACACTTTTACTGCAGACCTTATGTCATGAAATGATTCACTGCAGAGGGCGCCATAGAGCCTTACACGAGCGCGGCTTGAAATGACGCCATTAAGCGCAACATAAGGTCAGTCTACGAGCGGGGGCGACGGTTATGTTTGCGCGAAGGCCGTCTCCCGCGCCTGTCCCTGGCTTCTGATTGGGCCGTGGGCCATTAATGCGGGCTTCTCTGGGTAATTACTGTCATGTGCATGTGCTGCGATATATGGTATTGATATCATTTTCACAGTAGAACAGTCCGGCCGGTGTGATGCGAATGAATTATGGACATGATGGTGGAACCCCGTCATCAAGCGCGCGTTAGGGCCATGTCCGCGGGGAGGCATCAGTCTGCGAGGGTCAATGTATGGATGTGAGATCAATGGGCTGGGTGAAGACTCTTGAAGAAAAAAACGTGTGTGTAAGCCATAATTATCGAAATATTAAAGCATGCGGCGGGAGTGCAATTTGCAGTGAATATTTAAAACACTTGCACAGCTTCTTTATATATTCTTTTTCATTGAATCAATGCGCCGTTTCAAAACCTCTTTAGTCCTGTCATTAAAGAGACTAGATGCAAGTTGGCCATTTTATACTCACTACCGCCACCTCAGGTCTTATGTGTAACTGCACCTTCTATATTAAGCTCGTGCATGACGGCACTTCGGATCCGAATTAACAACTTTTTGAGTGACAGTGCAGGATTTCAGAGGCAGTTGTGGTGAACAGGTCTGGGCTCATCCTACACATTAGGACATGGCTGTAACATGTAGGGGGAGGAAAATACTTCACTTTAACATTTTTAAACTCTATATAGTCCCTTTAAGGAGCAGACTAAGGAAAAACTATTACATTATGTACCTCCAAACTACTATTACACATGATTTTATTGTGTATATGTGCCTTTCAGTCATTCCGTAGGTGTGGCTGCCATTATGGAGGTTGCTGGCTTGTGTACATCGATGGGCGTGGAAAGTGTTTCTCTGTGGTCCTCATGGAGGGGAGCTGACACTGCTGCAATAGCACCCACTGGTGCAAAAGACAATTTATGAAATAGATTTCAATGGAGACTTTGCACCTCGCAAACACTGCTTAAACCACAAATGGGAACCCGCGGTCGGATTTGTCCGCTAAAGACTCGAGAGTTGACTCGGACTGTGGTGTGAGACTCGTGAACAGTCCCTCACACACTGTATTACACGTGCTGTTTTGACGCTTGACTCTGGCTCTGTCTTGTCTCTGGCTCCTCTGTGCTCCGTATATAAGCATGTACTTGAGCTGCTCATCAGCTCTTCTGCTTTGCCTCATGCCCCCCCTCCCTCCCCACCTTGGAGCGCACGCTGTCCTGTCGTGGTTTTGTTGACATCGTGATCACGCCATCGTGTACTTCTAGTGATCACGGCAAAATACAACAGTAAACCTGCGTCTTCAAGGTAAGACTGGAACAGTGGAAGTATTATTATATAATATGATGGTGCAACAGGTTCAGTTTTTACTGTATGATACAGGGCACTTCAGTAACATGCTGAAGCTAATACTGCTAATGTTTGTGACACAGCTGTGACTACTATACTGATGTTACTTTTACAAAACTGAACTATGAAATGTAGTGATGTGTGAGAAATAGTTCAATGAATGACACAGGGTCTGCCTTTGACTACAGCTTTAGACAGTGCTATATAGTTCATATTATTTCTGTGTTTTCCTAACTTACCATTGCATTGGGATTGACTGTGAATGGCCTTATGCTTCATAGAAATATTGTGATATTGATTAAGTGTGTGTGGAAGCCTTGGGCCTGTATTTGTCTGATGGTTGTTTTTCATTTACAGCTGTTTATTGATTTTGAAGCAGTTTTAGTGTACCGTGATTTGAATTAATGTAAAGCATATAGAAACCATGGGACTTGGACTTGACTTGTGGAGTCAGAGACTTGGACTTGACTTGGACTTGTGGGTCAGGGACTTATGTGCATCTCTGGCTTAAACCCCCGCCTTGACCGAGCCCATGCTCTCCCATTCAGCTTTACCCAAATCTAAAAGCTTCTCTACTGTGGCTCACAACCTTTATTCCAGTGTAATGTCTCATTTGAAAGCTAAGACCTACAAAACAGTCTAAGATCTCTCCTTGCGTAGTCGTCATGTGGTGCTTAAAATTTGAAAAGTTTGGCTTTAAAGGGTTCCTTTTTCTAAGAATAGCTGTGAACCATGTAACAACGCTGGGCAAGGTATCATATTTTTTAAACCACGTTGGTTTTTGTTCTATGGAATTAAAACCTTTAAGCCTAAGGCTTTGATTGACCGGTCCTGGAGGACTGTGGAGGCCCGCAGCTGCTCTGCCTGCCATTTTGCCCTTTTTTATTCTCGAGGAGGGGCAGGGTGTGCTATGTTATGTTCACAAAAATATGGAACCATTACAATGAATGGGGCGGAATAGCTACAGTCTATCTCCTGTATGTTATATCTAGTGTACAGCATATCAAACTGCACTAACTAAATTCAAGGTGTGTAATACAAAAATAGAGCACCTCAAGCAGAAGAGAAGAGCTGGTACTTAAAGCAGAACTAAGTAACTCGTGCCCCTCGTTGCATGATACGTTTTTTTTACTCATTAATGGTCATTGAGAGTAAATACTACGCTGACAGAAAAGACAAAGGGAGAGAGGGATATTGTACATCCAATTACACAGTGGAGAAAAAAAAATTAACTCGAACTTGGCTGTAAATACTGTTTAATTGGCGCTATCCTGCCATTACCTTTGCCCGTTAGCCTGTTAGCTTCTTCGTAATAGGTGGCGTTCACGATTTAGAATGTGATGATGTCATAATGTCAGGTGGAGGGCAGGGCCAATAAAACTCTATGGGAGAAATGCAGTTTTTGGAAGAAATCTCCAAAACGAAAATTGACAAATGTTTTTCCTCTTCAGTATTTGATCGTGATTGGATTCACAAACCTGTGATATTATTTTTATGTTTGAAAGTCCTTTCTATTGGACAACATCATGGTCATGTTTTCGCACATTGTCACCACTTATTGACATTTTTCAGAGATAATAATTGGACATTAGTTCATATGTGCTGACGATGAACTTTGTGACAGTTTTTGGTTCATGTGGATTCCTCCAGTCACGACTGAGATATGAGCCAAAAACAAAGACATAAAAATATGCATTTTGTCAGTTACCACCGTTACCATAGTTACCATCAGTTGACCTCCACCTCAATGTTAAACTATAGGCTCTTTAGAATGTTGTGATGTCACGTGAACGCTACCTATTCCATTAGTGTGTATTGGGGCCCCCGACCCGGTGGCACTCAAGTAGCATGCATGGTTTCTGGCCACAGACACCAAGGGGAGATGAAAGACCCCCCAATTATTATTAGGATTCATTAAGGTCAACCGTTACAAACTGCCTGGAGCTTAACAGACAAGTCAAACCTGTTTAATATTTTGCACAGATATATATATGTTTTTCTTTTTTTGTACCTGCAAAACACAATGGAAATACCAAAATAGTCCTAAAATATTACGCTACTCTTGTGTTTTTGAACCTTTGGAGATGGAGTCCATCTCTCTGTATTGGTTACGATAATGAGCTCAGTGGTCAAATATAAAGTAGCATAAACCAGCTCATTACTGCAGCTGTGAAAAACCAACAATAGGCACTTCACACTGCGCAATTACTCCAAATCAAAGGGCATTCGGTGCCTTTAAAAAACATAATGGTGTTGTTTGGGGGCAGAGCTATTACTGAACTTGTTAAGCAATTACTGTACGTGAAAATGACAGTACAACACGGAATATAAACAGTATTTCTTGTTTTCTGTTCAACTACTCTGACACAATCCTGGCTCGGGGGTTTAGACTTGGAGAAGACTATGAAGCTAGCAAAATACATCTGGTTGATTTCTTTTTTATGTAGGTAACAATGACAACTGTGTTAAGGTTATTGTTCAAACCATAAACATCTGCCCCATATGCCCAAATACTATAGACTGTATATATACATTAAACAGGTAAATTATGTACAGTCAAAACAGACATATATTTTGTATTTTTGCCAAATTATGCAGTAAAAAAGTTGTCGTGTCAGGCAATGTCATTGGCAATGCCACTACTCTTCACTAAATGAGATTTCATACCAGTTGGAAACCAAACCCTCATGTAAAAGTATAAGATTTTCTCAATTCATAAGGGACTGAGGGGGACATCTGCCAAGTGTTTGCTCATGTACAAAATAAGTAGCACATGCAATAGAGCAGGGGTGCCCAAAGTGGGGCCCGCGGGCCAAATTTGGCCCGCCGAAACAATTCTGTTGGCCCGCCAGAGAGTGACCTACTTTTGCGCTGCCTGTGGTTAATACTAACTCTCTTCCATTCATTCTCAATGGCGTCAAATTGGGGGCGCTGTTTCACTCCTTTCAAAAAGTTAAGGAAACACTGCTGTGGTGTCTTGGTGTTTGTCAATCACAGAGTGTTGTAGCAGCAACTTTCACAGTTTTCCAACTTTTATTGCAAAGGTTGTTAGCATCGACAACAGTATATGTTAAAAATAGACTTATTAAAGAATTGATGCTGAACTGACACTTTCAAAATAATCTAATGTGGCATTTTCTTTGACTTAACGAATGAGGTAAAGTTACTGTAGGTGCTGTAGATACAGGTGTTTTGTTTTTTACATTTTGCACCATAATGATACAATTGTTGATTTTGTTCTACTAAAACTAGGCTTTTGCCAGAGTTGCCATTTGTTTTAATATAGCATGTTATTTGCATAGATAGAATCAAATGCAAATGTAGGCTATGGGGGGAAAAAAATGTAAATAATATAAAGTAACTTCATAATTTGCAGTTATATGTGTTTCGTGCTTGACATCGCTGTGTTTGGCCCGCGACTCACAGGCACTTTTTTCATTTTGGCCCTCGGAGACAAAAAGTTTGGGCGCCCTTGCAATACAGGATCAACAGCAGTCATTTTTTACTCACCCAGCATTCTCTGGTTTGTAATACATGCAAATGGTAAATTTGGAGCTACACGCCTGCAAATAGCTATATGCTGTTTTCCAGCGGGAACTTAGCGTCTGTCTAAATAAATGACCCCCTAATATCCCTTTTCCACTGGCCATATATCCAGCCCGGTGCCAGGTCGACCCGTGTAGTCAAGTGTTTCCACTGGTCAGACCAGGGTCAGGCTGTGACAACCAGGTATCAGTTTTGGGACCAAGCTCAAGCTTGCTACCGTGATGTGAACAGAGTTCTGTCCTCTGATTGGCCAGGGCAGAGAGGACAGCCCTCACTAAAAGAGGCAGGCCATACCAGATTTAATATTTCACAACATCATGCTGCCAATGATAACATTTAGCCTCTGTTAACACAACTTAAATCGGTGTTAGCATTTTATTAGCTCAGCTTGCCTTCATAGTTCAACTTTCAGCTGCTTCCTTCCTCCTCCTCAGTGTTTCCATTGCAGCTCACAAAGTTTAGTTGTGGTTCTGTTCCTTCAGTAATGTGTATTCCTGTGCTACGTGTCTGTGAGAGCTCCGCCCACAACTACTGAAAATGAAACTGGGCCAAAGTGTGTACTCAAGAGCTACTTGAATAACACTGTCAGAGCTCAATCTTCCACCTGGTGCAACAACAGTGTTGGTGCAGACGAGGCTGGAATCTTGCAAACAAATGGTGCGTCTGTGCTTACGGCCAGTAGCCTGAAGAAAGGGGCCGACTTACACTGCCAGCAATGAGCGCTTGCTACTTCATTCGACACTGAGGCTACATCTTTTAAGCTCTCACAGAACAAACAATAAACCCACTGTACCAACATATTCCTGAAACAAAATATGGTAGTAAATTAGTCATGACAATTGAGGTAGCTCAAGTTACAAATGCCTTTAGAAGGTTTGTATGGATGTATGAATGGAAAAATACTAAACCCCATCTGCAGTTCTTTGTGGCTAACATCATTCAAACAAAACAAAAGAGAATAGGGAAAGCGGAAAAAAAAAGGACATCTTTGACTGCACTTTTGCTCGAAGGCATTATAACTATTTTCAGTGAATATTTTGTCAAAAGTAACTGAAAGTAGTGTAACCCAGTTACAATAATATGTAATAAAAACATACTGCATTTTTATAGCTGTAACTACTATTATAGAATATATTAACATTTTAAAGAAACGCTGACTGAGTTAAACATTCGCCTAAGAGAAAGAGAATGGTCCCGCGTGTCTGTTGTGGGTTGGGGGGACCACTGTAGATAACAAAGTCATTCACCGAGGTGTCTGTCCAGCCCACTTACTGTGTCAGGTCTGGAGCTAAAGCTTAAGTTCCTGTCAGCACGAAAGTCTATCACCCTGCGATTAGAAACACAAGGCCGGGCTCCAAATGCCATTGACCGCACCAAGGCACCGGCTGACCTACCTCATTTATCCAAAACAACAAACCACTTTTCTCTTTTGTGAAATCTTGGATACAATTCTTTAAGAGAAGATTTCTCTAAGGGCTCTGGGCACATTCTGGCTCTTTGATCACATATTGTTCTCAGTACGGAGTCCAGCAACCAACAGAACCATTCCTATTTCACATAAGTTCAAAGCACTACAAAACAGTTACCATGGCCTTTGTCATATAGGGAATAAAAAAATGTCAGCTGTGAAATGAAGCTCCGGGTGCAATTAAGCAAAAAAAAAAAGGGGGTGGGGGGGGGGCATTTGATGTCTGTGCAAAAACAGACACGTCTTTTTTTGGAGCCAGTGTTATTATTGAAGTGACAAGCAATTATATGAAAATGAGACAATTTCACCAAAAGGGAATTAAAATCACTCTAATTTGTTTCCGGGTAAAAATAGAAAGTCTGTGTTTGAGCACTGAACACTGATGTCAAACCAAAACAAAGTCTCTATTTCATCCAGGCTGAATAACATTAACAGATACAATAGCAGTACAATAGTTAACATGTACGAGGCGCGTGTTAAAAGGCAGGTCTCCGGCTGGTTTTTCTCTGTCTAATTAACTTCCTTTTAGAATAGAGTAAGAGTTTTATATTGAACAATCTTTGAAAAGCTATAATTTTTCAAACATGTTCTTAATTATACCTCCAATGGCCAGCCAAAGGGCAGGGCAGGACAACCAGGCAGAGGGAGTGTTCAGCTCCTAAAGCGACCGCCATACAACTAATGCACTTCTTGCCTTGAGTTTCACCATCTAGTTTTCGTTCTGGACTGAGACTAAAATCAGGAAGGTGTTCATTTCTATTTGCATCAAAACGCAAGGAATAACGCACATTTGAGCGAATACAACAAACCTACTGTGAAAAACAAATATAACATGGTCATATTTAGCCAAGTACCTTACCTGTTGGAGCAGTTGTGTTCCGTGTTGAGTTAAATGTCAAGGCAATTCAATGTGCTTGACAGTTACATAAAATCAATCCATAAAACATCTGTGTAAGCATTAATTGATTAAATACATTAAAAGCGATGAGTGCAGATAAAATATTTCAGTCAAATGCAGCCAAAAAAAACATGTGAGCCTGGGTTTGAACATCGTGAGAGTTGAGGCCTGGCTCACATAATCTAGAAGTTTCTTTGAGATTTTAGTTGCGTTTAGTTGTGTTTTTTATTGACTTTGAGAACCACCAGGAGACCCCTCCCTGAGGTTCTTAGAGCCGAGTCGGTACATACTGCTCTAAAATGTCCGAGATGTACTTTGGTGTTAAACCATGAACAGACAAGTAGAGCTGTTTTAAATTCTATTCTCTGAGTGACAGGAAGTCAGTGCAAATACCGGAGCACTGGACTAATATGGTCGTATTTCCTGGTTCTGGATGTACTGCAGCCGTTACAGTAGTCTAACCTGCTGGAGACAAACGGATTGATGTCTCTCTAAGTCTGGTTCCGACACTATATCTCTGATCTTGGCCATGTTTTTTTAGATGGTAAAAAGCTGCTGATGTTATTGAGAGACTCGAGGTCACTGAGAATGATCCCAGTTTTGTCTGAGTTTAGCTGGAAAAAATTGTTTTCCATACACAAACTGATCTGTTGGATGCGATCACAGTGTATCTACAAGCCCATGTTCATCTGCCGTTGGTGACACATAGATCCGAGTGTCATCTGCACGCACATTATAGCTTCGTAATTGCTGTGTATGAACCAATAGAAGCATGCATAGATTGAATAAGAGGGGTCCCAGGATCGACCCCTGTGGAACCCCAAAGGTCATGACCATTTTTTTTATGAAGATTGGCTTTTTAGCAACAGCAATTTCCAGGTTGGCACTCCTTCCAGAATACAAACAATGCAGTCCTTGTTTAGAAACCATCCAGAAATGACCTCCATTACAGTACGGTGAGTTGTTAAAATATAGCACAGAAAGGGGAAGAGAGGAGAAATGACGACAAAAGGTTGGCAATAAACAGAAAGTCCAGCTTGAATGTAGCTCCACAGCTGACACTCCCATAATGTTGTGGGGTTTTTAAAGCAGTAAAGTTTAGTTGCAACAAATGTTTGCAACAACAAATGCAAGGAATGTTGTGCAGTGTCAATTGATAACACGCATGAATTCAACAAGACGCACTTCTGAGGATTATTTGATGATCGAACAACAACAGGAAGAAGAAAGGGAGTGAGCGCAATTATACGTGTGAATGTCTTGAGAGGAGATTTGCCGGTGGAGTGTGATAGGCTGATTCGACAGGAGGCAGGGACAGCGTAGTCTTGCCAATTTCTTGAGCTTCATTACATTGCAAACACCAAAATGATAAGGTCCTTACACCGGCATGCATGTACAGGGGTTTACTTATGCTAGTGAGGGGCTAATGGCCGACGTGCGCCCTGTAATCCATTTTCCAATCCCACGCTTGGTCACACGCGGGTGAGAAACGCCGTGAAACATTAGTCTTCGCCTGATATTCGGAGCCGCCGCGACTCGGGAACATCCGTAAAACGGCGTCGGCGGAAAAGTCCTTATCATTTCCGTGAGACAATCCCTTCATTTGTGTGCGTTCCATTGTGTCGAATGTGTGATTTTGCAAATTTTATTTTCTCCTCATCTTTTCAGATCACGTCGCGCCCCGTGCCGTCTCATCACTGCTCGTAGCTGGAGTGGATGGCCCGCTTGAATGGAGGCGAGTTATTACAAGAGGAAGTGCGCGGCTGTCTGAGGATACGATGATTATCTCGGCGTGGGATTGCCGCGTAGGGAGTGTGGCGGCGGAAGGAGCACAAACCTATCTGTTGTATCTTTACCCGCGGACCGTGGCCAATAGCAAACAGCCGAAGCTCGGTTAAAAAAAAAAGGCCTATATCATAGTAAAGCGATTTTCTGAGACTATTCAGGTGATTAAGGAAAGAAATGTAATTTAGAGACATCAACTTTGAACTTTTGCAATACATTACTGATTACTGAAGTTTACTGTCATTCTATGTTTTTTATACACAGATAAGATATTTTGGGCCAAATCTTCCAGTGGGCATCATTTATAAAAAGAGAAGAGGTCGACTGAGGTGTGGTTTATTACAAGCAGCGCTGAGAGCGGTGCCTCGCATTCATTTACATCGCGCTGCCTTGTGCTCTTCCTTAAAGGATCCATATCATGCTATTTTAGCCATTCCAAAGTTAAGTATAGGCATTTATATGAATTATTGTACCTCTACCGCTATTGGGCACTCATTTTTGTGATAAATATACGTGTTTTCTGGAGGTATTTTTCAAACCCGGAAGACACAGCGCTTCGATTCAGTTAACTCCGCCCCCTCTCTCCGCACATACTTTACCGTAATATAAATAAACAGTAATAAGTGAAGTCACTTCACGATGCAGTTATAAGGAGTTGACATCAGCAACACAGCTTCATAAATGGCTAACACACATGCTAATCTGCTAACACACAAGCTAACACGCGTTTGGACTGACTCACCGCTCTGGTCCATCGCTGTTTACATTATGGGACTCGTGTTGGTTATAAAAGTTAATCCACTTTGATTCTGGCGAAGGTTCACCAAACATCCATCAGAGACAGTCACAGAAAAACAATATTTTGGTGATAATCGCTGAATCCCGGAGAAAAAAACAACTTCAAGTGGCCTCTTCTTGAAAAAGGTTGAATAAACTCCTGTCCTTGTAGCCAAATGCGCTTCTTTTTCTCCGTCCGTGACATTATCATTAGTTAAGAATAAAGAACAGGTGTGTCCAGAATAAGTTGCAACGAGCTCCATCTTCACAGCTGCAGCGCAAACATGACTGATCTGTTCAGACGCTCAGGGGATGTGTTTGTTTTGGCCTCAGCTGACCTGGAAGCACCTCGGGCACATCCCTTTTTATTTTTATTTTTTTCTCTTTGCATCTCTTTGCATCTCTCTTACAAAATAATGAAAAGGGTGGTTTACAAATTAAAATCAGGCCGTAAGCATAGAATTAAGACATTACATTACAGACGTCGAGCACTTCCGTCCCGCTGTGACGACACAACTGAACACTCAGTCGTTCACCAGGAGAGGGAGGAGCAGCTGCTCAGAGAGCAGGATTCAGGAGGATTACTGAGAGCTGCGTGAATGAAGCCACAAACCACTCTGGGGGTGTTTTTGATAAGGAAATAGCATAACAACATGGCTAAAAGCTCTAAAAAGTCGATTTTCCATGATATAGGACCTTTAAGCATTATAGGCTCTCACAGGTCAAACTAAAATCTTTATTAACCCCATCGTGGGTTAAACAATGTTCGTGTCTCGAGAGAATGAGACCTTTCTTCCCTCGCACTAGACACTAACACTCGCTTTGCGCAGTGTCACGGAGGAGCATCCACCATATTAAGTAACGTTTGAAACAATTCAGGCGGAGTGCATGTGCGTCTAAAAGGCCTCTGCAGCGAGGGAGGAGCCAATGCTCACTCAAGCTCCAGGTGCAACTGTGAAGGCTGCCGACGTGGAGGAAGAAGCAACATACAAATGTAAGTTCCACCTTTTGAGACGAGTAAAATGACTGTCAATTTAGTTGCACAATGATCTAGATCCACGTAAAAAAAAAACTAACCACTGTACACTATCTATTCTGTACTGCACTATTGCACTAATACTGTGCACACCTCAAGTGCTTGATGTAGATTTGATATCTCAATTACGTACATTTCAGGGCCGATTGATAAGACCAGACAGTTAATCAAACTAAGAAGCAAACATGACACCTTGTTCACAAGAAGGCGTAATGCATTGAGAGATGGCAGGGAGTGAGTAATTTAATAATCAAATTCTTCACCATTAGCCTTATAAGGCCACTGAGGCTGGTCGTCATCAGATTTCTTAACAGGTTAAGGGCCACACGAGGAATAAGTAACTGTAGTCAACATTTTACTAGCATTTTGTCTGTATTGGTGCGTCTACGTAGGTTTCCTCCGGGTACTCCGGTTTTCCCTATCACTAAAAGCATGTACAATACCCTCTGGGGCCAGGACTCCTCTGGAAAAGAGATTCTTACTACTTTCCTGGTTAAATAAAGGTCAAACAAAAATATTTAGAACATTCAGAACATTGTTGACTACTTTGCATGTTATACATCAAATCATTCAACTCAACTGGCCATAGTGATCTGTGAAGGATCTACCTGAAACAATTGTTTGAGTAGTTGGCTTGTGTGTCAAGCCCTGATTATCCCCTCATTACTGCCCGTGGGTTGTAAAATGTGCAGGTAGCCACAAATGCATGTCTGTCGACACAGATTCATCATCAAGAAAATTGGACCTTGTCTATACTTTACAACCCAAACATGCTTCCAAAAAATGGGAAAATACAAGGTGGGTCACTGTTAATCCAACACAGGTAGTAAAAAAGTAGTCCACACTATGTGCACTCATGTGTTCATATTGTTTTCCATATGAGCTGAAAAGCCTATACACTCAGGGTCTGGGACTGATCAGGGGGAGGAGACGCATGGACCTTCTTTGGAGACATGCATGAGGCATTGGGGAGCAGGCCGATCACGATCCTCATGCCAAGACCCCACCTGAAGATGCACCAGGCCCGTCTGGGAGCATGTCCCCCAAAACACCGCCTACCAAAAAGGCGCAATCCGAGAGTTCCTTGAGAAGGAGGCAGAAAGCAACACCAAAGACATCAGACCAATGTACCATTGACCATTTGGGTGGGGTCAACAGTTTCAAACAAACTGAGATGACGAGGCTTGGCTTGGTATGTAATGGCTTGTGAGTAATTAGAGGCATGGTTAAGTGAAAGCAAGAGTGGTTGGTGTGCAAAGTGTGATAGGTTGAGGCGTAGTCCTGCTCCCGAACCTAGTCAATAAATATTGGCTCCATAAATGTCAATGACAATGTTATTGACTCTTAATGTTCATTCAATGTAACATGTAACATTTGTTTTTGCAACATATTGTTAATATTGTGAAATAATATTGAGCTCTGGATACTTTACGTATATCCTGAATCGTGCTTGTTCTGGCTTTGGGTCATCACTGTGTTTATCCAGACCAGCAGGAGACAGGTCATTTTCATTTGGTCACCTTGGCCCCGGCTGAGCATTAACATATTGAGCTCAGATACTGTCAGAGGACTGTAGGAGTGTTTGTGAATAAATGGATCGTTTTGTCTAATGCCTGGTGTACACTGTGTGACTTTTTATATTATACGATTTTTAGATGTCACATTGCACAACGTGTGGATTGTAAAATCATGAGCCTCGTCCTCACTGTGCGATAGTTCAAAGAGACAATCGTAGTTACAAAAGAAGTTTTGTCGTAGCAGTTTCAGGCTTCAGAAGGCGTGTGTTTAGCTGAGGCAAGTGCTGCATGTTAGCGGGGTTTATCTTCAAGGAAAAGTGCAGAGAAAGTCCTGCAAGATGCAGAGTTGGACCTGCTCATGCCTCTGTTGCTTGTGACTCTGGCGGTGTGCGGTGATGTGTTGACGGGACACTGACAGATCCTCTCTGTAGCGAGAGGAGGCTCACTCTGCGAAAATATCAGACAATGACGGTCGTAGTTCGTCTTTGGTTGTACGATGGCTTCATTTTATATCTTTGTTCCCGTCTCACTGTGCAACCTGCAACCTGCGATTTTCAGACATGGCCTTTGCCTCGAACAGCGGTTCCCAGACTTTTTTTCTTGAAGCCCCTTGGGTCAGGCTTTGAGTGAAATCCATTCTTCGACCTGGACAAAGGTATTCTGCTCTTGACTTTAATATGATTCGGTTCACCCTTTGCTTTTTTAACAGCGTCAACTCTTCTGGGAAGGTCCACTGGGCTGTCCACAAGGTCGAGGAGTGTGTTTACAGGGATTTGTGACCATTCTTCCAGGGTTGCATCGGTGAGGTCATGCACTGAAGTCGGACGAGAAGACCTGGGTCTCAGTCAGCGAAATCGAACCCGGACCTTTTATCTGTGAAGACGAGGGCTGGGTGTTGTTAATTTTTTTTTCCGATACCACTACTTTAACGATACCTGCTTTTCTGCACCGGTGCCTTAACAGTACTTTTTTCGATACCTATGTTCTTTTAATTGAGTTAAAATAATGTGTATAAAATGCATCGTTCAGGAGAAAGTCCAAACACAGCACAACAGAAAACAGTCCGCAGCAACGTCACCTGTAACTTCATTTTTTGAGCAGAATAGGTAGCGTTCACGTGACATCACAACATTCTAGAGAGCCCATAGTTTAAAATTGAGGTGGAGGTCAACTGACGGTAACTATGGTAACTGTGGTAACTGACAAAATGCATATTTTTTTGTCTTTGGCTTTTTTTGTCTTTGGATGTCACACTATTCCCTATATAGTGCACTATATAGTGCTCACGCCATTTTGTAGGGGTCTCCGAATGTCCAGAGAGAAAAAAGTAGTCGAAATTTCCCACAGTGCATCTCAAAAAGTAGTGAGCATCGATGGTCACTAAACGGGTCAATATAGACCACAATGCATTGCGAGAGTCGGAGAAGAGCCTGACAGCGACAGGTCTTTGAACTGAATTACACGACTGAATGAAATCAGCTGTTTCAGTCGTGTGTTTGTATTTCTCATGAATAAACGACCTAAATATAACCGGTTACGGTGACAAGATGCTAACGTTAGCTGCTTACCTTCAGCTTGAGCTGTTAAATGACCAACAGCGTCCTCTCGAATAATCCAAGCCATTCATGTAAAATCCATGTGAAATATAAAGTATCTGACTCGTATTAATCCATCAATATTCCACTGTCTTATGAGTTTGGTTGGTTTTTGTGATGATAGTTTTAATTTTAATTTAAATGAGAAATAAAACGCCTGCAAAAGTGCCAAAACAGTCGTTCTGTTTCATAAAATAAACGTTGTTGTTGTGACAATAAATAAATTCAGAAAAAAAACAAAAACATATCTGCACGCCGCAGCGCGTGTGACGTCACGCAGCGCGGAGAAAGTAGTGGCTTGTGTCCAAATTGCCAACAGAATCAGTGACTGTCTAGTCGACTATATAATGCGGGCCTATGTAGTGAATGAGGGGTTAGGGAATTGTGTGGACATTCGGATACAGTCTTTGTTTTTTGGCTCATATCTCAGTCATTACTGGAGGAATCCACATGAAACAAAAACCGTCACAAAGTTCATTGTCTCCTCTGTCAGCACATATGAACTAATGTCCGATTAGAAAGGACTTTTAGACAAAAAAATAATATGTCAGGTGTGTGAATCCAATCACGATCAAATACTGAGGAGGAAAAACATTTGTAATTTTCGTTTTGGAGAGTTTCTTACAAAAACTGTATTTCTCCCATAGAGTTGTATTGGCCCTGCCCTCCACCTGACATTATGACATCATCACATTCTAAATCGTGAACGCCACCTATTCCCACTAAAGCAGCGATAAAAAGAGAGAAAGGACGTTTTTACCTTCTGTGCTGCAGAGACAGATCCACATGAGGCACCGTTTTCTTTCAGATAAACTTGCACACTGTGCTGTTCGACAAAGTGAAGGCTCACACGTCAAAGATCTGTTACATAGCGAGAGCGCTCACTCTGTCACTAAAAATTTATCAAATCTGTTTCGAAAATGGCTAATGCAGAGTGAGCGCTCACCTTTTCCATCTCTGATAATGACTGAAGCGTTAGTAAGTTACAGCTTTGCCTCGCTTCTGCATTCGTGCTGAAGCTGCTCATGAGTTCAGACTTTTTTAGACTCACTGCGGATCATTTATTGACGTTTGGAGAGAAAAAGTACCGAAAATTGGCATCGAAGAAAAAAAGCTTTTCGATACCGCCTCCTACCGGAGCTTTTCGGTCGGTACCCGGTAGGTACCGTTTAACAGTACCCAGCCCTAGTGAAGAATGAGTACTAACCGCTGCGCTCCTGTGCCGCCCAATTTTCTGAGCACAATTTTTGCCACATTCTAGAGATAACAAGTCAATATCCTGTTTATTCCTACATTTGTGTGTGTGTGGGTGTATATTGACACTGAAATTGATTAACTTTACATATAATCCAGGCGTTTGCTCGCGATTGCTCCAATCACATAATGGCCTGTCTGGCAGATTTATGAAATCGGGGGAACATTTCAAATCCATACAGAGGTCGATGATTGTTCAGTTGTTCTTCTCCGGGTCGACTGCACACAGTTAGCATTGAGCTAGTGCTGACAGAGCGTGAAGAATTAACAGGAAGTTCTATAGATCAGTGGGGTGAGGGAGTGACGAGCATTGATATAGATTGGATCATGCCTTCAGCTACACTATGTCCCGTTGTCAAGGATCGAGCTACTCGTGCTACATACTCCGCCATCTCTTGTTATGTTAACATTTAGCTTAGTATCATCGTCACACACTCTTTCACGACACCCAGCAATCCAAAGATGTCCTTTGTGGAAGATATTCATTCCACTCTTGCAATGACCTCTTCACATAAGTAGCAGCAGCAGCATACACCACATTTTCCTGTCTTGAAGGTTTTTTCAGTGGGATTTTTCTAGATCTAAGACCGAGTCTGGTTTATTGAGTTTTGAACCCCCCAAACAAAGTAATGTAAGAATTTCAGATTATGTCACTAGTAGCCATCTTGACAAAAACATAATCTTTGTAACGAATATGTCAGTAAAATAGGACCAGTACTAGAAATTGTCAAAAATAAATCTTGTATTTTTTTATATATAAACATAACATGAGAGAAATCCTGCAATATATGTTGTCATATTTTAATCTACAGCAACTTTCAAAGTGATATTTCAAACTTTTTGGGAGAAGATTGGCATTTTTACAAACACTGCTAATCTCCATTGATAAATCATGAAATGCTGCCGTGAACCACGTTCCATAGACTGCAGTTCTCAAAATCTGTCAGAGATGTGTCATCCACAGCAGGGAACACATGCTTCTTTCCCATTGCAGTTTCATGGGAAAACGCGCTTATTGAACAGTCTTTACAAACCCACTTTGTGCAGGTCTTGATGTGAAAGTGAAAATTTGGTGGTACTTGAAGGTCCAATCTGAGGCGGGATTTGGTGTGAGCATTTTGAAAACCGCTGCCCCGGAGAGCGGCTTTTCAGCTGAAGCAGACGTATATTCACTCACAGACCGAACACTCCTCACAAAGGCAGCCTTCAGATATTTGTGCAGGCGGAGAGCACTTTTCCGCAGCACTGACAATGAATCAAACTACATTTAACCTTTTAATCCCCCTCCCCTCAGTTCCCACAACATCTTTCCACCGTGTGGTCCACAGATTGTGTCCATTAATCTTGACTGGCACCCGGAATCATTCTCGACTTTTACAGAGTGAACAGCGGTTAGCTCTAGTCCAGTCCAGGGTCATGTCGGGCCTTTCCCTGTAGGGTTTGCCTTTTCCTTTTGTATTGTGCTACGAGTTGATGTTGTGAATGGTCAACCTAAATAGTCAATATGAGACGACAAGGGGTTTACCTTTTTTGTCACATATTGACTCTGAAGGATGGCCGTGGCAGCAAAAAGACCAATTTCTTCACATATTGACTAAAAAGGTTAAAAATGAGGTATAGTGCCTTTAAAGCATCGGAACAGCTCGTCTGCTGTGTGGAGCGTTATTTTGGATGTAGCATCTTAAATCACTGTAGATGCATAGATTGATATAATGTACACTAGAAACATGTCGTCACACAGAAAATGTTCCAGTGTAAATTTGACAGTTTGGTGAGTATATGAGTCCAACCTCAGTGTAAATGTGACTTGACTCTCTTCAGAGTTAACTATAAGTGAGACACCATGAATGACAGTAACATGACACTAAATACAGTGTGTTCTTTGTTTTAAGTAAAAAGGCTGGAGCCTCATTGCACTTCAGTTTGAAGTGAAGAAGGAAGTCATGGAGAACTGAATTTGCATGTATTCGGTCCGGTCTTCTTTCCTTGGTTCCAACCTGCTACAGCTCCATCTGTATTCACCGAAGCCCCTGAGTAAAGCATGTACTTAATTTGAAGTACGTTTTGAGCACGTACAAATGGCTCTGGGTGGATGGACATGGCATTAGAGCAGCGCACCTCTGCTCTCGCAGCGCTCCATATGTAACCATATGTATGTAATAAGGGAACAATAAAGCCCGAGCTGCGGCCAATTTCTCCTGACCTTTGGAGCGGCTGTGAGGAGGCGGCTTTAGGGGCTAAACTACTGCGCGCTGAAGGAATAACAAGACGCAGAGGGTCACAGCTTCAGACCCTCAGTCTCACATAAGAGCATTTAGCAAACACGCAGCTTCATTTCCATGGAAACCACCTCTCGCTGACATGGCGTTTGAATACCGAGATCCAAGTAACACAGTACGACCCAATTCAGCGGACAACTTGAAATTCCTCTCCAAAGATGTAAAACACTAGCAACACAGTGTAAATATCAATATAGAACTCTTTTCCCCAGTCTTATATCTATTTAAATAACATAGCACATTTCTAAAAATTGCGTTGCTGTGTAATCCATCCACCTTGTGCTTTATCTAGTGGCCCCGTTGCAGAGGCTGCACACATTTCCTCCAGGGGGATCCCAAGGGCTACCAGGTCCACAGAGCGACAGTCCCTTCAGCGTGTCCGCGGTCGTCTTCAGGGCGTGGAGCACCTCCCCGGGGAGGCGTCCAGATGTCATCCAGAGCAAATGACTAGGACTGGGCATCTTTCTATTTTCTTTGATACCTGAGCTGAACTGCACTTACTTTTTTTCACACCTAACTACTACCTATTTTAATATGTTTTTTTTCCGCAACACCATGGATTGATTCTTTATCAAAGGAAATGAAGGCGCTGCAAGACAAGCAGACATGCAGCCCTTCTCACGCAGGCGCAGAATTGAAAGTACTGATACGTTCAATACTTTTAAAATATGCAATGCAGTGCTGCTCTATAAGTTATTGCAAGTTTTTCACATAGTTACTCGAGTGTCTGAAACACAAGCAGCTCCTTGACGTTACATAGAAGTAGCTACCGAAGGAAAAGTTAGAGAAGCCTAGTTTATGGAGTTAGGAGGCATGTATATCTTGCACACTCGCCAGCCCCCCCGCCCCCCCCCCCGCACATTCTCCTGCACCGAACTTCACAGTGAGCATAGTGTAAAGATATTAATGCTGTTCCATTTTTCCTCCTCATATGACGTTGTGTCTTCCTCACAAACTATTCAACTTTATCAGTCAACAAATTATATTTCCAGTAGTGCTGTGGAGCATCCAAATGCTCTTTTGCAAACCAGAGTTGAATAGTTGGTGGAACAGCACATCAACATCCTTACACTATGCTCACTGTGAAGTATGGTGCAGGGAAAATCACGATGTGAGGCTGTTTTGTTGCCTCAGGGCCTGGACAACGTGCTATCATCAATAGAAGAATTTATTCATAAGTTTATGAAGATATTTTGCAGAAAAACTTGAGACATTCACAACAGCGTAGAATCCCTTGTATTATCTGGCTGACTCTTCTTTTGCAGCAGTTACTGCTTTTCTGTAGTTGCAGATTAGACGCTCACAATGATCAGGATGAATCTTGGACCATTCCTCTTTACAAAACTGCAACAGTTTAGCGAGATTTCTGGGTGTTCACTTACTTTTTCCACGTATTGTGAATGTTTACATGTTACGGCCAATAAAAATATGATGAAATGTAACTGTTTGGGTGGTATTAGTTTAAGCAGTCACTGTTTCACCCTGGTGCCAGACCCCAAACTATACAACTTTCTTCTTCCTGTTTGGTAATATTATCCATTTTGGTAGCAATCTGATGCAGAACATGACTAAAGCATGAGTCACCAGTAAGTCACACAGTAAGACTGTATCAGACAAGGTGGCTGAAGTGACCCTTGAGCGGGTATTTAAACTCTCAACTTCCTGAAACAAAATCAGGAGGGACTGTTGTTTCAGGGGAAAAGCGAGTCCCTCCACATTTTACAGTAAAGACTCAACCGTAAGGTATGAACTGTGACTGTGATTTTTAATATGTATTCAAATTACATTTTCACAGCAATAAACAGGTCCAACTTTCACGATGATGATGCCATTTTAGGTTCCACGTCCCGCTTTCAAATTTTCCAATTCATCTATGGTACTTTTTCTACTAAACATGTCGTCTGCATTTCATCAAACCAAACCCGATGTGCAAATTGAACGTTTTTCTGATGTGTTGCTTTGCTCGTGTTTTTGTCCCTTTTCCTCTCAATAGTTTTCTCTTAAGATGGTAAAATGTTTTCACCGTTTCCTCCCCATGAAAGCCCAGATCGCCTTTGAAAACTCCCTCTTCTCCCCGTGCACGTGTGCGAGTTTTGACAGCGCCGGGTAAGCATAATGAAGATTGACACGAGATGGCGGCGGCTGTGATGAACTGTCGGCTCCGTTCAGATGGATCGTCTCACGTGCGCGCCCTCACCAGCGAGCCGTGCGCGCGTACGGCGGGTTTTTCCCCGCGCTACGCCGCGTAATGAGCGTCTCTGTTGCGCGCGGGCCTTTGTTCTATTGACAGCGCGTCGCTTTGCAGCACAACCTTCTGAGGGCATTAATCATGAGAGTAATTAAAAGATACTCCATCATGCATTCACGGCCGATGGCAGGTTTATATTGGAGACATGAAAGAAAACACTGGAGAACACGCGAGTGATATGAATGGACTCCAATGTGGGTTTAGTAAAAGAGTCTCATCATAGAGCATAATGTTGAAACACAAACAGTGAAGCGGCTTAAGGTCATTTTTGTTTTGGCCAAATCGATCAATACCAGAGGCCAGTGTCGCTGATTCTGACACCAATACTAAGTAGTGTAAATTCGATTTTGATGCTGAAAAAAAACAAATTCCATACCGATTTTTGGCACCAAGGGAAAAAAGCTGCTTCCCTTTAAAAAGCAGTATTAAGTAACTCTTGCCATAAGCGCCACTGCAGGTGTCGTAGAATGTTGTGTTTTTTTACTCATTAATTGTACATCCAATTACACAATGGAGATCATTTTTTCACTCAGACTTGGCTGTAAATACAGTTTAAGTGGTGCTAACCCACAGTTAGCTTTGCCCGTTAGCCTGTTAGCTTCTTCTTCGTGTGTATTGGGGCCTCTGACCCGGAGGCAGGAAAGCTGCAATTCTGGTTTTCTAGCCAGAGAGACCAGGGGGAGATGAAAGATCCTCCAATCATCCCATCAACACTCGTATTACCCCCAGAGGGAGTACGGAAAGGATTTATTAAGGTAAACAAGTTACTTAGTGTTGCTTTAAATATACACCCTATTTGCTTTAGCAAACGTTTGTCTCTCTTTAGATCTGCACTCTATTATTTACTTTTACAGAACGCTCAACATTGCATTAGTTTATTTGGTTGAACCATGTTCTCTCTAATTGAATGTTTTCCTGCATTTTTAGCTGCAAAGTTAATAGTCAAATGCTTATACTGTACTAGACGATATAATCTACAATTTAAACTATTTACTGACTGGATTTGGCCCATGACCATCAAAACACTGTGTGCGGCTGTCGCATTTAAGTGCATTAATTCAAAAGCACCAAACATTGTTAAAAATTAGCTTTTTTGCGTCCCTAACCCTAACCCTTATGCTAATTTTAGAGAAAAAATTCATAGTATCCAATGATAACTGACACATGAAAACTATTGGAAGTTAGTGTTCTAAGCTAAGCCATAGAAATGAATAGGCCACTAAGTTACCCATAGCCATACAATTCTACAGTTTTGTTTTTTGTTTATTTCCAATCAAAACGGCCTCTCCGTTTGACCTGACCGAACACCAGTAATCAGATCCTACATTTCCACAATGAATACATTTAGTTTTAGGACTTTATCCAGAGTTTTACTACATTATTTCATGAGCCCAGAAGACTAGCAACCACTTCAAAAATAGACAAAGTTAGAGTTTAAGTTTTGGGGCCGACCTCTGGCTGTGGCCTAAGCACTCTGAACTGATACAAATGTGACGTGAACAGACTGGTGGCCTCTGATTGGCCAGAAGAGAGAGGACCACCCTCACTGAAACATGCAGGTCATATGAAATTGTATTCCGTTTCTTTCCTTTAGTATTTGCCTTGGCACCTGTGAGTAGTTCCATAAACCCCACCAAAAGGCTGCATTTTTCCACATTGTTCTCACGTCGGCTCAAAAAACATTTCAGCGCCGCTCTGTTTTTCCTTCGGTAATGTGTATTCTAGCGTGACATCTATGGGAGCGTCGCCCATACTAACAACTGTGGTCCATTATTAAGTGGAAACCCTTGTGTGCACTGTGTGGAGTAGATACGTGAGGAGCCAAGTACTTCGACTGAGCCGTACTCAATGGGAGCATGCTACATGGAACCGCGACAACATGGGTCTGGCCCCCTGGCAATTTCCCATAACCAATAAAGCTTTTAGCAGGACATCGCCAGCTCGTCTGTAAATATTCAGGTAGGTCATGATGAGGTCAAATGATAAAATAAATGAATAAAAAACACATTATTAACAGAATTGTCAATATTTTCTGCTCGTAAGGACTATGAGTGATAATACCTTCACACTGCGCGGGTCGGCGGTTGTTCGCGTGACCGTTCTGTGGGTCACGAGTTGAAAAGTTCGTAAATCCCTGTCGAATGTGCAGTGCCGTGTGCAAACAGGGACCTTGCAAAACCCCATACATCAGGCTCTTATTACTGCTCCGCACACACTTCCTGCCTGTGCCTGCGGGGGATTGTGGGAGTTGTATTGAAATATTGAGTGGAGCATTCCCCGGACGGCACGGGCCCGCTGTCAGAGGCGTTAAATGTCACGGCGACGAGAACAAATGAAGGTGCAATCACAGCGACGGAGGAGAGCGCGGGGCGTCCGGGGAACCGCGGGAGTAACGACGCTCACAACAGGGGCCGCGCTCTCCCTCATACAGAATGAGGCCACACTTGGAAACCATATATGATCGCGCTCACCAGTGTTATCTGCTCCAACATATAACAGCGGGAAATTCAGGTAGGTGATAAGATAGAGTCAATAATGCTATTTGGAAGATATAATACATTACAGCATGGAGGAAAGAGATTAAGATAAAGAGAGTTTATGGTCCATTCACAGATACATTTTTATTGTATTACTCTAGAAAGCTTTGTGTTTTATTATTTTATTTTTTCTCGACTGTGGATAGTGAGGTCCTATATCATGCTTTTACACTGCGTTCCAAATTATTATTCAAATTGGATTTTTGTGTCAAAAAGGTAAAAAAAAAAAAGCAATAATAATGAAACTCATGGATGGTATCGTGGCTCAGGGCTCTATGAATCACTGACATAAATCTCAGAGACCTGGGATGATTAGTTGTCGGGTTAAGCCCAGTTAAGGGAAAAACTACTGAAAAAGGGTGTTCCACTTTATTATGCAGATCATCATTTTCAAGCAATATGGTAAAGAAAAAGGGACTTTCTGCTGATGAAAGTGTGAAATAGTTGAATGCCTTGGTCTAGGTATGAAAATCTTCGATATTTCATGAAAAATTAAGTGTAATCATCATACAGATAAGAGATTTGTGGATGATTCAGACACACTCCGTTTTGTGCCGATAAAGGCACAATATGGACGGTTTCTGCCAACACGTCAGATTAGGAGAACAGATGCCACAAAGCACCATACAGGTATTTGAAGCTGCTGGTGCCTCTGGAGTCCCCCAAACATCAAGGTGTAGGACCCTCCAGTTGTGCATAAACCTTCTATCCTGGCCTCCCCTAAACTGTAAATTGAATGTTCATGAACAGAAACGGCTGCAGTGGCTCAGAAATACATGAGGACTCATTTTCAAACAGTCTTGTTCACTGATGAGCGCCGTGTAGCCCTGGATGGTCAACTCAATGGAGTAGTAAATGGTTGGTGAATGGCCACAATGTCCCAACAAGGCTGTGACGTCAGTAAAGAGGTGGCGGAGTCATGTTTTGGGCCAGAATGGTGAGAGAGCTGGTCAGCCCCATTAGGCCCTTTTAGGCTCCCTGAAGGTGTGAAAATGACCTTTGAAAAATATGTGGAGTTTCTGACTGACCACTGTCTTCTATGCTACAAAAAGAAGAGCTGTGCTTTCCCGAACAAAATCCTCTTCATGCATGACAACGCACCATGTCATACTGCAAAGAATACCTCTGCATCACTGGCTGCTATGGGCATAAAAGGAGAGAAACTCATGATGTGGACCCCCTCCTCCCCTGACCTCAACCCTGTTGAGAACCTTTGGAGCCTCAACAAAAAAAACATCTATGAGGGTGGGAGGCAGTTTTCATCCAAACAGCAGCTCTAGGAGGCTATTCTAACATCCTGCAAAGAAATCCAAGCAGAAACTGTCCAAAAACTCACAAGTTTAATGGATTTAAGAATTTTGAAGCTGCTATCACACTAGGGCTCCTATGGTAAAATATAACTTGACCTGTTAATATTTTTTTGATTGAAATAGCTTTTGATTTCAGTAAATATGACCTCCTAATGCTACAAATTCAACAAATGACCATTTTCAGTTAATTACAAGCTTTAAAATGTATTGAAACGATGAGTTGCATAATAATTTGGAACAGTGGATTTTGAGGTTTTTACTATATTTATTTTTGAAAAAAGTACTGTTATTACTAGGAAATTTTTTCCACCACATTTAAATGATCCTCTCCCAGTTAAAGACTTAAAAATTATGCTGACTCTCATTTGAGTTGACAATTTAGAAAATCTTAGAAAAATGTCATTTGCATAATAATTTGGAACGCAGTGTATTAGTAGTTTATACACCTTAGCCTTGACATTTGTTCACATAAATTATGTATATGTCTAAATAGAATGCTTGTTTTTAATGGTAGGATAAAGAGCAGTTTTACTTTAGGTCAGCAGAGAGCGCACTTCCCCCCTTTGAGCAACAGTGGCCAGCAAAACAGACTATACATACACCAACGTATTTATTGCATGCAACTAAAGTCTAGACAAAATGGGGCCGTATGGATGTTTTACACAGCAAATTGTTCAGTAGAAGCAAAAATAAACACCACTCGTTGCTAATGTTAGCACATGTAGCATGAAGCTAAAGAAGGTTCCTGTCGGAAGGTCTCATTGTCCGTATTTTAACATATGTGTGAGCTGTTGAACCATTTTGCTCATCTCCTTGTCCAAGTATCTTTATTTAGAAGAAACAAATATTCATAATTCCGCATTTGTTAAAGAACAACTAAGTAACTTGTTTACCTTAATAAATCATTTTCGTAGTACGTCTGGGGGCAATACAAGTGTTAATGGGGTGATTGGGGGGTCTTTCATCTCCCCCTGGTGTCTCTGGCCAGAAAACCACACTTTCCCACCTCTGGGTTAGCCTGATCAACCACACCCACTTCTTTCAGCGCAAAAGAAGGTGGGTCTGGCCATACACAGTAAACAAGTTGTTGAATCAGGTCAAACCAATCACAACCGTCACAGAGAAATGACAAGGTTACGTCACTCGCTGCACCACTTTGTTGTTAGTTCAATTAACATTAACATTAGCCAAAACTAATCATGGATGAAGTAGTCGAGGATTCTGCCTCCGCGTTCTACGCATGAGTTTATATTCACTTCATATTTTGTGAATTGGACTACGGCTGTCGTCACGTCCGCTAATTGCTAATTGGTTAATTTCACTGACAACCTGTCCGCCCATTCAAACTGTTCCAGTTGCTCCGTGACCACACTAATTCCCTGCGTGGAATGGACAGGGCTGGCTGACCCAGGCAAGCTCCGGGTCGGAGGCGCAATACACGCTAGTAGCATCACGAAGAAGAAGCTAATAGGCAAACGGACAAAGCTATCAATCAATCAACCAAACTTTATTTATAAAGCGCCTTTCATACCGAAAGGTATCACAAAGTGCTTTACAGATTACAACATTTAAACAATACGCCTGGCACAACCTCCCATACATTATATATTAGGACTAAATAAATAGATGTCAGTTAAAAGCTAAGCTAAAAAGATGGGTCTTGAGCCTGCTCTTAAAAACATGAACGTTCTTTGTAGCCCTGAGCTCCTCCTCAGGTCGTTCCAGAGGCGAGGGCCGTAATATTGGAAAGACACCTCGCCATGCAGTATTTTAGTGATTTAGTTTAAGTTTGAGGGAAAAAAATATCTCCATTGTGTAATTTTGGATGTACAATATCCCTCTCTCCCTTTGCCTTTTCTGTCAGCGTAATATTTACTCTCACAGACAATTAATGATAAAAAATAAAAAAAGCAACATGCTACGACACCTGCAGTGGCGCTTATGGCCTCTAATGGCATGAGTTACATAGATCTACTTTTAAGTACGGTGGAGAAAGTTCAGTTTTTCTCTAACTGCTTCTAACATGACCATATATGGGCAATTCCAAAGATGCCATTTGTGTCAAAGTTGGAGCTTCAGCATTATAACATGGTTATAGCCTCAAACAAAACGAAAACAAGTTAATTCTGCATGATACAGGCACTTTCTATTGTCTGAGATCTAAATCTAAATCTGAAGTTCCGTCTAAAGCAGAATCTCCATGACTTCCTTCTTCGGCTGTAGGTCTGTGACAAGACTGAAGTGCAATGAAGCCTTAGCCTTTTCAAACAAAGATGTATTTAGTGTCTTGTTACTGTCACTCATGGTGTCTGACCTGAAGTGTGACTCTGAAGAGAGTTAACAAACCACTCCGCTCTTCTGCCCCTATCAGGAACAGCCACACATCCCTCACAAGACACGATTACCCTTTGCCCTGATCAACTCCCCCGCCGTCTCCGTTGGGACTTCTCGAGCGTAGAAAAGCTGTCTTGTTGATGTTGCCGTTCCGTCGGTTAGCTGCAATAATAATGTGCGCTTCCCTTGCCTGCGCTCGATGCCGGCAGAGTGTATTCGGAGCGCGCGAAGCCATCCAATCTATGTGTAAATGGCCTGCAAATGAATTCAGGAAGTGGCTGGGAACCGTCGCGGGGAACGAATTTGATTCAGTCGACGGCTAAGCGCGAGAGCAGAGAATGAAGCTAATAATGAAGAGTCTGACGGACGCTCAAATGTTGCTGTGCACTTTGGAGATCTATTTCAAGTGAGTTTAAAGCACATAGGGAGCGTTGAGAGAGATGTAAATAGTATAATGTTACTACTATGAATCAGTCTGCTTCTTTGTGAACGAGAATGCGGTTTTAGGCAAACCTACTGAGATGCTTGCTTAGGATTTCAGACGTCCGGGAAATTGCCTCAGGAAGTTGCTTTTCGACTTAAGCCCATGGTCCAACCGATAAACCAGAGGAGACTAAACTTTGGGACTCCTTGCCTGTGGAAATCCGCCTCTTCTGTTGACAATTTCATGTCGCTGCGTCTGTTGAAAACTGTCACAAAGTTCAAAGTCATCTCTTCCAGCTCATACGAACTGTTTTTTTTTTTTTGTGCTACAGAAGTTCTTTGTTAAAGCTAAAATTTAATGATTGAGTACTGTGGTGTATTCATTCAGTAGAGGAAATTCTATTCTCAAATAAAGCTGTACCAGAATACAGTTAGTCTAAATGGGTGTTCTAAATACGTGTATTCCGTTACTCCCCAACATGAGCCACTTGCAGTTTTTACAAGCTGCCATTTAATAGATTGCGTTCACATGACATGACATTATTCGAAACTGTTAAACATTTCAGTGGAGGGCCCAGCTCAGGTTTCTATGGTGGTAATGGGAACTGTCAAAATGTAGAGATAATGGCTCATTTCTGTAATACCTGGCTGGGACTATCCTTATGAAAGGAAAACTGGTACGAAGTTCACAGTTTTCTCTGTCAGCACATACAGTATGAGCTGAAGTCCAGTTACCATCTTATTGTGGACTCCACAGAAGTGTTGCCAATAGGTTCATGTTATAGATTTCTATTTCAGGAGCAGGTGCCAATACAATTCTATGGAAGACAAACATCAATCCATCCATTTTCTTCCACTTGTCCGTTGCCTGGTCGTGGGGGCAGCCGTTGGAGCTGCCCAAATCACACTGCACCAGCCCCTTATGGCTCCTCCTGCAGGTGGAGCCAAAACATTGGAGGAACCTGAAAACAACCAATACAATGGAATTTGTGTTACGAGCCTACAGACGGCATCTCTGGAATCGCCCATATATGGTCATGTTTGAAAACAGTTAAGGGGGAAAACAATTTGGAGAAAATCTTAACTTTATTTAAAAAACTACTTTGACAAACGCTGAATTATGAATATAGTTTTCAACAGTCCATAAATAATTAAAAAACAGAGAATGCTAACATGTAGCATCATGTTAGCATCGGGATAATGCTAACAGTTAGCTAGCGCTAGCTACAACTGCCGTTTTTTCACTTCTACAGAACAATCTGCTGTGAGAAAACATCCATATCGACCTGATTTACACTTGACTTTATTTGTATGTAATAAATAAGTTCATATTCCACCAGAAAGAGTGTAAAATTGTATTTTCCCCCTCGGCGAGGCCACGCCCCCTTCTATGATGAGATGCCGTCTGTATCTATTGCTGGGTTGCAGGTGACATCACAGCGTTCCAAAGGCCTATACTATTATATAGAGGGAAAAAAAAAATGTTTTTGAGGACATTTTTGGTCTTGTACAAAGAGATCATGGACCCAGTGACTGATATTAATCCTAATTTTTTTTATTCATATATTTTCTTTTTAGATACGACTTGTGAAAGTGTAATGTTGTTAATAGGAAAAACTGACTGAACCTGCAACCCACCAATAGATACAGACGGCATCTCTGGAATCGCCCATATATGGTCATGTTTGAAAACAGTTAAGGGGGAAAACAATTTTGAAAAAATCTAAACTTTCTCTAATTACTCAAAAACTATTTTAACAAATGCTGAATTATGAATATAGTTTCTACTAAATAAAGATACAAAGACATGGAGAGGAGCAAAGTGTTTCAACAGCCCATAAATACATATAAAACGGAAAATGCTAATGCTAACAGTTCGCTAGCGCTAGCTACAACTGCCGTTTTTTCACTTCTACAGAACAATCTGCTGTGAGAAAACATCCATATCGACCTGATTTACACTTGACTTTATTTGTATGTAATAAATAAGTTCATATTCCACCAGAAAGAGTGTAAAATTGTATTTTCCCCCTCGGCGAGGCCACGCCCCCTTCTATGATGAGATGCCGTCTGTATCTATTGCTGGGTTGCAGGTGACATCACAGCGTTCCAAAGGCCTATACTATTATATAGAGGGAAAAAAAAAATGTTTTTGAGGACATTTTTGGTCTTGTACAAAGAGATCATGGACCCAGTGACTGATATTAATCCTAATTTTTTTTATTCATATATTTTCTTTTTAGATACGACTTGTGAAAGTGTAATGTTGTTAATAGGAAAAACTGACTGAACCTGCAACCCACCAATAGATACAGACGGCATCTCTGGAATCGCCCATATATGGTCATGTTTGAAAACAGTTAAGGGGGAAAACAATTTTGAAAAAATCTAAACTTTCTCTAATTACTCAAAAACTATTTTAACAAATGCTGAATTATGAATATAGTTTCTACTAAATAAAGATACAAAGACATGGAGAGGAGCAAAGTGTTTCAACAGCCCATAAATACATATAAAACGGAAAATGCTAATGCTAACAGTTCGCTAGCGCTAGCAACAACTGCCGTTTTTTCACTTCTACTGAACAATCTGCTGTAAGAAAATATCCAAATGGGCCTGATTTACACTTGCCTTTATTTATGTGATGAATAAGAATAAAGAGTGGAAAGTCGTGTTTCTCTAAAGATTCTATTTTCCCCCTCGGAGAAGCCACGCCCCCTTCTATGACAAGATGCCGTCTGTATCTATTCACCTTATTCCGCCCCGCCCACTTTTGCCACTTTTTGCGTTGTCTCGGCACTTCCGTTGTTCAGACACTTCCGGTCGAGCGCGAAGCCCGTTAATTTTAACGGAGAACGAGGGAAAATATTCTCTGCTCAAATCCGATGTTTAGTCGATTGATTTGTGTAAAATGGCCAATATTCATTTGCACCAACATGTCAACATGTCTGCAGCGTTTCTCTGCACGGCCGAAAAACGGCTTTGTTTTCGTGTAGTGACTGATTTTATGTGGACTTCTCCAGCCCCATGTTAACAGATAGGAGAAAAGGGGCGGGCACAGTTCATGGCGGCGCCCACGCGAACCTCCGGAATAAGGTGAACACAAGATCGAAAAGCACCTTGGAAACTGAACAAAAAAAGAACATAAATTTAAACCTGACTTTATAGATTGTTCAGATTTCATCCCAGGAAATATCGGAAATTTTGGGGTAAATGGTCTCAGCTATCAAGTGCTTTACAGTAAGGAACCACTCATCCACTCACAATGTACGCAGACACTGGAGGCAATGTGGGTGAAGTGCCTTGCCCAATGACACAACGACAGTGTGCACCTTGAGGAGCTGGGATTTGAACCCCTGACCTTCCATTCATGAGACCCACACTGTGTTTTCATGCTTAAAACGTCTTATTTTTTAGATCAAAACATCACATGAAAGAAACACAACACATTCTATTCTCATCTCCATCTCCTTAATCCACCGTGAAAGTTTCAAATCGATATGTCTAAATTTAAAGTTTTCCCCCTATTCGCCTTAAGTTGATAACTTCCAATAAGAGCCGCGCTAATAAAGCCCTAAAGTGCAGAGCTCGGCCCCGTTTCGGTGGCTGTCTGAGTGAAGCTCTTACCGTCCGCAGTCTTTGACAATGAGATCAGTATCGAGCGTCCGCGCCTGATTGGCTGACACAGCTCTGTGTGAGAGTGCTTTAACCGACGCCGCCTCAGCCTATTATTAGTTTATTATGAGCTCCCGGTCATAAGCAACCCCAAAAATAGACTTTTCCTGGTCACTGCAGTAAACAAAGTCTTTTTTTTTAAAATTATTATAGACTCTTGTGATGAAAAATGGGCCTTCAGTTTATGACGAAATGCCACAGGTGAGAAAATATAAGAATCAAAGTGTTTAAAAAATGTTTAATTCCGTTTCTCCATCTTCGTTTTAATGTCAGAGTAAACAAAAAGACAAGACTTACCCTTTAAGATGCGTTTTCCATGGCGTTTTAGTCGCTAGCGAGTCGGAGATATCCAGGAAGTAAGTGCAACATCACAATGCTGACAGGTTTGGCATCCATGTGAAGCGCAAAAGACGACCGAGATGACGCTGTAATCCAAATATGGTCATTTCCTCTGAGGGAGACGGCGGCGGCTAAAGGAGAAATACACAAGCATGTACAGACGATACTAAACTTTAGGGCCGTTTCCTTCAAATTAGCCTTTCATTCCAGTCTTTCAACTAAACATCCCCCTTCTTTTTCTTCATACTATTCCTTTTCTTCCCCTTTTTCCATCTCTTTTCCTCATCCCCTTCTTTTCCTCTTCCCCTTCTTCCTACTCTCCCTCCTCTTCCCCTTCTTCCATCTCTTTTCCTCTTCCCCTTCTTTCTCTTCTTCCTCCCCCTTCTTCCTCTCTTCCCTCCTTTTCCCCTTCTTCCTCCTCTTCCCTTCTTCCATCTCTTCTTCCTCCCCCCTACTTCCTCTTCCCCTTCCTCCTCTTCCTCCTCCCCTTTTTCTACCTTTTTCCCGTTCTTCTTTCTCTTCTTCCTCTTCCCCTTCTTCCTCTTCTCCCTCCTCCTCCCCTTCTCCCATCTCTTTTCCTCTTCCCCTTCTTCCTCTCCTCCCTCCTCTTCCCCTTCCTCCTCTTCCTCTTCTTCCATCTCTTTTCCTTCTCTCCTCCCCTTCTCTTTTCCTCTTCCCTTTCTTCCTCTTCTCCCTCCTCTTCCCTTCTCTTTTCCTCTTCCCCTTCTTCCTCTTCCCTTCTCTTTTCCTCTTCCCCTTCTTCCTCTTCCCTTCTCTTTTCCTCTTCCCTTTCTTCTCCCGCCTCCTCTTCCCCTTCCACCTCTTCCCCTTCTTCCATCTCTTTACCCCTTCCTCCTTTTCCTCTTCTTCTACCTTTTTCCTGTTCTTCTTCCTCTTCTCCCTCCTCCTCCCCTTCTTCCATCTCTTTTCCTCTTCCCCTTCTTCCCCACCTCCTCTTCCCCTTCCACCTCTTCCCCTTCTTCCATCTCTTTTCCTCTTCCCCTTCCTCCATTTCCTCTTCTTCTACCTTTTTCCTGTTCTTCTTTCTCTTCTTCCTCTTCCCCTTCTTCCTCCCCTTCCCCTTCATCTCTTTTCCTCTTCCCCTTCTTCCTCCTCCCCTTCTTTCTCTCCTCCCTCCTCTTCCCCTTCCTCTTCTTCCCTTCTCTTTTCCTCTTCCCTTTCTTCTCCCGCCTCCTCTTCCCCTTCCACCTCTTCCCCTTCTTCCATCTCTTTACCCCTTCCTCCTTTTCCTCTTCTCCTACCTTTTTCCTGTTCTTCTTCCTCTTCTCCCTCCTCCTCTTCCCTTCTTCCATCTCTTTTCCTCTTCCCCTTCTTCTCCTACCTCCTCTTCCCCTTCCACCTCTTCCCCTTCTTCCATCTCTTTTCCTCTTCCCCTTCCTCCATTTCCTCTTCTTCTACCTTTTTCCTGTTCTTCTTTCTCTTCTTCCTCTTCCCCTTCTTCCTCCCCTTCCCCTTCATCTCTTTTCCTCTTCCCCTTCTTCCTCCTCCCCTTCTTTCTCTCCTCCCTCCTCTTCCCCTTCCTCTTCTTCCCTTCTCTTTTCCTCTTCCCTTTCTTCTCCCGCCTCCTCTTCCCCTTCCACCTCTTCCCCTTCTTCCATCTCTTTACCCCTTCCTCCTTTTCCTCTTCTCCTACCTTTTTCCTGTTCTTCTTCCTCTTCTCCCTCCTCCTCTTCCCTTCTTCCATCTCTTTTCCTCTTCCCCTTCTTCTCCTACCTCCTCTTCCCCTTCCACCTCTTCCCCTTCTTCCATCTCTTTTCCTCTTCCCCTTCTTCTCCTACCTCCTCTTCCCCTTCTTCCATCTCTTTTCCTCTTCCCCTTCCTCCATTTCCTCTTCTTCTACCTTTTTCCTGTTCTTCTTTCTCTTCTTCCTCTTTCCCTTCTTCCTCTTCTCCCTCCTCTTCTCCCTCCTCTTCCCCTTCTTCCATCTCTTTTCCTCTTCCCCTTCTTCCACTTCTCCATCCTCTTCCCCTTCTTCAATCTCTTTACCCCTTCTCCTTCTTTGTCTTCTCCCTCCTGCTCCCCTTCTTCCTTTCCTCCTTCTCCCCATCCTCCTCTTCCTCACCCCCTTCTCCTTCCTCTTTTTTGACATGTTGGATACAAATAGCTTTCAGAGGAGTTTTGCACAGCTTATTATAGCTTCAAGTGCAAAAGAAAATCAGAACAAATTCAAATGATGTCTTGCTTTCCGGAGTTCAAACTCATTAAATCGGACGAGGAATTACATTTCGACAACTTCCTTTGAAAGCGCTTTCAAAATGTCGTCCAGTTGACGTCGGCAGGAGCCTGCTTGAAGCGCGGATGTGGTGATTCAAAAGTGCTTTTTTGATTTTACAGTTTCTACAGCAACATAGTATAATTGTAGGTTTGGCCATGTCATTCTTCAAACGGAAGATCTGATCATTAAAGTCAATGTTCATTCTTCAGTTTGTACCAAGTAAAGCCACATTTTGTAATAACGCTGCAATATATAATAACTGTTCAACATGTAATAACATTTTAACTTCATTGTGTAATAAAACACGCATTTTGTAATAATGTGCCACATTTTGTACTACACTCTCAGTACACTCTCTCTAAGTGGTCTGTAATGCATTGTCAGATACTTCATTCATCCAGTTTAGGTGTGTTGTGTAAACCTATTCCTTGACTGAACAATAAAGATAATCACTATTAAGCTGCTTATAAATGAGTAACTAACAGGGGCGGACTGGGACTGAAAAACAGCCCTGGACTCTGGTCAGCCTGGCCCAGATTAGCGTAAATGTGACACTTCCACAAATACATATGTGAACCTCTTACCCCCCGCCTTAACCGAGAGGATTTTCTCCAGTTCGGCTTTGCCCAAATCTAAAGGCTTCTTGACTGGAGGGCAACACTGTAACGCCTCATTTTTTTGTTTCTTTTTCATTACTTTTTTGTGGCTTTTTTGGTGTGTTTGTCACTTTTTCGTCACTTTTTCGTTGTGTTTTCGTCTCTTGTTTTTCGGGGGGGTTTTCATGCTATTGTTGTTTTTTCATCGCTTTTTTTCATTGCTTTGTCGCCACGTTTTCGTCACATTTTGTTGTGTTTTTGTCACTTTTTTGTCGTGTTTTTGTCACTTTTTTGTCGCTTTTTTGTTGCTTTTCCAGCGCATTTTTGTTTTTGGATGCTTTTCTTTTAACCCCTTAACTCCCACCTGAAGCGAGCACATTTTCTCCAGTTTGGCTTTACCCCAATCCAAAAGCTTCTGGAAAAAAGCTGTGAAAATAGTGACAAAGCTGAGACGAAAACAATGATGAAGATGTGACAAAAAAATGACAAAAAAGTCACTAAAAAGTGACAAAAATGTGATAAAAATGTGACAAAAAAATTAAAAAAATTAGACGAAAAAATGACAAAAATGTGACAAAAAATGACAAAAAAAATGAGTTACAAAAATGAGTTGAATACCCAACAAAAAAATGATGGAAAAATAATCTGATGACGTGAGGAAAAAGATCTTCTCGGTTCAGGCGGGAGTTAAGAGGTTAAGCCTTTGGATTTGGGTAAAGCTCAGTTACGCCCGGGGGTAAGGGTAAGGTAAAGTGAGAGGCCAGAGCGGTGGCCCGAGAGCCAGTGGCCCTTCTGTGCTCTTCCAGAATGGACATATGGCCAGTCCGCCCCTGGTAACTAATGACGAGGAAAGTTCACGTTTTTGAAATGATAAAACAAAATGCTCTCACAGTCTGCAGTCATCGGAAAGTGTTACTGCATATTATATTGCATTATGCAAGTTATTGCAACATTAGACAAGTATTACAAAATGTGGGAGATTGTTACAAAATGTGTTTCTATTACACAAAGATGTGGAAATTTTAATCCATTTTTGAACCTGGCTTCCACTCAGGAAGACTTCAGCACCACGGACAGCTCCGCTCCCCTCTCTACTGTCTCCCTCTCAAGGTCCCATTCAGGGGTTCTCAAACGGTGGTAGTTGGGCTTCTTCAGATGGTACTCAGTGTGATGTTTCTTCAGTTTATTTCCTTTATGCTTTAGTGATGTATTGCACTATGGTGTCAAAGGGCGTTTTCACACAGCCTCTAGTTAGAGCGACCCAGAGCGCCACTTTTGGGTCAATGTGAATCCAACCGCACTTCCCCGTAACATCGGGGTAGTGTGCACGTACGTGTGCGAGCATCGGCACATTGACAGGTTGATGCCCGTTGTCATGGGAATGAGTTTGTTGAACAGCTGATCGTTGTTACGTGGCTGATGTTGCGCTGTTTGTTGTGGAGTGTGTGAACATGGACTGAACTAACGTTGGACTAAATGCAGTTGGAACTACAGCGGTCTCGAGGCGACCTTCAAGCGCTCCAACATGTGTGAAAATGACCTTAGACGTGGTTTACATCCAGTTTTGACTTAACTTAGTCCTTTTTAGATCTGTTTCAGACCAGGTTTAGTCCTGATCTGATGTTGATCTAGTGCAGGGGTCCCCAACTGCCAGACCTGGGTCCAGATCTGGACCCCAAAGCCTTTCCATCCTCTCTATATACTTAATACCAGGCTAGATTAACAATTATTTAAACAATATTAATAACAGTGAAATAAAATGGCTAAATGATTGATTCATTGATCAACTCTGTGCTATGTAAATAGACAAACTATGCTCAAGTTTTACATTCTTAAGAGAAATTACTGCACATGTCCGGACCCTGGACTCATGTCGAAAGTTACAAAAGTAAAGTTTGCGAGCCAATTTAGCTGAGGACCCCTGATCGAGTGCATGGTGCGACTTGGAGGGTGGGATATTTTACTAGTTGGTAGTTGGTGTGAAAGGTTTGATCATATTGTTTTGAAAAAGTTGAATGATTGTTTTTCCCTAAAGAGATAAGTATGTTGTCATTACACTGACTTCATATGGCTCAATGAAGCTATATGGTAATCATATCTTTATAAACTTGATTGTACCAATGAAGTGTTTACAAACACAAGACAATCATAAACTCAAGACAAAACAAATGATGGACTCGTATTCAATTATGTCTGAAAGCAAAGATTTGCCATTTGTGAAAGGTAAGTGAAAGATGATGATCACATTAGTACAGCTTTCTTCACGGTTTGGTGCTACACCGCCTGATTTATATAAAAAAAAAATACTGCCTCAAAAATGAAAAGGTCACACACTCTTTGGTAACACAATATTTAGTTGTAGCTTTGATTAAGTACCTTCGCTTCCAGTGTTTCATTCATTTTTCACCAAGATTTTGTATTGACGATGGGGGAGCCCGAAGACTCTCGATGGGGCTCGGATTTGGACTCCAATGGCCAAACCATTCTCCTCTTTTAAGTGAGCCAGACAAACTACTACTGCGACTCAAGTGGAGGGGGCGCAGACAGGAAGCATTTGAAATCATCCATCTGGAGCTTTTCCTGCCGCTCACTAAAGTGCATCCGTCCGTACGTCGGCGTCTCCATTAGAAAGCACTTTCAGACCCATTCTGCGCGTCCTGTCTGTGGTCTGAGAATTGAAGTCTTATGATGACAAAAAGGCAAATATTTTTTGACTATTTACTTGCACTCATCTACCTCCACTTGTAACCCAGGTCATTTTGTCCTGCTCCTGGTCCGTCTCTGCCTTTTTAGGACTAGGGCCTAAACTCTCCGATTTCCCACCTGTGCCAAGATGGCTGCGCCCTGGTGTGCTGAGTATAAGTGTGGGAGGCGGCGGGGTGCGAGCTGCTGCAGGTGTGCGTTCTGAAACTCGTCATGTGCTGGCTTCAATTTACTGATCGCTAACATTAAGGCGAGACACGGCAGGTGAAAGTATTGATTTTTCACGCAGTGGTCGAAGTGGAGATTTTTATCTATTTTCCTCCCTTTACATCTTAGTTTTCATGTCAGATATAAAAATGACAAAACTCACCCGCATGATGCTTATTTTATGATGTTTTTGTCCGTCTGCGAGGTGGGGGCAACCCGGAAGTAGCTGCTGCGCTGCTACTTCCGTTTTCATTCATAAATATTGACAGATTTTACATCCACGTGTCCTGCTAAGGGTCCCCGTGATGACGCTTTCACCCAAATATGTTATTTTTCCTCCTACGAGACGCTGGTGCGGAAAAGTCGAAGAACTGGCCGCGCATGCGCAGTCGTTACAAAACTTCAGGGCTGGTTTTCTCTGAATGAGAGAAGCCGCACTCGGGCAGAGCCTGAGCCCTTATAGCAGCTCCCACAGACTCCAAACTTTCCAGTCTGAGACCTAACAATATTTTGAATGTTTTTTCAGACAGATTTTTAAATATCTAATTCCTAGCCTGATTTATTCAGCTTTGAAACCAAAAAAACAGGCAGAATTTGAGTTTTTACAGATTTTTTCACTGATGATTAGTTTATTGAAAAACTGAACAAAATATCCCAAATCCCCTCTGAAAAAATCTTAGTTACTAATATGTCAATAAAATAAAACATTTAATCTGGCTCAATTCATTATTTTGATTTCGTTGCCCAAAATATAGGCAATGTTGGCCATTTTAATGCTCAAAATGCCAGAAAAAGTGCAATACATTTTTTTTTCTCTCATATTTATATCTGTGATGTTCAGCAAAAGTTTCAAATTGACATCTCTACATTTAGTTTTTTCCCCTATTCACCTGCAGTGTCTCGCCTTAAAGCCAGCACACTTCATGTTTAGAAGAGATGCCTATTGTATCAGGCGCTATTGTATCATTTTGAGTGATTGTGAGAAGTGGAACTGGTGAGTGTTACGCTAATGCTATCGCTTGCTATTGTCTTGAGCCGGTCGGCCGGTGCTGGCGCTGGTCCGGCTGGTTCACATTGCATCATCGCTGCCAACGCTTCTCTTTGATGCCCGACATGAATGAATGCATATGGTATTTAAGAGTACTCCAGATGCATTATTGATGATGTTTATATCGCCTGTGCAGTATTATTTTTCCAACTGTGTATTATTATATGTTTGATACAATCATATTGCCTTTGTTTTATGGAAAACTGACAATTATACATTGTAACGTTTGTATAACTAAAGAGACATTATTTTACCCACTGGACCGGGATCTAATCCATAATTGAAGATATATATAAATTGTATATAAAAGGTCCAAAATTATGTTTCTATGTATCTGTCGCAAGCAAAAAACGTTTATCAGTTATATTGATGTTTTTTGTGAAAGGAAGCAACCACTGGAGGAGCTGGTGGTGTGGCGGTGGGTGATGGCAGGGTGGTGACCGGTCGGGTGGTGGTTGTGGCTGGTCCTGGGTGTGGTGGGGGGTGGCGTGGTGGCGGGCCGGTGACGTAGTGAGGTTGTTGTGCAGGGGGCGCTGTGTCTTTCTTCCACTATATCGATAAGTTGCCACATGACGGAAAACAGAAGGAAAATTAAAGTGATTGGCACATTTGGTTGGAGAGCGCAGGTTCAAGTATCGTACCATGGTTGAAAACTACAAGTCAATGTGCATTACTGGAATAATGTTATAAAGAAAGAAGGAAAAAAACAATAACAGAAAAAAAAGTAAAACTAAACTATAAACAAATCGAACTTCTCACTGACTGAACGTGGCGTCCTGTCTCTTGTTGGAGGGAGATTTGTGTTTCACTGGCTCGGCGGCTTTGGTGCGTTGCTGGTGTGTGGTTGCGTTGTCGTCCTGCTGCAGCTGGGATTGGCCGGATCATTGTGCTGACTGTTGCCATCAGGTTGTTGTGCATTGCCCTGCCACCGGCTCCAACAACATTAATGTAAATATGATATCAACAGGGGTGGGAATTTATAAGTTATACTTCCTCCCACTCCTTTTTTTATGTACAGCATTGTATGAATGTATTTGTTTATGTACAGCATTATGTGTATATGTAAGTATATATGTCATGAATCAATGTTCAAATATCGCAAAAGCTGCATATATTGTACATTGAACTCGGAATAAACAATCAATCAATCAATTGTGAACTGTTCCTCAGAGCATCTTGTACCCAGGTACTCGGTGTGTCTCGTCGCATGCATGTGTCAATAAATGTCCACGTTTGATTCATGACAACTTATCTCCAGTTTTCATTTAACACACTCTCAATGTTTAACTACAACAATGTACATGAGGATTTATGGATTTGCGATTTTGATATAAAAATGGTGTTTAGTTAGTGTTATTGATTGGCATGGTCCTGTTTGCTGAATCAGGCACAAATCTCTTATCAGTACGAAATATCAAAGGTTTTCATACCTAGACCAAGGCATTCAACTATTTCACGCTTTTCATCAGCAGAGAGATTATTTTTCTTTCCCTTTTTGCTTGAAAATGATGATCTGCTTAATAATGCGGAACATCCTTTTTCAGTAGTTTTTCCCTTAACTGGGCTTAACCTGAAAACTAATCATCCCAGGTCTCTGAGATTCGTGTCAGTGATTCAACAAGCCCTGAGAAAAAAACATCCATGAGTTTCATTGAAAAACTTTATTTTTTTCCCCTTTTTGACACTGAAATACAATTGGCATAATAATTTGGATTTGGTTGTTGTATACAGCTCATCCAAATCACAGAGGTCTTCAACTGTTTCGATAATCTTTGTCTCGGACAAAGGCTGGTGCGTGACGTATGGAGTAAAAAGAACATTTGCCGACTCGTTTGATGGTGAGCTAAAGCATGCCAGCCTTGGAGCGGAAGAACCTCTCCACCTCGCGGTTCTCGTAGGAGGCTGTGGGCAGCATGTTCCCTCCACCCTCTCACTCCATACGGGCTTTGGCCTCTGGACTTTGCAAGACTTTTCAGTTTGCGCTGAACTCTCATAATTGCATCCAGTAAGGACAACCTGAATGAACTCTACTCACCTAATTCCGGAGGTTCGTGCCCCTTCACTCCTATTAGTTTACATTTGGTCAAGAGAAAGTCAGTTACTGCACGAAAACAAAGACGTTTTTTTGGTCGCGCAGAGAAACAGTGCAGTGTCGACTTGTTGGTGCAAATAAACATTGCTAATTACATTTTACACAAGGCGGCGGCGAGGTGTTGGGTGAGTGATTTTAGGGGTCGCAGCCTGAAAACGTTTGGGAAGGTTCGATTCCTGGACCGTGCAGGCTTTTCTGGAGTTATAAGTGATTTGCCTCGGGTGCTCTGTGGAGTGTGTCAGACTGTTTTTAATGCAGGCTAGCTGATACCATAGAAATGCACTAGCCTAGCACCACGAAACTCTTCAAAAAATAAGAACTGCATGACTTACAAAAAAAAATATCTCCAGAAATCAGCAATACTCTGGATAACTAGGAAATTAGGCCCTATGTCAAAAATCCTGAAACATCCCTTTAACTCCCACTTTAACCGCCTGCATTTTCTCCAGTTCAGCTCTACCCAAATCTTAAAGTGTCATGGTCTGCTTTCTGTTGCCCTGTTTTGGGTTGTTTTCTTGCGTTTATGTCCTTGGTGTTTTATTTTGACATGTCTTTTTGGTCTGTTGGGATTTTCTGCTTGACTTCCCCCTCGTCATTGCCTGCCCCGCCCTAATGTCTCACCCGTGCCTCGTTTCCTCATGTATTTCCACCCCTGTGTTTCCCTTGTTCTTGGTCAGTTCATTGTCTTCATGTCCGAGTCTGTGAGTTTGTTCTTGTGTTGCTCCTGCTTTACTCTTGTTTTTTGTCAGTTTCTTGTTTGGATTTTTGCACGCATTCAATCTGTTTCCGTTGCAGTCTGCATTTTGGGCCGTTTCTTTTTCATTTTTACTTCACAAACCGTGACATGAAGGTTACAGCCTTTAGGCCAAAATAATGTCTCATCTAAACTGACCTTTTCCCTTGCGTTGTTCCATTGCTTTTTGGGGGGAATTTTCGTCACATTTTCATCCCTTTTTGACACTTTTTTGTTGTTTTGTTGTTTTTTCGTTTGCATCCTCGTTTTTGCCTCATTCTCGTTGCTATTTTGACCCTTTTTTACCAAGACGCCCTTCGATTTGGATAAAGCCAAATTGGAGACCCAAGGGAGTCACAGCTTGGTGTGTTTTGGAGAACAATGGGAGGTCGGAGAGCTTCCAAAATTTGACACGGAAATATCTATTTGGCAAACAAGATTTTTTTCGTTATCTTCAAATGAGAGACTACTATAATAGAGATACAGGTGGATCCCTCCATAGAAGAGAGCGGTGTCGTTCAAACAATGGCACAAGCTTACAAAGACAGCAGTATTAGGATCATCTCTCCATTATATAAAGCCTCATTAAACAACGATAAACACACAACTCAAAAAGTGAAATGAAATTGGGAAAAAGAATTTAACATAGAAATTGATGATACGGATTGGCTAGACATGTGGAAATTGCATCATACGACGACCGGCTCCCGGACATGGAGGGAGTTTGCCTGAAAAAATCTTTTTCATTACACCCAAATTAAAAAGCAAACAATTACAGAGGCAACAGTTATGTTGGAGAGAATGTGGGGAGACAGATGTGGACCATTCACAAATTTTTTGGAAATGTCCGAAACTCTTAGAGTTTTGTAAAAAATACTTGTAATGTCATTAGTCAAGTCTTAGGATATACCATTCCTTTGAAACCTGAAGTGTTGTATTTATGTAAATTTGGTGATGGAGCTATTCATAAATGTGATGAATATTTAGTAAAAAATAATGTTGATCGCAGCAAAAAAATCTATCACAAGGAAATGGGGGAACGCTACGGTGCCATCAAAGGAGCAATGGATTACCACATTAGAAGACATATTCCTAATGGAAAAAATAACATACAGACTGAGACTACAAGAACCTCAATGGGGGAAAAAATGGCGCACACTTAATAATAATGCATTGGTTTTTGCATTGGTTTAATAATGCATTGGTTTTATACAGCGCTTTTCTGGACACTCAAAGACGCTTTACATTGCATTATTCATTCACTCCATACCCGGTGGTGGTAAGCTACTATTGTAGCCACAGCTGCCCTGGGGTAGACTGACGGAAGCGAGGCAACCAGTCTGCGCCATCGGCCCCTCCGACCACCACCAACCACTCACTCACTCACTGCATTCGCTAGGCTTCCTGGTGTTCCCAAACGGTCTCCCATCCAAGTCCCGACCAGGCCCTTCCCTGCTTAGCTTCCAAGGTCTGACGGGATTGGGCAGAGCTAAGGCGGTATGGCCACTTGAAGAAGACAAAGAGGACACAATGCATGGACAGAATCATCAGTCGCGTTTTTGATGGTTGACATTTGTATTTTTATTCAACCGTGTCGAATGTCAGGCTTGTTGTTGTTTTTTTTCCTTGTTTTTTTTTTTTTACATGTGCGCCGACTTAAATGTTGTCGTCTCTCTCGCACGCCTCGCTCTGTAAATGTCAGATTACGCTCGGTTTGGTGGAAAGGTTTTACTGGGAGATAATTACAGTTGTTCCATTACAAACCGGAGACACGCCGGGTTCCTTCTGGTGTGCAAATATTTGATTAATGGCACGTGTTGGTTTCCGCGCCCGTTCAGATGGTTTGCATGTGTGCTGTAAACAGAGCCGTAAAAAAAAAGGTCAGCCAGAGTAGGACCATAGGCGGAGGACGGAACGGAGCGTAATTTAAAGTGGGTGCTTCCATTACACTGAATGAGGAGTGAATGAAGGCGGCGTGGCAGTGAGCAGCACATGTATAATGTTAGCATAAGTGTATAAGGTCTTATATAGTGCTTTCTTCCAACGCTGAAAGGGGCAAGATACAATGGTGATGGGTTGATGTTTTTTCTTCATCACACAATGGAGCATCTCAGCAGTCCATAAAACCTTTGATAAACTGTATTTTTGTTCCTGACCCAGTCTAAACATTGTGTGTGTCTTGATCAAAAGTGGTCGGGTTTACACTTTTCTCACATTGGGATGAACACCTTGTACTTCTGGACACTTCAGGCCAGTTACATCTGCCGGTAGATGGATGGATTTCCGGTGGTTCCGTGCTTGATTTATCGTAAGTCTTTGACCGTTACGTCTTTTCTTGTGCTCTCAGTTCTTACGACCCCTTTGGCCATTTGCAATCAAACGTATGATGGTTCTGTGGTCCTGCCTCGATGTGTTTTTTTGAAAATTCAAGAGAGGCACATCCCTCTGACAAGCCTTTAGCGATGTTTTTTTTTTTTTTTCCCCCATTCTGTGTGAGGGAAAATAGCTGCATAATAATTCTGCACTTGATTTATCGCGTGGACCTGCTTTGGCCACACGTTCTCTCATTACAAACATCACCAACACGCTTCAAACTCAACAGCCTGTGGTAGCCGGGATTCAAACCACCAACCTGGAGGAGCCCTCTGCCTCGAGAGTTGTGACTGGCTGTGGGTGCTGGGGTGCTGTCCCGTGGGTGTCTGGATGGAGGTGTGGTGTTTCTTCCGCACCTTGTCCGGACACCCTGTGTTGGTGCCCTGTTGCCGCAGCCGAGGTGCCACTCCCGATGCAGACGACTCCTTGGATGGTGTTTCCTTACCTGGTTTATCTGTACCCAGCCATATCTCAGCTTTATGTCCATGGTGTCCATTGTTTTACCTTGAGTGTGTGTGTGGTGCTTGTGTGGTGTGTCTCTGGGGAGGTGGTGGGGAGAGTGTGAATGCGACAATGTGTTTGTATTTGTGGGAGGAGGTTGGTGTGAGAGAATGTTTTTAAATTTGTAAAGCACTTTGTGTTACATGAAATGTATGAAAAGCGCTATATAAATAAATATTGATTGATCGATTGATTGAACCAGTGCTCTACCACCTGAGCTACTGTCGCCCATATCACTCAACAATTAATCTAAACACATTTGAAAGCACTCCAAAAGTACAGAAATACTGACAAATATTCAAGGGAGAACCCAAAGACCCTCTTTGTGGGTCTATGGTGTGATGATGTTTAGTGGAGGGAGTGGAGGGAGCTGCGCAGGGGGAAGAGGAAAGAGGAGGTGGAGGAGCTGACCAGTGCAGGACACCACGCTCTGAAACAGGGACAAACCCAGGAGGCGGAGCACTGAAGGCAGTACTCCGGTTTCCCCGAGCTCCATAAACATGCTGGTCAGGTTGGCCCACAGTGGCGGCTCGCTCAGTCGCAGTGGCTCAGGACTAACAGAACACCTGATCTATGCAATGTCGCACTTACTTACAAATCTAGTATTTGTAGAAAGTAGTCATTTTTTTCAAGGGTCTGGTGTTCGGACTTGACAAATTGACAAAATGTCACTATTTATGTAATACTTTATCAACTATCAACAAGTAGGTTCTTCAAAATCATCCTGGGAACATGAAGCTGTGAGAGGGTTTGGCCTCTTCACTCCCACACTGTTGGTGAGATAACTACTGTGGCTACAGCTGCTCTGTGGCAGACTAATATGACTGACGGCTTATTGCTACTCATGCAGTAATAATAACAACAATAATACCTTGATCCTAATCCAGAGTATCCCAGTGAGGTTCCTACAGGCTGCTGTTTGCCAGAGAATCCCGTCTCACTTAATCTTTACCTCTCCATGGGTTTGGGATATGCCCACAGTGCTTCAAGAAACTGGGTCCACCCAAACTTAGTCAAAGCGACACATTAAGTCCTTGGCCTCTTCCTTGATATGAACATTGTCCACATTCTAGTTTTTCTCTTTTGCTTTCTGTTCTTATATATTCTTCTGAACTACTACCACTGCTACTACTAATGGGCAGGATGATCACATGACTCCTTTTGGGGGTCTCGTTTGTGGCCCAGATCTTTCCAAACAGCTTGAAAGGTGTGGTCCCGCACTTGTTGTTCGATCTGTGGCTTCATACAGTACGAAAGACAGATTATTAATTGTGGAAATATTTGCTCATGTGTGAGGTCTGTGCCCTTAGTATCCTCATCAAATACTGAAAGGTTTTCAAATGCTACAGTGTGTTCCTGGCTGAAATCTTCCAACAAAACATTGACCTTGATCATATTTTCAAACAGTTCATTTGTGTGTGTCTAACCATTTCTTAAGGCAATCCAGTGCAAGTGAATTTAGAAATATCTATTTGAAGCTTTTGCTGAACTTTTCTGATATACTGTTCGTGCACACTGCAACCTCATTTTGAAACGTTTGCCCCCTCAGTTTTAGTAAGTAAATAAGTAAATCAACAATGAAAGTTCTTGAGTCGTCTTCTGTACTCTGAGATGAAGAGGCAAAACGCTCTGCGCTTCAACTACAAAGTCTTTGTCAGCGACACTAAAGTTTAAGCTCAACCCACAGACTAGATATAGACCACTGGGAGGAATGTAGTCTGCGTTGTAACTGGAATCTATGAGTTTTACTCTTAAGCTCTAATCAACAAAAACAGACGGCCTCCCTCCGACTCCAGGCTGACGACCACGGTACCTCCTTGGACTTTTCGGACCCAACAGTGTGTCCACCTCCCTGGCCTTCAGGTAAACTCATCTCCAACACATGGTGATCGTCAACTTGGTGTCAAAAAAAGCCATTTTAGCTCAGCCCCAAATACCCCTTTTTGACTATTTTTATTGCGGGATTTTTACCAGCCCCTAGTAAACCCATCGACCAGGGCCAAACCTTGTTAAGATTTATTAATTTTGTAGTGTATGAGTGCTTTGTTTTTATCAGTATAGTTAAAGGATTCAAGAATTTAAGTACTTCAGATACTTGTTAATTACAATTGTATGTATTCCATGATTTCGTCAAAACAATTTTGATTACACTTTACTCAAATCAGATAGAGTTTAGTTAAAACCAAATTTCTTAGAAACAATTTACTTATCTCTTCCCGTTGTAACAACGAAATATAGAGCAGACCATACGTGCTGAGCTTAAACTTTAGTGTCGCTGACGAAGTCTTTTGGATGAAAGGCGAAACGTTCTATAAAGCCCCATTTCGACAGCACTAGACCAGTTCGGTTCACTTGAGACCGGTTCATTTGGGGAGCGGCAGCACCCGCAAGTTTGTGTTTCAAGTATCTTTAGGACAAAGTGTTCTGGGTCGTTATGGGAGTGGCCGAGGACATTCATATGCATGTGACAATAACCACAGCCTGATATCACTGAGCTTTAGTCCTGCATCAAAACACCTTTGTATATGTAAAATTTGACCATTAGGAGTGGCCGAGTGCTCTAGAGTTTGAACAGTTTTCAAGCGCCAGAGGAACAGTTATCGAGAAAAAAGAATAATAATAAAAATGCCCAAAACGAGTAAACCTATTATTTTTAGTTCGACAGTGAAATCAAAAATAAAAGAGGGAGGTACGAGACATTGCTCCTCTCATTTGGGCAATAAGAAACAATGTATGGGAAAAGATTACTGTCATAAAGGCATAGGCTGTGAGTAGAGATGGCAAAAAAATGGCTATATTTTCTGTGAACCAGTCATGATAGAGCCTTGTGAAGAGAAAGAAACTTTGAATATGCAAGCTGACTATCGGCCTGACCAATCACAGTGGTTACAAGCCCCCCTCCTCTTTCCCCCCAAACCGGTCTAGTTTGCAAACCACTGCAGACCCCATGTCTGAAGTGGTCTGGGACTGGAGCGGGGAAGTTCCCTTTTGGCTGTGGAAACACCTTCAAACTGCTCCGGTCCATTACGCTCCGGTCCTGTCGAAATGGGGCTTACTTCAACTACAGAGTACAGAAGATGACTCAAGAACCTTCAGTGAAGATGGACAACTCCTGTATGACTGAAAGCCTACACAGAGTAGTAAAGTTTATTTAAGTTGTTATAGTTACTTCCTGTATATCTCTGGCTCGCTCCTGACAAAACATCATGAAATATACATCGTAAAGGTGTTGTTTTACTCTGACATTAAAACTAAGATGTTTAGAGCTATGGCTATACATTTACCACTGATAAATATCATGATAAATATGAACAATTAAGTATTATTCATTCAACGCAAAACACCAGAGCAATGCATTCCCTCCCGTCGGCCCACAACGCTGTATGAACAACAAACACTGGCACATACAGGAACAAGATGGCTCCTCTGCCGTATTGAAGCAGGCCTATCGATCTACCCGCTCACCCTCCCCTGCCTCTCGCGGTAATTGATTCTTGCCTCTCCACATCCCTCTGTCACAAAATAGCTGCGGGATCGACCACGGCACAAACAAAGATGGAGCGGAGAGGAACGCTTGGTAAAAGATAAGATGTGTGAGAATGGGGCTCGATAAAGTTGAGAGCTTTCTGACGCTTCAAAAGCTCGCTGTGTTTCTCAAAAAACAGACCGGCCGTGCCAGAGCCGATAGCATTCGAGCACATTCGTCTGATGGATATTTTTGAGTGTGGAGGAAAGCAAAGGTTTTCTTCCGTTTGTCTGAAGGGGGTCCCACAGGGGTCAGTGTTGGCACCAAACTATTTCAACTTCATGTCAGATAAGTCCGGATTTGTGCGTACAAGGGCTGGGAAGGAAATGTCTTTTGTGCCCATAAGATAGTTAAGAGGAGGCTACTAATGTATAAATAAACTTTGATTGATTGATTGATTGATTGATTGAGTTTGGAGAGCTGCAGTGTTTTGTAGGTATGTTTGAGTGGTGAGAAATGTAGCATTACCTTTCAGTGTTTACGCCTCACAATTGAAAGTGGAGCTGATATTAAGAATGAACATATTTCAGTTTATCAAATATCACTTCAGTGTACGCAGATACGACGTAAACATTTTCAAGTAGAATACTGATACTGATTGCTTTATTGATCTGGTAGAGAGCCCACAGAGCCCAATGCTGTGGGTTGGCAGATTCTGCCAGAAGTACTTCAAAAGATTTTGGTCGCAACGTTCCACGGTTCACTTCATCTGATACAATCTTTGGGGCGTCCAATCCATCCAACACAAGCCGGTGTTTACCCAGTATGTAAATACACACAGACAAAGTCACGCTCCGACATCTCAAAAACAAGCTGGTTTGAACCTAAAAGTTTACACTTTTAAATATACCAACACTGCAGCTTAAACATGGAGAGGCTTCTTCGTGGCTTCAACTGAGCGATTCTGCAAAAAAAGAAAATCACCAATTTAAAAAAAAAAAAAAAAAACTTTTCTTTTTTTCTAGAAACTTGGGCTGCCGACTTGTGTCCCTGGAATCCATGACAGGGCACAAATAAACTTTTTGTGTGTGTGAAATGGTAAGTGTGTATACTATGTATCCTTCTTGTAATTTGGTAAAGAAAAGTAGAAAAAAAAGAAAAAGGAATTTTGATCCCTGAAGCAGTTGGATATACAGTCAAACAATCAGTATCCTCGGACCAAGAAAAGAAAAACATTTTACATCGAAAACTGCATGGAAATAATACACAGTTGAAAAGCCGCCCAATTTGGCAACCCTGCTGCTGGCAAATACATCGAACACACAGTGGATGATGCCTAGTGATTTGACAATGCGATCCTGAAGTCTGCCGTGCTTGTGGACGCTTGAGAACAAAATAGGTTGCGTTAACATGACATCACAACATTCTAAAGAGCCAATAGTTTAAAATTGAGCTGGAGCGGCTGAAAATCCCATGGCGTGAAAAACTGTCAAAATGTAGATTTCTAGTCTTAGTTTATTGTTGTGGTTCTGGGCCAATTCACATGAAACTGTTACAAAAACATGAGCGTGATGTTGGTCAGTAGAAAGGACTTTCAGCCATAAGAATAATGTGGCAAGTTTGCAAATCCACTATCACTATCAAATGATGATCGGGGAAAACATTTGGACATCTTTTTTCTTTCAAAAACAGTTTCTAGAGTGGTCACATCACAGTGTTCTAACGGCCTAAAATATTATATAGAGATTGTGTTTCTGAGGAAATATTTGGTCTTGTACAGAGAGATCATGGACCCAGTTACTGATATACAGTAAATGATCATTTTTGGAATTCTTACATTTTCCTTTTAGATGCAACTTGTGAAAGTGTAATGCCCTTGATATGAAAAACTGGCTCAGCGCAGGGCAGGAGACAGTTTCTTTACTAAAAATGTTAAAATACATCATTTTAAATTTTTAACTCCGTATAGTCCCTTTAAAGTAGTTTTTGAATAATTAGAGAAAGTTCAGATTTTTCTCCAAATTGTTTTCCCCCTTAACTGTGTTCAAACACAACCATATATGGACGATTCCAGAGATGCCGTCTGTACCTCGTCATAGAAGGGGGCGTGGCTTCAGCGACGGGGAAAATAGAATGTTCTGGGAAACAGTTTCTTAAACACTTTTTAAACTTATTTATCACATGTGATAATGAGTCTCAATCGGGTCCATAAGTTTAATCACAGAAGATTGTTCAGTAGAAGCCAAAAAACAGCAGTCGTAGCTAGCGTTAGCATTAGCATGATCCTAACATGTAGCATCATGTTAGCATTCTTCGTCATTTATGTATTTATGGGCAGAAAAATACATTCATAATTCAGCATTTGTTAAAGTAGTTTTTGAATAATTTTGGAGTTTCGATTTTTTGACTGTTTTCAAACATGACCATATATGGGCAATTCCAGTGATGCCGTCTGTATTGCTGGGTTGCTGGTTCTAGAATATGATGATGTCATCGGACCGAGCGGGGGGCAGGAGTTTTTCCTGTTAACAGCGTTACACTTTCACAAGTCGTAGCTCAAAAGAAAATGTATGGATTAGAAAAAATATAATTAATATCAGTCACTGGGTCCATGATCTCTCTGTACAAGACCAAAAAAGTCCTCAAAAACAAAATAATTTTTCCTCCATATAATAGTATAGGCCTTTAGAACCCTGTGATGTCACCTGCAAGCCAGCAATAGATTGGCACTGGCCTTCCAACTGAAATAGGATTCTAGAACATGAACTCAACCTATAGATACAGACGGCATCTCGTCATAGAAGGGGGCGTGGCCTCGCCGAGGGGGAACATAGAATATTTTGGGAAACACAATTTTTCACTCTTTTTAGCCATTTTCTGGCAAAATATAGACTTATTTATCAGATACAAATAAAGTCAAGTCTAAATCGGGCCCATATGGATATTTTCTCTCAGCAGATTGTTCAGTAGAAGTGATAAAACGGCAGTTGTAGCTAGCACTAGCTAACCGTTAGCACTAGCACGATGCTAACATGAAGCTTCCTGTTAGCATTCTCCGTTATTTATGTATTTATGGGCTGTCGAAAGACTTTTCTCCTCTCCATGTTTTTTGTATCTTTATTTAGTAGAAAACTATATTCATAATTCAGCATTCAGAAAGTTAAGATTGTTTTCCCCCTTAACTGTTTTTAAACATGACCATATATGGGCGATTCCAGAGATGCCGTCTGTATCTATTGCTGGATGGCAGGTTCTAGAATATGATGATGTCATCGGACCGAGCGGGGGGCAGGAGTTTTTCCTATTAACAGCATTACACTTTCACAAGTCGTAGCTCAAAAGAAAATGTATGGATTAGAAAACATATCATTAATATCAGTCACTGGGTCCATGTTCTCTCTGTACAAGACCAAAAAAGTCCTCAAAAACAAAATAATTTTTCCTCTATATAATAGTATAGGCCTTTAGGATGCTGTGATGTCATCTGCACCCCAGCATTACCAAGAGAGTGTGTGCCAAATTCTCACGGTCATAAACCCGTAAGGAGCACGGATGCTGTTGTGAACCCAAAAAAATTCCACATTAGCTATCAGGACCTTTAAATTTCCCCTCTCAAAGTCTCGCAGTCTTCAGTGTAACGTTGCCCTAAAGCTCCAATTTAACCCAACACCACAGCTGCAGCCGTGTGCTGTTTGTTGTCCCGGCGTTACGGCCAGTCCCAAAGCACTCCAATCAAACGCATTACCCGCTCGAGCCGCCATCATATCTGATATCTGACACCGTATCACGACCGTGGGAGGGAAAGTACAAGAACCTTGATCAGAGTAAAACAGCATGTAAGAGCTAGACACGGGCAGAAACCAGAACCCGGCCCCAATCTCCCAAAAAGCCCGGCGCGTTACTTAATGCCGCGATTTATTCCGGCGATAAGGCCAAGGGAGACGGATGAAGTCGCCCGGAACATTCTGGCTAACGGTCTAAAGAGGTAAAAATGGAATCGCTAACTATGTTACTGTGACACCTCGGGCACACGGAGACGCGATACTGTAGAAATACAAGCTGCTACACTGGCACTGAAGTATTTAGTACTAAACTATTTCCTCTGCCAGAGAATGTGACAGTGATTGGAGAGGTTATCGTGCTTCTTGCTTTTAATTCTGGAAACACAGCGAGACACTGGAGGTGGACAGGAAGCAAAAACAAAAAAAAGAGATATATGTACTTAAAGTTTTCTTTCACTTCATGTTGTACTTTTGTGAAGTTTTGCCGTTTTGTTATTAAAATTGGCCAGAATGTTTCATTTTTGTGGCTACGGAGTTGGAATAATGGATATAGCTGAGATTGAGGATACAAAGATCTGAGTTTTTGACTTGAAATCACAACAAAATTGAATTTATTTTAAAGTGATAGTCAGTGGGTTTAAATGTTTTACAAATTGGATTGACTGCCTGAAATCATTGTGCAGAAAGGAAGACAAGAGACCATGGATTCCGAGGATATTTAGTGGGTGAAAAGTACAGAGCATATTCACATTTTCACAACGAATAACGTTGGATATCACAAGGATAAACATACTTGTAGGGGCCCCAATAGGGAAAAACACTCTTTGACGTCAAAGCCAATGCAATTGGAGTGCTTACATGTACAATCCCTTACATGTACATTCATACAGCGAAAGTTGAAACACCCATGGCTCACACATGAAGATCACGCTGGCATACTTACTCATCTATAATATAATTTAAACATAGTACTGTTAAAATTATGATTTCACCGCCTGACTTAAAATAAATTATATTACATCGATTTTTTGTGTGTGTGTGTTAGCATTTAGCTCGGAGGAAAATTGTTGACACTAATTTGTGTCGAAAGTAAAATCTCCAAGGGTCTGTACATTCATTAATGATTTCTAGCGAGGCTTCGACTTAAAGCAGTACGAAGTAACTTGTATACCTTAAAACCCTTCCGTAGTCCCTCTGGGGGTAATACATGTGTTAATGGGATGATTGGAGGGTCTTTCATCTCCCCCTGGTGTCTCTGGCCAGAAAACCGCAATTGCAACTTTGCTGCCTCCAGGTCGGAGTCACCAATACACACCAATGGAATCACGAAGAAGAAGCTAACAGGCTAGCGGGCAAAGCTAACTTCGGGCTAGCGCCACTTAAACAGTATTTATAGCCAAGTTTGACTGAAAAACATGATCTCCATTGTGTAATTGGATGCACAATATCCCTCTCTACCTTTGTCTTTTCTGTCAGCGTAGTATTTACTCTCACGGACAATTAATGAGTAAAAAACTGCAACATGCTACAACACCTGCAGTGGCGCTTACGGCCTCCAGTGGCATAAGTTACTTAGTACTGCTTTAAATGTGGTCGATGGGTTGACAACAGCGGAAAACTGTATCGTTCATAATTTGCGATGTTTGGTGGCTAATGCTAATGGCCTCTGAAAAGTCTCACATACGCTAGGATTGAATGCCGCTTCTCCTTTTTATTAATATGGGTCCAATACACAGACACAGGGAAAATAAATTATGATTGAAGTAGGTTTAAAACTATTTGATATATTAGATCAAACAGTTTTGGTTATGAATAAATCCTTAAAAAACAAAGAAAAAGTACAAGACAGGAGTGGAGATGAAAGTTGATTAAATAATAAATGTTATTGGAGAGATGTGACCATTTGTTTATTTCCAGATGAAAGTTTACATGCCAATAGCAAACGGGCAACATTAAACTGTGAAAAAGACTTTTACCCATGTACTAGTCTGAGCGGTGCACTTTGAGTGACTGGCCGGGGGATTTTGCCCCTGTGAAAAGGTTGGCACGGCGGACTTGGCCGTGCGTAGCATTCAGGCCGTGTAAACATTTCAAATTGAATTGCTAATTGTGTTTCCGCATAGGATAGTGCGGGAGTACGATTACTGACCACACCTCGGCCCAACGGAGACCTGAGCCGCCGAGAAACACGATCCGCAGTGCGTTCAAACACCTCTGACATTCAAGTCGACACACGCAAGCAGGAAAACCAGCCTATACACACATGCACACACACACACACACACACACACACACACACACACACACACACACACACACACACACATGCACACACACACACACACGCACACACACACACACACACACACATGCACACAGACACAGACACACAGACATACACATGTACACACACACACAAACCCAAACCAGGGTTGGCGCGCTCTTTGCATTGGAGTCGAACTAACCTTAAGGCGAGACACGGCCGGTACAAATAAAATATAAACCAGAATCACTGTATGACGTTGGTTTTATGACAGTTTGTTAAATTGCGCTTTGCGATTTTTGTCCTGAAATTTCAAAAGTTTGCAATTCCGTCGGCTCTTTTGCCGTTTCTTTTGGTGATGACATTTTTTGGTCAGGCGTGTATAGGTGGCACAATTATATCAACGCATTCTTTTTTTTTTTAGCTGAGGCTTGATAGCCCAAAGACACATAACCGATTAAAGTGAAACCAAGGCATAGCAAGATGTAATGGGACAATCTAAGTCGGAATGACCTGTCACATGGCTGTTAAGAGAGAGTGTAAATGTAGCCACATTTGGCTGGTGTTGATGTGGAGCCCTGCAGGCTGGTATTTAACAGGCCTAATTACCAGGTTAACTGAGGAAACAGCAATCCATTCTCCTATTGATCCAGTCATTACGGCCTGTATAAGGAGACCAACACAACTGCAGTCAATACTCTTATGGTCTTCTACCTGCTGCAGTCTGCTAATCCACTTTAGTAAATATATATTTATACCTTTTCCCGTACCAACATAATTAAGCTTAGCAACAGAGATTTAGAAAGCTAATTTAGCTAAATTCGCTTTTTTTTTTGCTTTTACTGTTCAACCATAAACATTCCTCCACTACATGGATTTATCCCATTGTTTTGCTAGTAGCTAAATAGCTAGCAACAGTGGTTGCTGAGAATGAGTACATTTTGTCTTTCATGCCTAGCTATTATGTATTTTAAGGTGCGTTTGATTCATTTTTCCTCAGAACTAGAGTGACCAGATGTCCCGGTTTACCAGCGACAGCCCCAGTTTTGAGTCCTTTGTCCCATGTCCCAATAGATTTCTCCAAAGCCCTTGATTTGTCCCAGTTTTACTGGGCCAAAGGTCCAGATTGGCAGCTACTGTCAGGGCAGCTGTGGCCACCAAGTTAAAGGGGCTAGATGCAAGTTACTAGTGCAAGCACTAGTGCCACCTCAGGTCTTATGCGTAACTGCAGCTTCTATATTAAGCTCGTGCATGACGGCACTTCAGACCCGAATTAACACCTTTTGAGTGACAGTGCAGGATTTTAGAGGCAGTTGTGGTGAACAGGTCTGAGCTCATTCTACACATTAGGACATGGAGGAACATGTAGGGGGAGGAAAATACTTAGTTTTTACATTTTTAAACTCTGTTTAGTCCCTTTAATTTACCACCAGAGCATGGAGTGAATGTACATAGTTCTATGTAAAGCACTTGTGCTCGAGTCTGGATCAATATGAATCAAAGTCCTTTCCTTTCCTACATTGATCTAAAACTGCTTTTTAGAAGGAGTGGGAGGAAGTTTTGTTTTAGCTGTTTGAGATCAACATTTTCTAACCAATAAAGAGGAAGATAGTTTCATTTCCATGTTTAGTGACACAATGGTTTAGTTTCTTAACTTTGACAAGAGTTTATGACTCTGTTATCTCTGTACCTACAAAGAAATAATGATCAGGAATGTCTGGGAATAACATTAGTGCAGTGGAGCTCTTTCTGGCGGCGGCTGAACAATTATATCAAATATGATGTATGAATATTGGCCTTGATTGTATTGGCTAACAATTCATTAAAAATATAATGAGGCTGGTGATCCATCATCTTTTGTCCATTTGCAGACACTGCGCTCATTACTCTTCCCCTCAGACACCGCTGAGCTGATGAGCGCTCCCTCTGCCTGAGCTCTCCTCACCTGACTGGACTGCTGAGAGGAGACACTGCCGGCTCGTTCTGATTCACACGCTCTCTATCATTGTGTGTAAAGCACATGTTAAAACCTCTGTACCTAAAAAACAATCAGGTACAGAGGTTTTAACACGTGCCTTCATCTGGAGACAAACAAACAGTCTGCTCAATAAGGCGTTTTGTTATGTAACGACTTTATCTGTGTACTGGAACTTTCAAGTTTTTTCCTCACCTGCTGCCAGAGATCATGAGTGTCGCTGACGAAGCTACTAGGATGAGAGGCGGCCTGAGAAGATCACAAAGACGGCAAGTATTTAGGCAATTTAAGTCGACCAGAAATAACAAAGAAACTATCTCCGTGTGGCCTAGTAAAACCCCGCCCCAAAACGGTCATTGTCCAATCATACCTCAGGAACCGTTGCTACGAGACATTCCCCGGATCTCCGACCATTGAGCCATAAACCAACATAGGTCAATCGTTTTCAGCACTTAAATGAACAGACACTTTCCATTAATTGTGGCACAAGATTGTATTCACACGCACATTTTGTAAAAATCTGTGTAGTTTTGGATTATTTCAATCAAAAGGTGTGCCTGTTGCAATCACGTCTTCGTTACTGTTTTCTGGCTTGTGTCATGAAACACATAAAAAAACATTAAAAAGAGCCAGTCTTTTGAACAGCTCTTTGAAATAAACAGATCCCAAAGACTGCGCCGTCCATCAGCACCAACAGTCACTCACTCACTCACACACTACTTTCATTCACGGGTGAATGGGTGAAGTGTCGTACCTGAGACTGGAACCTCCAACCTTCTCCTCATGAGGTGACGTGCTCTACCACCTGAGCCACGGTTGCCCATGTATCTTATCTTACGGAGTCTTGTATGCACATTCTTGATGTTAAACAACACCAGCAGGAGCTTTCGATCATAGCAACAAACAAGGAATGTTGCCCCTAATTCTCTACACGCCCAAAAACAGGACTTATGGAATTCCTAATGAATTAATATACAATTGGAAAAACTAGATCCTCAAATTTTCAGCTTGTTGCTATGACAAGTGTTAAGTTATATTTACACCTTTTGCAGCAAAGAACCCCTCCTGGAACTGCCACCATATCGTGGTGCAGAGGTTTGAGCGCCTGAATGATCCTGGGAGCTGTGTTGTCCGGGGCTTCGTGCCCCTGGTAGGGTCTCCCATGGCAAACAGGTCCTAGGTGACGGGTCAGACAAAAAGTGGTTCAGAAGCCCCTTATGAGAGACCAACAGGCCTGGTTAGAACCATGAGGCCGTCCTTCTGTGGACCCATCACCTGCAGGAGGAGCCATAGGGGCTGGTGCAATGTGATTTGGGCAGCTCCAACAGCTGCCCCACGACCCGGCAACGGAAAAGTGGAAGAAAATGGATGGATGGATGGATGGATGGATGGATGCAGCAAAGAAAATGGTTGTTAGATTTCATCTGTTGGGTGAGAGGTAAAACGTCTTAAACACCGCCTTAGCTCTGCCCGATCTCATCAGACCTTGGAAGCTAAGCAGGGAAGGGCCTGGTCGGTGCTTGGATGGGAGACCGTTTGGGAACACCAGGAAGCCTAGCGAATGTAGTGAGTGAGTGAGTGGTTGATGGTGGTCGGAGGGGCCGATGGCGCAGACTGGTTGCCTCACTTCTGTCAGTCTACCCCAGGGCAGCTGTGGTTACAATAGTAGCTCACCACCACCAAGTATGGAGTGAATGAATAATGCACTGTAAGGTGTCTTTGAGTGTCCAGAAAAGCGCTATATAAAAACTGATGCATTATGAATACATAACCAAATTCTGATGACATGCCCACAAAAAGCTAAATTCTATTTTCCAGCTTGCACTTGCTATATAGTACTGTACCTGTCTTGAAAAATAACCCCCTCTAATCTAGGGTGACCAGATGTCTCAGTTTGCCCGAGACAGTCACAGTTTTTTGAGCCCTCTGTCCCAATGGATTTCTACAAAACTATTGATTTGTCCCAGGTGTTCCGGTGTAAATGTCCAACACAAACTTTCCATAGTGACTAAACCAATTAAATTGCCCCTAAATGCGGATTGGTCCATTTAATTGATAGTAGATTTTAAAACACATTAATTCTGACCATTAAAAAAAGATCACAATGTGTCTCCTCCCCTCACAAACTCCCACTGTGTCCCAGTTTTTTTAATGTAGAAAATCTGGTCACCCTGCTCTGAGTGGTCGTCAGAATTCGCTCATATCGCTCTGAGCTTTGTTTTCTGCCTCTCTCCGCACCGCCTGACCCTTTCGAATGTGTGCCGTTTGGAATGTCCGCGGTGACAGACAACACGTCCATCCGCACGCGCTCAGCGAAACGGAAAACCAACACCCGAACGCGAGAGCAGCGGATAACGCGAGCACACACCGGCATGACTCACCCGGGCCCGCAGTCCGACCGCACTGGCTCAGGGCTGGCAGCTGCACAGCCGCCGCCGAGGAACACTTGTCGCTTGCGAAAACACTGGCGCGGCGCATTGGCAGAGGCGCATGTGGACCGATGCAGCGGTGGTTAACAGATTGGCGGCCGCTGAAGCATGTGTGGGCGCCAGTCAGATCCAGCGTCTGCAGCCACTATTGATTATCCAGTTGGTAAAGCTTATGACAGGCAATTGCTGGGAATGAGCGCCAGTGATGATCTGACAAGTGAGCGACTCGAGCGAAATAACAGTTTAGTGACATGGATTTACAGGAAGGTCCATAAATATTGGGATATCGACTCAATTCGTATGTTTTTTGCACCACCACAATGAAATTAGAGGCGTTCTTATGTGAGCCTTCCACTTTTCAAGGGACCAAAAGTAATGGGACAATGTAAAAATTACCCTGGTGATGCTCTTCCAGGCCTCCACTGTAAATGTCTTCAGTTCCTGCTTGTTCTTGAGACATTTTCCCATCAGTTTTGTCTTCAGCAAGTGAAAAGCTGCTCAATTGGATTCATGTCAGGTGACTGACTTTGCCACTGAAAAACATTTCACTTCTTTGGTGGCTTTGGCAGTAGCTTTGGGTCATTGTCCATCTGCGCTGTGAAGCGGCGTCCAAGCATTTGGCTGAATATGAGGTCATGATATTGCCCGAAACACTTCAGAATTCCTCCTGCTGCTTTTGTCAACACCAAAAGACCTAGTCTTCCAGGTCTTTTGGTGTTTTTCAGCTCACAGGTGTGTTCTTTCTTTTTAATAATGGTTCTTTCGTTTTAATAATGTTCCAAACTGTTGATTTAGCCACGCCTAATATGTTTGCTATCTCTCTGTTGGGTTTGGTTTGATTTGTCAGCCTAATAATGGCTTGCTTCACTGATAGTGATGATTCTTGGAATCTTATATTGAAAATAATAGCTGCAATATCCAAAATGCAATTATCACACTTGAAATGAACTCTGCACGTCTCATCTGTTCCTTATAAATGAGATAAAGAGGGAAGAGCAAACACCAGGCCATGGAACAGCTGAGCAGCCACTTGTCCCATTGCTTATGGTCACTTAAAAAGTGGGAGGCTCACATGAAAACAGTTGAAAGTCTGCAGTTTAAGTTCTTTTCAAATCCATTGTGGTGGTTTATAGAGCCAAAAATATGAGAATTGAATCGACTCGATGGATGGACCTGACTGTATAGTCGACAATATAAATGAGTAATTTCATAAAAAGTCATTTATGTAAGGGAAGATGTATAGAACACTGGTCATTATCGGGAAAATAAGCACCGACAGGGTGAACCGGACCCCGACACGAAGCGGAGGGGTCTTGTTTCATCCTGAAGGTACTTAATTTCCTGCTTATTATTATTATTATACGGCCATTTGCCAACTGAACACACACAACATAAACTTCATACACTTTTATGAAGGTTTATTTAATAATTTCCGGGGCAAATAGTTCCCAAAAGTTTGCGCGTTGCTTGGCTAGTAGCTAACCGAGCTACTGAGTTGAAGGTGCAGTCGGAGGAATGGTGGTCAATCTCTGGGTAAGTTGAAAGTCTGACCATCAGCCTGGCTCCACATCATGGAGATGGGTCCCCGGGCGCGGCACTTGCTGTCGACCACTGCTCCTTACGGGTCGCCCCAGTGGCATCGAAGGATGGGTTAAATGCAGAGGACAAATTTCCCTACGGGGACAATAAAGTATACAAACAAACAAACAAACAAACAAACAAACAAAGTCGGACTCATGTTAACTTCACGAGCGATTCCCCCAACTTCTCTCACAGTGACGGGGACAGAGATAGACCTGTATTACAAGCACGAATTCCGTTGCCATTGGCAGCGGTCATTATTTTTTCAGAGGTCCTCTATTAGAAAATAATGACCGGTAGAACGTTGGAAAATCCCATTCAAATCAATGGAGCGTTCTATTTACATTGTGAAGAGCCGTATAATTATTTTTTACTTTTATACAGAAGCCTCTATCTAGTGTTTTTTTTCTCTTTTACAGTACCGATAAGAGCGCCGTTAGAGTACCGGATCGATAAGGAGTATCGATAAAAGTCCTGGTTGAGCCACAGAAAGTTCAGGCTCAGGATTTCTTTTCACTGAATACAGAAATCATTGCTACTTCTTCAGGACCCAGGTGGTCTCTAACAGGTAAACAAGTTTAGGGTAATTCACTACTTTAGTCGTACTGCTTTAGTAAATTTCTCCATTGTGAGATCAAAGATAAAGGCTATCTTATCGTATCTTAGTTAAGGGGACATTATTTGTAAGTAGATTTCCTCCATACGAGTCACTATGTTCATGTATGATCCTCATCTTATGATTGTTTGATTATTTCATTGTCATTTCTCTGCCGTTTTAGTGAATTCATGGTATTCTTATGTGATCCTCATGATCATAATGAATTATTAAAGATTTAACGTTCAATTCAGGGATGAAGTCATCCATGAACCAACATGTGATCATGTTTGTTCCTGATAAGTAATGATTTAGTAATCATGAAATCAAGCATTAACTCATGCATAAGTTAATGAAAATCATGCATGAATTCATGTACTTGTGAAAAATAATCAACCCAAAGATAAAACCAGGATAAAACCAAAGGACACGCAGATAAGGATTTGTAAAAACAGAGGCAGAGACAGTGCTTTTAAAATATGTAATTAAAAGTTTATTTAAAAGGACCAGGAGTTTGATATTAAAAAGTATTAATTACTATGATTAAAATGTATATTAAAAATGGCCAATGTTAAAAGTGCAAATCACAAATAAAACCTTGCAGCCCCTGGGCCAGAACCAAAGGAAATCTGAAAACACAAATGAAAATAACCAAACATGAATGGCTTGAGAGCGGGTAGCCCCACCCCAAACAAAACGGAAAGTGCTCCCCACAAACACACACACTAAATAACAAAAATCCCAAGTGCAAAACAGAGAAAACGGGCCGAATCCCCCACTCAAGCATATCCAAGGGAAGTGAAATCTAAAGACTAAAAGACCCAGGGACTTCTGTACAAAACTGGTGCAGAGCTAAAAGGGTTTAAAAAGCTACAAAAACAAACTCAAATGCAACCAAAATAAACCCTAAAACGAACTCTAAACAAAACAGTAGCAGGCTAAAATCTGCTATTAAAATGGAAACAAACGTTAAAACCGAGATATAATGAATGTAAACAAAACCTTAATTAACGCTTGTCCCACCTTAAAACTGCTCTAAAAACGGGGGGAAATAGCCGCCACCGGAGTACGTTAAAAAGCTCTAAAACCAGAAAGATAAATGAAAATTAAGGGGAGACGCTACATGCAAAACTCAATTTTTTTCAGTTTTCAGGTTTTGGGCTAAATTGGTCTCTGAACATACAAGCTTTCACCCAGGAACCAAAAATATACCTAATCTTCACAAAAACATGTTTAAATATTGCACTGATTCAATGTTCCCCCATAGAATTATATGGGAGAACACAATTTCAAGGGCCTTTTTCTCAAAACACATTTTTCTGTCATTGTGGCGACACTATGTTCACGTCAGTCGGACCTAAAGACTTCAGATTTTCCAGCCTTGGACTGAACAATATTTGGAAGATTTTTTCAGAGGGATTTTTTATTATTCAATCCCTAGCCCCATTTATTGAGTTTTGAATGTCAAAAAATATGGCGAAAATTAAATTCTTACAATTTTTTCCACTAAAAAACAGCTTATTTTAAAACTAAACAAGAAATCCAAAATCCCCTCTGAAAAAAGTCTTGGCAACTCATTCATCAATAAAATGAAACCACAAATTTGAATGTAGCTCTATCCATTATTCAGATTTCCTCGCCGAAAAGATGGGAAATTTGGGGCATGTTTAGGCATGAAACACCTTGGTCTTATATGAAAAGATAAAATGACAGAAAACTTGCAATGTAGTTTTTTCTCACATTTATGCCAGTGATCGACAGCAAAAGTTTCAAATTGATATCTGTAAATTTACATTTTTTTCCCTATTCGCCTGCAGTGTCTCGCCTTAAAATACTAAAACCGAGGGGAGAAGTTAAAAACGCACTTGTCACCAGCCAGCAGCAGTCGAGAGTGGGTGCCCGGCGCGGGGGAGATTTAAAGAGGCCGCTTCCGCCATTAGGCAGGAAGCGGCCTCACCCAATAGTTTCAGGAGGGAGCCCCCTACTGTCCGCTACTATTATCCGCTACTATTATTATAAAGTGCTACCAAACTTTTCTTCGGCATGGTCTAGGGCAGGGATACCCATTATATCGATCGTGAGCAACCGGGTCAATCACGGAGCCCTATCACTCCAAAAGTGTCCAGCATTTTGGCCTGGATCGGCACACGAAACTGATACATCCTGTTTGCACCAGGGAACAAGCACGAGGGCCCCGCCAGCTGAACAGTTGTTATCCACTGAAGGGGGTGCATATCTCAAGGAGACAGGTAGACCTATATAACACATCCCTTCTACCTGTGATTCACTGGGATTCTGTCCTTCAGTAGTTTGTTGTAGTTAGACAGCTGAAGCCCCGCCCCCGAGCGTTACCATGGAGCTCCTGTTACTCACTAACACCACTCAAATCATTTTTGAAGAGCAAGAGATGAAGAGTTCGTAAGCCCAACACAACATGTATTTTGGGATAATGAGTTTGTGTCCAGGTCCTACAATTGATCAAGTTAAATCATGTTCTCTCTTCATTTTATTATGCAGTATTATCCATTGTAGTTACATTTTATGAAAGAGGTCAATTCAAAAGGCTTTAATTTTAAATCGATGCTTAAAACCTCTTTGTCGTGACCTTCTGAGAAATATAGGTAGATCTCCGGGCCTTGCTGACTTTAAAGCACTACTAAGCAACGTGTTTACCTTAATAAATCCTTTTCGTAGTCCCTGTGGGGGTAATACAAGTGTTTATGGGATGATTGGAGGGTCTTTCATCTCCCCCTGGTGTCTCTGGCCAGAAAACCATGTTTGCAACTTGACTGCCCCCGGTGCGGAGAAAGCAATACACACTAATGGAATCATGAAGAAGAAGCTAACATGCTAACGGGCAAAGCTAACTGCGGGCTAACGTCACTTTAAACAGTATTTACAGCCAAGTTTGAGTGAAAAAAAAAATTTCCATTGTGTAATTGGATGCACAGTAACCCTCTCTCCCTTCGCCTTTCCTGTCAGCGTAGTATTTACTCTCCAAGACAATTAATAAGTTAAAAAATCGTAACTTGCTACGACACCTGCAGTTGCGCTTATGGCCTCTAGGGGGAAGAGTTACTTAGTACTGCTTTAAATGTAGCTCGCGAGTCAAAACAGTGTGGGCTCCCCTGGCCTAGGGTTAAAGCGCAACAGCTTTGAACTGCTGCCGCCTGTTAAAAATCCGGGGTCATGGTCATCGCTCAAAAACAAAAACAACACTTGAATTGTGATGGAATAAAACAAGAACATGTAAAAGATTTCCTGCAGGCCTGTTTTCTGGGACTGGGTTGCCTGACCATCCAGAATTTACCAGATTTACCTTATTGAAACCTTGGAACACAACGGGAATTTGTAAGGAGGTGAAGAAATGGAAACTTTGCATTTAAAGCTTACATGACCATGAGTCATTAAGTAAAAAAAAAAACTGGGAAACCTGGGACAGAGCTGGGCCTGTCACGATAACAAACTCTCAAGTGTGATATATGTAAAAGTACTTCATCTTAAAGGAATAGGCCACCGTTTTTACATACTGAGATATGTTCTTACCTAACCTTAGTTAAGTTAATATATCCCCGTCTGGCCTTGGTCCGTGTGCTCTGTCACGCAAACAGAGCACATACACAGCCTCTCCCACATGTCACATGGCTCCAAAAAAGCTCACGATAGAAGCTACCAAGCTCTTCCATGTGTTCCCTATTTAAATAAAGTTACGTGAAGTGTTTTCATGCGAAGTATATTTACACAGAAATGTAACACGTCGATTTTATAAGCAGATAAAAAGGGGTACTATATTGTGAGGCGTAATGATACAGGAGCACAGCGTCCGCGCAGTAACTCCTAAAGACTTCCCCCGCTCACTTCCGTCAATAGAAGCTGCGTGACTTGTAGAGAGCTGCAGAGAACAGTTGAAGAAGCGTGGATAACTTGTGAACAATGCCTTTTACGTGCATCGTGCCGGGCTGTGATAACAAGCAGAAAGTATATAGTGTAGTAATGTTTCACAGATTTCCAACTCACCCCGGACGACGACACAGGACTCAGGACCTCGACCATGAGGTAGGAATGCAAGAGCACTTTCCCAAAATATATTTTCTGCTTGTTGTAAAAGGCTCTCTACAAGTCTGGCAGCTTCTATGGACGGAAGTGAGCGGGGGAAGTCTTTAAGAGTTACTGCGCGGACACTGTGCTCCTCGTATCATTACGCCTCACAAGATAGTCCCCCTTTTTATCTGCTTATAAAATCGACATGCTACATTTCTGTGTAAATATACTTCACATGAAAACACTTCACGTAACTTTATTTAAATAGGGAACACGTGGAAGAGCTTGGTAGCTTCTATCGTGAGCTTTTTTGGAGCTGTATGACATGTGGGAGAGGCTGCGTATGTGCTCCGTTTGCGTGACAGAGCGCACGGACAAAGACCAGACGGGTATATATTAAGACGACTAAGGTTAGGTAAGAACATATCTTAGTATGTAAAAACGTTGGCCTATTCCTTTAAAATGCACTAAACTGGAACCCACAAAGACAAACTCCCCGTGGCAGAGGGACGGAGCCTCGCAGAAGTAACAAACGGCGCCATTTAGCCCCGAACATTTAGCGGTAAACTGCATTATTTATTCACGGCGACGAATGGGGGCTATACGTTTCTCTGGAGGCGAACACCTGCAGCCGCCGATCTCCACCCGCGTCATGTAAAAGTAATGCACTGTAACCAAGCTCCAGCCGGCTCTGCAACACAATCTGGCGCTGTCCCACCAAGGGCATATATGCTGGGGTGTACGGTCTCCTGGGACGAGGGGGAAAACACACACGATCTAAGGAGAAATGCACAATTACCTTATGAAAGTGTGTCGTGAAGAGGAATGAGGGGATGGTTCAACCAGGAGGAAGAGCTAAGAGACGATGCGGATGCCTGAACGATGTCTATACTAAAATGTACGTATCAGAGCCAAACTTTTTACACATGGCGAACGAGGTTTTAATAAGTTGACTATGCGTTCATGCTTATTATTGTTGCCTATTGCTGTAATTTGTCAGCAAAATAAGCTCAGAAACAAATTCATTGTGCTATTATTGAATACATTCACTGGTATCAGGCTGTGAGTTAGCTTTTTTGGCGACTCAGTTTGTGAAATGGAGCATTCTGCTTTGGAAACTAGAAATTTTTGCAATTGCTGCGCAATTGCGATTGACTGCGGAATAGATCTAATGCAGAAGTCACCTGAAAAATCCTTGAAAATGCCTTGAAACTGTTAAAATACTTTCTTTGAAACTCCTGAAGTCCTTGAAAGATTTGAAAAATTGAAACTCCTGAAATCTTCAAAACTGTTGAAACCTTGAAACTGTTGAAACCTTGAAACTGTTGAAACCATGAAACTGTTAAAACCTTGAAATTCCTATAATCTTTAACACTGTTGAATTCCTGAACACTCCTGAAATACTTGAAACTCCTGAAATTATCCGGTAACTATGGAAATGTGGTCTGGACTTTGCCTGGCTTCTGCAGTTTTCCTGGTTATGGTTGTAATTCCGGTAACTATGGTAACTTGGTCTGGACTTGGTCTTGCTTCTGTGGTTTACCTGGTTATGGTTTTAAATCAGGTTACTATGGTAACTTGGTCTGGACCTGGCCTGGCTTCTGTGGTTTACCTGGTTATGGATTGTATTCAGGTTACTATGGTAACTTGGTCTGGACCTGGCCTGGCTTCTGTGGTTTACCTGGTTATGGATTGAATTCTGGTAACTATGGTAACTTGGTCTGGACTTGGCCTGGCTTCTGTGGTTTACCTGGTTATGGATTGAATTCTGGTAACTATGGTAACTTGGTCTGGACTTGGCCTGGTTCCTGTGGTTTACCTGGTTATGGATTGAATTCAGGTTACTATGGTAACTTGGTCTGGACTTTGCCTGGCTTCTGTGGTTTACCTGGTTATGGTTTTAATTCCGGTAGCTATGGCAACCTGGTCTGGACTTGGTCTTGGTCCAGGTCTTGGATCGGATCTTGGTCTGGGTCTTGGTCTGGGTTTTGGTTCGGGTCTTGGTTCGGGTCTTGGTCCGGGTCTTGGTTCGGGTCTTGTTCTGGGTCTGGCTTTTAGCTCCAGTCTTGGTTTGGGTTCGGGACTCGGTCTGGGTTTCGATCTGATCTTGGTTCGGGTCTGGGTCTGGGTCTCGGTCTTGGTTCGGGCCTTGGTTCAGGTCTTGGTTCGGGTCTTGGTCTTGGTTCGGGCCTTGGTTCGGGTCTTGGTTCGGGTCTTGGTTCGGGTCTTGGTTCGGGTCTTGGTTCGGGTCTTGGTTCAGGTCTTGGTTCAGGTCTTGGTTCAGGTCTTGGTTCGGGTCTTGGTTCAGGTCTTGGTTCGGGTCTTGGTCTTGGTTCGGGCCTTGGTTCGGGTCTTGGTTCGGGTCTTGGTTCGGGTCTTGGTTCGGGTCTTGGTTCGGGTCTTGGTTCAGGTCTTGGTTCAGGTCTTGGTCTGGGTCTTGGTTCAGGTCTTGGTTCAGGTCTTGGTTCGGGTCTTGGTCTGGGTCTTTGTCCCAATCCTTGAAACTGCAAAAGTATTTGAACTGCAGAAGTATTTGAACTGCAGAAGTATTTGAACTGCAGAAGTATTTGAACTGCAGAAGTATTTGAACTGCAGAAGTATTTGAAACTGCAGAAGTATTTGAAACTGCAGAAGTATTTGAAACTGCAGAAGTATTTAAACTGCAGAAGTATTTGAAACTGCAGAAGTATTTGAACTGCGGAAGTATTTGAACTGCAGAAGTATTTGAACTGCAGAAGTATTTGAACTGCAGAAGTATTTGAAACTGCAGAAGTATTTGAACTGCAGAAGTATTTGAACTGCAGAAGTATTTGAAACTGCAGAAGTATTTGAAACTGCAGAAGTATTTGAAACTGCAGAAGTATTTAAACTGCAGAAGTATTTGAAACTGCAGAAGTATTTGAAACTGCAGAAGTATTTGAAACTGCAGAAGTATTTGAACTGCAGAAGTATTTGAAACTGCAGAAGTATTTGAACTGCAGAAGTATTTGAAACTGCAGAAGTATTTGAAACTGCAGAAGTATTTAAACTGCAGAAGTATTTGAAACTGCAGAAGTATTTGAACTGCAGAAGTATTTGAAACTGCAGAAGTATTTGAACTGCAGAAGTATTTGAACTGCAGAAATGGCTGAAAGACCTGAATGTCCCCGTAGAAAAAAACTGGAAAACTGCAGAAGGCGGAATTTTTCAGAAAACTGACAAGCTGCGGAAGCTGAACAAGCACAAACTGCAGAAATCGCTGAAACTGCGGAAAAAAATGCAGAATCTGTGAATTTGAGGAAGCCCCATTATAAGTAATGGGAAAAATCGGCCAAATTCCGGCCCGATTGCGGAAAAAACGGAAATTGCTGAATTCCCAAAAGTAATAGCACAATTCTCTCCAACATGCTGAACGTTTAAATGTATAACTTGCTGAAATTGCTGAAACAGTGAAAGCTGTGAAAGCTGCAGAAAAACGGGAAAAACATAGATTAATAATAAAGAACATGAAAACCAATGATTGACTGCGGAAGGATTCCGCAGTCAATCAAAAATGATCAACAAATGAAGCCGAGGCGTTAATTCAACCTGGGAGAGTAATTTCAGCGTCACATACCTCCAGCCAATGAGCGCTTCCGAGAGGGCCACACCTCCACCTCAGCTGTGTAAGAGCCGCACCTCCATAGCAGCCAATCATCGCCCTCGGTCCTGCTTTTGAGCCCCAGCAATCATGGTTTGTTCGCTTCCCAGCTGTGCTGCGACCCACCTCCACCCCACCTCCGCCTCTTCCATCCACGGGTTCTCCCTGCTGCATCTTCACGGGTCTTCCATACCACCATCAAAACTAATATACAAAAAGCTGTAAGTTGTGTTTGAGATTATTACCAAATAATAATATAAGAATAAGAAGAAAAAGAAGAAGAATAGTACCCCTCTAATAACTTGTCATCATAGTATGCACCGATTAAAGCTTTGGAATCAGAAAAGTACACAGAACAACCCCCAGTGCCTAATCCTATCTGCCAGACACATTGGCACGAATATTAGCGCCATATCTTTTCTGCACAGTGTCATTTGGTAATCTTTTGGATGGTTTTGTGCTGCAGCACCTTATCAACCACAAACAAAGTGTACCGTGAACATCTGCACTGTTATTTTAATAATAATACATTTTATTTTTATTGCACTTTACATTTCAACGAAACCTCAAAGTGCTAGATTTTAGCTCGAAATGGAACATTAAAGCAGTACTAAGTAACTTGTTTACCTTAATAAATCCTTTCCGTGGTCCCTCTGGGGGTAATACAAGTGTTAATTGGATGATTGGGGGGTTTTTCATCTCCCCCTGGTGTCTCTGGCCAGAAACCTCACTTGCAACTTTCCCTGCTTCGACCCGGAGGTGCAATAAGCCAAATCAACATTGTCAGTACGCATGCGCGGGAATGTTCCGGTCAAAGTTCACACCTACCCACGGTGTCAACAAAGCCCGTTAAAACCAGACTATCATTGTGGAACAACCGGCTATTTAGTGACTACTACGTCGCTTAAAGGGGCTAGATGCAAGTTAGTCGTTTTATACTCACTACTGCCACCTCAGGTCTTACGCGTAACTGCAGCTTCTGTATCAAGCTCGTGCATGACGGCACTTCAGACCCGAATTAATTATTTCAGAGGCAGTTGTGGTGAACAGGTCTGAGCTCATTCTACACCATAGGACATTGTTGGAACATGTAGGGGGAGGGAAATACTTCATTTTAACATTTTTAAACTCTGCATAGTCCCTTTAAAGTGGTTTTACGGCGATATGCCAGGTTTGTGTTCATTCTCCATTTCAGTGTGACTGTCCACGTGGGCTTTAACAGTCTATGGAAGAGTTTTGTCCTATTAACGAATGCAGTAAAGGAACTTCACAGTGTTGTATATGGAGCCACCATACAAACTCATCACATTTTTATTGCCGTAAGAAAAGATCCAGAACGTTGTAACGCGAATGGATTCAATTAGTAAGTTTGACATATAGCTAACTATAATGCTATGTGTAACCAAAGGTCTATTTACTTAAAGCAGTACTAAGTAATTACCTTAAGGCAAGACACGGCAGGTGAAAGTATTGATTTTTCACGCAGTGGTCGAAGTGGAGATTTTTATCTGTTTTCCTCCCTTTACATCTTAGTTTTCATGTCAGAGTATAAAAATGACAAAACTCACCCCGTATGATGTTTATTTTATGATGTTTTGTCCGTCTGTGAGGTGGGGGCAACCCAGAAGTAGCTGCTGCACAGCGTAGAAACGCCGTCTTTCAAGCGGGTATTCATTCATAAATATTGACAGATTTTACATCCACGTGTCCTACTAAGGGGCCCCGTGATGATGCTTTCACCCAAATATGGTATTTTTCCTCCTATGAGACGCTGGAGCGGAAAAGTCGAAGAACGGGCCGAGCATGCGCACTCGCTACAAAACTTCAGGGCTGGTTTTCTCTGAATGAGAGAAGCCGCACACGGGCAGCGAGTGAGCCCTTATAGAAGCTCCCACAGAATCCAAACTTTCCAGTCTGAGACCTAACAATATTTTGAAGGTTTTTTCAGAGGGATTTTTCTAGCCTGATTTATTCAGCTTGGAGATTCTGGCAAACCATCCGGCGCCTCAGGAGGGGGAAGCAGTGCTTCACCAACACTGTTTACAGTGCGGGTGAGGAGCTGCTGACCTCGACTGGGGATGTCGTCGTTCCGTGGAAGGAGTACTTCGAGGACCTCCTCAATCCCGACGTCACGTCTTCCGATGAGGAAGCAGAGGCTGGGGACTCGGAGGTGGGCTCGCTCATCACCGGGGCTGAAGTCACCGAGGTGGTGAGAAAGCTCCTCGGTGGCAAGGCTCCAGGGGTGGATGAGATTCGCCCTGAGTACCTTAAGTCTCTGGATGTTGTAGGACTGTCTTGGCTGACACGTCTCTGCAACATCGCGTGGCGGTCGGGGACAGTGCCCCTGGATTGGCAGACCGGGGTGGTGGTCCCTCTCTTTAAGAAGGGGGACCGGAGGGTGTGTTCCAATTACAGAGGGATCACCCTCCTCAGCCTCCCCGGTAAGGTCTACTCCAGGGTGCTGGAGAGGAGGATCTGGCCGATAGTTGAACCTCGGATCCAGGAGGAACAATGCGGTTTTCGTCCTGGTCGTGGCACACTGGACCAGCTCTATACCCTTCAGCGGGTGCTCGAGGGTTCGTGGGAGTTCGCCCAACCAGTCCACATGTGTTTTGTGGATCTGGAGAAAGCATTCGACCGTGTCCCTCGTGGTGCCCTGTGGGGGGTGCTCCGGGAGTATGGGGTCCGGGGCCCTCTGTTAAGGGCTGTCCGTTCCCTGTATGACCGCAGCAGGAGCTTGGTTCGCATTGCCGGCAGTAAGTCAGACCTGTTCCCGGTGCGTGTTGGTCTCCGCCAGGGCTGCCCTTTGTCACCGGTTCTGTTCATTACTTTTATGGACAGAATTTCTAGGCGCAGCCAGAGGCCGGAGGGTGTCCGGTTTGGGAGCCTCAGAGTCTCATCTCTGCTGTTTGCGGACGATGTTTTTCTGATGGCTTCAACGAACCAGGACCTTCAGCGCGCTCTGGGGCGGTTTGCAGCCGAGTGTGTAGCGGCCGGGATGAGGATCAGCACCTCCAAATCTGAGGCCATGGTTCTCCACCGGAAAAAGGTGGCTTCCCCTCTACAGGTCGGTGGGGAGTCCTTACCTCAAGTGGAGGAGTTCAAGTATCTCGGGGTCTTGTTCACGAGTGAGGGACGGATGGAGCGTGAGATCGACAGACAGATCGGTGCGGCGTCAGCAGTGATGCGGTCGCTGTATCGGTCTGTCGTGGTGAAGAGGGAGCTGAGTCGGGGGCAAAGCTCTCGATTTACCGATCGATCTACGTTCCCACTCTCACCTATGGTCATGAGATTTGGGTCATGACCGAAAGGACAAGATCGCGAATACAAGCGGCCGAAATGAGTTTCCTTCGCAGGGTGGCTGGGCGCACCCTTCGAGATCGGGTGAGGAGCTCAGTTACTCGGGAGGAGCTCGGAGTAGAGTCGCTGCTCCTTCACGTCGAAAGGAGCCAGCTGAGGTGGCTCGGGCATCTGTTCCGGATGCCTCCTGGTCGCCTCCCGCGGGAGGTGTTCCAGGCATGTCCTAGTGGGACAAGGCCTCGTGGAAGACCCAGGACACGGTGGTGGGACTATGTCTCCGAGCTGGCCTGGTGTCTCCTCGGGGTCCCCCCAGAACAGCTGGAGGAAGTGTGTGTGGATCGGGAAGTTTGGGCATCTCTGCTGAGACTGCTGCCCCCGCGACCCGGCCCCGGATAAAGCGGAAGAAAATGGATGGATGGATTTATTCAGCTTTGAAACCAAAAAAACAGGCAAAATTTGAGTTTTAACAGATTTTTTCACTGATGATTAGTTTATTGAAAAACTAAACAAAATATCCAAAATCTCCTCTGAAAAAATCTTAGTTACTAATATGTCAATAAAATAAAACCATAAAATTTAATCTGGCTCAATTCATTATTTTGATTTCGTTGCCCAAAATATAGGCAATTTTGGCAATTTTAATGCTCAAAATGCCTTATTTTTTTGTGAAAACATAAAATGACAAAAAAAAATGCAATACATGTTTTTTCTCATATTTATATCTGTAATGTTCAGCAAAAGTTTCAAATTGATATCTCTACATTTAGTTTGTTTTCCTTGTTCACCTGCAGTGTCTCACCTTAATAAATCCTTTCCGTAGTCCCTGTGGGAGTGATACAAGTGTTAATGGGATGATTGGAGGGTCTTTCATCTCCCCCCGGTGTCTCTGGCTAGAAAACCATGTTTGCAACTTGACTGCCACCGGACTGGAATCACCAATACACACTAATAGAATCACAAAGAAGAAGCTAACATGCTAACGGCGCTTTGTCTTTTCTGTCAGCGTAGTGTTTACTCTCCAAGACAATTAATAAGTTCAAAAATCGCAACTTGCTACGACACCTGCAAGAGTTACTTAGTACTGCTTTAATAAAACAACTGTTTTTTTTATTTATTTATTGGTGAGTTTAGTCCTTATACTTTACTATAATGAGCCAACTGTTCACAGATTGTGTTCAGCATGTCCAGAGCAAACAGAAAATGCATCTAAAATGTGAGTTATCAAGCGTGTAGAGATGTAGAAAGTCTTTGGCGAGCTACCTGGAGAAGCTTGGCGAGCTACTGGTTGGAGATCCCTGGAATATATTTGATTACAGATTGACACATTTCAGGTCAAACATTTGTTCTTTCCTGCCTTGTCAATCACAATATAAAACAGTAAAAACATCAACAATGAATAAATCAAGATCTATAAAACCTCTCTATGCATCTTGAGGGTTTATTATTATTATGCACAAAATCCAATAGAACTCCAACACACTATCCATCCATCCGTATGGTTCCAATGCATCACACATCACTTGGTTGAGTAACAGCAAAATACTGTACACATAAAGATGTCTCTGGACCTAAATAAGAAAGCACCTCCCCACGCTCATGAATCTCCCCCCCTTCCTTTACACAGTCCAAGCTAAGTGCATCAAACGCTGCCTCCTCCTATCTGCGGGGAGCTCGTATAAATCCGCGCTCGCTATTATCGCTGAAATCAGCCGCGGCACTGGAGAGGCCGCAGCCACGCCGAGCCAAATGGAACAATCTCTCAAATGGAGCCCGATGCTTAGATTAAGCCGCGTGCTCGCTCCTCAAATGCAGCGAGACAGCGGCCGCATGGCGAAAACGTAATGGGGAAAGACGGGAGAAGACGGACGGACTTAAAGGGGAAGGGAAATGCATTATAGTCATCTGTATTCAAATGGAGACAATCGCATGAGGGGCAGACGTCAAGCTCAATAGGTGAAATTGGATGAGTGAAAAGACATCGCCGTAAGCTCCCATTTGGTATCGACAGTGTGGTATTTGTGTTCCTCTTTTATGCTGGATGCCCCGTCATAACAAGCCACATCGCATTGACTGGAGTGGGCAATTAGTTTGGTCAGCCGGGGCTACAATGGTTTCCTTATTCTATGGACAAGCCGCTTTCATGTTCTGTTTCTGTTTCTGTTGTTGGGAAGATGAGGAGCCTTTTCAGTTGTGAGCAGGAAATTACGAGCGCATTGTGTTCAAGTACTCTTACGGCCGCTGCAACATTAATCCACCGGCGTACACCGTGCACAAGGACGTTTCTGGAGAGAAAATGGTTTACAACCTGCTGACTGACTGCTACAAACCACTGCTTTATTGGTAAAATACTGTGTGTTAAAAGGTACTTTTAATGTAGAAAACAAAAACTTGATATGGGTGTGTATTTGACCTTTCAGTGACCCAGTGGTTTGTGTGAGTGGTCAGCATGGCGCCTTTGCTTTCTTTCAGTGTCCTCTATGATGCTCTAGGATCAATTGTTTTTTAGGGTTTCTGGTTTCCTGACCTGCCGTCCATTCCTGCTTTTTGTCCGGAACTTCTAACAGCCAATCAATAGGTAGCGTTCACGTGACATCACAACATTCTAAAGAGCCTATAGTTTAACATTGAGGTGGAGGTCAACTGACGGTAACTATGGTAACTGTGGTAACTGACAAAATGCATATTTTTATGCCTTTGTTTTTTGGCTCATATCTCAGTCATTACTGGAGAAATCCACATGAAACAAAAACTGTCACAAAGTTCATTATCTCCTCTGTCCAATTATTTTCTCTGAAAAACGTCAAAAAGTGGTGACAATATAGGAAAACATGACCGTGATCTTGTCCAATAGAAAGGACTTTCAGACATAAAAATAATAATATCACAGGTTTGTGAATCCAATCACGATCAAATACTGATGAGGAAAAACATTTGTCAATTTTCGTTTTGGAGATTTCTTACAAAAACTGCATTTCTCCCACAGAGTTATATTGGCCCTGCTCTCCATCTGACATTATGACATCATCACATTCTAAATCGTGAATGCCACCGATTCTCAAAAAGTTTTATATCAATAGATACAGACGGCATCTCGTCATAGAAGGGGCTTTGCCAAAGGGGGAAAATAGAATCTTTAGAGAAACACAATTTTCCTCTCTTTTAACTATTTTCTGGTGGAATATGAACTTATTTATCACACATAAAGTCAACTGTGAATCGGGCCCATATAGATATTTTCTCTCAGCAGAAAAAACGGCAGTTGTAGCTAGCGCTAGCTAACCGTTAGGATTAGCCCGATGCTAACATGAAGCATCAAGTTAGCATTCTCTGTTAATTATGTATTCATGGGCTGTTGAACCACTTTGCTCCTCCCCATGTCTTTGTATCTTTATTTAATAGAAAACTATATTCATAATTCAGCATTTGTTGAAGTCGTTTTTGAACAATTAGAGAAAGTTTAGATTTTTCTCCAAATTGTTTTCCCCCTTAGCTGTTTTCAAACATGACCATATATGGGCGATTCCAGAGATGTCGTCTGTATCCATCCCATTACAGACCACGTTGTCACGACAGGAACTGAATGAACCACAAGTAAAATATTTTCTTGAATGTACTAAACGAGAATGTACTTGCATAGATGTTCTGTAAGTCGTTGTCGTTGCCATCTTTTTGCAAGTACGTACAGTGGTTGAAACAGCGTTGTTTAAAGGAACAGACCACCGTTTTTACACACTGAGACAGGCTGGACAGGCAAGGTTTGCACTGCTGATAGAACCGTCTCCACGGTTACGCATACATTCCAATCCAGGAAACCTACTAGAAACCCTAAAAAAAACAAAAACAATTGTTTAGCCGATACATTCTCTAGGGTCACAGAATTCAAATAAGCAATCATAGAAAGTTGTTGTTTTTTCCTCAATAAAAAGTTCCATAATGCTGCTTTAAGTTTGGCTTTTTTAAGCGTTACCCAGGTTCCAAAACGAATGCTGAGGACACACTACGCTATTGCACATTGTACGGCTAAATTGTGAGAATTGTGAGAGTGGCCACACTACACGAGTCTGTTAAATGACACATCTCTTTATTACCAGCTTTCTTTATTTCTTTATTTGGACAAAAATAAAACGAGGATTGGTCAACAGTGTCACGCGCTCGTCGTCTGCTGTGCTAATCAGCTCCCGGCGGGTTCTATGGCGCTTATGTGTCAAGGGCAAAAAAGAGGGATGCATTTCCAGTGGATGTAGTGAGAAGGAAAGAAATGCTGCACTGACATCAGCCCCGTGTTAGCGGAAAGGCGAAGTAGCTTTAGCCTGAAAGTACTTCCGAAGTTTGTTTGCCGTTGAGATCTGGCTAGAAATTGTGTTTATTCTGCTCCGCCGCTGCAGTCCGTGTATTCACATATTAACAAGTAAGAACATCCGGGCATTTCCAAATGTTACCCACAATGCAACAGGCTATTGGACAACGTTTTTGCCTGTGAATGACAGATTGAGCACGATAAAGTGAATAAAGTTATCTGTAAATCATGCCTAAAAGCTGTTGGTGCTGTTGGATGTTCCATTTTGTCGATCAGTCTTGAAAACTGAGTAACATAATGATTAGAATCGACGGCTGCAGATCTTTGTTTTAACGTTTAATGTATCTGTGAAGGACACATCCGTCTCCAAATTCTATTCGATTGATTTTGCTTCTATTCACCTTATTCCGCCCCGCCCACTTTTGCCTCTTTTTGCTTTTTTCCTCGTTCTACATTTAAATGAACGGGCTTCGCGCTCGACCGGAAGTGTCTGTACAACGGAAGTGCCGAGACAAAGCAAAAAGTGGCAAAAGTGGGCGGGGCGGAATAAGGTGAATAGATACAGACGGCATCTCGTCATAGAAGGGGGCGTGGCTTCGCCGAGGGGGAAAATAGAATCTTTAGAGAAACACAACTTTCCACTCTTTTTAACTATTTTCTAGTGGAATATGAACTTATTTATCACATACAAATAAAGTCAAGTCTAAATCGGGCCCATATGGATATTTTCACAGCAGATTGTTTAGTAGAAGTGAGAAAAAATGTCCGTTAGCACTAGCCCGATGCTAGCATGAAGCATCAAGTTAGCATTCTCCGTATCTATAGATACAGACGGAATCGTCTATATATGGTCATTTTTGAAAACAGTTAAGGGGGAAAACAATTTTGAAAAAATTTAAATGTTTAAATGTGTAACAAATGCTGAATTGTGAATATAGTTTCTACTAAATAATGATACAAAGACATGGAGGAGCAAAGTGGTTCAACAGCCCATAACTACATGAATAACGGAGAATGCTAACTTGATGCTACATGTTAGCATCGGGCTAATGCTAATGTTAGCTAGCGCTTGCTACAACTGCCGTTTTTTCACTTCTACTGAACAATCTGCTGTGAGAAAATATCCATATGGACGCGATTTACACTTGACTTTATTTATGTGATAAAAAAGTTCATTTTCCACCAGAAAATGGCTAAAAAGAGTGGAAAATTGTGTTTCTCTAAAGATTCTATTTTCCCCCTCGGCGAAGCCACGCCCCCTTCTATGACGAGATGCCGTCTGTATCTACAGCAGGGGTCACCAACGTGGGGCATGTCCAGTAGCCCTTGGGACTTTTTCTAAAGTGTAAAACACTTCATTTTCTTGAATCTAATTCTTAAAATTACAGTTATTTTGGTTTTTGTGACTCAGTATGAGTTTAAAATAAAGCTATTTTAATATAATATGGGGTCAATATCCTATAAGTGAACAGTGTACGTTTAAGTCTTTAGGATTTGTTTTTAACTGGTAGCCCTCGAACAACTTAATGCTCTTAAAGTAGCCCTCAGCTGAAATAAGGTTGGTGACCCCTGATCTACAGTATCTCACTCCACTGCAGCTGTTTCCATAGTAACGATAAACAATTGAGCTGGAACTAGTTTCAGGTAAAATTGATTAACTAGTGAAATAACTCCTGCCCAGGACTTAAAAAAATAAGTGAACAGGCCCCAATGAACAGTCTCAGTTTGCAGGACCGTGGTTTAAGCGGGATTATGCACTCTGAGGTCGTCCGTGCATTATCCCTTACTTAAACATGCAATAAATTGTTTATCAATAATGTCATGGCACGCGTTAGCTAAATCATGCTTTAGCTAAACCTAAAGCCGAATACTCAGAAAGAACGTCACCTAAGAGTTTCTAAAACATATTCTAGTCAGCATTACTTACAGTAGATCATGATTATTTCTCGAAATGTGAACATAAATGTGTGAAATTCAGTATAAGGTTAGTGAGACGTACGTTTACCCGCTGTCTTTTGCTAACGACTTCATAAATGTTGAAAAATGCTAAAAACTGCCCTTGTCCAACTTAGGACTCATTGCCGTTAAATTTGAAAACAGGAACATGGATTGAACTGCCGACACTCCAGTTTCCATACGACTGTGTTCATGCCACTGCACCACTGCCACCTCTAGCATTCTTTATTTTCTTTATTAACATCATATCATCTATTATGGTCACTTGGCCTTCCAATTCGTCGATATTTTTGCCAATTAAAATGTTATTATGGATTGTGTGTCATTTAAAAAAAAAAATCTCCAGACACTCAAAGTTCTTTCTTTCTCTGCCGGTTGATAATCGGTCCTAGCAGTGCAGCAGGTGGGATTCTCTCCAACGTGCTCCATGTGATTCTAGAATCCTTTGATAAGGGAGATATTTATAACCAGACACAAAAGGCGCTATTTAAAGAGAAACAATCACGGCACGACACGAAGCACCATTCACTTCAAAGTGGAGGTTGAGGATATACTGTGTAAAAGAAATGATTGAGAACGCTCTTTTGAAGAAGAAATGTAATGTTAAGTATGAAAACAGAAAGCCGCAAAGAGAGCTGTCGAGGTTTCAAAGAGTGAAGCAGGTCAAAGAAAACAAATCACACTGACTAACAACAATAAGAAGAAAAATTGCGCTTTTGTCGACTTTACTTAAGGCGAGACACTGCAGGTGGAAAAAAAATAAATGTAGAGATGTCAATTTGAAACTTTTGCTGAACATTACAGATATAATTATGAGAAAAAAAATGTATTGCACTTTTTCTGTCATTTTATGTTTTCACATAAAAATAAGGCATTTTGAGCATTAAAATGGCCAAAATTGCCTATATTTTGGGCAACGAAATCAAAATAATGAATTGAGTCAGATTAAAATTTATGGTTTTATTTTATTGACATATTAGTAACTAAGATTTTTTCAGAGGTGATTTTGGATATTTTGTTTAGTTTTTCAATAAACTAATCATCAGTGAAAAAATCTGTAAAAACTCAAATTCCGCCTGTTTTTTTGGTTTCAAAGTTGAATAAATCAGGCTAGGAATTAGATATTAAAAAAGCTGTCTGAAAAAAACTTCAAAATATTGTTAGGTCTCAGACTGGAAAGTTTGGAGTCTGTGGGAGCTTCTATAAGGGCTCACCCGCTGCCCGAGTGCGGCTTTTTTTCATTCTGTGAACACCAGCTCTGAAGTTTTGTAGCAGAGTGCGCATGCTCGGCCCGTTCTCCGACTTTTCCACACCAGCGTCTCGTAGGAGGAAAAATACCATATTTGGGAGAAAGCGTTATCATGAGGACCCGTAGCAGGACACGTGGATGTAAAATCTGTCAATATTTATGAATGAATACCCGCTTGAAAGACGGCGTTTCTACGCAGCGCAGCAGCTACTTCCGGGTTGCCCCCACCTCGCAGACAAAACATCATAAAATAAACATCATGCGGGGTGAGTTTTGTCATATTTATACTCTGACATGAAAACTCGGATGTAAAGGGAGGAAAATAGATACAAATCTCCACTTCGACCACTGCGTGAAAAATCAATACTTTCACCTGCCGTGTCTTGCCTTAATGATACAGTTCTATTACAGAAACATGCCATACACCTGTTTATTAATGCCAGGCATTATGATCCCCAGTTCAATTCATGTCTAAAGCGAAACAGAAACATCTTCCCGAAAGTGCAGAAAAATACTTTAAACTTCAACAAATTAAATATAATTAAAGAGATGATTGCACATTTGTTCTGCCAAGCTAGAAAATATAAACAAATGTCTTTTTCGGGGGCTCAATTATGGAATAAAGGGAGTGTAGATACAGACGGCATCTCTGGAATCGAAAACAATTTGGTGAAAAATGTAGACTTTCTCTAATTATTCACAACTACTTTGACAAACCCTGAAATGTGAATATAGTTTTCTACTAAATAAAGATACAAAGACATGGAGAGGAGCAAAGTGGTTCAACAGCCCATAAATCTATTATAGAAAACGCAATCTCAATGGCCGCCGTCCTGGGCGCCGCCATGTTTATTTCCCATACCGACTTTGAAGCTAAGCAGGGAAGTGCCTGGTTAGAACTGGGATGGGAGACCGTTTGGGAACACCAGGAAGCCTGGCGAGAGTAGTGAGTGTGTGCGTGGTTGGTGTTGGGGGCTGATGTGCGCAGACTGGTTGCCTGTCCATGAATAATGCACCAAATTGTTAAGCGACTTTGAGCGTCTGGAAAAGCGCTATAATGCATTATTACTCTTATTATTATTATTATTATTACATCCGCGGCCAGCCCCCACGTCACGGTCCCACAGGCCGCGGGCATTGGCCACGGGTCCATATGGACCGCGGTGCTGCTGTCCGAGGACAACCCGCCGTCACAACAACGCGAGTGCACGACATCTGACTGCCGTGCGTGTGCGCGCACCCAAACAGGGCGATGTGTTTGTGCGCGCGTGTGTGTGTGTGTGTGTGTGTATGTATGTGTGCGCGTGCATTCAAACAGGACGGTGTGTGCGTGTGTGTGCGCGCGCGTGTGTGCGCGCGTGTATGTGTGCGCGCGCACCCAAACAGGGCGATGTGTGTCATCGTCACTCACCGCTAACCTGCAGACGCTCCGCACAGGTACAGTTACATCCTCCAAAACACATCTGCGTGTCTTTGTTTAAGTCTCTCCTGCAGTGACCGAGGCTGTGGTTCATTATAGATCCAGTGCTGCGTAATGTCAGAGACTTAGACAAATGCGTAAGATCCAATCCTGGCCATATTCCGTCTCCAAAGCTTTGTCTCCGAAAAAAAATACGCGCAAAACATTGCCCAAAACCTCCTCAAACACGAGCCTCTAATCACACGCGCTGCTCCGACTGATTTATCCTACGTCTGAGTAAAAGCGAAAATGAAACTACCTGTTAACGAGCGCATGGCCTGCACTGCGTAGTTTTTTTCTTTTTTTTTACTTTGCTGCTGTAACATTTGTTTTCTATTTTGCTTTCACGTATTGTGAGCCCAGAGGTTCATTTCATTCTAAAGCAGCTTTGAAAGCATTGCCAATTTTATTGTAAGGTTATAAATACTGTCTAACAACGATCATTAGGCTATTTCAGTTCAAAACCTAGCCTACTTATTATTTTTTTGATTGTACACTACCGTGATGCACCAAACCACGGGTATATTTATCCATAATTATTCCACTGTCTCTTGAATTCTATTCCCTGAGTTTAGCGAACATATTGTCGCTGTAGTATATAAGAAAGGAGTATGGGTGCATCAAACACTCCAATTGCAGTTTGTTTCAAATTATTTTTAGCATTCATTATTTTAAACATTTATAGTGGCCATAGTTTTTGGAATGGGTTTGGAACCACTGGTCTACAGCTGAACTGTGTGACAGGTTGTACATTTCTTTGTAATCACTCATAATCTCACAATATCAAATGTGGAGACTAGCGAGGCCCGGCCGAAGGCCGGGTCTCAGCTAGTACATAAATAACGGAGAATGTTAACTTGATGCTTCATGTTAGCATTGGGTTAATGCTAACGGTTAGCTAGCGCTTGCTATGACTGCCGTTTTTTCACTTCTACTGAACAATCTGCTGTGAAAAATGATCCATATGGGCCCGATTTACACATGACTTTATTTATGTGTGGTAAGTAAGTTCATATTCCACCAGAAAATGGATGAAATGCCGTTTGTATCTATAGAGCTGAAAAACTGTTTGTTTATCATCTCCCGGTATATTTTTAAGAGGTACTGATTGTAAATGAATTAAATTGTTCTCCTTATGAAGTATACATAATGTAAATGTTCTATTTGTTCCTATTGTAAGGTAACAAGTTATATTGAGTTAAATGTTCAAATAGGCAAACAAGCTTTTGCTGCTGCCTGTTTTGGGGTCAGTGGTTTGGAACGGCGCATGAACACAGGTCTAGGCTTTCAAATGAGGTATCATCACACTGGCATATTGGCTGTAAGCTCTTCCGGTAATACACTTTGAGATTTGGCTACATATAATTGGAGGAAATAGCTCTAAACCTAAAATGGCAGATAACAGTTTAAATAGAAAAGCGAGCATTTTACTTACTGTGTATTAAGAGTCGACAACAGACAAACATTTAACCAATAATGGCATTTCAAATATATGAGATATACTTAAATTAAATGAAAACATAGAAGCAACGCACACCAGAAGTAATCTCAGAGGGGCAGATGTTGAGGAAAATCTTCATGAATCAAAAAAACAGCATCGCACACTCAAGTAGCCGACGATAGCGTTTCAGCATAGCCTTCATCAGATCATTCGTTTTTCATCTTAGAATCACAGTGTGTTATTTTAATGTTTTTTTAAAAATTATTATTTATTCACTTAAATTAAACCTTGATATTGATTACCCCATCTTTCAGTTTTTCAGGGCAAAGGATCCAGGCTATTTTGGAGGATTCGGCAAAGATTTGAGATGATATAATGGTTTTCAATGAGAGTGATCCAGCAACTGTTCCCCGAATCACATCTGTGTGTTCCTGAAACGACTCATTTACAAATCAAGCAGTTTTAAACCTTTCAATTAAAGGCATTTGTTTCCTTGTTTCAATCAAAGCTTTGTTTTAGGTTTACACTCATCATTGTTTTCAATTTCCCAACAAGTTTATGTCACCATAGCAAGGACACGTGGAGTCTGAACTCCGGACTGCCAACCTCATGGATTTAGGATGACAGAGGGCAAATCGTCACGGTCATTCAACAACAAATAGATTGCTAGATCGTGATAGATAAAAAGGATTTAGAATTAGATGCCGCCTTTTTTCCTCCCACAAATGTCTGCTTTTTTCAATATGGACGAACAAAGAGTCAAACATCGTTGTGTAACAAAAATGTGGTCGTTCATTTTGTTGATCGTCTGCTTCAAAGTCATCTACAAATGTCTTCGGCGACACAGCAGAAGATCAATCAAAGTGGCTTTATCACTCCATCAGGGCCCAGACAGACAGCTGGGAGCAGGGGTGAGACGAGCGCACGGGGCATAAATCCTCACCAAGCCCACACAAACATGCGCGTGGAGTCAAGGCTTAGAAAACAAAATTAAGTTGTGGGGCGAGATCGGGCAACCCTGACCGCGTAAATCAGCGGGTTAATAGACCTGTTTACCGGCCAACTTTGACGCTGGCCTTATTCGGAGTTCAAAGATGCTGTCCGTGAGTGTGGTGTGTGTATTTAAAAGGCATACTTTATTGTCCCCTTTGCATTTGATCCATCATAGGGCGATCTGTCAGAAACAGGGGCTGGTTTGGTCCGGTTCGGTCCCACGTCCCAGTATGCCGGGGACTGTCCCATTTTTCTGTAATGACGGGTGGATGATACTAGAACATATATATTTTGATGGAACTATGATCATCCTCCATAATGTTTTTAATCTAATCAAAGTGGATTGGATTTTTGCTGGTCATTTTTAATGGAGTGTTTAGTTAATCTGAGATACTTTTTCTTTCTCCTTTTTTCTGAGTTTGAGCAAGTGAACGACATGAGAGAGGGCGGCACGGTGGCACAGTGGTTAGCGCTCGTGTGTCACAGCTAGAAGGTCTGGGTTCGATTCCCACCAGGGACGGGGCCTTTCTGTGTGGAGTTTGCATGTTCTCCCCGTGTCTGCGTAGGTTTCCTCCGGGTACTCCGGTTTCCCCTACCACTATAAACATGTACAATAGGCCAGGATGATTGTGAGTGTGTTTGTGAGTGCGCATGGGGGACGACGGGTGGAAACTAGCCATGGCTACAATCCGGTGTGGCTTGTTTACATGCATGAGACCCATGTATGTTCATTAACATGCACTGTCCCGACCAAATAAACCAATAAACAAACAAACATGGCGGCTTTGGAAATCTCTCTAGTAATGCTGCATTTTATTGTAAAACACACGGCTCTAAAAATCACAGGTATCGCCCATTGTCCTGTATCCAAACGTTCTAAGCTTGACAACTAACATTTACATTTTTTTTCCCGCTCTAGTTTCAGCTGTACTTCAAGATAAAAGAGGGGCAGAGGAGACATATCTTGATGATATACACTACGGCTCAAAACTTTGGGGTTACTTAAAAAATCCTTATTTTTGAAAGAAAAGCACTGGTTTTGGAGGATGACATTGAAATAATCAGAAATACAGTCTAGACATTGTTAATGTTGTGAATGCCTGTTCTAGCAGGAAACAGATGATTTTTAATGGAATACCTACATAGGTGTACAGAGGCGCATCGCTCCAGTGTTCCAATGGTACATTGTGTTAGCTTGTCGTGTTAGGGTCATTGATGATTGGAAAACCCTCGTGCAATTATGCTAGCACTGCTGAAACTGTTGTGCTGATTGGAAAAGCTATAGAAATGGCCTGGGTGACCCCAAACTTTTGAGCGGTAGAGTAAAGTTGATCCATATTGCCTCATCAGAGTAGTAATCCAAAGTCCTCTCATACTGCACGTTTTCATTAAAATAGGTTCTTTCTTCGCTCACAGAGGAACGAAAGCGAAACTAGTTCAACACGAGGTCGGCCGCTTTCACACCACGCCTGCTACGCCCCAGACTGCGAGAGGAGCCGCTCTGAGAGAAACACTTGTTTCAGCCGGTCTCGGAGCAGTTGTTTAGTTTGGCCCGAAGTGCTGTGGCTGGATTCACACCGACCCAATCCACCCCTGGTCCGGAGCCAGTGTGAAAACCCCTTTCAAATTCACTCACTCACGCTTTTTTTTGATCAATGGGCCTTAAAGTACTTCAACCCTCACCTCAACCGGGCGCATTTACTCCAGTTCAGTATTACACAAATCAATAAAAGCAGTACAGTATTTACCTTAATAAATCCTTTCCGTAGTCCCTCTGGGGGTAATACAAGTGTAAATGGAATGATTGGTGGGTCTTTCATCTCCCACTGGTGTCTCTGTCCAGAAAACCACGTTTGCAACTTCCTTCCTCCGTGTCAGAGGCCCCAAAACACACTAATAGAGTCAGGAAGAAGAAGCTAACAGGCTAACGGGCAAAGCTAACGGTGTGCTAGCGCCACTTAAACAGTATTTACAGCCAAGTTTGAGTAAAAAAAAAAAAAATCCATTGTGTAATTGGATGTACAATATCCCTCTGTCCCTTTGTCTTTTCTGTCAGCGTAGTATTTACTCTCACGGATAATTAATGAGCAAAAAAACGTAACATTCTACGACACCTGCAGTGTCGCTTATGGCCTCTAGGGGCAAGAGTTACTTACTCTGCTTTAAAGCTTATTGACCTGAGAGCTTACAGCCTATAGGCCAGTGTAACGCCTCATTTGAAAGCTAAAACCTAAACTCATCTAAGCTTCTTCCTTGTTTTTGTTATCAAGCTTTAGTCGTTTTCGCCACATTATTATTATTCTTTTGCATTTTCGTCACATTTTTTTCTGCAGTTTTGTCACGTCGTTACTTTTTTGCAGCGTTTTGACCGCAATTTGTTATTAAGTGTCATGTAACTGTGATGAAGCCACAAAAATGTCACCAAAACATAAGAAAAACGTGATTAAAACGCAACAAAAACATGACCAAAAAAAATAAATAGGAAAGAGCTTATGCCTTAGCTTTCAAATGAGGCGTTACTCTGGCCTATAGGCTGCAAGCTCCAATGCAGAAGCTTTAAGAACTGGAGAAAATTGGAGTTTCTCTTGATTTGATCTTGATCTCAGCCCGGTGGTTCTTGAAAGGTCACATATTTTATGAGGTGACACTCAGAAATGTGAGAGCGACCGGTCCAGGGCTGTTGTAAAACCCCGGGTGACGCATAATGTCGATCGTTTGAATGAAGAGTCTTTCAGAGGAATGACCGACAGTAATGAGACGATGCAGAAGAATGTCCACTGCGGGGGCGGGACGAGCGAGCGGGGCATAAATCGTCGGACAGTCCATTCCAACATGTTACGCAAAGTCAAGGCTTCAACAACAGATTTAAGTTACGGGCTGAGAGGGGGCAACCCTGACGGCAGTAAATCAGACGGGTAATGGCTCTCTTTACAGCTGAACTTTGGCCCTGACTTTATTCACCGCACCAAAAACAAAAGCGCATATTGTGTTGATGCCAAAGTGAAAAGATGAATAGAGCGAAAATGTGGTGAAGGCCAAAAAGCTGTTTTTATTATCATGCTCTCCGGAATGACCTTGGATGGTTATGAGTAATCTTGGCTGCTGAATATAAAAATGGAGTCCTCCTAAACGCTCACAGATTGACAGATTGTGAAAATATTATCGCTGTGGCATTTTCATATGTAGATTAACTTCTACCTTCCGCAGTAATAAAGGTTTCTTTTGTCTTCAGTCCGCCACAGTAATTCATTCATCGGGGAAAAAAAAAAGAAGAGGACGACAACTTGTGAAAATACGATGGGTGACATTTTCATATGGAGATTCTATTCCTGCGAAGATGTAAAGCTTCCCTTTCATTAATTTGCGGCGGGACTTGGGAGGGCAGCATCGGCGTCTTCGTGTTCAAGCTTCTTACAGGACAAAAGGTTTGCTTAATTCAATAAACTGAGGGGAGTAATTTGCAATATCCGCTTGTAGCGATCTTAATAAGTGGGGCCCACAAAATGCGCCACGTTTATCTAAAATGTGAGCCTGCTTTGCACCAGATGCTAATTTCCATCTGCAGTCCCTGGCTGAGAGCTCCGCAGGTTTCCCATTTTAGGGCCAGAGCCATAAATGCAATGTTCATTGGCATGCAAAAGCAAAGTGTTGAGATTTAGCTAGCTAGTTTCATCCCTTAAAGGAGCAGGCCACCATATTTTCCATACTGAGATATGTTCTTACCTGAGCTTAGACGAGTTGATGCGTTCCTGCTTGGTCTTTGTGCGTGCGCTTAGTCACGCACAAAGATGTTGTTAGCATTTGGCCTCCCCCTATATTCCCACGGCTCCAAACGGAGGTGAAGTTGGAAGCTACCACGCTCTTCCACGGGCACAAAGACCAGACAGGTACGTACCAACTCTACTAAGCTCAGGTAAGAACATATCACAGTATAGATACAGACGGCATCTCTGGAATCGCCCATATATGGTCATGTTTGAAAACAGTTAAGGGGGAAAACAATTTTGAAAAAATCTAAACTTTCTCTAATTATTCAAAAAACGACTGTAACAAATGCTGAATTATGAATATAGTTTTCTACTAAATAAAGATACAAAGACATGGGGAGGAGCAAAGTGGTTCAACAGCCCATAAATACATGAATAACGGAGAATGCTAACTTGATGCTACATGTTAGCATTGTGCTAATGCTAACGGTTAGCTAGCGCTTGCTACAACTGCCGTTTTTTCACTTCTACTGAACAATCTGTTGCGACAAAATATCCATATGGGCCCGATTTACACTTGACTTTATTTATCTGTGATAAATGAGTTCATATTCCACCAGAAAATGGCTAAAAAGAGTGGAAAATTGTGTTTCTCTAAAAATTATATTTTCCCCCTCGGCAAAGCCACGCCCCCTTCTATGACGAGATGCCGTCTGTATCTATGGAAGAACTGTGTGCCCTCAGTCACGCAAAAAGACCAAAGATGTTGTTTGCATTTGGCCTCTCCCAGCATATTCCAATGGCTCCAAACAGGGGTGAAGTTGGAAGCGATCAAGCTCTTTCACGGGCACACAGAAAGGCCAGACAGGTACGTATGAACTCGTCTAAGCTCAGGCAAGAACAGATCTCAGTATGGAAAAACTGTGGCCTCTTCCTTTAAGATCTCAGTTTTATATTCAGAGTTGAAAAAAAGAACAAACTCACCCTCTGCAATGCTTACTGCCGTACTCATTCACAAATGTTGACCAGTTTGGTATCCATGTGTTGCACGAAAGGTGACAGAGATGAGGTTGTTTTCCAAATGCGGTCATTTCCTTTCTGGAAGACATTCTTGCATCAACATCTCCACTTTAGTAACTCCTACAGACTCCAAACTCTCCAGACTTGGACTTAACAATATGTTGAAGGTTTTTTATTCATGATTGTATTTCTTATTATCTAATTCATAGCCCAGAGATCCGCTCAAAACTGGAACACTTTTGTCAGGAAGAATGGGTTGCCAAATGATTGTTTATTTTGCAGTGAATAACTGTTTTTTAGATCTGAGACAGAATTGTGCATTTTACAGAAATTTGCAGTAAATATTACAAAATAAACCTGTACTATTTACTGTAATATTTGCAGTATATATTATAGGTTTATTTTGTAAATAGTAGATAAACTGTACTTTTACAGATTAATTCTGTAAGAGTAATAACTGTTAAAAATGTACATTTCACACTTAGATAATACATTTATACACCATTAAAGTTAAAGTAATGCAGATTAATAAAATTACATCCTACAATTAGACCTTAGTACTACATAACTTTTTACATTTTCCAAAATTATTACTGTTCATATTATATAAACTGTACTTTTAAAAACAAAAATACAATGAATCTAGATTCATTCAATTCAATTTAGATTCATTGTATTTCACTGTCTGTCAATTTAACACCCCTTTCTGAATTTTGTATTAAATATATATATATATCAGTGGTTCTCAACCTTTTGGAGCCGCGACCCCCATTATAACAGGTAAAGGGGTTTGTGACCCCTCGCCCGGTTCACACTGTGAGAAATAGGAACATTAGCCTACATCATTCTTAAAAAACAAAGAAAAAAAAACAAATGGCTGAAATAAAATTCATCAAACTACTAACAAATAATGGCACTCTGGTAATGTAGCAAACACATGCTACAATAAAACAGTAGATTGTGAAAATGAAAATATGTATATTTTATCTAAATGATCTGGCGACCCCCCAAATTTGTCTCGCGACCCCCTTTGGGGTCCCGACCCCCAGGTTGAGAACCACTGATATATATAATAGATACATTTGTAATTGGTAACTAAATTAGCAATAATATTAAATGGGTAACTCAGCTGTCAGTTTTATTCCGTAGACTTTCCGGATTGTGTTTTTCGTAGTTTTTTTTTTACAGTGGGGGTGCTCAACCTAAACAATCGCAGACTAGAACCCACATCGATCTTTCCCAACATCGCATAACGACAGGCCCCGTTACGCAGCAGCCTTAACAGTCCACTGTTGTCTCGGAGGCAAAACTCTTTCAAAGTTCTCGAAACTTATTGCGAGCCGGCTCCCGAAGCTCCGATGATAAACTCCCGTCCCTGCAGTCCCCCCCCCACCCCGCAGCCCCCCCATTACAGTATGTCCCCGAATGAATGCGCTCAGTCATTTTCCCCGCGACCCCTGATAAGAGAGCGGAGTGTTCTGCCTTTTGAGACGCCCTCATTGGTTTGCAAGGCGGCGCATGTCCCCAGCCTCTATCCCCTCCGAAGTATGCGCCGCTAATGCCACAGAGGACCTATTGTGCCGGGGGTGGGGGGGAAGCAGAATCGGCCCATTCTGAAGGGGAGAAAGGCAGCGCTCTTTCTCCCCTCTCCTTCCGCTAGCGTGCGCGGGGCCCTCCATTCACGCCGCAGCAGCTGAAATGGTCCCGCGTGCTGGGGGGGGGGGGGGGGGGGGGGGGGGGCGGGGGGGAGGAAGCGCACATCACGCCATTCAGGCTTACTGCAGCTAACCAGGGCGAAAACTGGGATGAAAGCAATACGCAGGTTTTTAAAAGGGAGGAAAGGACATGGTATTGAAGCGACACAGCAGTTATTCTCAATAGACTTTCTGATCTGTTGTTCACTTGAGTAGTGTTTATGTTGTCAAGTTATTGCTTTAACTGCCACATTTGAAGGATACTGTGCGCTCTCAACACCACACTACAGTCTGAAAAAGGCAAAAGGTTAACACTGTTAGTATGGTTGCTTTGACGAAGGGAAAGACGGATCTCTCGACTGCTCTGACAAGAACACAATTGCCCAAAGCCATGTAAACCCGGGAGGTTGGATTGGGGTTCGATTGACCTGACATTCCCTGAGATGATCGTTGATCTGCCTGGGCCGGTTGCGGTCAGCTCAAATTCATACTTCACAAGACGCAAGAATTTCTTGTTCTTGCACCCTGAGCTGCCGAACAAAATTACAACACTTTTGCCTTGTCGCCATGGAAAAGTTTTATAACTGACGACGGTTCCATGACGACAAGGCAAAGTGACTTCAATTGTCCATCCAATAAGTACGGGAAAATGTATTCACCTTATTCCAGAGGCTCGCGTGGATGTCCGAATAAAATCAGTCACTACACGAAAACAAAGCCGTTTTCAGGCCGCACAGAGAAACGCTGCAGTGTTGACATGTTGATGCAAATGAACATTGGCCATTTTACACAAATCAATCGACTAAACATCAGATTGGAGCGGAGAATATTTTCCCTCGTTCTCCGTTAAAATGAACGGGCAAAACGAGGTGCCGAGACGACGCAAAAAGTGGCAAAAGTGGGCGGGGCGGAATAAGGTGAATAGAACGCTGGTCATTATCGGGAAAATAAGCACCGACAGGGTGAACTGGACCCCAACGCGAAGTGGAGGGGTCTTCTTTCACCCTGAAGGCAAATAGCCTTACTATATAGCTATTTGCAGGTATCGGAGTGCCTCGGATTTTTCAGCAGCTCAGAGTGAAAGAACAAGAAGTTCTTGCATCTTGTGAAGAATGAATGAGCCTTTGCTGTCTAGTTGAGGGGTCTCCAACCGATTTTTACTTTGTGAGCAACTTTTACGCAAAACAAAAATCTGATTCATCAAGCGTATGTAGAAATGTAGGATGTCTTTGGCGAGCTCTCTAGAAAAGCCTGGAGAGCTACTGGTTGGAGATCCCTGGTCTAGACGAATCAAAGCACTTAGGACTGGCCCAATGTAACTGCAACAGAAACTGCCAAGCTGTCAAAAGGAACACACCTTCAAAAGAAAGCACCACTAGTCCAACACGGATGACAGTAGAGCCAACTTTAGCGGCTGGATCAGTGCAGAGAATGTGTGCTGGCCATGAGACAGACGGATGACTCCCATCGTTTGCTCCGACTGATCACATGAAAACAAGAAATAAGCACCAATAAAGTCACGCAATCCATCAGCATTTAAAGTGATCCGATGGACAACCCCAAAACAGCAGTTCTTCGATCTGAAATCACACATTCAGATCGCTGACTGTCATGTAGACTGGGACTGGAAAAACGATCGGAGTAGAATATTTAGCCATTCTACTCTGGCTCCAGATAGAAACGTATTGTATAAAATTGGCCTTTTCAGATTTTGGGCCAGTTTGCGATACTAACATACACAAAGAAATTGCCCAATACTCATGATAAGGTTTCATTATTGCCCTGATCCAATGTTTCTCCATAGATTTACATACACGGACACTGCCGGACCACAAACCAAGTGTCCTTTACCTGAATGTGGTTAACTGCTCTGATCTTTGGGCCACATAGTTAACACCGTGCGCCCAAAGAATGAGATCAGCGGACGACCTGAGCATCCTGAATGACCAGTTTCTTCCATCAGTGGATTACTTCTTCCCGGATTGGCTGCCACAGAGTCCAGATCTTAATCCCAATGAGAATCTTTGGGACTTCGCGCAGTGGTCTCGATCTTTTTTTGTAGAAGCTTAGAGACCGACTCCACATTTTACTTTCTTGTGCTCATTTGACCTCTGGAGGCTTCTACAGATCAAATAAGGCTTTTACTTGCAGCTGACTTATTATATAAATGTATGCATACCTAGTGCTATTCAGTATTCAGATTTTTGTCTTCTAAAGTATGTGCAGTTTTGTCTTCTTTTATGCACAAAAGGCCACATTTTTATATGAAAAGATTGTATGAAAGAAAAGTTACATTCTGTGTTTTCATGAATCTACAGGAAAGGTTTCACATCGATACTGTATCTCAAAATTGAAACGTTTCCCATATTCCTCGGGAGTGTCTTATTGGGCAAACTGTTTTCGTTGGCTCTTCTCTAAACAGGCAAGAATGAATCATGCTGCAGCCATGTTTGTGACCGTGAAACAACATTACAACATTGGATAAAAGCGCATCAAAGCTGAGCACATTGTGTCTCTTCTGTAGGGACCGGAGAGCACGGAGACTTCGGTGAAAAGAGGAACTGGAGGAGGCAGTGTAGGAGCAGAACCACATTAGGGCAGCGGGGGAATCTCAGGTGCTTCTCCGCGGAACACCCTGCACCGTGTGTTCGTCTGGACCGGGCTCACTCGCTCCGACTGATACGGGGAAGATTGAGAGCATCCATCACAGTGCGCGGGGGCGTGGGCCGGTCTCCTTAGACGTGACCTACTTGCGGTTGGACACGTCTAACCAAAAACTATGAACAATTAGCAAATTTAATCTCATGAGCTCATTATCGTGAGGAGGCAGAGGGTGTTGTTCAATGGAGTAAAGAAAAACAACTTGCTTTTGAATAATTTAAGAAGGCCACAAGAGGAATCAGTTGCCTGTTACTATTCATGATTCTGAGGTGCAGATTGTTGAGAAATGTCAAGTCTAAGTCTAATAATACTGACGTTGACATTACCACAAAAACGAGACAGTGCGTCACTCACCGGAGGCTACACATAAAGCTCGACTCTGAAAGGAACAGGCCACCGTTTTTCCATATGTTCTTGCCTGAGCTTAGACGAGTTGATGCGTAACTGTCTGATCGTTGTGTGTGCGCTCAGTCACGAAAAAAACGACCGAAGATGTTGTTAGCATTTGGCCTCTCCCAGAATATTCTTATAGCTCCAAACGGGGTGAAGTTAGAAGTGACCACGCTCTTCTACGGGCACAAAGACCAGACAGGTACGTGTCAACTCGTCTAAGCTCAGGTAAGAACATATCTCAGTATGGAAAAAACAGTGGTTTGTTCCTTTAAATTGGGCTTTACACAATAGATACAGATGACGTCTCTGGAATCGCCCATATATGGTCATGTTTGAAAACAGTTAAGGCTAGCTACGATTGCCGTGTTTTTACTTCTACTGAACAATCTGCTGTGAGAAAATATCCATATGGGCCCGATTTACACTTGGTTTTATTTATATGTGATAAATACATTCATATAAAAAGAGTGGAAAATTGTGTTTCTCTAAAGATTCTATTTTCCCCCTCGTCGAAGCCACGCCCCCTTCTATGATGAGGTGCCGTCTGTATCTACGCCAATGATGACTCAGGACGCCCTTTTAGAAATGCTTCCTTCAGGGGAAAGATACCACTCGATTAAATGTTCTGCTGATCGCCGTTCTAGCAAGCTGACGAACTTAAACAAGGCACTTTAATTTTTTTAAGTTTTTATGTGTGGCACTTGTTGATTGTCTTATGTTGACAGTGTACTTTGAGCTCCTTTTAAAAGGGCAAATGGCCAAAACAATGAATCTGAATCTGACAAAGCTGTTCGGGCATCTTTGTCATCAACAAAATGTAGTCATTTTCACATATTCATGCATTTCACAAAAAATGTCAAAAGTAACAAAAACTGGGTAACTTTTTTTATTTTTTATTATGAGGACGTTTCCACAGCACTAGATATCAAACAAAATAATGTATCTGTTGGAAGAAATATTTCAAAATGGTGCCCAAAAAGAGAAAAAGTCACATGACTGAAACCTATGGATAGTTGTTGTTTTCTTTTTTAGACACTGCAGGTGAATCATACCAGTCAAGTTTTGGATTTGAAAATAAGGGACATTTTACGGCAGGATTTACGGGATAATAATACTAATATGCGAGGACATTTACATTTTTAGTTATTTAACGACTTAGAAGGAAAGTTCCATAGAATATTCATATTCTGACTCACACATTTCTCATCGATGTAACTAGCGAAACAATAAACGTCACCAAAAATGCCAAAAGTAACAAAAACTGGGTAACTTTTTTTTTTTTAGCAAAATCTTAAAGATGCACTATGCAACGTTTTGTGTAAAAAGTTGACAGTAAAACATATTTGACCTTTCAGTGACCCAACGGATGCTTGGGTGGTTAGCATAGCGCCTATACTTACCATCCCGATGGCCAGTAGGACGCTCCAGGATCAATTGTTTTATACGTTCTCACTGCTGAGATACAGATGGCATTGCATCACTGACGGGGGCGTGGCCATTTTCTTTTGAAATATAAACTTATTAATCACATACATACAAATAAGGTAAAGTCTAAATCTGGTCCATATGGATATTTGTTCACAGCAGATTGTTCAGTAGAAGCGAGAAAACGGCAGTTGTAGCCAGCGCTAGCTAGCGTTAGCATTAGCATGATGCTAGCATGAAGCATCATGTTAGCATTCTCCGTTATTTATGTATTTCTGGGCTGTTGAACCACTTTGCTCCTCTCCATGTCTTTGTATCTTTATTTAGTAGAAAACTATATTCATAATTTAGCATTTGTTACAGTAGTTTTTGAATAATTATATTTATATGGGCGATTCCAGAGATGCCGTCTGTATCCATGCAGTTAATAGGAAAAACTGGCTTCTGCCCCCCACTGGGTCTGGTGACATCATTACATTCTAGAACCTGAAACCCGTATCCATGGTTATATATACATTCCGTTACGAAAACCCACCAGAAACCCTAAAAAACCTGAAATAAAATTTAGACTGAAGCTTCATAGGAGCCACTGAGATGGAAAGCAAAGGTGATGAGCTAAACACCCATACAGCCACTGGGTCACTGAAAGGTCAAATACGCACAATATCAACTTTAACTGCAGCTTAAAGTATAATTGTTTTAACTGAGAAAAACCTGTGTCTATTGTGTTTCTGTCTTTTGGAGCAACGAAAGTGGAGAAATCCAAACATCATCATAAAATAAACATCAGGAAGGGTAAGTTGGAGTTGTGCTTGGTTAAAACGGGAGGTAAGAGGTAAAAAAAATTTGTTTTGTTTTGTTCAATGTAATAAAATTCATTATAATTCCATCCAATCTTGGAGTTTTAGGGGCCCTGATTTGGGATCCCGACCCCTAGGTTTGTGTATTACTGTGTTGCTGTGACGATGAACTACACCTTAAGGTCTGACAGCTGTAAGACATGCACCTGAAGAAACGAGCTCGCTACACGGCTAACTCCCTATGTTTTCTTTTTATTTTATATATTTCACTCTTCACACTTTTGAACGCTCTTTCAATTCAAATGTTTCCAGTCTTTTGTCAGTCCATGATACAAAACCAGGGAGAACTGCGGAAGTTTCGGAGCAAACAGATCTTGGCACAGCACCAAAGTCTGTTGTCACTCCGGGGCCAACAAGCAGCGCGGAGTCAGACAAGGGATTAGCAAAACACTGTGCGAGGGCAGCCAACCTTTCAGGCGCTCAGATAAAGGCGCAATTTCATAATGCTAATGAGTTTATTATTAGCTTTGTGTGTCAGAGGTCCCGCGTCGGCCTAATAATATTCCTCATTTTAGTTTTTACTCTTATGCCAAAAACAGCTTGTGCTTGCTATTTTCAGGGGAGATGGGGATTTTGAGGCTGGAGAACGATAACCCCAGCAGGTGGGGGCAAGCCTTGTTCTGAACTCTGGATGAAGAGTCAGACTGAATATGCAAGATTACTCAGACCTGCAGGATGGACGGAAACACAATTCTATGTAGAGTTTTCCGTGAGAAAAGTTCAGTAGAGTACAATGGTGGATGGGGACATATCTGGTTCATACCCGTCAAGTTGGATGGATTTGCCAAAAAAAGGGGGAAGTTTCTGGCGCCCGCTGCGAGCCGTCCCACCACCCCGAGCACCAGGAGTGGTGGAAACACAGTAGTTTTCCCGGGCCAAACCGTAGACTGGACAGCCATGCTAACAGAGTGACAGAATTCACTTTGAAGACACAGAGGGATGTTGTTTGTTTTCCACTGTTGAAATGTATTTTCTCAGCTTACTTATTTACTATTTACTAAGATGGGAAACATGACCGCTATGATCTGGATGCAGAAGTAAAATTCACATGGAAAAAAAAAAAAAAAAGTAGGGTGTCCAAAGGCTTGTTGATGAATCGGCACATAGTTCAAATCTACCCAAACAACAAACATTTGAGTCTGAGTTTGAAACTTTTGCTGAACATGACTGAAATAAATATGACAAAGAAATGTATGTCTGCATGTTTTTATGTTTTCATACCAGAAAAAGGCATGTCGTGCGTAAAACTTGCCGATATTTTCGGCGACTAAATCTAAATCATGGACAGACCCAGATTTCAATGTTTGTTTTTATTTTATTGACATATTTGTATCACTTTGTTTTCCAGTACCCTGATGCAGTGTTCATAGCTGCATTGAGTACAAAATAAAGTGCTCTGTAACACAGCCTGTGTAATAACTTGTACTTATGGATTAGATACACTATAGAATAACTTGTATTAGTACTTTGTAGGTACATAATGTAATATCCTTATAGGACACATGAGCCTTAGGGTTAGGGCTTAAGGCTAGGGTTAGTGTTATGCCTTATTACATTATAGAGCGTGAGATCGACAGACGGTGCGGCGTCAGCAGTGATGCGGTCGCTGTATCGGTCTGTTGTGGTGAAGAGGGAGCTGAGTCGGGGGCAAAGCTCTCGATTTACCGATAGATCTACGTTCCCACCCTCACCTATGGTCATGAGATTTGGGTCATGACCGAAAGGACAAGATCACGAATACAAGCGGCCGAAATGAGTTTCCTTCGCAGGGTGGCTGGGCGCACCCTTCGAGATCGGGTGAGGAGCTCAGTTACCCGGGAGGAGCTCGGAGTAGAGTCGCTGCTCCTCCACGTCGAAAGGAGCCAGCTGAGGTGGCTCGGGCATCTGTTCCGGATGCCTCCTGGTCGCCTCCCGCGGGAGGTGTTCAAGGCATGTCCTAGTGGGACAAGGCCTCGTGGAAGACCCAGGACACGCTGGTGGGACTATGTCTCCGAGCTGGCCTGGTGTCGCCTCGGGGTCCCCCCAGAACAGCTGGAGGAGGTGTGTGTGGATCGGGAAGTCTGGGCATTTCTGCTGAGACTGCTGCCCCCGCGACCCGGCCCCGGATAAAGTGGAAGAAAATGGATGAACATAATGTACCTACAAACTACAAATACATATTATTCCATTGTGTATCTAACCCATAGGTACAAGTTATTACAGATTGTTACAAAGCACATTACATTGTACTAGATTTAGTAAGGTACAAGGTATCAAGGGTACTGTAAAATAAAGTGTTTTCCAATGATTTTTTTCAGAGGGAATTTTGGATCTAGTTTTTGAATAAGCTAATCATAAGTGAAAAACACCTGTAAAAACTCACATTTAAAAATAACTCACATAAAAAATCCCTCTTAAAAAACCTGGATAGTTGTGTAAGAGCGAATAAAGTGGCTGACTGTAGAGCGTTGTCTGCCCAGGCAAACACGCTGGCATGTATATTTGTTTTTTGTATGGACAAAGTGAAAGTAATGTTCACAGCGCACTTTTGGTCCAACTATAAAACAGGATCTTTGCAAAGGCTGCAGGTTGTTCAACAACGATGGACCAGTGCGAGTGAGATGTTTGTCACTGCTGGAATAAACACACTGCAAGCCACTCTGCAGACGCTCATGTTGAGTTTTATATTCCGTTTGAATAAGTCGGTGAACACAGTAGCTGGTTCTGTAGTTGATGTCACCTGTAGTGCCATTCGTATCAGTCGAGGATGTGGAGGCGCTGGTATAGCTCGGTCTGGTCTTTTTAAAAGTGACTGTGTCATTTTTTGTATGTTTGGTGTTGTTTGTTTGTGATGTCGCTCAGTCTCTTTGGACCTCGAGTCTGTAATAAAGTTGAATTGAATTGAAACGACTGGTTGCATAAGTGGAGCAAAAACCTCATTTTGAGAAAACCAGCCCTAAAGTTTTGTAACGAGTGTTCATGTGCGGCACATTTCTCAGCTCTATTCATCCAGGCCCGGGCAACACGATTAATGGAAACATTAACTCACAAGTTTATCAAGATATTTTGCAGAAAGACCTGAGACATTCGCAACAGTGTGGAATAAGTAAGTGAACCCTTGGACCATTCTTGGACCATTTTACAAAACTGCTGCAGTTCAGCGGGATTCAGCGGGTGTACTTACTTATTCCTCCCTGTCCTGTGAATGTTTACATGTTGTGGCCAATAAAAATATGATCAAATGTAAATGTTTGGGTGGCATTAGTTTAAGCAGACACTGTTAAATCATTCTCATGACTTTGATGAAGATCAGACCACATTTTTTGACCAATTTAGGCAGAAATGTAAGAAATTCCAAAGCGTTCTTTCTTCCTCCCACTGTATTCTTAGTTTCCAGGTGAAGGCACAAACTGGCGCCCAGAAATCTTCGCTTTGTCTGCAGTGTCCACCCGTAAAGTGCGTGGATAAGTGGCGAAAACAACCCCCTGTAAAGTGTCCCGTACAGTTACCTGCTGTAGCTGTTAAGAAAAGCGTGCGGTAATGCGCATTCACAGCACTGTTCCACACACTCAGCATTCTCCTGAACCAAGCGCACTGTGTGGGAGAGTTTCTGGGAGCAGCCGCGGTGTCACCCAATAAGAAAAAAAAAAAAGCATGTCTCTGTAACTCGGGGAGAAGTTTGGGGGGAAATGAGCGCGGCCTGGTTTAAAGTTGGATTGTGCTGAGAAAGCTGGAATGGAGGCTGGAGAATCCTGGCTCCGGGCTGAAAACTGCTCGTCCACACACAGGCGGGAGGTGGGGAACGAGGCTTCACAAATGTTTGAACAAGATATTAACGCAATGTTGACGTTTACATTTCCTTAATGTAACTCTCTTTACAAAAGCATCATTTCAAAGTTAAAGAAATAAATGCTAAGGAGAACCTAGAACAATGTGTGTCCACTGGGCTGAGTGGGAGGTGGAAATGCAGCATCTAGCTCAGGCTGTCTGTTAGCGATACTCACTTAAACTTCTGATTTTGCCTCTGATACTGACTCAGAGGCAAGATGTGAAGAAGAGGTTATTATTTCAAATTGGTTTATTCATGTGGAAGTGCCGACAATCGTGCGGCCGAACACGTCTCCGCCCCTACTGCATTGAACATCATCATGCTGTAATGCAGGGGTAGGCAACGTCAGGCCCGGGGGCCAAATCCGGCCCTCCATTACAGAACATCTGGGCCCCAAGTTGATTTTGATATATATTATTATTCAAATGAGAGATCAAATACCTGTTAATGTACTCTTAAAATGCTAGAAATACTGTCAGTATTATTATTACTAACATTATTCCATCATCACACTCAGTTACGCAGCTCCCTATCCCTAAGGTCTCTCCTCTCTCCCCTCTCTGAACTAAAATGGTGGTGGCTCAACAATGGGCCATCGAGGCAGACCAACTCCTCATTGGAGTGAGGGGGTTGCCTCGGTGGGCACATCAAAAGTCCCTGAGGCAGACTGACTCCCCAGTGGGGTGAGAGGGTCCACTCGGACTCCATGTCCCCAGCCTCCCTCGGAATCTGGGTGAAGCTCTTCCGGAGGTGGGAGTTGAAGACCCCACTGACAGAGGGATCCGCCAGTCGTTCCCAGCAGACCCTCACAACACGCTTGGAGTCTATGGAGCTATCCTGGTCTGCACTCTCCTCAGGGCTAGAGTGCGACTAGGAATAATGGCCCGACTGAGAGGTGAAGGGGAGGAAGGAGAAAAGGGAGGGAGGGAGAAAGAAAAAGGGGAAAGGAAAAAAGAAAAGAAAAAGAGGAGTGGCTAAGAGACGTATATATATAGTATATATATATATGGTTGTATGTATGTATGTACGTATATGTGTGTCTGCTTGTCTATTCCGTGTTTGTTTGTTTGTTTCATCCTCCTCTGCTCTCCAAATCACATAATTATTGATCCCCCCTTTCTCCTTTTAATTTATCTATCAAAAAATATTATTATTTATGCTTATTTTCAATAAATTTAGTTTTATTATTATTATTATTTTAGAAATACTGTCAGTATTTTAAAAAAATGTCCTGTCAGAACACCGTGCTAGGTCATGTATAATGTTAAAGGAACAGGCCACCCTTTTTCCATACGTTCCATATGTTCTTGCCTGAGCTTAGACGAGTTGATGCGTACCTGTCTGGTCTTTATGAGTGCCCTCAATCACGCAAAAAACAACCAAAGATGTTGTTAGCATTTGGCCTCTCCCAATGTATTCCTATAGCTCCAAACAGGTACGCATCAACTCGTCTAAGCTCAGGTAAGAACATATCTCAGTATGGAAAAACGGTGGCCTGTTCCTTTAAACAGTGATTCTGTACTGGTGGGTCGGGAACCTAAAGTGGGTCATGGAGCCATGTTCTGTGGGTCGCCCGTCTTTAGAGAACTTTATTCAACATTTTCCATCTGAAACTGCATGGAAACACTAACTGTGTCTGTTAAAATTAACTTTAATGAGTTGGTTTCATCAGAATTTTAGTCTTAAAGGGATATGTATTGCAATTCAACAAAAACTTGTGTGGAAAATACTTTTTTTTTATACGTTATATGACAAATAAGAGTTTTATTTGGGTCCTCGGCTCGTCATCCGAGGGTAATGGTGGGTCCCAAAGCCCTGCCACTTGATCAACCGGGCCATTGGTGTAAAACATTGACATTTACAGAAAATAGTTCTTCACTTTAGGCGACAATGTTGAGGTTCGGCCCTTGGGTGTTTTAGCCACAATAAAAATCGCCCTCCACGACACAAACTTGCCAACCCTGCTGTAATGGATTTCACTCATGTTAGATCTTTCTCAATGCTTGCCAAACAAGAAAAGTACATAGTAATAGTTATAAACCACTATACCTGATTTTATTTTTAGTTATCGAGCATTGTGGGGGAAAAAAACATTGTTCTTTTGAAGAATTAAGATGCTACGCTTTGGCAGTTTTGGTTCCCTCTTTTCCAACACTGATTTCAGGGAGGGGCCTGAGTCTTTTATAAGACGGCTCTGGTTTGGTTTCCGGTGTCAAATTCTGAACAAGAGCTAAGAAGAAGCTTCTGTGTATTGATGGTAAATGGACTCAACTTATATAGCGCTTTCCTACCTTCATCAGGCCCAAAGCGCTTTGCAGTAAGAAACCAGTCACCCATACACCAATGTACACAGATACTGGAGGCAAGTAGGGTGAAGTGTCTTGCCCAAGGACACAACAACAATGTGCAGCTTCAGGAGCTCTGCCAACTGTGCCACTGTCCTATGTATGTTCATTAGCATGCACTGTCCAGATAAAAAATAAACAAATAAAATAAAAGCTTCAAGTCCATCTAAAATGAGCCTGGCCTTAGCCATCCGTAAACTATTGTATATTAACTATCAATTCTAATTTCCCTACATGTACGTCTGGGTCTGACCTCAGTGGCCGGGTTAAATCAGTTGAATTTCAACCTACTGGTCAGCGAGCGGGGGAGGCGGGTGTTGCAGGTGACGTCAAGCATTTCCGCCGGATTTGCTGGTTGTAGTTTTGGCAATGGCGGCAAAAGCTCTTCAATCCATCCTGGCTCGGCTCCCAAATATCCAGAAATTAAAATTGAAGCCAAGAGTTATGAGCTTCACTCACTCGGGCCAATTACATACGTCATGACCAAAACGCTTGTGATTGGGTCAAATCCGATCCAATTGTTTCAAACTTTTAATCCAATTGCTTCAAACTCGATTTACCGATCGATCTATGGAATGTAGATCGATCGGTAAACCATAGGTAGACCCTCACCTATGGTCATGAGATTTGGGTAATGACCGAAAAGAGAGATCGCGGATACAAGCGGCCGAAATGAGTTTCCTTCGCAGGGTGGCTGGGCGCACCCTTCGAGATCGGGTGAGGAGCTCAGTTACCCGTGAGGAGCTCGGAGTAGAGTCGCTGCTCCTTCACGTCGAAAGGAGCCAGCTGAGGTGACAAGGGCATCTTTTTCCCAGAACAGCTGGAGGAGGTGTGTGTGGACCGGGAAGTTTGGGCATCTCTGCTGAGACTGCTGCCCCCGCGACCCAGCCCTGGATAAAGCGGAAGAAAATGGATGGATGGAGAAGCGTCGTCATGTGGATTTATGTGAAACTGACGGTGACCGTTTCAAGCGGCTGGTTTTCCTCCGGACGCAGAGGAGTCGACCACAACACAGAGCCGGACAAAGTTTTTCCTCCATTAACTATCGGTGAACTCCATCATCTCCACTTTCTCACACCAGCTCCGGTTTCAAACCTTCCCCCAGTGCTCCCTGGTCTGCATCGGGGATAAAGACAGACCCAGGATGAGTAAAGGTGACGGGTTAACCACAATCTGCCATCGCTGTCGTAGCTCAGGATGTAGAGGATGAGCAAAACATTGAGCCCAAAGTGGACATTCATAGAACAAGGCCCGCAATAAGCCACAGATTTATTCTTTGAATGTTTTCACTGCATTGTGCTCAACAATATAATGTATGTGCCTGCACGGACAGAGCTTTAATACAAAAAGCCGGGTTTCTTTATTTTATCATGTAAACACGTGATGTTCTTTGATATGTTCAGCCGGGAAAACGGTGGAAAGTGTGGCCACAGCGACATACGCTCTCTCTCTCTCTCTCTCTGTTCTGGCAGCGTTGTAGCCAAAACCACAAAAAAAAAACAATTTGACAGTTAATGGACACACTCTCACCAGAGGATGACAAGTCCTGGTCTAAAAAAGGATATTTAATGCCAAACCATGAAACACTTTGACTCAGTGATCTAGAAATAATGTATGGGCACATTTCTTTGACACTTCCAGAGAACACATCTACAATGATGTTTTCAAGTAAATGAAGTTTCTCGTATCTAATGTGTAAGGTCTTTTTTCTTAATGGAAGTGTAAAAAACAGATTTCCCATTTCTCCTAATTCTTTCGTATTTACTTATTTAAAGAAATGTTTAATTATTTCTAGATTACCCATTGCAGTGTGTATTTTGCCACAGATGATAGTGGATTTACCCATCAGATACATCACTGTAGTAAAAAAAAGAAATCTGTCAATTTAACAGTTAAAAAATGGCAACTGTAAAAAATACTACCAGTTATAATGCAAATTTGACTGCAAAAAAAAAAAAACCTTACTCCGCAATTTTCTATCCATAAATTTGACAGTCCTGTAATATTTATGTCAAATAATTGTCAAATGTACAGTTCTGTCACAGATTTAAAAAAAAAAAACAGTTATTCACTGTCATTTTTTTCTTTCTTTAGGTAACCTAGAGGGTTTTTTTTAATGTGTAGTTTACAAACCTTTTTTTTTACAGGTAAAGTACCCATTGGAAAGAAAAGCCAAGCAAAAGCTCCCAGCTCACAGTACAATACGATCTCTTAGAGCAAGCGATGGCAAACTTGTTATTTCAACACTTGCATTTCTCAATAGCGTTCCCTAAAACGCCAAAGCGCTCTGATGAAAGTGGCTGCTGCAGCTTCTATTGAGCGCCTGCCATCAGCCGCCGGCGCAGAGCAACCAGTTCAATAAAGAACCCGTCCAACCTGTGAACCAACTGACAACCGTCTCATCTGCTCCGGCGCACGCCGGGGACTTTTCAGCACCTCGGACAGCGGCACAATGAACACCGCTGAGGCGCACAGGGGACAATAAAGAGGAGAAGAGAGGGGGACAATGGAGAGGGTGAGAGAGAGAGAACGACAGAGAGAGAGAGAGGGGGGGCAATGGAGAGGGTGAGAGAGAACGACAGAGAGAAAGAGAGAGAACGACAGAGAGAGAGGGGGAGGGGGGTAATGGAGAGGAGGAGAGAGGGGGACAATGGAGAGGGTGAGAGAGAGAGAGAATGACAGAGAGGGAGAGAGAGAGAGAGGAGGGGGACAATGGAATGGGTGAGAGAGAGAGAGAACGACAGGGAGAGAGAGAGAGAGAGAGAGAGGAGACAATGGAGAGGGTGAGAAAGAGAGAAAACGACAGAGAGAGAGGGAGAGAGAGAGAGAGGGGGAGACAATGGAGAGGGTGAGAGAGAGAGAGGACAATGGAGAGGATGAGATAGAGAGAGAGGGGGGGGCAATGGAGAGAGAGAGAGACAACGGGGACAAAGGAGAGGGTGAGAAGGGGAGGAACGTGGAGAGGTAGAGAGAGAGGGGAGTAATGGAGAGGAGGAGAGAAATCCTGGAGGGGCCGCACACAGGACGACAAAGGAGAGATTAATTAATAAATCTTTTAGGAAAAAAAAGAGGGGGAGAAGAAGGAGGGACGTAGAGAGTGAGGGAGAGACGAAGAGAAAGAAAACGATGAGAAAGAAAGGCGAGGGGAGATAAAGCAAAGAGCGCTGGAAGATGATGGATGGAACGGGGAGTTGGAGAAAGAAGTGATACAGGAGAGAGAGAGAGGGAGGGAAAGTGGAATTTGGCCGCTGGGAGCCCATTCAAAGCGGATACAAAGGGCCAATGTCAACCGAAACTGAAGGACAGAAAACAGCATTAGCATACGCTGTGATACGGCACACAACAGGCTCTCCGCGCAGCCTCACTGTCATCACACACTGACACTTACCCCTGCTGCATCACCACAGGCCACGGCGCACTCCCACCCTCACAGTCTGAAGTGCGCTCCGTCGTATAATACGCCATTTTCTCCTTTTGCTATAACTTCTTATATTATTTGAGCCCTGGAGTGCTGTGGTCCCAATCACAAAGTTTTCCTATGGCTCACTTCCACCTGCCCTACCCTACTCTACTACGCTTGATTTGGTTGTGTTTCCATTCCATACTGTGTCCATGGTTGTTTGGGCGTGTCCGTGGATATGGTCAAGCAGGTACTAAAAAAGTACCACAGTAGGGTGGGCTGATGGAAACGCAGAGATCGTAGAGTAGTGCATAGTACACACATAGTACACAGAAACTGTTCCACCATGTTTGGTGTGTATATGATTCACACTATCTCAGTGTAAATGTGAATCAGGTCAGACACCATGAGTGACAGTGACATGACACTACATCCGAAACAGATGCCCTAGCCACCTCAGCTGGCTCCTTTCAACGTGAAGGAGCAGCAACTCTACTCCGAGCTCCTTCCGGGTAACTGAGCTCCTCACCCGATCTCGAAGGGTGCGCCCAGCCACCCTGCGAAGGATAATAATCAATCAATAATAATCAATAATCAAATATATGCAAACACTTTTTCATATACAGTGTTGCATTTTTTTGTCCATCAAGTCATAAATGGAGCTTCAAATGATCTCGACCCACACATTTTTCAACAGAAATTGAATTTAAGGCGAGACACTGCAGGTGAATAGGGAAAAAATGTATATTTACAGATATCAATTTGAAACTGTTGCTGTCGATCACTGGCATAAATATGCAAAAAAAATACATTGCAAGTTTTCTGTCATTTTATCTTTTCATATAAGAACAAGGTGTTTTATGCCTATAAATGCCCCAAATTTCTCATCTTTTCGGCGACGAAATCTGAATAACAGATAGAGCTACATTCAGATTTATGGTTTGATTTTATTGATAAATGGGTTACCAAGACTTTCTCAGAGGGGATTTTGGATTTCTTTTTTAGTTTTAAAATAAACTGTTTTTTAGTGGAAAAATGTGTAAAAAAATTAATTTTCACATGTTTTTTGACATTCAAAACTCATTACATGGGGCTTAAGGGATTAGATAATAAAAAATCCCTCTGAAAAAATCTTCCAAATATTGTTCAGTCCAAGGCTGGAAAATTCTTTAGGTCCGACTGACGTGGACATAGTGTCGCCACAACGACAGAAAAATGTGTTTTGAGAAAAAGGCCCTTGAAATTGTGTTCTCCCATATAAGTCTATGGGGGAACATTGCATCAGCGCAATATTTAAACATGTTATTGTGAAGATTAGGTATATTTTCTGTTTACGGGTGAAAGCTTGTATGTTCAGAGACCAATTTGGCCCAAAACCTGAAAACTGAAAAAATTGAGTTTTGCCTGTAGTGTCTCCCCTTAACCAAAGAATTACAACTCAAATTTGTTATATAATGATAAAACAAAACATTTTAGACTGTTGTCAACAAATACACATTTTTTACCCCCTAAAATAATAAAATAAAACATTGTATTTGAAAAAAAAATGTATGTGTAACGGTGTTGAAGCTAGAATAACGGTTGAAGACGTAACAGGTTGAAGAGAAAAAAACCTTTTAGCACAATTAACTCTTTGGATAATAATAAAATGTGTAACGGGGATGAGAGTTAAAGGGATGTGATTCTTGTGGAAAATGGCTGCTGTAAAAATAGCTTGCATGTTTGAAATAACAAATTACTTTTTTCCAAGTTGTAGGCCTTCAACGTTTTTTGACGTAACGGTGTTGAGTCATTAAATTTGACAATCATATTTTCATGGTAAATATCATCAAAACTAACAAAGAAGAACACAATCATTTGCCTCTTTCTGCTTTTCTGCCGTACAGAAGACTTAAGTGATGTCACTTCCTGGTGCTCAAATGGATCATAACACACACTTAAATAGGGGGAACCTATTTTATTTATTTATTTTTTCTAAAAAATACAATTTACAACTAAAAAGGCATAAATAGATCTTTATAAGGAAATCAACATATATTTATTTTTGTACAATTTTAATTGTTATAATCTAAGTTAATGTTTAATAAATGCCTCTGGGGACATGCGAAAATCTAGGCATGTACTAAAAATATAATGTAATATTTTATAAAATTAAAAAAAAACTGTGTCAAAGGAGAAATATCAATCTACAATTTGGGATTTTGAGATTCTTTTAGATATACCTGAAAGAATCATGGGAACACAAAATGTCAAGTTATTGTGGAATGACTCCTAAGGCAAAATGGACTAAACAAAGTCTCAACTTAACACACCACAGTTCTTCACGTTTTCAGTTTCTGTAAATAACAACTGCAATATCCAATCATTTTCTCAGTTAAACCAGACGGGATTTCTCATATTCCAAGTTATCCCTGACAGCTATTGTGACACCATTTAATCGCCTGGCGGTGTTGTGACAGAAAGCGTTGTCAGGTGTTTTTTTTTGTTTGTTTTTTTTTTCCACCAAAAGGAGCAGCAGCAGCAGCAACGGTCCGTCAAATCCTCTCGGAGCCCCGGAAAAAGAGCTCACTCATTACACCGGGCGCGCATTATTGACTCCCGCGCCTCTTTCCGCACGGGAGGCAGCTTTCATTAAAAAAGCACCGGTGCTCGGAGTAAGAGCGCGCCCCGGGAGGATCGCCGGAGATGCAGCGGAATACTGTCAGGAGTTTTTATTACAACAATGACATACGGGCGACGGGTCACAATAAAGAAGAGCCCAAATGAAAACGCGAGATGGACGGGGACTTTTACGGCAAATCTATTCCAAAGTGGTCCTATATACTGCATGATGGATGGGGGATGATGTTTATGTACTGTATACATGTATAAATGCCAAATGATCCCACAAAATCTAAATAATACATAGAACCTGAATTTTTGGGGGTAAAAGTCAATAGATGGAATGTTATGAATTCCACCTATTGACCTGGAAATCCGCCATGTCTGTGGGTACTTGCGTAGACTAACATTGGCTAAAAAATTATAAAAAGTGGAGAACGGAAACATGGAAAGACTGTGTTAGCTGTTGAGTCACTGCTGGTAAATCCACTGTACAAACGTTTTAATGTGGACAATAGCTTCAGTATTTTACCTTTTACAATATCCAATGGTTTATGATGGAAAAAGTCAGCTGCAAATCCCAATCCTGAACTCTATAATTCAGGCTGGGAAATATACTGTATATTAAAAATCCCTCAACCAAAAAAGTGCAGTTGTTCAGCCAGGAGACTTTTGTGCCGTGACTTGCTCCCGTTTACGACATGGGTAAACATGGTTAACCTAAAAAAGCTTGCACTAACCCTGGTGTATGTCGGGCAGATAAGTGAATCAGGGCCGTAGCCAAGATTTGACCAGTAGTGAGGTCCGTTTTCATCTACTAGCAAGGGAGGGGGGTCCTCCCCCAGGACATTTTTAATTGAACAGATGACATTTAGTGGTGCATTTTAGAAGACCATGTTTCATTCATTTTCAGTACAGCACTGATAAGTTTGGAGTCTTTCACAGCTGTTTAAAGAGACTAGATGCACGTTTCTCATTTTATGCTCACTACTGCCACCTCAGGTCATACGTGTAACTGCAGCATCTATATTAAGCTCGTGCATGACGGCAATTCGGACCCGAATTAACACCTTTTTGAGTGACAGTGCAGGATTTTAGAGGCAGTTGTGGTGAACAGGTCTGGGCTCATTCTACGCATTAGGACATGGCTGGAACATGTAGGGGGAGGAAAATACTTAGTTTTAGCATTTTTAAACTCTGTATAACACGCCGTGTTTCAAAATGTGTCAACAAAGTTGTTGTTGAAAATTGACTCGAAACTGATATATTTAGGCATTTGCCTCTTCCCATAACGTAAGTGCCTGAGAGGAGAGAGGAGTTAATCAGAAAGGAGAGTGTTTCAAAAAACATGCAATATCCAAACTAGCCTCTGTTTAGCTTATTTTTCTCAGGAACCGAGGTATGTACAATTAAACTGTTCCCACCTATGGAGAGCCTTTCAAAGGAGCCACAGCATGTGTCCATAGCTATAACATAGAATACACTGTGGTGCTGCAAATATCCTAAAAAATGGTCTGGATTGTTGGCACTCTTCAGCTAAATCCCCAAAACAGCGCGGCACTCAATGATTTAAGTGGAGATGTTGTTTCATGTGTTAGAAAAACCTCTTCTTGAGAATACATGCCCTAATGTTTTGTAACCTCTGCCCATGCGCGAGTTCATCCCCACAGACTTTAGTGGCTGGCGTCTTCCACAAAAGAAATGACAATATTTCGATTACAGAGTCTTGTTAGGGGGATTCCCTGCAAGAATACCAGTTTAGTCAATATTTGTTTATGCTTTGACATTAACACTAAGGGGAAATATACTAAAATATACAAAAAATACTACTCCAGTCTGTTTTTGTTATGGAGACAACATTATTAAACCTGATTAATTTCTATTCTAAAGAGTGACAGAATGAAGCTTGCAATGATTTGCTCGTCTTTACTCGACAAAATGCAGCCTCAATCGTGCGATGGCAGTGAAATGACAGATTTATGAGCGAGATCTGCCATTTTCCTGTGGTGAAATTGCTAGTTTGGAATATTTCAAGTAGTAAAATCAGAGAACTTGTGTCCACATTGTATATACTCCAACATTGCGCCTGGAGTTCACATTCATGGTAGATTAGCTTTTAATGGTGAAAAACAGTGAGTAGCTTCTTCTTTTGTTGCGTTTCTGTTTTTCTTTCAAAGTGAGGGACGCCAATAGTTCCCTCTACGCCGTGAAAGCCACCTATTCACTGTCTCATCAAGGACCCGGCTAAAATCAGAGCCAACCAGACGAAAACCCAACACTACAACAATAGTGTTAGGTTTTCATCTTTTCCAACACTACAACAATAGTGTTAGGTTTTCATCTTTTCCAACACTACAACAATAGTGTTAGGTTTTCATCTTTTCCAACACTACAACAATATGCCACTGGAGCTTTTTTTAGCGCCTCATATTTTCACTCTGAAGTGGGAGGTATTTTGGCAGCTATAATTGTGCACTTACACTAATATGCTACAAAAAATATTCCTCCCATTTAATGGATGGATAAAACAATAAAATCAAAGCACAGTATTGGTCACAATGAGTGTGGTGAAAAGGTGATGAAGGATGTGACACCTACAGCCACCAAGTGCAGTCGACTGGACGAGGCTCCAGCTGAGAGCAAAGTGCAGCTCGGAGCAGGTTGGCGAGTTAATAATAACTAGCTTAGTGCATGACAATGGACTGGTGGACTTCTGCGTGTGTGATTAGGGAACTAGAGGTTAATATTTGAGTAAAAAAGAGGTGCGATAAAAGAGATAATAACATTTAAAGGTGAAACTCAGAAAATTAGAATATCATCCATTCAAGCGCATTCATTTCTGTTATTTAACTTCAATGATATTCTAATTTTCCGAGTTTCACCTGTTTATGGGGAGTAAAAAAATTAGTTTGGTGGAAATTCACGACAGTTGGCAGAAAATTCCATTTGGTCGTTCCAATCAAAAAAGTCAATGAAACCCCTGTCATAATGTTTCATGGAGTTACCGTAGCGATGACCAGAACTCCCCATTTACTCTAATGGAAAAATGCTATAATTGTACAATTTTACCAAATGACAAGGGCAAATGGAAACAGTGTTTTTCTCATTGCGTATACCATCAAGTTTCCAAAAATATATAGTTTTCATTCTCTCCACCAAAACCTCACAACAGAGGAAATCTAAACACAGTGAACTGGACTATCAGGGGAACTGAGAGACTAGAAATCAATAGAAATCACAATACCTACTAAACACTACCTTGATATGTACCTGAACATTTAATACAATGTAATGGGCTTTGTAACAATGTGTAAGAACTTGTACCCATGGGTTAGATGCATGATGGAATAATATGCATTTGTACTTTTTTATGGACCTGATTTAGACTTGACTTTATTTGTATGTCATAAACAAGTTCATATTCCACAAGAAAATGGCTAAAAAGAGTGGAAAATTGTGTTTCCCGAAAGATTCTGTTTTTCCCCCTCAGCGAGGCCACGATGCACAAATACACACAGCCAAGATCGAAACTCTTGTTGAAATATTGTCAGTTGTTTTCAAATTATTCTATGTAACGACCCTGAAGTTAGAAAATCAAAAAACAGTCTGCAGCTTGCCTGGCCTGCCAAACTACAGGCTTTTTCATAGATATTTCAAAGACACGCAGTCTGGGAGCAAGCATGAGCTCAACGACCTCCCGGTGGGCGTGATTGACATATATATCGCAGTATATATATATCGCAGTATATAAATGTCGCAGTATATATATATCGCAGTATATAAATGTCGCAGTATATATATATATGTCGCAGTATATATGTGTTGCAGTAAATATATGTCGCAGTATATATATGTTGCAGTATATATGTGTCGCAGTAAATATGTGTTGCAGTGTATGTGTCGCAGTATATGTGTCGCAGTATATATATATGTTGCTGTATATATGTTGCCGTATATATGTTGCTGTATATATGTTGCCGTATATATGTGTTACAGTATATATGTGTCACAGTATATATAAGCCTTCATCCCCACTGCTGTCAGACTGTACAATAAGACCGTGAAGTAACGCCGACTGTAACAAGTGAATTTCTCCTTTGTGAGATTAATAAAGGTTTATCTTTATCTTATCTTATCTTATCTTATCTTATATATGCAGTATGTATGTGTCGTAGTATATATGTGTCATAGTATATATATGTCGCAGTATATATGCAGTATATATGTGTCGCAGTAAAAAGCTGCAGGAAAACGTCCTTTTGTATGAGGAACGCTTCAAACGCTGTTTCTTGCTCCAGTTTCAAGTATCTTTCAGTTTTAAGGACTTGATGAAAGAGCAGAAGAAAACAGTGTATCGGTCGCCGCGCCGCCATCTTTAATGTTTTGGAAGAGTATGTGGTGTTGACAGGTGACGGCTTCCGATCTCTTGGTGCGTGATTGGACCGATGTGGGTAAAATTGTGAAATGATTGCCTGTGAGCAGCCGCCCAGACGGTTCTTCTTTGGAACAGGAGTGCCAGGTGAGTCCGCAGCTAAACAAACTTGTCAACCCCTGGAGGACAGCAGCAAAATGAGATAAGGGTCATATTTCAGCGAAGGTGAATTGAAATATGCATGTTTAAAATACACTTAATGTTCCTTCAAAGACTTCACTGCGGTGCAATGCTGCACTGAAGAGCAGCTTAAGATTAATGCAATTTTCCTGAGACAAAACTCAATCATAAGAAATCCGATCAAGATGTTTTGGTATAACCTAATATCACGACAGACGTTGCCTCACAGGGCCGCACCGAGATCACCAGATACAAACAGGAAGAGTTTGGAAACCAGCAATGTCAGACGTCAAACGGTAAAAACAGACAAACAAATGTGAAATGGATTGTCGTGGGGCGTCGTTAAGACTCTCCTTCACGGCAAGGAAAAACTCCCAAACCCAGAAACCAGTCTCTGAGAACCACACTGAAGGTCCGTCCACTGATCCAGCTCCTGTGAATAGATGGGCTGTATATACAGACCCAGGGCTGATGGGAGTTTTTGACTTTTAAGGCAACATGCTGCAGGTGAAAACATTGAGAGCGAGTTTTCTGCCTTTAACAACTTAGTTTTAATGTCAAGAGATTGTCTAAGTGAACTGCGAAAGGCGACGAGATGACGCTCTAATCCAAATATGGTCATATCCTTCTGGGAGACAGCCACGGCTAAAGGCGGGAGAAATATCTACGGCCCGTTTTCATTCCACTCTTGCAACATCTTCACTTTATTAGCTAGTTTTTTGAGGTTTTTTTCTGAGGGATTTTTATCCCCTGCATATATCTTTCCCTGTCTGATTTATTGAAAAAAGTAAAAAAGTATTATTATAAGTTATAAGTATATTATAACACATAACAAGACATATAACAAAATAAAACCATAAATGGAAAGGGTTATTTCAGGATTGTTGACATAGGTCCTCATTTCCTTGTTATCTGTGTTGTTGATTTCTGGAGATATATATATATTTTATTAATGCAGTCCTTATATTTGAAGAAGTGCTTAGTGCTTGCTTAGCTAGTGCATGTCTATGGTAACTAGCAGCCTGCATTAATAACCTCTTCAAAAACATGGTGTCGTCCTCCAAACGTTGCCATATCTGATTTGTAGAAAGCTCCTTTGTGAATTCCACCTGTAGTAATGCCGGCCACAGGTAAACAAACTACTGTAGATCCGGCAACCCAGCAGATCACTCCGCCGCTGCGTAGCTTACAACCAGGAAGCTGATGCTGCTCGAATATACGTTCTTTTAAATGCAAAATTGTTATATTAAAACAATTATGTAGTGAACACAGACATTTATATGGGTTTTCTGGTGTTATAAGTGATTTGTCTCAGGTGCACTGTGCTTGGGTCAGAATGTTTTTAATGCAGGCTACTAGTTACCATAGACATGCACTAGCCTAGCACTAGCCTAGCACCACTAAACTCTTCAAATATAAGGACTGCATGAATAAAAAATATAAATATATCTCCAGAAATCAACAACACTAACTAGGAAATGAGGCCCTATGTCAAAAATCCTGAAATATCCCTTTAAACCAGGCGCCATCAATTATTCACATTTTGTTGCATTTTTAGGCATAAAAGGTCATATTTTTACAAGACAAAGACAGGTTCAATGCCATCCAGAGGCCTTGTACTACCAACTATAGGCAATTTTTCGCCATTTTTATGCCTAAAGTAACACATTTTTATCTGAAAACACAAAAAACACACAAAAAAAAAAAGAAAACCTGTCAGTAATCTACAGCAAAAGTTTCAAACCGATGTGTCTGCTCATTTCTGTCCCCCCTATTCATAATCAGCGTCTCGCCTTGACTAAGTGACGACCCATTACAGTCAACAAAGCCTGCGTTGCAAACAAGAGTGCACTTTGTCTCGGACGCTTAAATGTTAGGCAGCCTTTGAATTGACATAAACGGTGGCTGCGGCGGCGCATTACGACAGAGCGGTTCCATATGCATCGCAGCTAAACAGATCAGAACAATCCCGCCTTTAGAAAAGCAGCCTCGTTGGAACAAGCCAAAAACATTCACAGGATCATTTCCGCGCTTTCAGGTGTGACGTTGTACAGAGCCATTTCAGAAGACGCAAATGTGGCTCCTATATCCAATCCAAATGAACAGGCCTCCCAATTGAGGAAACCTGTGTGAAATATTATAGGCAACACACTGCAGGTGAACGGGGGGGAAAAAAGATAAATGTCGTGTTATCAATTTGAAACTTTGCTGAACATTACTGACATAAATATGAGGAAAAAATGTATTGCAAGTTTCCTGTCATTTTATGTTTTCATACAAGAATAAGGCATTTTGTGCATAAAAATTGCTGATAATTTCAGCGACAGAATCTAAATAATGGATAGACCCAGATTAAAATGTAGAGTTTTATTTGTTACATTTTTTTTTCCCGATGGAATTTTGGATCTTGTTAAGTTTTTGAATTAAAAAAGATAAAATAAGAAATAAGGGAAACCCCCGCACCATTTGGTGGCGCTGGAATTTCTGTAACTTCCTGTCCTGCCTGTGAATGATTGATCGGTCGGAACCATAGACTGTATATATAAATGGACAGCTTCTGCTCACTCCTCCCCGTTTACCATAATGAACTGTATATCCGCCATGAATTCCCCCTCGACCGTAGTGGTCGTGGGGGAATTCATGGCAGATTTACAGACTCCTCCCCAGCTCTGACGAAGCATTTTCCTAAAAAGGGCATAAGGGCGGGATCTTCACTGTAGACTCGGCCCTTGCGTGACGTGTAGCTCGCGCTGCTCCAATGCTAACAGTGTGACCCTCATTAAGCAAATTCGTCTTGCGAAAACCAGCCTGGTTTCTTAAATTGTGACTAACCCAGAGTTATCTCAGGAGGAATATCTAGCCTAGTCTAGTGTTGAAAATGTAGAAACCAGGCATTAAAGTTGTTGTTAAACGTGTCTAAACTCCAATGCTTTTCAATGGGGAACTAGCGGCGATATGGAGGTACTACAGCAATGGCGGCCTCTAGTGTCGTGGGCATAAAGCAGAGCAGCCAGCGGTCAGGACTAACAAACACAGTCGAGGACGATGAAGACTCGGATAGACCTATATTATAGCTCACCACCAGAGGTGAGGACTGTTTATTGACCTTCCAATTGGACTAAAGACTGAATCGCAAACATCCGATTTGAGTATAAGCCAGTTCCTTAATTTATAGATGAGAATGAACTCAACAAATGAGCTGTTCTAATGATGAATTCTTTCCCAAGGTCAACAAAGATACAATGTACATATCGAAATGCCGATATTGCGTTTGTAAAGATTTGTTAATTTGTTTTTTTTCAATAGATAAGACCTCCTCCAATCCCACTGTGACTTGTGTGATCATATTGAGCTACAGACCGAATCATTTGGTCGAGTCCCGCTGAGACAAAGGGACCGCCCCCGGTATAAAAAAGGGTACAGGAAGCAGTTCGCCACTTTTTCAGTTTTGTTCAGTTCTTGCGCGCAGTTCATGCAGACAGACCTGAGAAAGAGACGATGAACTCTGACCTCTCTCTGTTTCAGATGGACCACAACAATCTTTAAATCTGCGCCCGCCATTTGACGTGATTTGTAACTAATCAGTTACTTCTTTTAAGAACATGAGTCGACCCTGAGCCGACAACCACCATCGGTGACGTCTCCTGTGCTAGCTGCTGAGGGCCCTGCCCGGGTCTGCATCAACTCGAGACCAACATCCAAGAGACCATGACTAAAGGGCGTCGGACACCAGAACTTTGGGACGCCGGACCACAGTTGGTGTGGAAAACCTTTCTCTCAGAGTCTTAAGCGCATCTCTCAGACCTGGCTCAATGAGACTCACATCACTTCTACTCAAACCACCTCAACTTCACCTACTGACTTTCAGATACAATTTTAGAACATTTTATCTGATCATCCATTCTGTAAACCTGCTAGGTTATTCTGTTTTGCATTTTAATATTTAATGCCTTCTGGTAATCAATGTTGATCATTAAACCTCCATAAACCACAGTTTGCTTTGGAAATGCGTGTGTTTATTATTTCAGACTAAGGGTCCATGTGTATCGGTCCAAGAACTTACTTTGGATAAATCTGTAGTTTAGCCTCTTATTCTTACTTTTATTTTGTTTGCTTTTCGAACTGGTGCTCCATTCAAATTTTAAGGCTAATCTACCGATCTATTAATTAATTAACACATTAATTGATTAATAAACCCTCATATCCTACACTACTAAAATCCTGCCTTGTTTTTTGGGGGGTTCAAAGCTGGTATTTATTAAGCTATTGTTAGTCCATATTTTGCATGAACATCTTACACTTATCACTTCAGAATGGGGAATATTCTCAACTACAAATACGTATTTACAAAATAATTGGCCATAAATTAGACCATGTAGGATTTGTTTTTTGCTTCAGATTTGTCCCCCGAGTAAATGAATTGGTAAGAATATTTTTTATAGCATTAACACCTAATAAGGCTCGTATAACCAGAAGCGCATTAGCACTATGATCAATGTCCGACAATGTCCTCATTTCCGGCTGATAAACAGTAATTAAGAATTGAATGGGAGAGTTCTAGTAAGATGTTGAATAAGGTCAAGTAAAATAAGGTGCTTTACAAATACCAATTAGAGCTAATTAACATTAAATTAGGACACTACTTAGCACTTAGTAAGTGAGCGCTGAAATAAAGTGTTATCGAGACGGGTATGTGTTGTAACGCCTGAAATCGTGGTTTTGATTCAGTAACGCAGGTTTCAGTCATTTTCTTCTTCTACTACACAAATTGATCCGATTGTTACACAGCACAGGGGTTCCCAAACTTTTCAACTCGAAATCACCAGGCCAACAAGTCCCTGCAAATGTTATTAGCATTGGCATTAAAAAGCATTCAAAGATATTCAATACATTTAACCAAAATCAAAGCCTTAAATATCATTAAAAAAGCACATAAGTGGGTCACAAACCTTTCCCATAAAACATTTTCTTTAATATTAAAGGAATATTTCAGGATATTTCACATAGGGCCTCATTTCCTAGTTCTCCAGAGTGTTGTTGATTTCTGGATTTCTGTAGATCCGGTAACCAAGCAGATCTCTCCGCCACTATGTAGCTATGTGATGCTGCTCAAATATAATTTATTCTAAATGCAAAATGAATGAATGACAAATATATCTGTCTCCAGATATCAACAACACTCTGGATAACCAGGAAATGAAGCCCTATGTCAAAAATCCCCTCAAGCGCATTGAAAAAAGTATCGAATCATCACTTGATTCCGTTAAAATGACTGTTATCGGGTTGATTTGATCATCATTTCATTCATCATTCTTCTTTGGATAATTTAACAATATTTTGAGGAAAACACACTATTTCACATTATATTATTCAAGTCTAAGTCATATTTGGGTTACTGTTTGTCATTCTTGGGTAATAATGGATCCCGACGGCAAACATATTTAGCTTCAGTTTTGGCTGAAATCACATTTTTTTGCCCAAACATTGCCCATTTTGTCCAATTCACCAATTCAGTGGTGAAAACAAGAGAAGAAGTTTTGGCAGCAAGTCAAATGTAAAGTTTTTCAATGCCATTTTAATGCCTAAATACTATATTTTTCTCTGCATATTTCATTTCTTCAGATTTGGAAAAATTCCCAAAACAGTCGAATGCGCGAAACCTTGATATTCCAAACTAAATGGACACAATGGGCAACTTTGTGCAAATGGTTGTGTAAAATTTCAGTCTGAGCAGCAGCTGAATTAGTTTTAGACCATAGATTTTGTGTTTTTGACAAATGTACGCAGCAAAAAAATAGTCGCGCAATATCACTGTTGGTGGGTTCTGTCTCAAAGAAAAACATACACTGTAGAAAAAATTAAGATTTAAGGCCAGTTTGAATCAGAATTACTGCTTATTATTGACACTTATGGCCTAAATTTTGGTATAATTCATTTATTCATAACTTTTAATGTCTCACAACAACCCTGTAACGGCATGCTAACGAATCAAAGGTGCTTTGAAATGAGCTTTGAAAATGTAAATAACACTTCTACATTCTACTTCATCCATTCCCAAAGTCTGGGACATCGTGGCCCTCGTATTGTTCCAAACAATAGTAATTGTTTACTCCATTCAAAGGAATCTGTAATTATTTTACAGCTAAATTTAAATGAACAACAACATCTACAAGGACTGTCGCTTAATACTGGTTAAAAGGGATACATTTTAGCAAATAAATGTACATTCCTTTCAAAATGTGTGTTTTTTCTATGTACTTGATTTGTAGACAAGCTTATGGGGCCCCCCTGTAGTGCCCCTGAGGACCTCCCCCACTTCGGGAACCACTGATCCACTTAATTATGCGTCAAAATCTAGAAATCACCCACAGAGCACTTTGGCATGCAGAAGAAACGACCAAACTGAACAGGATTACTCAAAACTGCATGAATGAATCAGAAATATCGCTTCAGATTTGGATTTTTGTTGTTGTTGATTATGTACCTGATAAAAAGATAAATGAATCAACAAGTAAATTCAGCATGGCCTTTAAAAATGTCAGCCTGCATGGGGGCCCCTTGTATCCGCTTTTGCCCTGGGCCCCTTAAGTGTCTAGAGACGGCACTGTTACAACCTGTCTACTCACTCCACCTCTTACACTGACTAACTGTAGGAGCACTTTATGAAGACACAACGTCTGGGCTCGCTTTAAAGACAGAAATGAGTGAGTGAGTGACTGACTGACTGATTGAGTCATGCATATTTCAGAGGCAGCTTATTTAGTTCCAGCCGGTTCAGCCAATACAATCAAATACTGACAGCACACCATCTCCACACGGCCTAAGCGACACTTCGCGCTTCCTGGCTTCTAACATTTTCTCCACCCTGTGATCACGGGTACACAACAACGATGAAGAGTTATCCCTTTATCACGCAGGCAGACGCTACAAAATGGAGTCTCCGTGTGTGCACAAAGAAGAGAGCAGGGTTAAAGCCGACGCGCAGTGTGATGCGAAGTTAAAGCTTGAATTAGGGCGGCAAGGTCTATCGATATCGAATCGCAATCAGTGTTTTGACTGCTACTTTTTTTTTTCTCTTCTGTGTCTGGTATTGGAGTGATAGATATTCACTGATCATAATTGTCGAGCCTTGCGATCTCTAGTTCAGCTGGAACAGATGCCATTTTAATTTCATTTGAATATCAAATGTTTAATGCCACAAATGCCAAAAATGAGGGGACATTTTGATCTTCAAAGCTAAACTGGACAACCTTTGAGCACAAGATTGTGTCAGAGCTACAGCTGAATTTGTTTTAGACCCAAGTTTTTGCCTTTTTGACAAATGGATTCAGTAAAAGTAGTTGATTTAATGCCAGTTTTAATCTGATCTCATCTGCTTCAATGACTTTTAAAGGCTTAACTGTGGCATAATGAATTGAATGACTTTTAATGCTTTTTAATGCCCCAGAGTAAACCCTGCAAAAGTTCTGAGTTTCCATAAAGTAGATTCAAAAGTGTTTTGATAGACGCATTGTGATCCCATCCAAGGACTTATTTTAGTCACGTGGCTGTCCCCCAGTGGTGGTCTTAATGTCGGGGAAACTCCTCCAGAAGAGGGCAAGGGCGTCCACATAAAACCAATTTTTTTGAAAGTACATAATTGTATTTTGTTCTAATGTGGGACAGTTTGAGCAGGAATCTGTTTGACAGTCATCATTTTAGCAGTTTAAGCATTTAAATGCATCAGATATAAAAATCACAAATCAAAGAGCAATCACAGTATTTGTCCGAAATTGCCAAAATTGTGCCGCCTTAGATTGAATTATTCCTTTTATAGGCATTGGAAATTTTACATTTGATCACTTTTATTCATATCTGTATGATCGAGAGACTGGGCTGGGGCGACATCTGCAAGCTGCAGTGGGACAGTTAAGTCAAGCTCTCACTTTCAGCCAACAGCAGGCTAGCAAATCCAGTGTGGACACATTTGAGCCCAGGACTGCTCAGGAGGGGTCCGGTGATCGATTATGGGCTTTAGAGATGTGGATGACAGTTTTAAGTTCCAACAATTATGCAATACAATCCAAGAAATACAGATCGGAGCGCAACGAGTGCAATCTCCAGAGGTCGCGGTCCTTCCTCTCTCACTATTTTCCCAATAAGGATTATTGATGTCTTGAACACATCAACAAGAGTTGAAGAAAACATCACAGACAGTGAGATACTGATGGGAAGTCACTTGGTTTTTAACATGATGCTCGAGCTATTTATATTTTTGGACAAGACACCGCTACTATACTCACTCATAGGAAAATAACAAGAGAAGAAGAGCAGCGCCTCTTGAGGATCCACTCAGACAGTTTGCCCGTAGCAGTAGAAAAAGAGATGACCAACGTGAACAGCATTACTCAAATTAAGCTAAACACGACTCCAGGTATGATTTCGACAATGGGACAATGCTCAACTTTAGGAAAGCAAATTTTGCAAATATCCCCTGTCGCAGTGATGCTCAGTAGCACGACTGCAGAGCTGAGCACCATATCTGATAAGAAATTATCATAAGGATACATGGACTCTATTACAGTCATTCTCGACACTGACTCGACTGCACCAAGCCACAAACTGAATGACCTGTTCTCTCGAAACCGCGACTGTATCGTCAGCCCTTGAAAACATTCACAGTTTGCAAACAAAGCCTTTCTCTCTCTTTGTCAAAAGCCGGGCACCTTTCCCCCTCTATCATTAACAGCCTGCACCATGCAAAAAGTGAACACATCTTGACTTGCAATGAAGCACAGTTTCATGAGAAAACGGGTCAGAGTTATGCTGTGCAGCGCGTTCTATCGCCTCTGTTTGTGTGCGCAGGTCCTGACAACACAGCCCACTTATTTACTAATGCACAACAGCTTGTCCCAAGAGTGCAGTGCTTTCTGAATCTGGCCCTAATGAAGAAAATGGCGTCCAGCGTTAAGGGAAAAGCGTGATATGTGTCAGGAACAGTTTGCCGTCAATCGAGAAAACTGAAACATTGAGTAATTATCTGCAAAGACGTGAAAAGAAAGGCCTGATCCAAGACAGCAGAGATTAGGATGGCATTTGAACAAAGGCAGAAAATGAGGGTATAACCTGTCCTGCGGCAAAAAACAACCCTGAAACAAACAAACCAGGTTTAGGCCAGGCCTGAATGAAGACTTGAACCAGGACTTAACCCAGGGTGAAAGATCAAAACATGACAAATGTACCGTAGTGGAACAATCAGTGTCTTCACGGAACACAATTCAGGTTAAACCAAACAAGTTTTTGTAACAACGCAGTAGGGCGCTTACTCATAGCACAGAATTAGCATTTCTCTTTAGATTTTCATGGGAAATCCTAATTTCACAGGTCACTTTCTCAAAATCACTGGTCATTTTCTGTCTTTTTTTTTTCTCAAGATGCTTTTTTCCTCATGTTTTGGAAGCTCTATCTCCAATGATGATTGATTTTATAGAGCAACTACGTAACTCAAAGACATCCAAAGATCAAAGTTAAAAAAGTTATGAACAAATACGTCAACAACAGAACAAACACTTGCTTTGTACATTGTTCCGAACTCATCAGCAGAAAAAAACAGCATTTTCTTGCAACACATGCATCTTTTACGTCACCAATGCAACAGTTTGAAATCAACATCTTTGAATTATCCTGTCCCCTTACTAACCTGCAGGGTCACGCCTTAAAACAAGGTCTCACAGTGATAATCAAGCAAAAACAACTCAGAAATCGATCGGTCAAAGTCAATTCAAACACTTGCGCCCACTCGAGAGCACCGATTGCAATGCACCAGCCGAGACAGACTGCAACATCTACATATTTGACCTTTGCCAGAACCATTACGTCAGCCCCGTTTCAACACATCCACGATACAGTAGCGACACATGATTTTAGAAAACCGCCAAGAAGCCAATCCCCCAAAATAACCTCCAGTATCTCCCTCCGGTGACTGTTTTCGATGACTGTTCTTGTTTATACAGAAGTCGAGAGAGGTCTGCTTTCGAAACGCTTGCTCACAGATAGCAACCGGCGCGGCAACCGTGATGTATCAGCGCCAGCAGACGCCCCAGAAAGATGCATGGATAATTAGAGAGGCCATCACCGTGCCTCTCTCAAAGCCCGGGTAGCAGCGTTTAATCTTACTCTTCTGCAGTTATTAATAAGCCGTGTTGCCGGCGGAGGGATGGAACGGATGAGGGGTGTGTGAGTGTGGGTTTGTGTGTGTGTGTGGAGGGGTGGGGGGGGTTGTTTGGGGAGAAATGCATGGCCGGGGTCGAGTTCCGTGGCAGCCGCGATCATTAAACCGGGCAAACAAGCACCGTCAATCACAGAGGAGCCACTGTAAGCACACACACGCAGTCACACACACACACATGTATCGAGGCAGCCCATCCACACACAGGCACGCAGTCAGAAGAAAGAATTACCTCCAGCTCACGGCTTTCACAAAGTGCTCCAGTGAAAATTTAATGGCGCGTTTTTGGCCGCGCTGTATTGCTCGTCTAAAGCATACAATGTAATGTCTAAGTACATCTCAAAGACACTTCCATTCAAAGCAAAAACATAACATGATTCTCCCTGGCAGATACAGAGTCCACACCAGTCTCGAGTTCATTTTTATATTTTTTCTATTTGAAATGGACAAATAAGTCTTCTAATTTACATAAAGTTTTCTTTAAAATACAGCACTTTGAAAAGAAAAGGAAAAAAAAAAAAAACGGAAAACATATCCATTTGCAGAGAGCATTGTTGATAAAATAGTGGAGTGCAAAGGCACTTTCTGGATTTCGCCGCTTGTCGTTTGGAAAGATTCATTGAACACTCACCATTTACCTGTGGAGGCTATATGTACAGGAATGTCAGTCTGCAGCTCCTCTTCTACAAAGATCAATAGCTCTGCGTTTCACAGGGAAAATAGAATACAGTTTTCAGAAAAGCACAGAGCTTGTACACAGTCCTGCCCATGAGTATACCTGCCGTTATCCAAGTCTGTCAGAACAGTTTTGTTTGTTTGTTTGTTTTTTTTGTTCTCAAAAATGAAGAAATAATTTATACCTTCCGGGAGAAAAATAGAACTGCATAATAATATAATTCTCATAATCCGTTTATACATCTGAAAGGAAATGGAAAAGGGGGTGGAAAAAAAGGTCCAGAAAAGCCGTGGGTTCACTTCAGTCATGGCCAATTGAACACAGATAGATAAAGACAGATATATAGAGCTATGATTACAGTAACGCTTGGGCTTATTGGAGCGCGGGCGAAGGGGGAGTGGGAAAACTCGTGGTAGTGGCGGTGGTGGAACTGGGGGGGAAGGGGGGGGGGGCTATCTTACAGTTGGCTCATGGCAGTCTGTTTCTCCAGCACCTCCAGATAGTCCGGCTCCGCTTTTAGCTTCCCCGGCAGGAGCAGCGGGTGCTCCGGGTGCTTCGCGTGCTCGGCCCCGTAGTACTTCCGGGGCGTCCCGTACAGCACGGTTTTGTTCAGCCGCGGGTCGTGGGCGGGGAGGGGTCTGCGCGCCGTAGCTGCCTCGTAGGGGGGCACGATGCACGGTCTCTTGGGTAAAGTGCAAAAGTTGTACGTGAAAGGGGGGGCTCCGGCGGCCGAGGGCAGTTCCTTGTGCGGCCTCTCTGCTAAGTTTTGGTACAAGACCTCGGGGGGCTCTGGGGAGGTCAGGGTGCAAGGGTTGGGCGATTTATCCATAAAATCTAACGTGCTGATTGTATAAGCCCCCGGACTGCGCGTGACTACCTCCTCCTTCTTTGCATCCAGGGGCCTAAAGCTGAGCTCTTTTAGATTGCGATAAAAGGCTACCTGCTCGCCATCTTTTTGCATGTAGATGGGGTTTTGGCACATGGAGCCCATGGGAGGGGGGATATAGTTATAAACATGGCTTTCTGAGGACTTATCCGGGGTGGGTTCTGGGTTATATGAGCCATATTGCACCTGGAAAGAATTGAGATCTAAATTGTTAGCTCCGTTGGGGACGTGCTCGATGCCTTTGCGGCGTTTTAGGACAAAAACAAAAAGCCCAGCCCCGAAGCAAACGGAGAGGATGAAAACGACGAGGAGGCCCAAGATGAGGACGGAGAGGGGGACCTCGGGATGCAACTCCGGGGTGTGCAGTGCAGATTCGGTGGGGCTCGTAGAGCTGAGAGGAGAGAAGGGAGAGGGAGAGGAGGAAGAGGTGGTGGGAGAAGGAGAGGCCGAGAGGGCAGGGGTAGTGGGCTCGGTGCCGGGGCTGAGCAGGGTGGGGGCTCGGGTGGGGGTGGCGTGCCGCGGGGTGGGCACCTCGCTGGGCTCGGTGCAAATGGCCTCGTTGCGGAGGGAGCGCAGGAGGCGGCCGGCGTGCTTGGACGGCGAGTCGCACGTGATCTCGTTGACGACCACGCTGGTGCTGGACAACTCCATCCAGTTCTTGAGGGCCACGATGTCGCACGTGCAGTCCCAGGGGTTCTCCTGCAGGTCGATCTGGATGAACGCCGACAGCTGGTCCAGTACTCCTCTCACGGGCAGATACGAAAAGTGGTTGTTGCGCAGGTTGAGCCGCGTCAGCATCGTGCCCCCGAAAACGTTGTCGGGCACCGATCTGAGCAGGTTGTTGTTGAGAAAGAGCAGCTGGAGGTTGTGCAGAGAGTTAAAAGTCTGCGGGAGGATTTCTTTGATGATGTTATATTCCAAATACAAGTACTGCAGGGACTGGAGCCCGCCAAACAGAGACTGCGAAAGAGACTCGATGTAATTCCCGTTTAGATAAAGGCGTCTGAGGTTGGTCAAATTCTCGAAAGCGCCCTCCTGGATGACGGCGATCCGATTATTTCCGAGGTGCAAAAGTTCCAGGGAGCTGTACTCGGCCAGGTCTGCGCGGTAGATAATCTGCAAGTAGTTCCCCGTCAGGTGAAGCTTTTTGGGGTAAGAGGGCTTGGGGTTGAGCTCGCTGATGTTATGTAACTTCCGCTCCTGGCAGTTGATGTGCAGCCCGCTGTCCGGGTTGGGGGACGTGCACACGCAAACGCCGGGGCACAGCATGGGCACCGGGGAGCGCGTCTGGTACACCATGATGGGCCCGAAGACGTGCTTGTCCTTGAAGCGAGGGGTGGGCCGGTTGGAGCGCATTTTGGGGGGGCGCGAGGCTTTGGGGGCCCGGGTGGGGGTGACCAGGCCCGGGTGGTAGGTGGGGGGCAGGGCTCCTTGGAAGTGCGGGTCAGAAGAGGAGGAGGAGGACGAAGAAGAAGAGGAGGAAGAGGAGGAGGAGGAGGGGTGCGCGCGCTCGCCGGCGTTCCTCCGCGGGCACAAATCCTGCTTGATGAGCTGCGTGATGTCTTTGCCGTGCAGCCGGAAGGGGGTCTCGCACACGATGTCCCCGACGAACACCGAGATGGTGTCCAGCCACGACTTGAGCGGGATCAGGTCGCAGGTGCAGTTCCACGGGTTCTCCTCCAGCTGGATCTCCATGATGCCGCCGATGTGCTCCAGCACCCCCGCGAAGGGCAGCGTCTTCAGCCGGTTGCCGCGTAAATCCAGGTGGGTGAGGAGCACGAAGCGGAAGATGTTGGGCGGCAGGGACAGCAGCAGGTTGTCATTGAGGATCAGCACTTTGAGCTTGTTGAGCTTACTGAAGGCGCCCGGCTCAATGACGCTGATGTAATTATAGTCCGCCTGCAAGTACTCCAGACTCTCCAGCCCGGCGAACGTGTCCTCCTTTATCACCTCCAGGTTGTTGTTGTTCAAGTGCAAGCGCTTGAGAAAACGCAGCCCGTTAAAGGCGCCCGTCCGTATCTCCTGCAAGCCGTTATTCCCCAGATGCAGCGAGCTGACATTGCCGTAGCTGACGAACTCGTTGGCGCTGAGCCGCGACAGGAAGTTCCCGTTGAGGAAGAACTGGGAGACTTTGTTCGCCGGCGCCTGGAACTGATTGACGGTTGTAAATCCCTTGTTCTCGCAGTTGATGTTGAGGACGTTCTCCCGCTCCTCGCAGGCGCAGCGGCTCTTGCAAATGTCTTTGGAGGGGGAAGTTTTGCGGCTCTCGGCGCTGGTCACCGCGGCGAGGAGGCTCAGCAACAGCACGCCGCGCAGCATTTTTCACAGCCGCGGGAGCCCGGAGACATAGAGATCCTGCATTCAAGTTTGCCAGAGCCGCCGCGCGAGGGAGAGAGAGGAGCGGAGAGGGGGGACGAGGGAGAAGGGGGATCTCATTCTTGGGGCGCGCGCACACGGGCACGCACACGGGGGCAGAGAGGAGCCGAACGCCTATTCAACGGGGAGAGCGGGGAGACGGTACTTTCCACGGAGTCCCAAAAATGTAAATCCATCCGAAAGGCGGAAAATCTCGGGAATGGAGACGATCTCGCGGTCTGGGTGGACTTGGCACATTGTCAGAGGTGGAGAGAAGTAAGACAGACTTCTACTGCAGCAATCCCCCCTCTCTCTCTCTCTCTCTTTCTCTCTCTCTGAAGCTCACAGAAAATGGGCTAAAAATCCACCCAGAGGGGAGCAGCAACAAACGCCGCCTCTGTGCTCCGCTTCGAGGCAACGGCACCTCATTTTAGTCCGTGCACTTTTGTTTCAGCAATCCCGAAATGAGAGAGGAAAAAGAGAAGAAAAAAGCACCAAAACACAAAAACATGACGCGCCCGGGATCCGTGCGTCCTTTTTTAGCGAGGGGGTGGAGCGCAGAGTGCACCGGAGGGCGAAAGGAAAGAAAGACGGTGTTATATTCCCACAGCTGAGGCATAACTCCAGCCTGCTGCTGTTGCCGCTGCTGCTGCTGCTCCTCCGCCGCGCGCTCTGAGCCCGCACCGAGCGTCTACTGCTGCTACTGCCTCTGCGCTCGCCCCGCTCCCCGCGTGTGGAGAGAGAGCGAGGGAGAAAGGGGAGGAGAGAGAGAGACAGACAGAGAGAGAGAGAGAGAGAGTGCTGGGGGCGTGACGTCACCAGCACAGTTCACACACTCATCTCCAAAGCATTGGGTCATCATTTAAGGAGAGGTCTCGCTGGCACCGACCTTACATGGGAGTTGGTGTTTTCTGCTTCGTTTTGATTGCAATTTGAATTTTCCAGTCAGCTGAGCCAAATAGAACAACAAAAGAGTATACATATAAGGGCAATCGATATGACCATGTGTCAAAAGCCTACGGTTATTACAGTTTGCCGATAAATACTAAAAATGTAAGCTACATGAATTGCGGTTTACAAATGTTGTTGCTATTACAAAAAATGATCATATTTAAAGTAGAAGAACTGCTGCTGCTTTTCCATTAGTGACATGACGTTCATGAACGACCGGTTCTCTTGCAGGTGAGCAGTTTGAGTCTGATCTTTTTTTCCAGCTAATATTGCCCAGAACTCCCCCGAAAGAACACATGAATCAATAGTGGAGCAGGCCACACAAGCTTGAAGGAACAGGCCACCGTTTTTCCAAACTGAAATATGTTCTTACCTGAGTTTTGTCGAGATGATGCGTACCTGTCTGGTCTTTGTGCGTGCCCTCAGTCACGCAAAATGACAAAAGATGTTGTTTGCATTTGGCCTCTCCCAGTATATTCCTATAGCTCCAAATGGGGGTGAAGTTACTTTTGATCACTGTGGTCTCTAGGACACTCCAGGATCAATTGTTTTTCTAGGTTTTCCAGTGAGAGGCTGCATCAGCTGTGGAAACCTTAAAAAACAATTCTAGAGACCACTCACACAGTTGCTGGGTCACTACAAGGTCAAATGTGCACAAATACTTAACCTTTTTTTCACATATAAAGTTTCTATTACACCCATTCACGTGCAGTGTCTCACCAACATGCCTCTTGTACTGCATGAGTAGGTTTCAACTATTTAAAAAAAAAAGTTCAAGAAAGTGACCAGCAAATACTTCTCTTCATCTCCACATCTTGAGCCAGGTTTGGTCAGGTGTAAAAAAAAAAAAAGAATAGTAAATCATTATGTAACGGTCGGTGCGGCCCATTTACCTGTGGTCAGCCCCGCTGGCAAACACACTCAATAAAGGTTACAATGGCTATATATAGCACACAGTATATCATGGTGAGCGCCTGTAACTGTCACCGCGGACAGATACCACACACCGGTCCACTCCGCCATATCTTTTAACTGCTGCACGCCGGAGATTTATGGCTCTTTACAGGGAGGAAACCTTAGGGATCTGTTCATTCCAAAAGAGCCGTTCAAGATATTGGCTCATTTCAAAACCGTAAAGGTCAAAGCTGATTAAATTAGAGTATGTGAGTATGTGAGCGTTTGTTGTAGAAAGGACTTTAGTTGAAACACGTGCTGTGCAAATTACCCACCTGTACGGCAACACGGCAGGGACAAATCTTCCATGCCGTGAGTCGGCGACGTGGATGGTACGTCTACTCACCACCACCTACTGTTCTGGAGGCTTTTAAATATATGGGAAAAAATATGCAGCTGACTTTGTACTTTTTTTTTTTTTAATTTAGAGCCTTTATAGATACTGACGGCATCTCGTCATATAAGGGGGCGTGGCCTCGGTGAGGAGGAAAATACTGTTTTTAGCCGTTTTCTTTTCTAGCCGAAATATAAGCTTATTTATCACATACAAATGAAGCCAAGTCTAAATGGGGTCCATATGGATGTTAATTCACAGGAGATTGTTCAGCAGAAGCGAGAAAATGGCACTTGTAGCTAGCTTTAACTAGCATTAGCATTAGCACAATGCTCATTCTCCGATATTTATGCATTCATGGGCTGTTGAACCACTTTGCTCATCTCCATGTCTTTGTATCTTTTTATTTAGTAGAAACTATATTCATATTTCAGCATTTGTGTAAGTAATTTTTGCATGATTAGAGAAAGTTAGATTTTCCTCCAAATTGTTTTCCCACTTACCTGTTTTCAAACATGACCATATATGGGCGATTCCAGAGATTCCAGAGTATTTACTTCTGAAGTACAGTACTGATCCTCAAATACTCTGCTGAAGTTAATTTACTTCTTTTTACTTGTTACAAGAAACACCTCACCATAAGCATTTCAAATCTCTGTAGTTGTGTAAGTAGTTTGTGTTTTTATGAAGGCTCTCAGTCATCCAGGGGTTTTTCATGGTTGTAAAAGTGCTTCTTGTGAACAGAAGAGTTCGATCCGCCATTGCCAAAGACTTTTACTGTTGAAGGGCCCAAATAGAAATGTATTAGCGAACCAAGGACAAACATATGAGATTTATGTTGTTATAGATTCCGAAGATATTTGAATAGGAACAGACACCCATTACACCCCTCAGCACTGTTTAGTGGACCATTATACGACTGCTTGAAGGACCGTGTTTGGCCCGCGGGCCGGCCTTTGGGCACCCTGTATTAAAATAACGATTGTTTCCCGAGATGGGGCAAAATCAATAGTCGCTGCTTCAGCTTTTCTGTGGTGTCATCTGCAGTTATTCCCAATATATAATGTCAATTCTATTTTTTGTTGTTGCTGACTATAATTATCTGCTGTATCTACTCTTTAAAGATAAGTCATATATTTTTTTTGCAAAGGAGATGTTACAGATCAATGATTAAATATATATAATAAACTAATAGAAAAATCATCACACAAGGATCACTAGTCCTTTCTACCCATTATACTTAGGTATATGACAGGCTTTAGGCTACATTAACTCTCGGCATAAAGCCCATTTGTCAAGGTCAAGGCCCGCGGGACACATGTGGCCCGCGAGATGATTTAATCTGGCCCTTTGAGGAGCATGAATTCCGAAGCATGTCAAAAAAAATTAAGCTCCAGGCCATTCCTGTGCGGAATTATGGATTTTTAAAGAAATAACCAGTTTACTCACTCCAGCCACTAGGGGGCAGCTTAAATTTAAAAAAGGAAAGGAATCCACACGTGTCCAGCAGAGGGCACTGACAAAATAAGAGATCAGGATATAAACAGCATATTATAGCCACGTGGTAAGTGGTCAGTCTGCCCCAGAGCGGCTGTGGCTACAACTTAGTGCCATTGAATGTGGAGTGAATGAATAATGACTTTTTGTAGCACTTTGTAAGCACTTTGTAACTGTTATTTATGAGGTCACAGTCCTTTATAAGATATGCGGCCCGTGACCCTCCATGGGAGCTGAATTTCGGCCCTCGACTCAAGTGACTTCAACACGCCTGGCATAAAGTGATCATTACAACTTGTGCATTACAAATATAGTAACAGTGGCTACATTACATTATTAGGCGATCCAATCCTAATTTCTTTCCCAGCCTGGATTAGTCGCCACTAGCATTAGCTTGTGGTCGCTACATTAGCATACTGCTGCTAGCAGTGGCATTTTGTGCAGCAATCAAAAATACGTTTGCGGAGGTTAAAACTAACTCAGCGACTGCGTTCTCCAGGTTCTGAGCATAGATATGATATAATAAAGATGAGTCTCATTTAGCCCCATTCATTGTAAAGGTTCCCGAGTCCTGTGTGAACCTTAATGGCCGCCCTGTCTCCTGTTCCTTAAAAGGGCAAAAAGGCGGGAGACCCTGCACTCGAGGAGCGGGCGGAGCCTCCACAGAGCTCCAGAGCTTGATTGACAGGCTCTGGAGCCAGTCAATGCACTGAAAATACTTCCACTGTTTTGGGCTGATAAACAAATCTTTCACCTACCCAGCGTTGTCACATTGGTCATAGCGATTTTTAGAAAAAGAAAAACTCTTTGGAGCCAAGTCCCATTAGAATCAATGCTCCCAGGTCTCTCTTGGAGTCACCCCTGGCCACAAGGGGTTGGTATTACAGAAATGTCAGCTCCATGAGGACCATAGAGAACCACGTTCCTCGCCCATTGGTTCTGAGCTTCAAAATGAGGCACATGTGGTTGGTGAAAGTTGTGTTTTAAAAGCGGTGAGAGCCAAAACAGGTATCGGTTCAGTATTGGATATTTGCAGCCGATGCCCAATATCATATTTATATCCCATATCGGCTCCGATATACGATACCAGTGTTGGACCGGTGCTAACAAGATATCCATAACCCCTTCTGAATGTAAAAAAAAAAGTCAAGAAATAAAAGCCTGGCTCTATCAAGCATTAGGATTTCCAGGCAAAGTTTACAAGCGTTTTTTTTTGCAGTTAATTACACAAGAAAAAAGGAAAGAAAGCTTAAAATTAACATTTCCTCATATGTATATCAGTAAACTACTGCATAACCTTCAAATTGATATCTCTAAATTAATTTCACCTGCATGTTCCTTCAGTGCATCCACCATCTGCTCTTTATTTTGAAGCAAAAGCCATTTTTATCCACTATATAGGACCACACATGCTTCTAGTAACACGCCTAATTGTGATTTTCTGTCAAGCATTTGCAATTCGACAGTCCACTTTTATGTCAGAAGCCAGACTCGGTTCAATGTGAGCATCTCAAACACGTGCAGGAGAGTGAACACAGTCCATCGGACCTCACCGTGCTGTAGCTGCTGCCCGGCTGTTCCCCTCGCGTCCAGTAGGAGGCAGCGAAGCCGTCCTCCAGAGCCAGCCTGAGCCTCTCCTCCTGTGTTATCTCGCCCATCAGATGTGTTGGCCCCGGTTCTCAGTCTTAATCAGAGGCATGTCGTATTAGCGCGCGGCGTGAGTGATTACATTATGAGAGCTACATGAGCGGCGCAGTCAGTGGGAGGGCCCGGCTTAACTACGGCAATTTATCATGCGCTAAAAAAAGGGGGACGGAAGGAAAGAGCGGCTCAGGAGAGGGCTGTGCGAGGTCAGGAGGTAAAAGTGAGCGGAGAGCGAGAAGGGGGGGAGTATTGTGTTCTGTTAAGCGGAGACGCTGCAGGAGAAACCTTTTCATTTCAGACTTTGTGTCAGTTGCCTCTTGAGCGAATCAACTTCGACCAGGAAATAAATAAATAGCTTAATCTTCACAATAAGCCGTTTATGCATTGCACTGACTCCAGTTTTTTCATAGATTTATATGGAAATTCGCCAAGACAAAGCTTATTTTCACAAAAGGCATTTTCCTCACACTGTGGTAACATTTGGACACCACTTAAAGGTGCATTATGGAACTTTTTGTGCGGGGGGAAAAAATTAACATATGACTGTAATTGACCTGTTTTGTGACCCAGTGGCTGGATGGTCAGCATGGCGCCTATACCGTAAATGCTCTAATATAGGCCGGGGCCTTTATTTACTCAAGGGCATCTAGGACCGGGCCTTTATTGGAACCAGGCCACAATTAGAGACAGGCCTTTATTTCTATTTGAGCAAAACAGACTACCAGGAAAATGAAGAAAAACGAGATTTGTGTCCATTTACACCTAAAATATTAGGTTCATTTATTAATTACCATTGCAAACACTCTACCAGCGGCTGGAACATTGACGCCTTTTATTTTGTCGGGACAACAGGAAGTGTTTCGTTACTGTTAGCGGAGCTTTGACATCAATTTCACTGCAGGTTTCTGTTTCGTTTTTAACCGCGGACCAGATTATTTGTTGTTATCTTGTGTAAAAGGCGAGTTTAGACGGAGCGTTTGTGTTTGTGATCGATCATGAGACTGACCCGAGAGATGACGAGACGCTCGCGCTGATCGGAGGAGTTATTTTGAGGCATGGGACTGACCTGCACACGGAGCAGCTGGACGTGCTTTGAAGACGCGATGGTGACTTTATTAATACAATTTTTGAAGTATTTTTCCAATATCTAATCACCCACCTGATTTATAGAGTTTTGAACCCCATAAAACAAGCGGAAATTTGATTTTGAACATTTCTTTTTCAGTAACAACAAATAGCATTATTATTATATATGTATTATAAAGACAAAACAAGATTGTAATACAATAGCTAACACTGTAAAACAAACTCATACTTTCAAACCTGGCTCTATCCATTATTTAGATTTCGTTGCTGACCATTTTTACGCCATACTTTTATGTGAAAACATTAAAGGAACAGGCCACCATTTTTCCATACTGAGATATGTTCTTACCTGAGCTTAGACGAGTTGATGCGTACCTGTCTGCTCTTTGTGCGTGCCCTCAGTCACGCAAAAAGACCAAAGATGTTGTTAGCATTTGGCCTTTCCCAGTATATTCCTATAGCTCCAAACGGGGGTGAAGTTGGAAGCGACCACGCTCTTCCACGGGCACAAAGACCAGACAGGTACGTATCAACTCAGGTAAGAACATATCACAGTATGGAAAAACTGTGGCCTGTTCCTTTAAGTGAAAGCAGGGGCGTTTCTAGGGGGTGTCCTGGACTCTCCTGGGCCAGGGTGCTCCTGATTGAGGCAGAATGTTGGGGGCAATGTTTCCTCTACTATATAATTGGCATCCCCCCGAGATAGTCAGACTATTGCCCGTTATAATATGCAATGTTGATCGCTAATAAATATCATTTTCCTTTCACACTTCATTTAATTGGTTCGGTCAGTGCATGTTAATGAACATACATGGGACCCCACGCAGAATAGCAACCATGGGCTGATTTCCATCCGTCGTTCCTCTTGACCCTCAAGCACAGTCACTTTCACCCTGGCCTATTGTACATGTTTTTGCTGGTAGGGGAAACCGGAGTACCTGGAGGAAGCCTACGCAGACACGGGGAGAACATGCAAATTCCACACAGAAAGGCCCCGGCCAGGTGGGAATCGAACCTGGGCCCTTCCAGAAATATTAATAGGCATTTTTTTTCAAACGCTGTTGTGCTGCTTTTAAAAGCTTTGTTTTTTATTCAGCCCATAAGGTGGAATTTGTTACATTAAAAATAACATAAAAAAACTTCCCATCATATTTGTCAGCAATGTACGGGAAAAGTTTTACAGTTAAATTACATACATACTTTTTTCCCCCTTATTCACCTGCAGTGTCTCGCGTTCAGTGGCTTTAAACTGACTTTTCAAAGTTTCTAAAGGCCTATTATATTTTCTAGTCATGAAATACACTTGGCTTGTCCTTCACTCTATTGTACTGCTCTGTGTATCTGCATCTTAAAGCCTTTTTTACTGTTTATGAACGAGCAGCTTGTTTACATTATCGAGGCAGTATCGCTCCCTGAAAGTTGTGAAGGATGCTTAGAAACTCATCGCTGTGAAGAATTTGGGAAGTTGGAAATGTTTTAGGAAAGAGTTTGGGCTTTAATATTCAAGGGTTAAAAAAAAACTCCCCTTGCTTTCATATACAGGTACACACTTCTCCGTTACTACTGTCATCTCCTGTTCTGGTGATTGCTTCTCACTTTCCTCCTGTTTACCTTCTGCACCACAGTATTGTGTAACACCTACTGCACTGTAGCTGCATTATATAACAATGGACTATTCCCTGCAAGATGGAACATTATACTGTAAAATCTGTTTCTGTTTTACAATATTTGAGTGGATTGCAGAGTCACGCAGAAGAAGTAGGAACATCCCGTGTTTCCGTCCACTGTTGGTGAGAATGGACCTTTCATGTTTCTGCGTGTGGCTAAAGGGGAGCAAACATCAGTGTCAGTGCTGTTGGTGCGCTCACGTCTGGGGCCGTACAGAATCAGAATACTTTATTAATCCCGTGAAGGGCAATTCTTTGCACCTACACACAGAACAAACATTTACAGCCAGTGCCCCAACAGTTCACAGGTTCACAAAGGTCCAAAGACACTGAATAAAAGAAGCTTACAGCAGAGGCGATGAATGATAAGATAAAAAGATAAAAACACTCATACAACACTCATCTCCTCACCTTTCTAAATGTCCTCGAGATCTAAATGGCTAAACCCATTTGAAACCTGCAATTATCTTCTACTGAGACACTGAAGAGGAACTAAGAGCCCCCACACCTGCAGCACAGTGGAGGCGTCAAAAGAGGAGCTCCAGGAAACAATGAAGGGACAAATGAGGAGATGGTGAAAGACTGCTGTGGAGCGGAGGCAGCTGCAGCACGAAGGCGGAGCTGACCAGTGCAGGACACCACGCTCTGAGACGGGCCCAGGAGGCGCTGCGCCGTTTTAGAGGATCAGAGGAGACTGAGGGCAGCCAGGTGTCAGTGCTTCAGTTTCTCCGACCTCCAAGGTCATGCTGGTCAGGTTGACACGCAGTGGCAGCGCAGCTCAGTGGCAGCGGCTCAGGACTAACGGCTGAACACTATTTCATTGTACGCTTAGAATGTGATTCCAGAAAATGACAGAGGAATAATGGTGAGCTGTGTCGGTTTCTGGGACCATGCACATCTGATTACAGAAGAGTTTGTGGCACAGTTTTGCCTGATGGGTCTGTCTTACAGCAGATTCGTCCTTTTTCAATCCTGTTTTCAGAGTACAGGTGGAAAGGGCCGTTAGTCATGTGTGCAGCTGTCTCTGCTGCCTGTCAGCCCAGAACACCTGACGACTGTCAGGGATGGATTCCTCCTGTTTGCACGGACAGAGAGGATTTCCTGTGGTGTTGATAAATCTCTGGCCCCATGACGGAGCGCACGGACACTACATGTCTCAATCTTGTATTTCTGTTTTCTTTGTTGAAAAGGGAATCATGTGCTTTTTTAATACCACCAACAGGAAGGAAGGGCCTTTTTATGCATAGCACCTTTCACAGACATGGCCACAAAGTACCTTACGTACATGGGACAATTTTACATTCTCTCCATACTGTGATGAGACTTTAGTAGCCACTGGTGCCTTGGGGTAGACTGACAGAAGCAAGGCTACCAATCTGTGGCAACAATCACCAACAAACACTCGCATTCACCCTAATGTACATGTTTTTAGTGGTAGAGGACACTGGAGTACCCGGAGGAATCCTACACAGGACAGTATGTAAACTCCACAAAGAAAGGCCCCGTCCGGGGCCCCCTCTCGGGTCCATTGTGTTTGCTACAGTCCGTTCCATACCATACATCGAATGATGTTACCATGTAAGTGATACATATGTCCTGTCTCTGCAGGCTCTAACACAGATTTAAAATACAACATTTATTTTGGTTAGGTTTTTAGGCCTATGGTGCCCAGAGGTGAATCCTGCCTTTTTTCTACACTCTGTCACTTCATCACTTATTAACAAAAATCAACCTCTCATAACAAAGCAAATATTCAATGTACTCCAATAATTCCCAAACTGAATCATTACTACCCTAAACGCCAAAAAACTTGTAGAGTCAAGACACAGCATTATCAACCTACCACTTTTTTTTTTATCTGCCGGGATGTGCGGGTTGAGCCTGGCGTACATACCCATGCAGTCAGTGTGCAGTACGTCGATGAAGTAGGCCTGTCACCATCTTTTTGTTTTAATGATCGATAAATCATCTCTAAGGCTATAATATATCGCAATATTTCAACTCTTTCCCGACAGTCACTTCTGTGTTAAAATAAACCTGCTTAGAATTAAACGTACATCAAATGTATGGATTCAGATAATACTGTACAGTCATGCAAAAATTAACAGTATAACAATATATATTATAATTATCTCTTCTTTTTTTTTTTTTTTCAAAATAACCTGCACACTTTTTTAACTAAATAGTGATCGGGCTCCTCTCGCTAACAGAAGCTTGATTAGCTCTGATGGTTCCTTTTCGTTCTGACAGTTTTCACTCACGTTGGATTAATGTTCTCTCCGTGATGTGTTCGTTCGTTTGGATGAAAAGTGTTTTCAGACGGAGTGAGTGGCGCGTTTTATTATTATTATAAGCCCCTCTTGCTTCACCATCAAGTTCACAGAAAGTGTCGGCATCGGCCAAGCTCTGCAGCACAGCGTTTCGTTCACACCCTTTACACACTGTCCTTCTGTTTGCCTGTCAGTGTTGCCATGGACAGAGTTGACTCCCCGGGCAGCGTCGGCGGGCGCCCCGAGGACCAGAAGCTGTGGAGAACCTTGTCCACGTGGGTTCGCTGACCCCATCCACGCCGCCCTGATCTCGCCCGCCCGTCTCCCATTCATCATGTGCACTTCTCTAACAAACCCGCGTCCAATGTCAGCTGTCCGACGGCGTTAGGCTGCCGGTTCTTTCTGGCTGATTGGGGCAGATGGAGATGGATGGAGTGTTGTGAAGACAAGGGGAGTCCCAGATGGTTCCAGGTGGGTCTGCGTGTCACCGGTCTGCCACAGCTCAGCCACAGAGCGCATTTGTCATGTCAAAATCCTCGTCTGCGGAGGAGGAGGCACGGAGGCCAGGCGGGATCCAAATCAAAGCATTTGACAGAATCTGATCTGAATGCTGATCTGAATGTTCAGTCTCATGAAAATGCAACTTCAAAGACTCGAGCTGATACGTTCATCAAGGCTTGATAGCTACTGTACGTTCAGGCTGGTGGATCAGACCAATCGACGGGTTTTACATTTGCTGACAAGTGGTTTTATATTCTAAATAACATGTTACATGTGTCGAAAGAACACAAGGTTTGCTGCTGCAGACTTACAAACTCCAACATTGGGTCTGGTTTTCGGTCCACTCTTTTGTAGCTCCTGCAGACTCCGAACTTGGACTTAATATTTTGAAGGTGTTTTCAGATGGATTTCTGAATATCTAGTTCCCAGCCTGATTTATTGAGCTCTAAAAGACAAAAACAAGGCAACAATTGAATGTTTACTGATTTCTTCACTTATAAATAGTTTATTCAATAACTAAACCTGATCCAAAATCTTTGTAACTAATGCAACAAATTACATTTATTTTATTTATCCTTTATTTATGCAGGCTGGTTCCTTGAGAGTCAATGTCTCATTTGCAAGAGAGAACTGTATAAAAACCTTCCAACGATTGCATTTAGCATGGCCGACGTGTGGTCTTAAATCATTAAAATGTATTACATTAGACTGTACCAAATTTAAGGCCTTAAAAGCATTAAAAAAAATAAAAGTAGATTTTTTTTAGTGCCTTAGTACTTGTGTTAAAAATAGTAATGTTTTTGTGAATCGATGTACTCTCTTATCTGAAGTCATTAAGACAGTACGCTACAGTTTGTGTCAGTAACAGGCTGTTGCTGTGGCAACGCTCAGCATGTGCAGCGCTTTGACGTGTCACATGGACCCAAACTTCAGTGAAGGAACCATATTTCTGCAAAAGCTCCTTTATAAGAGCCTGTAAATTAGGACCATGTTGGAAATGGAGCCAAAATACACTCTAGTGAGTTGGTCTAGCTGCGCGGGATGCTAACGACTGAAGGAAGGATGCAGCGCGGCAAACTCCAAATGTTCTGATCACTTTTAAGTTTTTAAAATGGTATGTTTTGCGATTTATGCAAACTGTAGTTTCACAGCCAGTTTTTCCAAATTATGGTGTTGTTTCACTGATTAATCAGCGGGTTGTCACGGCGACAGGCTCTCGAACAGCACTCACTCACTCTCCTACTTTTCCACACCAAGATGGAGCAGTCTGCTTAAGTGGATGAGCAGGAGAGACCTTCCAGCTTCCCCCTGTCTCCCTCAAGACATGAGTGCCACGCAGGAGGCGAGCATGGCCGAAAATGGGTTTGCTCTTCATCAAATAGCCTTGGAATGCACACAGTAGGGCCTCTGAGTGGATTTTTGCATAGGGCCCTCACCGGCTCTGTGTAGTTCAGTTAAATGGTGCCGCATACGTAACGTACCATATATCTCTGTTGCGCGGTCTGCACCTGCCATGGCCTCTTTGGTGTGTGGACACTTCAATAGCAGGCATAGCGATGACCCAGGCTGTGTCGTGTGACAGACGGCTCCTCCAAAGTCCTGTATGCACTGCTTCTTCTGCTAACTGAGTGCAGAGCCATACACTGAATGTTTTGTACATGGTTAGACCTGAAGGTCCAGCTCAACTGACCAGGTTGACTGCGGCTTAGTATTCTGTGACTGACTGCATCAATGCCCACTCTTTATAAATTATTTAATGCTTTAAATAAATGTGCCCCGTCGTGAGAACCTGGGACACAAGTTGGCTGACTCAGTTTCCCACAAATCAATTGGTGATTTTCGCTTTTTTGCAGAATCTTTCAATTGAGATCACGAAGAAGCCTCACCATGTTTTAGATAACAGTATCGGTATATTTAAAAGCGTGAAATCTCAGGGTGAAAAAGTCGGAGAAATAGCGCACGCCGTGGGGCGTGTCATTGTGTGTGCATGATTTCATGATTATACAACGCTTCCCTGTGTGTCTCACGGAGGCCAACCCCTGTTGCTAACGCTCTGAATAGCCGAATGCTAGCGCTGGAATACTACTACATGGAATACTATTACAGAAGTGCGTTTTGCTGCGTGAAACCAGTGAACTTTTCCAGGCTTCCAGTGCGACTGACGATGCCCTGGCTGTGAGCATGCACAGCGCCCCCTGCTGGCCATTACGTTTCCTGAGCCAACTCGCTTTCAGAGCGCGTTTTAAGACAGAAGGATGTAGCGCAGATTTGCATAACTCTACATCGAAAATAACTGAGCGACGAAAAATGGATTTGATGACAATAGTGAACGAGTTTGCAGAGCAGAAGACACGCAAAGGTTACTTCAGACGGGTGAGAGAAAGTTTGTTTGTTTCCGCTGGTGGGCGCTGTGCCATCGTGTCTGTTTGCTTTTTGATGAGGCCATTGTTGTGCTGTAAGCTAACGTGCTGTGCTCAGTGGGTTGGATTTGTTTGCGTCTTGTTTTTGTCTTAAGCTGTGTGTGCAGGTTACAGATAATATAACGTAGTCATTGTCCATGGCACTAATGACCGTGTGTGTTCTTCTTTCCCTCTGGTCAAATGTGTGTGTGTTTGGATAATGTTGCTAGTTGTCATTGTGTTGCTAGTTGCCGTAGAGGTCGGCTCTATGGGAAGTGCATTTATGCAAGAGACATTTATTTATGTGTTATCTGTTTGGAAACTTTTTAAAAAAAAATTTTTTATGGCACATTTTTCTTGCTTTTTGCCTTTTCTCCCTGTGTGCTTGACATTGTTACGGGGGGAGCAGGTATGGCTTAACTAAATGAGATGTAAATGAGCCCTATTGTCACTCAAGCAGCAGAGAGAGGTGAGAGCAGCCCAAAAGTTTAGAGGCCGATTTCTGTGGTTAAAAATATTCTGGGTCCTTAACTTCAAATTGCTCTCACTTCTCCTAGTATTATCAGATTTTCATGTGCTACACATTGTCAGAAAGCTGTACACTTTAACAATCTGTGAAAAGCTCAAAATGCCCCAGAACCGACTTATGTGACTTCCTGGTTCCTGTGACTGGGCACAAACACCTCGAACTGTCCAACTCCTTTTGCTTATTTCATTATTTTAACTAGCACCTAATTTCACCCTTATTATAATTTAATGTGTAATTTATTTTAATGGTTAGTGAAATGAGAAAAAAAAAGTACTCTTTGACCGTGATAGTGGCATTATGTTTTACTGTGATGGAATAAAAAATGTATTCCAAAAGTCTGGAGATTTAGGGAAAGTCAAACTTTTTCATGGTGTTCATCGCGTTTTCGCCAGATATGTCTTCAATTATGCGCCCACCAATTCAAAGGCATTATCATTCATCCTCTCTCTCTCTCTCTCTGATGTCGCAATCACGATAACAGCAGGAAATGATTAAAGATGTCTCATAATGTTTTGCCACTTAAATGATGATGTGGCTATGTTTTTTTTTTTCTTGACAGATACAATCATCGTCCTTTGTGGCCGGCTGCAGTGATTGGCAGGTCCGGGCCGTTTGCGTTCAGTCGGGGAGGCGGTGGAATTGTTCCTGATTTCCTTATGCACCGTCGCCTTCATCACACCGCCTTTCACCAGTGACGCAAAGAGAGAGAGAGAGAGATGCTCTGAAAGGTTTAATTACCTCAGCTTCGAAAAGAAGTGCGTTCATCGAGACTAAGTGAGAGGAGTTACGAGGCAAACAAAGAGTCAAGTTCGTAGACTTTAAATCGAATGAATATCAGAAAGAGCCTCAACAGAAATAGTTCTATGCATCGGCCTGAAGTAGTCAAAAAGTAGTCTCCCGAACATCAAGGATGACACATAAAGTCCAAACAGTATTTTAACCGTTTATTCCCCATGATAGGAATTTGTCTCATATGATAACTCACGTGGGGAGTTATCATATGGATTTAAACTTCTGAACCCCCACCTGAGCCAAGCACATTTTCTCCAGGTTGTCATTACCGTCGTCCCTCTTTTATCGCGGGGTTACGTTCTAAAAATAACCCGCAATAAACGAAATCCGCGAAGTAGACTTTATTTTTTACAATTATTACATATGTTCAGTATATATACGCAGTAAAACCCCTCACCACACGCTTTATACACTTTTCTCATCAGTTCACAAGGGTTCTCTCTTATGCCTGGTGTCACTGTGTGATTTTTTTTTGTCGAATACGATTTTAAAATTGTAAAAAATAAATCTGCGAAAGGTGAACTGCGTTCATCAAATGAGGCGTCACTCTGGCCCTGAGCATGTAAGCTCCAGTCAAGAAACCGAACAGAAGAAAATCAGCTCGGTTAAGGCTGGGGTTAAGAGGTTAATAAAGTCACCATCGCGTTCTGTAAGTTTTCTCAAAGGTCATCAACCTGCTCTCCGTGCGCAGTAAGTCACGATCGGCAAGAGTGTCTTTGTGAGGGATCAAGAACACAAACCCTTTGCCTGAACTCGCCTTTTACACCAGATTCTAACAAATAATCCAAGTTTGTGGCTGATTCCTGAACTCAAACGTACCTTTTATAAAAAAAAACTCAGCTCAACCCGTAGCAAATGCTTTTCTACAGTTTCGCTTAACACGCAACAATCTTCCAATCTCGTCCAAACTCCACAATTGTCTCCTTAATTGTCCATTTCTACGAGAATACACTGTCAACCAGGATGTCCAAGCAAGAAAGTCTGCTCCCACTACTCCTGCTTCAGCATCTGCTTTGATCAGTAAAACATATCATGTTTAAAAGGCATAAATCAGGCATATTGTGAAAGAAGGTTATTTCCTCTCAGGAACTCGGGCATCAGAATCATTTCCCAGTCTCCCAAAGATGAGGTTGCGTTTATGTGCAATTTTCTACTCAACAAGTAGTATTTACCGTAATTATGAGGCCACATGAAGGCGGCGCAGGGTTTCGGCTCTGGGAGGTGTAGGTTACAGTTATTTACAGTGACTACAGCACCCAAAATATTTACAATCTGCAGCAATGTTTCATCCAAGCTTGACAGGTTTAACCCGAGTTTGTAAAGAAGGTTTGAAGAAGTGCATTTCATTTTACTTTAGTTTGTTGCTCACAAAAATAGATCTAAATATCAATTCTACAAATACACAATGAAACAATGAAAATTCACTGTCCAGTCCAGTAAATAGATACATTCTCCACCAAAGACTTCCCCGTTGGCAGATTTTCACAACATCACATTCACAACAAATAGAAATGGTTTTGTTTTGATTGTCTTGACTTCAACGGGATAGTTCTTGAATATTGTTAATGTCCCTGAGCGCGCCAAACAGATTCCAAAATGCAAATGTGAAAGAAAGAGAAAAAGAGGAGAGTACTGGCTGTACAGCCCCTACCAGACCGCAGAGGTAGGTTGTTGTAGAGAGGTGTTGTTTGGGTCTCCGCTCTCCATCGGAGGACATGGCCTGTATCAACAACAGGACCAACCATTAGTAAAAAGGTCAGAGCATGATTCATTAACACTAGCGATTTATCTGTTTCAGTGTGTACACAATTCAATAAAGGAGTATTTCATTACACAGTTAGTCATGCCCCGAGAGGCCATAAGCACCACTGCAGGTGTCATAGCATGTTGTGTTTTTTTCCTTATTATTTAACCGTGAGTGTAAATACTACGCTGGCAGAAAAGACAAAGGGAGAGAGGGATATTGTACATCCAATTACACAATGGAGGTCGTTTTTTTCACTTAAACTTGGCTGTAAATACTGTTTAAGTGGCGCTAGTCGCAGTTAGCTTCTTCTTCATGATTCCATTAGTGTGTATTGGTGACTCTGACCTGGAGGCAGTCAAGTTGCAATTGTGGTTTCCTGGCCAGAGACACCAGGAGGAGATGGAAGACCCTTTCAGTCATCCCATTAACACTAGTATTACCCCCAGAGGGACTATGAAAAGGATTTATTGCAGTAAACAAGTAAGTTAGTATTGCTTTAATGCATACTTTGTGCTCAAAAGTTTACGTACCTTTGGAGAATATGATCCTGGAGCTCTGTTGTCGGGGGCTTCGTGCCCCTAGTAGGGTCTCCCATGAAAAACAGGTCCTAGGTGACGGTGACGTCCTTCTGTGGACCCACCACCTGCAGGAGGAGCCATAAGGAGAAGGTGCAATGTGATTTGGGCAGTTTCAACAGCTGCCTTTGGCAAAAAGCCTCCAGTTCCTGTAAATTCCTGGACTTTCTTGGATGAACTGCACGTTTGTGATCTCCCCAGAATGGCTCAAGGAGCTGAGGTCAGGAAACTGAGATGGACACTCCAGAACCTTCACTTTATTCTGCTGTAGCCAATGAGAGGTTGACATGGCCTTGTGTTTTGGATCATTGTCATGTTGGAACGTCCGAGTGTGTCTCATGTGCAGCTTCCAGGCTGATGAGTGACACTTTTCCTCCAGTATTATTTATTAACATGCTGCATTCATGCTGAAATCAGTTTTGGCCAACTTCCCTGTACCTCACACACCCCCAAAACGTCAGTGATCCACTTCCGTGTTTCACTGTAGGAATGGTGCACCGTTCATCACAGGCCTTGTTGACTCCTCCAAATGTAACGTTTATGGTAATGGCCATTTTGGTTTCATCATTCCAAATGACATTGTTTCAGAAGGCTTGTATGTGTTGTTTGTCATATTGTAAGCGGACTCTTTGTGGCATTTGCAAAGTAATGGTTTTCTTCGGGCGACTTGGCCATGCAGCCCATTTTCATCAAGTGCCTCTTTATTGTGCATCATGAAGCGGCTACATCACTTTTTGTTTTTCGAGAGTATTTCAGCTGAAGTTATTTCTTGGTTTTCCTTTGCATCCAGGATAAATCCACCTCGCTTGCAACAAAACAACATAAAATAAGCATTGTACGGGGTAAGTCTTGTCTTTTTCACACTTAACATGAAATCTAAGATGTGAAGGGAGAAAACGAGCTAATAATGTGTGTTTTCACCTGCCGTGCCTCGACTTAAATCACAGTTTTGGCAGATTTTTATGTTGGTTTGTCATGAGTTTAGTGAGGACTTATTCAGATGAACTGTTTCTGTGGTGTCTCAGGCTGTGACTGGCCACGTGCACAGCTCCACAAAGAAACACAGGTATAACTCGGCCAACAGATAACGCACTTCATAAAACGTACACAGAGATGATGTCCAGGTAGGAGAAACTTATCCCGATAGGTTCAACCAGCATCGTTCAGGCCCGATGCTGAACTCTCAACATCTTGGAAGGTCTTCAAAATCTTGAAATATCCAACAGTATCATTTTACTGGATTTTGTTCTTTTGTCTACATACATTACACTGTATAACTAAGACAACATTTTCACTGAAACAAAGATAAAGCAATTACACTTCTAGTTTCTATTATTGCTCTCCGTAGTCTGACCGGGGCACAGGAAGTGGCATTTTGGGAGAGGCTCTGCGTAGGTATTAGTGCAGTACATGTAAGGTTATACAGGACAGGTCCTCTTTGGAATGGATTTCTTCACAGATTCAAAAAATACATGTGGTCTGTCAAGTAAAATATGCAAACAAAAAAGTGCAAAAGAACCCACAGACAAAACACCAAGGTACTTTGTCCGTTATGCATTTCATTCAGCATGGCCTTCATCAACATGCAGAGACAAATGCAGGTCAGAGGAGTAAACAATCTTATACAGGGCCATGAGGGCCTAACCTCCATTATTGCACTGCACTATTGAAGAAAGGCTTGCTACCCCTGAAAACGGTTCCTCGACCCACCAGTTGAAAACCACAGCTCCACAGCAAGATTCCCCTCACAACCAGCCCCCGCACTCGACGCAAGATTGAGCTCCTGCCCTTCACAAAGTCTATTCATCTGTCCATTACAGAGGAGGAGGCCAGTCCGATCTGCCCGCGCCGTCGCGCCGATCAGAGAGACGAGCAGGTGTTCAGCTGTGATTACGGCCTGGATGAGGCATGATAACACATACGTATCGGCAGTACAGACGCGTGATCTCTGCGATTGAAAATGGAGCGTCCGTGAAGTGGTTGTGGGGCGACGTCGGCTCCGGTAATATCAGCACAGAACACGGTTAGGAACATGTCTGCTTTAGAGCGTGATAGGCTGATATCGAAACAGAATGGTCTGGCAGATGAGAGATTGTTTTCATGTCTCTTTAATATATTGGAACAAAAAAAAATTCATATTGGAACAATGTAGTGGAGAAATAGAGATTTTGCTCTATTGAAATTCTTAAAAGGAAAAGGTTATAGCATTGCACTACAGTTTCTATTCAAATTCTGTTTACTTGGCAAGGCAAGTTTATTTGTAGAGCACAATTCATACACAAGGCAATTCACAACAATTCATACACAAGGCAATTCACAGTGCTTCACATTTGCATAAAATGACAGGAAAACAGATCAAATCAATAAAACATCACCAAAAAACTAATCAATTACAGTAAAAGGCAAGAGTGCAGATAACATACTTTCAGCTGTCATATGCACGGGTAAAAATAACTGTTTCCAGCCTGGATTTGAACATTGTCAGAGTTGAGGCCTGTCTCACATCCTCATGAAGACTCTTCCAGATTATAGCTGCATGAAACTAAAACGCAGCCTCACCGTGTTTATTGTTGACTCTGGGAACCACCAGGAGACCCCTCCCTGAAGTTCTAAGGGCCCGAGATGGTTCATACGGCTGTAACATGTCAGAGATGGACTTTGGTGCTAAACCATGAAAAGACTTGTAACAAGCAGAGCTGTTTTAAAGTCTATTCTCTGAGTGACAGGAAGCCAGTGCAGAGACCGGAGCACTGGACTAATATGGTCGTATTTCCTGGTTCTTGTCAGGACTCGAGCATGTTTATGTGAAGAAACCAGTGAGTAAGCTGCTCAAGATGTTAGCATGCTACCGGTTAGCATTTAGCCTCAACAGGTCAGCTCTGACCTCTGAAGCACACTCCAAACATCTAGCCTAGGAAACAACGTGTGACAGAGGTCTGAGCTGAGCTGTAGTATTTCCTCAGGGTCCATAGATGTGAGCCACACATGTTTGTCGTGTTGAAGCCATTGACAGTTGGTTGACAGATGCTAACCGGTAGCATGCTAATGACTTGAGCAGCTTAAACACTGACTCAGACTGAGGCTCTGTTTGTTTATTTATTTATTGGTTTATTTGGTCAGAACAGTGCATGTTAATGAACACGTTGACATGACAAACTGTAAAAATCACAGGGAAAGGTTTTCTGTTTCCTCTTTGATGCGTTTATTTAGTCTGAGGAGTGAAGCAGATCTTCAGTAAATCCTGCTGTAGCTCGACAGACAGAGCTGCTACGTCTGTGCCACATTTGCTGGTTATATCGTGTTTTCACTGTTATCTCCTTGAACAATGATTACAAGTACATAAAAATGCCACTGTCAATCAGTTGTCTTTCATTTTCATCCTGAGTAGAGATATTGTTTCATGTTGTAGCACTGCCTAATTCTACTTCGGTATTCAAAATGGCCGCCAGAACTTAAAAACGATGCAACCAAAGTGCTGAAGGAAGTGTGTGAGGGCGTGATGTCAATGTAAAAATGAGTAGAGAAAAGGGGAAGAAGCAACTTGTGCTAGTTGCTTTCACACCCACGCTTCAGTTGATCCCGTCTTTCTAAGCCGCGCCCCCCCTGCGCCCTCCAATGTATATAAGCTACTGTGACAGCTGCAGTGGTCTGACTTAGCTCTATTCTTATTTGGGAAGACTATATTGTCTCCACATGGGGTGACATGTGGCTAAAGGGTGTTATCGTAAAATCAGGCTTTTCCCTTAGGCTAGAAGATATATTATATTATTTTCAAGATGCATGCATAAAATAATATATGTCCACATTCTCTTCTGCAGCAGCGGAAGATCCGGCCCTAAATGTCTGCCTTCTTTTCTGATGTAGCTCCTCAAAGGTTTATATATTTGGAGGACGGAAAAACACCCCTGTATGTATTCAGAATAAACAATTTCCTTCCTTTGTGTAAAAAGTGAAAAGGTTCCCAGCCTAAGCACTACATTCTTCTAAGGCTGTAATGTAATGGTCCGCAACCGCTGACAAATTACAAAAAGCCCTAACAGAGGACGACTATCCATTCTAAAACTTGCCAAATGTAAGTGATTAACCGCGCCACTTTACGCAGCATTTATTGGCGTCATTTTCCTGAAATATTCTGACCTCAGTGTGACATAGACTTCAAACTGAAGAGTCTAGCTTTTGAGAGCAGAGCAGTGAGCATTCAGTGTAAGTGTTTTTATTTATTTTTTTTTTCACAAATGTCACACACTTTCTGAGGCTGCATCTTTCAATCAGTCGGCAGGAAAGACTGAAAGCGCACGCAAGGCCAACTCGGTAACAGAAAGGTGTATACGTTTGAGCTTTTTGCTGCGTTTTAGGATTCAATCTCCACACAATGGTCCCACCAGCAAAAGAAAAGTGCTCTGGCGGGAAGAACGTGAAGTGACTTAATGAGAAACAGACAAAATGTGGTCGCGAAGTCAGACAATCCATGAACATAGATGCGCCGCTTTTACGAAATTAAGGCGAGACACGGCAGGTGAAAGTATTGATTTTTCACGCAGTGGTCGAAGTGGAGATTTTTATCAGTTTTCCTCTCTTTACATCTTAGTTTTCATGTCAGAGATTCAAAATGACAAAACTCACCCAACATGATGTTTATTTTATGATGTTAGCCCGGAAGTAGCTGCTGCGCCGCGTAGAAAGTCCGTCTTTCAAGCGGGTTTTCATTCCTAAATATTGACAGATTTTACATCCACGTGTCCTACTACGGGGCCCCGTGATGACGCTTCCACCCAAATATGGTATTTTTCCTCCTACGAGACGCTGGAGCGGAAAAGTCGAAGAACGGGCCGCGCATGCGCAGTCGCTACAAAACTTCAGGGCTGGTTTTCTCTGAATGAGAGAAGCTGCACTCGGGCAGAGCCTGAGCCCTTATAGAAGCTCCCACAGACTCCAAACTTTACAGTCTGTGACCTAACAATATTTTGAAGGTTTTTTTCAGACAGATTTTTTAATATCTAATTCCTAGCCTGATTTATTCAACTTTGAAACCAAAAAAACAGGCGGAATTTGAGTTTTTACAGATTTTTTCACTGATGATTAGTTTATTGAAAAACTAAACAAAATATCCAAAATCCCCTCTGAAAAAATCTTAGTTACTAATATGTCAATAAAATAAAACCATCAATTTTAATCTGGCTTAAATTCATTATTTTGATTGTGTTGCCCAAAATATAGGCAATTTTGGCCATTTTAATGCTTATTTTTATGTGAAAACATAAAATGACAGAAAAAGTCTCATATTTATATCTGTAATGTTCAGCAACAGTTTCAAATTGACATCTCTACATTTATTTTTTATCCCTATTCACCTGCAGTGTCTCGCCTTAATCGTGATCTTTCGACAGTTTCACTCAAATAAATAATAACTATCAAGTCACAGCAAGTCATTGAGAGTCATTGGCCTCAAGTCCAAGTTAAGTCTCAAGTCACAAACAGCAAGTCAAGTCAAGTCTTTTTGGAGCTTTGGTCAAGTAAGTCTCAAGTCCCAAAAATTTCGACTCGAGTCTGACTCGAGTCAAGTCATGTGACTCGAGTCTCCCACCTCGCTAATTTTGTCTGTAGGCTATAGTACTTGTTTCTTATTTGTTGTGGTTGATCATAGTGTTTTAATCCAGCTCAAGCTGAATTGAAAACCCACCTTTTTAGAACTGCTTTTTCTTCTTAATAGCAATAAAACCCTTGTGTTTAATATGTTAAAAGTATATTATGGGACTTTTTATGCAAACAAAAACTTAATATGTGTCCGTAATTTACCGTTCAGTATGAGTGAGTGGTCAGCATGGCGCCTTTACTTTCACGTTGGTCTCTACAACGCGTCAGGATCAATTGTTGCGTAGGTTTCCTGGTGAGAGGCTCCATCAGTAGTGAAAACATACCAGAAACGTTAAGAATTGATCCTGGAGAATCACAGAGGCCATTGTGAAGGACAGTAAAGGCGCCATGCTGACCACTGGTTCACTAAAAGGTAAATTAATGCACTAATTAAAAAGAAAAAAGAAAACACATAAAAAGTTTCATTATGGCCCTCTAACATTTTCAGAATGATCGTTATTGTACCTTTTGTATTTTAATGACTTTTTTTTTTAGCATTGCACTTGTGACTATACTTCTAGAAATGGAATGAAATTTATTTTGTCCTCCCTAATTATATTGTAAACACAAATGTTTGTGGGGAAAACAGCGTGGATCAAATGATAAAACATTTGTATCAATTTTATGAATTTTCCGGCTTTTTTTTTCTAGCATTTTTGTGAAAAGTGATCCTGCAAGTTGTGAAATGTGCCTGTAAACTTGTCCCTGTAAAGAATTTGGATGCTTTAATTTAGTGGCTTCACCCATTCGTGGTTTGCGATCAAAAAATGAGGTACAGGGCCTTTAAACAGCCACATCAAAGCAATAACATCAGCAGCTTTTTACCATCTGAAAAACATTGCTAAGATCAGAGGAATAGTGTCAAAACCAGACTTAGAGAGACTTATCCATGCATTTGTCTCCAGCAGGTTAGACTATTGTAACGGCCTACTCACTGTCAGAGCTACAGAACATCCAGAACCAGGAAATACGACCATATTAGTCCAGTGCTCCGGTCTCTGCACTGGCTTCCTGTCACTCAGAGAATAGAATTTAAAACAGCTCTGCTTGTTACAAGTCTTTTCATAGT